>NC_041399.2:4487554-5102554 GCF_900747795.2 Erpetoichthys calabaricus
TACTTTGGTCCCAGCTCTCTGCAGGTCATTCATAGGTCCCCCTGTGTAGTTCTGGGATTTTTGCTCACTGTTCTTGTGATCATTTTGACCCCATGGAGTGAGATCTTGCATGGAGCCCCAGATCGAGGGAGATTATCAGTGGTCTTGTATGTCTTCTGTTTTCTAATAATTGCTCCCACAGTTGATTTCTTCACACCAAGCTGCTTACCGATTGCAGATTCAGTCTTCCCAGCCTGGTGGAGGTCTACAATTTTGTTTATGGTGTTCTTTGACAGCTCTTTGGTCTTGGCCATAGTGGAGTTTGGAGTGTGACTGTTTGAGGTTGTGGACAGGTGTCTTTTATATTGATAACGAGTTCAAACAGGTGCCATTAATACAGGTAACGAGTGGAGGACAGAGGAGCCTCTTACAGAAGAAGTTACAGGTCTGGGAGAGCCAGAAATCTTGCTTGTTTGTAGGTGACCAAATACATATTTTCCACCATAATTTGCAAATAAATTCTTTAAAAATCAGACAATGTGATTTTCTGGATTTTTTTTCTCATTTTGTCTCTCATAGTTGAGGTGTACCTATGATGAAAATTACAGGCCTCTCTCATCTTTTTAAGTGGGAGAACTTGAACAATTGGTGGCTGACTAAATACTTTATATACATATATATACATACATATATATATATATTTACATATATATATATATATACATATATATATATATATATATATATATATATATATATATATATATATATATATATATATATATATATATATATATTTACGTATATTTACATATATATTTACATATATATTTACGTATATTTACATATATATATACATATATATATATATATATATATATATATATATATATATATATACATATATACACACACACACATATATACAGGTGCTGGTCATAAAATTAGAATATCATGACAAAGTTGAATTATTTCAGTAATTCCATTCAAAAAGTGAAACTTGTATATTAGATTCATTCATTACACACAGACTGATGTATTTCAAATGTTTATTTCTTTTAATGTTGATGATTATAACTGACAACTAATGAAAGTCCCAAATTCAGTATCTCGGAAAATTACAATATTGTGAAAAGGTTCAATGTTGAAGACACCTGGTGCCACACTCTAATCAGCTAATTGACTCAAAACACCTGCAGAAGCCTTTAAATGGTCTCTCAGTCGAGTTCTGTAGGCTACACAATCCTGGGGAAGACTGCTGACTTGACAGTTGTCCAAAAGACGAACATTGACACCTTGCACAAGGAGGGCGAGACACAAAAGGTCATTGCTAAAGAGGCTGGCTGTTCACAGAGCTCTGTGTCCAAGCACATTAATAGAGAGGCGAAGGGAAGGACAAGATGTGGTAGAAAAAAGTGTACAAGCAATAGGGATAACCGCACCCTGGAGAGGATTGTGAAACAAAACCCATTCAAAAATGTGGGGGAGATTCACAAAGAGTGGACTGCAGCTGGAGTCAGTGCTTCAAGAACCACCACGCACAGACATATGCAAGATATGGGTTTCAGCTGTCGCATTCCTTGTGTCAAGCCACTCTTGAACAAGAGACAGCGTCAGAAGCGTCTCGCCTTTGGACTGCTGCTGAGTGGTCCAAAGTTATGTTCTCTGATTAAAGTAAATTTTGCCTTTCCTTTGGAAATCAAGGTCCCAGAGTCTGGAGGAAGAGAGGAGAGGCACAGAATCCACATTGTGTGAGGTCCAGTGTAAAGTTTCCACAGTCAGTGATGGTTTGGGGTGCCATGTCATCTGCTGGTGTTGGTCCATTGTGTTTTCTGAGGTCCAAGGTCAACGCAGCCGTCTACCAGGAAGTTTTAGAGCACTTCATGCTTCTTGCTGCTGACAAACTTTATGGAGATGCAGATTTCATTTTCCAACAGGACTTGGCACCTGCACACAGTGCCAAAGCTACCAGTACCTGGTTTAAGGACCATGGTATCCCTGTTCTTGATTGGCCAGAAAACTCGTCTGACCTTAACCCCATAGAAAATCTATGGGGTATTGTGAAGAGGAAGATGCAATATGCCAGACCCAACAATTCAGAAGAGCTGAAGGCCACTATCAGAGCAACATGGGCTCTCATAACACCTGAGCAGTACCACAGACTGATAGACTCCATGCCACGCCGCATTGCTGCAGTAATCCAGGCCAAAGGAGCCCCAACTAAATTTTGAGTGCTGTACATGCTCATACGTTTCATGTTCATACCTTTCAGTTGGCCAACATTTCTAAAAATCCTTTTTTTGCATTGGTCTTAACTGATATTCTAATTTTCCGAGATACTGAATTTGGGACTTTCATTAGTTGTCAGTTATAATCATCAACATTAAAAGAAATAAACATTTGAAATACATCAGTCTGTGTGTAATGAATGAATCTAATATACAAGTTTCACTTTTTGAATGGAATTACTGAAATAAATCAACTTTGTCATGATATTCTAATTTTACGACCAGCACCTGTATATACATATATATATACATACATATATACATATATATACATATATATATATATATATATATATATATATATATATATATATATATATATATATACACATATATATATATATATATATATATATATATATATATATACACATATATATATATATATATATATATATATATATATATAATATATATATATATATATATATATATATATATATATATATATATATATATATATATATATATACACATACATACATACATATATACATACATATATATATGGAGAGAGAGAGAAAGAGACACACACATGGTATTAAACAGGTATAGTCAGTCTTGGAAGGTTTTAATCACCCCTAGTATATTCTCAAGCTCTGACATATCCTAAGTTTTTGGTTGTTGCTATTTACTATACAGCTGTGTTTTTCCCATCAATTTCATTAACACCTGCCTGACTGTGAGTATTTAATGAATAATTGATTAATTACAGATGTGTTGTGTTCTGTCAGTGTTACAGTAGTCAGTCAGTCATTGTCCAACCTGCTATATCCTAACATAGGGTCACGGGGGTCTGCTGGAGCCAATCCTAGCCAACACAGGGAAAAAGGCAGGAACAAATCCCGGGCAGGGCACCAGCCCTCCGCAGGAAAAACACACACACACACACACACACACACACACACACACACACACACACACACACACACAGACACGGGGAGAACATGCAAACTCCATGCAGGGAGGACCTGGGAAGCGAACCCAGGTCTCCACACTGTGAGGCAGCAGAGCCAGCTGTGTGCCACCGTGCTGCCTGTTACAGTAGTGCTATTAATAAATCCAGCTAAAACCACATGTAACTCCTGAAGTGAAATGACATTCAAAGCAACATTTTATGAACATGTCTTAGCCTTAATAAAGTATGTGATCTTGCAGCTAACATACTGGCCTGCTTTTTCCACATCACTACCTTTATTGCCAGTGCTCAAGGTGCCTACTTTGTGGCCGACATTCACAAATAATTAGGACAACATACCTGTGCTGCAAGGTTGCAGTGTCATTTTGCTCAGCTGCTCTTCACATTCAGACTCAGGTACTGCCTGCTTGACGCAAATGTTGAACTCAGAATGAGGTCTGGCACTCTGGTAAATGTTCTGCATGTTATCCTCTATACTTGGGGCAATTAGAGACATGGGTGGGTCTTGTAAACGATTTGTGATATTTGACAGAGGGTTAATATTGAGAGCATCTGTATAAAAAGCAAAAAGGATGACATTCAGTACATTACTTGACAATCATATACAATATCATTAATCAAACGTCAAACCTGCACCAGCCCGACTCCAGTTTTTAATCAAACAGATTATGTTTCCATTACTTCAAAAAAAGACACTTGAAATTTACACAATCACTATATTCTTTAGAAAGCAATTCCTATTACAACATGTAAAGTTTATCCATAGTTGGTGACCCACATTGTACTGTGTTAGGTGGATTCCTGGACAGACTGTGAAAAAGAACATGTCCTGGCAGGGATGCCAAACTGGTATACAGTTAAATGTTTGTAGGAAGTAATCACTGTCAAGATAAATTAACTGAAAGACAGTGGGTCAAACACAACAAAATGTGCCTAGTTCTCCAAGTCAATAAATGGCAGCTGTATATGTTCATTTATTCATTCTTTCATTTTCCGCCACTTATTTGAAGCTTGGTCGCGACGGCAAAAGTCTAGGCAGGGAGGCCCATACGCCTCTTTCCCCACCCACGCTTGTCAACTCATACTGTGGTATTCGAAGACATTCCCAGGCCATAAGGCAAAAATAATCCTCCTAGCAAGCTCTGGGTCCCCCAGCGTTCTCCGTCCTGCTGGTCATTCCTTTAAAACTTCCACAATGAGGCATCTGCGGTGTATTCATATCAGATGCTTGAACCACATCAACTGATGTCAGCAGCTCTACTCTGAGCCTCTCTTGGATGTCTGTGTTCCTCACCCAATCTCTAAGGGTGAGCCCTACCACCCTGCAGGGAAAGTTCATATCGGCCGTTTGTAACCATAATCTCATTGTTTCGTCATTACCCACAGCTCACGACCATAAGTGAGGGTAGGAATGTAGATTGACTGGTACATTAAGAGCTTAGCTACATTAAGAGCTTTGCTTTCTGGCTCAGCTCCTTCGTCATCACTATGGATCAGTATAGCGACCACATAAGTGATCTTGCTGCCCCCTTCCCTGCCACTTCACATTCAGTCACAGACCATCCCTCTGTCTGCTGGAGCTCACAGATTGAAAAAGACAACAGGACCATATCATCTGCAAAAAGCAGTGATGCAATTCTAAAGCCATCAAACTGGACCCCCAGTTATTCTGTTCATGAAAACCACAAACAGGATAGGAGATAAAGCACAGCCTTGGTGGAGTCCCACATCAAATGGGAATGGTGCTGATGTCTTTCTGAGTATGTGGACACGGCTCTCACTGTGATTATACAGGGTCCGGAACAGCCCTTATTAGGGGCCCCAGAACCCAGCACCCTCTACAGAATCCTTCACTAAGGCCATAAAACACATGTACATCTATTGGACAGCCCCTCCAGGATCCTCATGATGGTAAGCAGCTGGTCCACTGTTCCTGTATATGTTAGTCAGGAACTTTCTAGGTTAGTTACCTCTTTATTAAAAAATGGGATGATAAGCTTCCACGCATAAGAGGATGGTGTTATACAAGCCTAGGAATGGTAGAGAAGTGTCACAGAGGGGACTGAACGTGGCCCTCAAGGTACTCCTCACATCGAACTTAAAAGAGGTCATAGGTCATTGGTCTGGCCATTATACTTGTTCCAACTTCACAGTTTGAAGTTGTGTTAGGCATACTGGCAGGGGTTCAGCTAACCACAATGGTTGTGGAAGGAGGACTGGGAGACAGCAGGAGCACTGGTAAGTATTGTACTAATAAATAGGTTTTTAGTACAACACTACCAAATATCATGTTATTTTATTATTCTTACTATTATAACTGCATTTAGGTAGGTGAAAAGAGGCTGTAGTGTTTATTATTTTACAATATTATTCATTCTTAACCACTGTTTGTGCTACCTATCATTATTCATGCTCATTTTTATTAAATTAATACCCTTCTTCATTTACCTAAAATCTCATTTCAAGTGAATGCTGAGACTGAATGAGTTTTACGGACAGACAAAAGTAGCGGATATGTAAATAAAAATATAAACTTTAACAGAGAAGGGGCACCACAAATAGTGGTGAAAGTTTGTGAACACTTTAGAATTTTCTGTATTTCTATATAGACTAGGGGGCTTTGCTCCCTGCTCGCTTCGCTTGACAACCCCCCCACCTGCGCTACACGCATCTCTGTCACTCACATATGTGGATTTCACTTTCACCAAACGACAATACTTTTAATTCTCGTGGATAGGCCTCTTTATTGGGAAGAAACTCCACTTTTCCATGATGGCAACACAAAAAAGACGATCTAAAAGTCTCTGACTTAAAGTTTAAAGCCAAACAATATTTACATACTTCTGTCATATTACCTATGTCCATACAGTAATCCCTCACCTATCGCGGGGGTTACGTTCCAGAGACCCCCGCGATAGGTGAAAATCCGCGAAGTAGCGACCTATATTTATTTTATTATTTGTACATATTTTAAGGCTTTATAAACCCTTCCCACACTCTTATAAACCTTTCTCACTCTCTTGTTAACCTTTCCCACACTCTTATAAACACTTCCTATGCTCTTAAACACTTTCTGCATTCTTAAACACTGCAGACCAACACTGCACACTGCACGCAGCGATCAGACGTCGATGTGTCTGCACTCGTTTTGTGAAGGGGGGCAGCTGAACTCACGCTGAGCAGAAATGGACTTTGTGCTGCTTCTGCCAAAATGCCTGCTTGTCGCTCTGCGCGTTCGGAAGGATGAGGAGGAGTGTGGGTGTGTGAGGGCTGAACGCACGTTCGCTCAAACCCCCCTCCCCGGAGGCGGAGTACGCTCCTGCCACTTCGCATTGTCAAGGGGGTGGGGAGCTGAATGAACGATAAGGAGAAGTGGACTTTGTGCTGGCTTTGTGCTGCTTGTCGCTCTGCCTGTCAATAATTTAAAAGCCTGTACATCACCAGTTTTCCGGTCTCACTGTCTTGTCTTGCGTGAAGTTAAAATGTTTTATAATAGTGAGATGTTACTCATATCCTTAGCCCGACATTCACATATCATATGTGTTAACAAAGTGTGTTTTATAAGTTTACATGTGTTTAAAGCATGTCGGATGGGTATTTGAAGGCTTAAACTATAAAAATGTTTATTTATATGGTCTTTTTATATCGCGGATTTTCTCCTGTTGCTGATGGGTCTGGAACATAACTTCCGCGATAGGCGGGCAATCACTTGTATTTAAAAAATCGCGAAGTCGTGAATCCGCGAAAAGTGAACCGCGAAGTAGTGAGGGATTACTGTATATTCGATCTCTTTTCGCTTTTACCTTTTCATCCATATCACATGGAATTTTGATTCCGTGTTTGGAATTACATTGTAACAACGCAACGTATAACTGCCCGTGACTGAATATCGTTTCTCTCTACAAGAAATGTGTCTGACAATAGCATTCACACAAATGAGAAATGAATGTACCGTGTGCGTGGTTATGTGGGCAGGACTTCTCCAAATCTCTTTGCATAAAGCTCTCGTCTTGCGGGGCTTGAAAATGTTCTCCTACGAGATTTCACTTTCACCAAACAACAAATCTTTTAATTCTCGAAGGATACGCCTCTTCATTGGAAAAAAACACTAATTTTATTTTCCTATTGGCAACAAGAATTAGACGATCTACAAGTCTCCAACTTAAAGTTTAAATCTGAACAATATATTCGATCTCTTTTCGTTGTTCCGTTATTTCTCCAAGTAATAATTTCTGTTTGCTTGCACTAATGCGATCTTTACTAGCCTTTTTTTGAGACATTCAAATTTTCGTACTTCCATTATCTCTAACCTGCTCTGCATGTGTACCACGCCAACATTTTTTAATTCTTTACGACATTCTACTTTGACATCTACTGTTTGTCTTTTATTTCTGGCCCCGGGCATGGTTAAATCTCTTGGCACAAAGACTCGTCTCATGGGACGTGAAACTATCTCTCTGAGAAAATCACTTCTTGTCTCCTTCCTAGATTTTTTTTTATAATAGAGAGATGTGACCTAAAACTAGATAAATAATAATAATAATAATAAATTTTATTTATATTGCACTTTATATTTTAGCAATCCCAAAGTGCTAAAGAGAACCCATTTAAACAAATTACACTAGAACATTACAATTGTTCATTTATTTACTGAGGAAAATTATCTAATGTTACATATTGTGTGTGGAAAATTTTGTGGACCTCTAGGATTATATGTTCATTTGAAGAAATTAAAGTCATGTGTTTCAATCAACGAGATCACACTCAAGTGTGGGTGTGGGAGGCTCTGTCCTAGCTAAAGAATATACATCGGGGTCTTCGCTGTCAAACTCTAGTCTTTGACACAGTTTTATGAAAGTGTGTTATACCTCAATCAAATGACATTTCTAAAGACCTCAGATAAATGTTGCTGATGTTCACCAGTCTGGAAAAGGTGTCAAAACAATTTCTAAAGAGTTTGGACACCACCAGTCCACTGTCAGACAGTCTGTGTACAAGTGGAGAAAATTCAACATCATTGTTAACCTTCCCAGGAGTGGTCGATGAACAAAGATCAACCCAAGAGCAAGGCGTGTAATATTCCAGGAGGCAAAAACTAAAGACCTAAGGATCTAAAGGCCTCTCTTGCATTGGGCTAATCTTATTGTTCATGAGTTCACCATCAGGAGAGTACTGAACAACAATGGTATGCATGACAGGGTTGAAAGGAGAAAGCCACTATTCTCCAAGAATATTCCTGTCCATCTCAAGTTTTTTTTAAAGACCATATGGATAAGCCAGAAGGCTACTGGAAGAATGTTCTGTGAACAATTGAATCTGAAAAAGAAACAGAAGCATTGCGTCCGGTGAAAAGCAAAAACCGCATTCCAGCATAAGAATCTTTATCCCATCTGTGGAAATGGTAGTGGCAGGATCATGATCTGGACTTGCTGTCTTGCTTTAGAATCAGGATGGTTTGCTATAATTGATTGAACTATGAACTCTGCATTTTACCAGCAAATTCCACAGGAAAATGTCAGGGAATCCTTCAATGAACTGAATATCAAGAGAAAGTGGGTCATGCAGCAAGAAAATGACCCTAAACACACACACATTATTCTACCAAAAAACTGCTTAGGCATAAGAAATTCCCTGTTTTGGAATGGCTGAGTCAGTGTCCTGCCTTTAATCCTATAGAAATGTTGTGAAAGCAGTTCATGCAAGGAAACCCACCAACATCCCTGAGATGAAGTAGTTCTGCAAAGAGGAAAGGGCTGAAAATTCATCAAAGCTGATGTGCAGGGCTGAACAACAATTACTGGAAATGCTACATAAGAGGTTCACAGCCGATGCTGAAAGCAAAGATTCGCTTGGTTTTTCAAATATAAATATATAACATGGGATCTTTTTTTTTCTCAAAAAATAAATTAACACTAGAATATGGTGGTAAATAATATATCGTTATTTGACATGCATACATTTCATATGTGTTCCCGGGTCTACAATGATCTGTTCAAATGTAGGATGACAGGAAATGCGAGGCAACAAATGTTGAACACATAACTAAAACAGAAACTTTTTTCATGTTATAGTAAGAACGACAAAATGTTGACGTGAAGTGTATAATGTGTGAAGACTAAAGTCCAAATATCAAATAAACACTTTCATAAAAGGTATAACAAAACAAGTGCACTTTTATTTAAGAATAAAACTGAAGAAAAATAAATTGTTCAATTTACACGTTGCTGTCAATGTATCAAAAACTGAAGTCCAAATGTCAATTGATTGGAAGTACAGGTAGAGATGCCTGGTTGGTTGGTGAAAAGGTAAAAATTGCTGCTTCATTCATAATCAAGAGGTTGCAGGTTCAATCCTGGGTTTTCCCTGCCTTTAGCGATTTCAGTAATAAGCTGCTATTATTAATACTATTATGTAATAAAAACATACATTTGATCTGAGTCTGAAACAGCCGGTGTAAATTTATGGTACTTGTAAAAGTTAGCGTTTTTTTTTTTTTTTTTTTAATTTATCCCCTTTTATTCTCTCAGTCACATTCATACTCCCCCCAACCTGACACTGTTAGTTTTCAAATAAAGAAATAAAGATGTGGTATAATGAAACAAGTGTGCTTTTATGTGTGATTTTTTTATTTTGTTTTTATTCTATGTTATTATTGAATAAAAGCACACTTGTTTCATTGATATGTTGGAGACTCAAATCAAATGTATGTTTTTTATTATATAATATTACTATTACTAATAATAATAGCTGATCACTACTAAAAGCACTAAATGCAGGGAGGACCTGGGATTGAACTAGCAACATCTCGATTACGAAGCAGCAGCTCTTACCCCCCCCCCACAAGTGTAGCTGCTACCTATGAGACAGCCGCGTTTCTACTGTGAAACACACACATTCATGCAAATGTCTTTATTTTGTATTGATTGATATTTGGGTTTTAATTTTCACACATTGACAGCAACATGTAAATTGAACAATTTTATTTTCTTCGGTTTTATTCTTGCATAAAAGTGCACTTGTTTTGTTATACCTTTTGTGAAAGTGTTTACTTGATATTGAGACTGCAGTCTTCACACATTATACACTTCATGTCAACATTTTGTCATTAGTACTAGAACATGAAAAAAATTGCTTTAGTTATGTGTTCAACATTTCTTGCTTTGCATTTTCTGTCACACTACATTTCAACAACTCGTCGTAGACACTGAACACACGTGAAATGTATGTATTTCAAATAATGATATATTATTTTCCTATACAATTCCAGACACCTAACTCCCAGATAAACAGACTTCAGCTGTGAGAATTTTGTGTCCAACTTCAGCTGCCTTGGTGGGGGATCGGATCGGTGCAGTGATGAGGAGTTAAATTAAGGTGGCCCAGCATTACGAATATTTTCTCAGGCTTCAGGGATTCTAGTGTTATCAAGTCTCATATCTTTGTGTCATTTGTTTAATTGGGTTCTCCTTACCTAGTATTAAGACTTACATAAAAAGCTGATCATGATTTAGGTCATATTTATGCAGAAATAGAGACAATTGTAAAGGGTTCACAGACATCCTGGCATCACTGTAGCTAAACTGTATGCACTAAATAAAGTGCAATGCAGAAGGTCCTAGTTATGTTACGTTATCATTTATATAGACAGAAGAAGATGAAGTAGTGTAGAAAATGTTAGACATACATGCTGTATATTGAACATATATTGATAACCAAATTTCATTTTGGCCCACACTCTAGTTTTCAATTAATTACTGTTACTCTTTACAAGATGTATACAGGACACGATCTCATGAAAAAAAAATGCTGGGGAAAAATTCAGCATTTTCAAAATGCATTTTAGGGCCGACTACGATATCACTAATTGGTTTACAATTGGTTTACATACCTGAATGCATAGGGATATTGTAGGATTTCATTTTTGGGTCTGTAATATTTGAATGAGATTCATGAACATACTCTTGATTATCTGTGAGAAAAAATAAAATCAAGAAAAATATTTTTTTTTTTGTTTAACTGTCTTCACTGAGTACAGTCTCAAAGTCGTTAAAAATCAAAATTTGTAGTTTAATATACTAAGTGCAGACACATAATGAGTGTAATGAAAAGTTAAAATTGCTGTTACCCACTCAGATACTTAGTAAATAATGTTCCGCTAGTGCCCATAATTTTATTTACCTCGGCTAACAACAGAAAATAGCACATGATTATTCTGTAGATAGGTATTAAGATGCACTGTAACCACATAGAATGCAAAGTACTTCTTTGTGGATTACTCGTAGACTAACACAACACCAACACTAACAAGAATATGCATATTGAAAAACAGATTTTAATAAAACAAAACGTGTCACCAATTCCTAAACTATGCACAGCAGGTTTTTTTTTGTCTCGATGAAGCAATGGATAATTAGGCTAGAGTACTGGGGTTTAAACCACAAAGCTTTTGAGCTAACCCCACAACCTGTCAGTAGTAACATCCATCTATCTATCTATCTATCTATCTATCTATCTATCTATCTATCTATCTATCTATCTATCTATCTATCTATCTATCTATCTATCTATCTATCTATCTATCTATCTATCTATCTATCTATCTATCTATCTATCTATCTATCTATCTATCTATCAGTGCCTTTCACATCTAAGTGCCAGGAAGGAAGAATAGGAATCCTGGCCAGGACAAAGGATGGATTAAAGGATGGACTGGGTGAACAGGCTTACTGGGAGCAGTTCATCCCCCCACACAACAGGTGGCAGTGTTTCTCAGGGATGAACCAGATTAAGACACCTGCAAGGTGGCATTGGAGTTGGAGTCCAGAAACACAGCTCTGTTGGGGTCATTGGATACCGCCAAAGGCCACTGCCAAGGGAGGACTGCTCTGGTTTCTGCTTGACCAGGATATGCTCTGGGTGACCTGGACAGGAGACTGGAAGCAGTTCCTGGGTTGAACTTAAAAGAAAGCCCACTGTCTCACTTCAGAGTTGGGAGGCAGTAGAAAATGCTCTCTTGGAGGACGGAGGAGGATTGAGAAAGGTTTATTTTTGCTGGTGTACTTATGAAAAGGTGTATTTTTCAAATAAAAATCATTTATATAAACCTGGAATTGTGTTTGGGTATTGCTATGTCTGTGGTTTTGGGCTCAGTTGCACCCCTAGTGGTTACTCACTATCTCTCTCTCTATCTTTATACTGCAGTTATCGCTCGCTATTTCCCATTTAGTCAAAGAACTGATATTTGGCAGGATGGCACATCTAGTTTAGTAGATATCCACTAAAAAAAGGACAATTCGATATATTAATATTTATGGATTAACCACCCTCCCATAATAGAAAATCTAAACATCCCAAAATCTCAAAAATGCCTTGACAGATTTAAATTAAATTTGGTGACGTTGTCAACACTTTTGTAAAAATTTGTTAATATTTGTCATTACTAACGCAGGTAGGATATTCTAAAGCACCACATACCCAATTTCACCACAGCTCTGACAGCAGTCTCACATAGAAATGGGGCATGCCAGTTTATGTAAATGTAGGCCTTTGGCAGAAGTGAAATGAAAGGGGCAAAATTCAGTGAAACTCAAGGAAGACACATTTAGCTTAGCTTGTCAGGTGCTGTGGCTGTGAGTGTAGTCAATTTTACACAACTGATCCAGCAAGAAAGGCATTTAATATATATTAATCCCCCCACCATGCCTCTTTCTTATATACAGGTATCCCTTGATTAACGTGATTAATTAATCCATTGATATTGTCGTGTTATGCAAAACCGTGCTAATTAAATTAAAACTAATGGGAAAAAATATAATTGATCCATCATTTAAAATGTGGGAAATCTGTATATATTTGTGTGTAACAGTTTCATTATCTCGCTGGATTATAGTGTTTATCTTACACCAGTGTTTCTCAACATTTGTGGACTCAGGAAGTTCCTTGATCAGCACTTGAAGAGAAGGAGTGGGGTGTTTCTCCCCTTCATGATTCTAGCATGATTGGAAAAGCAGAGGAAGGAGGACTTCTTGGTGAAATGAGTGCAGTTAGAAATGGGGAAAAATATCATGCAGCATTTATTATCACATGTGACAATAAATCTGAGATAACCCGATTATACTATTTTTTTTTTAAATCAGTGCATGGGCTTGTGTTTTTGTAAAAGCCTACACAGTTGTTCACATGCATATTGTCATTAACTTTGCAATACCAACAAATGATCAGTGTTAAATGTTTTTGAAATAAAAAGGGGAAACTATCAAAAGAAAAACACCACTACTTGATCAGTGGAGCTATGACTCAACAGAATGAAGCACAATTTTCTCTATAGATGATGGAGATGTTGTCATTAAGAATGTGATAAGAAGAGAACAGGACAGTGCTTTTCAGTGAGAAAAAGTAATTTAAAAAATGAAATTAAAGTAAGTAACTTTTTTATGGTATACATTTATCCAAACTCACTATGTACTGAGGCAGTACTAATCTTAGGATTTGATAATAATAGACATTTGAGATTTTCCACTTTAAATCACCATTGTAACATTATTGAATATGTTTTAATATGGAGTTCTGCTGTAACCTCTTTAACACTATCAGCACCAAGGACTGCAGGAAGCAATGGTTCAGTGGTAATCAGCTCAAGTGAACTAACAATATCAGCCACTGGTAAAGAGAAAAAAAATACAAATACTGTATACATACTTAGGGGGCATTTTCAGGGCTTCTACGTTAACTGTACTTCTACCTCAGACCACAGGCTGGCACTGTCACTAACATTTTTCCCTCTTGTGTTCTCAGATCTGACATTTGCAGATTGAAAGACCTCTGACATGACTTCTGCTGCTCCTCTGGAACTGCCATCACTCCCACCCGATAACTACTTAAAGCCATGACCCACTAGAAGTAGGACTCGTGTCTGTATAAGGCATTTACATCTTGCATCGCACTGACATTAACTTTGTTTGTTTTCCTTGTCTTCTTTGGCACAACACCCGCCATCAAATGGAGTTCACCCTATGGTGCCCCTCTCATGTCTCTTGTTGCCTGCCTTTCTTATTATAATATATATATATATATATATATATATATATATATATATATATATATATATATATATATATATATATAAAGAGAGAATGTTGTTGTTTTATTTCTACTGTAATTTAATCCAATAATGAGAACAAATAACATTAAATACTGAAACTAATTACAATGAAAGGTTGAACTGATTTGTATATACTTGCTTTCTGTGTCAGATTATTCAAAGTATTGAACAAGAAAGTACCTTTTTTATTGTGCAGGTTATTGGGTGGAACATTACTCAGTGTTAAGAAATGAGGCTGAGATATGTTGTCTTCTGGAAAGGAAGAGGAACTCGATGATGAGCTACCATCCTAAAAAAAAAAAAAAAAAAAAAAGAACAGTACAGTATGTTGCTGTTGTACTAACAATGAACAAAAGTAGCAGCAGTTGTATTTGAAACAAACCCTGGACTGAGTGTGAGTATATCATAGAGCACACTCAGTCAGAATGGCCCAATTTATAGCCAATAATATTTAAGATGGCTCAAAGGGTTATTTTTTATTTTTATTAATTTTAATTAAAAGCAAATATAAATCCATACAATCAAATCCAATTTAACAAAGCCAAAATTCATCCCCCACCAAAAAGAAGAAAAGAGAGGAGAGTCAGCCAACAAAGCAAATACAGCTCAATACAGAAGCTTATTCTAAAATGCTATTGATTAAATCCTGCTATATTTCAAAAAAGGAGTCAAAGACCTCATTAGATTCTGCCTTACCTTCTTGAGACTGAGTGGAATATAAGGACTTATAGTACTCTCTAAATGTGTGAGTTATATTTTTATGGTCTATAATTTTATCTCTGTCTATTTTAGTAATGTTGGTAATTACTGTTATTGCATTTGGACTTCCTGCTTGTGGATTTGTTGAGCTAAAATCTTACTGGTCTTCTCTCCGTGTTCATAATAAAAATGAGTAGTCAAAATTGAAATTATGATTGAAAAACCTGTCTTTTTCTATAAAGTGCCTCTTTATGAGACCTGGCATATTCTAGATCTATTCTGATAATTCCGCTGATTAACTTAAATGCCACCTTGATTTCCAATTTATTTTTTTGAGAAAGATGTGAAATAATCTGTCCTCTTAAAAATGCCTTCAGAGTTTCCCCAGAGTATTCCTGCTGAGACTTCTGGGGATGGATTTGTCTCCAGAAAATAATCAATTTGCTTGTATATGAATTCTGTACTGAGCTCATCAGCTAATTACAGGGGATTAAGACACCAGCTATGAGATGAGTGTGTAGGAGGTAATCTTCATGATCAGAGGGGCGTGGTCGAACATAACAATAGTGTCGTACTTACATGATTTGATAATGGGCAAAAAATTATTGTCTATGAAGAAATAATCAATTCTTGAGTAACAATGACAAACTTGGAGTATTCTCTAAGGTTAGGATTTAAAAACCACCATGGGTCTGATAAGTTCTGATCTATTTTGCAGTATTAGATGTTATCGCTGTTGTAGCTGAAGATCTCTCGGGGCCTCAAGTATAAATGGTGCGATGAGTTGGAGCCCCATTCAGGGATTGTTCCTGCATCGCGCTGTATGCTTGCTGGATGGATAGATGGATGGAATAATTAAACATGTACTACGAAGATATTTCAATGTTCCGTAAAAGTTCTGAAGTATTGGCATTCTAAGCTTACAGATGGCTTGATATTTATTAAAAAGTTGACTGCGTGGTGCTGCGGTGGGTTGGCACCCTGCCCAGGTTTGTTTCCTGCCTTGTGCCCTGTGTTGGCTGGGATTGGCTCCAGCAGACCCCCGTGACCCTGTGTTCGGATTCAGCGGGTTGGAAAATGGATGGATGGATGGACTGTGTGGTGATCGGTTATTTGGAGAAAGTAAAGAAAGGACAGGAATCTCGGTCAGTATGTTTGAAAGAGACAGTACTGCTGCAATAAATCATTTTACTGAGGGTTGCACAGGGCGCAGCAAGCATCTTGCGGGAGGCAGGAACGATCTCTGGAAGGGGCGCCAGCTTCCTGCTACCACTGCGCCAACATGCCTCAATGTTTTATACATGCTTTAATTTCAATCATCATGAAAATACATCTTTAAATTGTTCAGTGAGCTGTAACATCATGAATGTAATGTATTCTGTGTCCTGTCGGCATAAGAGAAAGCCCGTTTAAGAAGCATGCAGTGATTCACACACATAAGAGTGCAAAGAAGAACACACAGAATACAAAGCATTTAGTGTGCCACTTTGGTTACGATTGGATTTGAGAAACTATTAAACAATTTTAAGATGAGGTTTATGACGTTGTACTTTAATGACAAAGTAAACTACGTGATTAAAGTGGAAATTTCAACCTTTTTTTCACATTGTGCCCCATTTTTTTTTCTTTTCTCTACCCTAATACACTTTTCCATTTGACACTCAGACGGTGGGCTATGACTCGCCTTTTCAGTGCGACTTTGATATCTGACCACTTCCTATTTTTTTCGGGCACTGTGCGACTTTCTGAACTTGAACTTTCGAGTTCCTCCACCACTCTGTCACTCGATCAACTTCCTTTTGTTGTTTATATCACTGCTTAAACCAACAAATAGTAAGTTTTTCTTTGCCTCTACTTTGTATTCGCTGAAATCCTTCTTTTTTCCCATGCTTTTGCCATTGTTTTTTCACAGAATGCAAAACATAAGGGGCTATTTATATTGCTTTGCATATTTAAAGAGGAGTAATTCTGGGAGGAGTTGGGGTAGGACGGCAGGCACATGCACGAGCGTTACTTTTCACGCTGACCGAGATTATGCAGCGGAAGACTGTGGAAGCTGGCATATGCACAGATTTATTCATCTGGATTTTTTTGTGCATACACACAATTCTGCTTTTGTCTGTACATTTTAGTGTGAATTCTACGCACGGCATTATGCATGAGGCCCCAGGTCTGGATGTCAGTCAGTCATTAATTATCCAACCCGCTATATCTTAACTACAGGGATGTAAACACAATTAAAGTCTCCATCCATTATAATTTTATGAGTTTAAATGTAAATATATTTTGGATGAAATCTCTATCATCCACGTTAGGTTCATAGATATTTATTAGACCTTTATTAATATTAAACAAATTGCCCATCACCATGACATATTGCTGTTCAGGATCATATAACACGTATGATGCTACAAATGGGATAGTTCTGTGAATTAACATTCCCATACCCCTAGTTTTCTTCGCAACCAAAACTGGTCCTTAATTATTATGTGAGTCTTCCTGTAAAAATACTATCTTGGCATTTAAACCTGTTAAGTGAGTGAATACTTTCTTTCTGTTTAATTCACTATTGAATCCTTTGGCATTCTGGCTCACAAAGTTCACTGTTTGGTCATAAAAACATTGCTTCTGAAAGTTTGTTGACATTTTGTAGTCTTAAGTTAAGCAAATACATTGTGGCGCCCGGCGGGTGTCCATGCCCGGCCGGGACGCCTAGGAGGAGTGGAGGAGGGCTTGTGCCTCCTCCAGGACACGAGGGGGCGTCCTCCCTGGTAGCTTTGGGGACCACGGGTACGGAGCTTGGAAGCTCAACCCTGTAGGGGCCCATGGTCACCGCCAGGGGGCGCCCCGATGCCTTGGGAACATTGTTCCTCAGTACTTCCGCCACACCGGGAAGTGCTGGGGGGAAGAGACTTGAGGGCACCCGGTAGACTTCCGGCTTCTCCTTGGGAGCTTCCGCCACACAGGGGTGTGGCTACGGAAGTCCTGAGGATGCACCTGGAGCCCATCCGGGGCACATAAAAGGGGCCGCCTCCCTCCAGTCAGGAGCAAGAGTCGGGAGAAAGAAGACGAAGCGTGCTGGAGAGGAGTGGAGGCGGACCAGAGACTTGAAAGGCATTGTGTTGTGGCCAGGACTTTTGAAGGGGTGATTGGTGCTTTGTGCACTGGGTTGGGCACTTTATTGGATTTACAATGAATAATAAACGTGTGGTGGACTATAATATGGTGTCCGTCTGTGTGTGTCCGGGCTGCGTATCACAACATTTTTACATATAATAGGTTTGACCTACAGTTCAGATTATTGCCAGGCGCTATGGCTATGAAGCCTATTGTTGTGTTGGCATTAACGGTTGTTGAGGTAGAATGGATAAATAAAAAATAGCAAAGCTGTTGTTCTCCCCCCACCATTTTAACTGAAAGGGTTTATGTATCATTTACAAAGTATAAAGTTAAAGCAAAAAGAGGCTCTACTTAAAGGAATACTTTTTTTTTTTTTTTTTTTTTACATTGTTTGCTTTTGTTCAGCATTGGTCACAATTGGCTTCTATTATGTCATAAACTTCTTTCTCTCCGTTCTGTCTGAAAACATGAGATTAAAAATATTTTTTGGACACCAATTAAAAGTACACAGGGTAAGTAACATATAATAAATATCATGTTTGGGTGGACTATTCCTTTGCAATGCATAATTCACTTGTCGAATACTATTTGCAGTTTCGGTCTTCATATTACAAGAAACATATTGCAATGAGAAAAAACTCAAAGCAAATAGCATCATTCCTGGACTTTGACTTTAAATCTTTGAATCCTGTTGCCATTTAAAGGTGATACAGAGATTTAGCATAGAGTATTCCAAGTATCGCATTAAAATGAGTTTAGAAATAAAGAAGAATACATTTTGCAGAAAATATTTCTGTATAAAGAGATCTACGAAAGTTCCCTAGCAGAACATTAACATTTTAGGACATGGCTTTAAATGTATTGGATACATAAGAATTGGCAGACTGAATGGTTTATTCTCATCAAAACGTTTCATGGTTAAAATAGAAAGTTCAAGTTAGTTAAAAGAGTTTTTGCCACTTGAACAAGATTTATGAGTCGTATCACCTTGTATTATTTACTGCAGCATGACATGTTACAAAACAACACTTATGAAGTCCGGAATCTTGCTTCCTAATGGGAAGACTTTTCACTTCTTTCATTTGTAAAGTGTAGGGAGTATCCCTACATCCTGGCTAAATTACCCACCACAGTCTAATCATTCAGGCCTCTATTTATCTACCATCGCTAACTATCTCTATCACCCTTTCACCTCCTAATAGCTAATGTTTGGTGAGTGTACTGACACAAAATGGCTGCCGTTGCATGACCCAGGTGGATGCTATACATTAGTGGTGGTGGAAGTAGTTCCCTACTCACTGTGTAAAGTGTTTTGAGTAGAGACAAAGTGAAATAAAAAATATAAAGAATTATTATTATTCTTCTTTAAGCATTATTCCAATTAAAGGGTACATAATCAGAGTTACCCTGCCTGATAACTGAAGAGTGCTGGATTTAAATCTAGCAAACTCATTGTCTATGTGTGCTTTTATTCCTGAAGTTTCTCTCACATTACAAGAAGGTGCAGAAAAAAAACTGATTGACTGGCCCAGTGTCACTGAGTATCCCTCCCATCTTCCAATCCAGGATTGTGCTCCCCTCGAATTGGATTAAATGGATTTGGAAAATTGTGGGATGCATCACTGATATTTTCCTTAACCCTATTAATTCATATGCTCATTTGTCAAAGTCATTCAATATCACACGGTCATCTCTATAATGATTGTGATTTATAATTTGAAAAACATGAAATAAAATTGGTTTTTAAACTCTCTAATCAAGCAAAAATATATACTGAATTGTATATAGGGCTGTGTATTAGCACTGATGTCCTGATTCGATTTGATTTTGATTTTCTTTTGACTGAATTAGAGTGCACTGGTATATTTGAAGTAGTGGCTTTTTCAGAGGTTAGTTAACCATGCATAGAGAACATTAATACAATGCCACAAATTTCAATAGCACTTTACTTGAAGGGTGTCTACATAGTGACTTCATAACATATGCATAAACATGACATTTAAGAAGCAGTACTTGATTAGTAAAGAACAGTTAACATCAGTACTTGCAAGATGTGGTACAAAATATCATTGTTCTTCATAAAAAAATTAAAAAATAAATAAAAAACCACACTTCTTCACTGCACTCATTCAAAATTTTGCCATAATGAAACTAACATATGTATTGCCACATCAGAGTCCACACATATTATGGGGGCTCCTTGTTTTAATTCAATGCAATGACATCTCTTTATAAAACATCTATATCATTTGCACATAATATTACTATAAAATAATCAAATATTGCTTCTTAAATAATAAATGTTATTCAATAACCAGTTTGTCTGTTATGAATCTCCATGTAGACGCCATGTAAACTGTTAGACAAATGTATTCCCCTACAGGACATTTAAACTAATCATGAATTAGTTGAGATTAAAGATTAAAGCTCATGTCTTAGACATATCTTCAGTTGCTCACATGTAGCAGTCACATTAATCCGTCTTGAAAATGTGTCCTTACAGTTTCTCCTCACAAAAAAGTAAGTATTTTAAAGTGAGGATCTAGTGCTGAGGCTTGTTCACAGTGGAGTTGGATGAATGGAACATCAAAGAAAAAAAAAACGGCCATTGTGACTGACAATGGAACTAATATGATCCTTGAGGTACAGCTTGTGGAGCTTTGGCATTACAAGCAGCTCAAAAATTCCAACAATTCCTACAGTTCCAACAATTGCCTGCTTGCTTAGCTGGGTGAGGCAAGTTGCAAACTTTTCCACTGTAGCACTACAGTAAGCCTTGTGCTTTAAGAGAAGCAACTTTTATTGGACTTGCCAACACACAAACTTGTAAGTGATGTGTATAGGTGATGGAACAGCACATGGGAAATGGTTGAAAAGTTTTTGTAACAACAACCAGCCATCTCAGCAGCTCTGCATAGTGTATAGTCAGCGAGGTTGCTCCCGGTGTGACTGGCATGCAGCGTGCCTGTCTGCAACACATCCACCACAGGTGTGCAGTCGTTTTTCATGTAGTGACTTGTGATTGTCACATAGCAATCTGCTCTCCTGGATGTTTAGCTGTCACAAGTTAGGACTACTCTCTCCGCTGACCTGAGACACGTGGCGATGTTCCGTTTAAGATTTTCATAAAGCCTGAAAACAATAGCTTCACTTATTTACTTTCTGGTTGGTACAATATATCGCAGTTCAAAAACCTGTATCATTTGTTGAAAAGCCCTCATTTTCAACAACGGTGTAGGATCTCATATCTTTACAAATACAAACTGCTATAGATGCTGTTATTTGTTGGGCACGAGGAGAATTAAATGGAAGTTTAGAGCTAAGCGCCGTCTCTAGTGAAGATTGTTTAGGCTCTACTCATTTGAGTGTCGACGGAGATTACATTTATGAGTGACATTGGGATAAATGATTTCTCTAAATCGGTTGTGTTACAACAATACTTTACTTCTGAGTTGCACAGCTTACATATGGCTTTGATTTTATCTAGTTGTTCTTTACCAACATATTGTTTGAATCCGTAGGAAGTTCACACATCTGATTTAAGCGTCTAAGGCATTGATTTCAGCTGAGGAGGACACACCATTTTATGCTGTCCTACCTACAGCTGGCCCATTCTCATTCTATGCAAGGTACTAAAGTGCTTTTTCCGTAGAAAGCCTTAACAGGAGCATTAGCAACACCTACTGGATCGGACTCCAAAGATGAAGATGAGCAAAAACCTACATATATTAACAAAGCAGGATAGAGATTCACAAGATTGATCTTATGACTAAGAATTCATATTGAATTGTTTACATGAAAAATAACAATTAATTGGAAAAACTATATTTTTACCCATGCCTAATTATATGCATATATTTTGTTTTTCTTTACCGTCCAAGGAGTTTGGTTCACCAGTTGATTCACTGGATTCAGTTCCTGAATGCAGTTCTTTCCACATGATGAACTTGATGAGAAATCTGACCTGCTGGTGTACTGAAATTAAGAAGAGACAAGTGTGGGAGAAGAAAAATCAGAAGCGATACAGAAAATTTTCACTTAATGACAAATCATTAATTTAATAATGCAAAGAAAATAACAAAAGACAGTTAATAGATTGTGTTTTATATTGCTAATACAGGTTCACTTACATTGAAGACTGAATAAATTAATAAACATAGTGAGAAAGATAAGGATGGTCATCTTTATTTAAAAATCAAATGCATTAAAGTCAGGTTAGAAATTATATTTTATGGGGCTACGTTAAAGACGCATACAGCGTCACCCCGCTGCCTGCGCTTGGGAAAGCAGATCATAACCTGGTTCCGCTTCAGTCTCACTACAAACCAAGAGTGAGGAAGCTACCTACAACCACATGCTCATTCAGGAAGTGGTCCCCTGAGGCAGAGCAGGCTTTGAGAGACTGGAACTACAGACTGGGATATCCTGCAGGGATCACATAGTGAGAACATTGAGGAGGTTGTTGACTGCACTACTGACTACATTAACTTTTGTATGGACATTGTAGTTCCAGTAAGAACAGTACGCTGCTATGCTAAAAACAAGCCATGGATTACAAGTGACATCAAGGGCCTTTTGAACCAGAAGAAAAGGGCTTTTAAAGGCGGTGATCAGCATGAGCTCAAGCGCGTGCAGAAGGAACTCAGAGTCCAGCTCAGGGCGGCAAAGGATCAGTACAGGAGAAAGCTGGAGCAGAAGTTGCAGAATAACAGCATGAAGGAAGTGTGGGATGGGATGAAGATCATCACTGGCTGCAGCTCGAAGTGGGGTGCCACCATCGAGAGAGACGTGAAGAGAGCAAA
The DNA here is from genome assembly GCF_900747795.2 of Erpetoichthys calabaricus. Taxonomy (NCBI): domain Eukaryota; kingdom Metazoa; phylum Chordata; class Cladistia; order Polypteriformes; family Polypteridae; genus Erpetoichthys; species Erpetoichthys calabaricus. The sequence goes on from NC_041399.2 coordinate 4,510,463, forward strand.
CCAAATGAACAACTTCTTTAACAGGTTTGACCACCCTATCCCACTCTCACCTTGGAGTACTACACCCTCCACCCATCCTTCTGCTGATACCAGCATAGGAGAGACATCCCCACCCACAATTACAGCAGCGCAGGTGAGCAGAGAGCTGAGGAGACTTCATGCCAGCAAAGCAGCGGGTCCAGATGGAGTATCGCCACGACTGCTGAAGGTCTGTGCGCTGGAGCTGGGGAGTCCTCTACAGCGTATCTTCAACCAGCGCTTGAAAGAGGGGAGAGTCTCGAGGCTTTGGAAAACATCTTGTATCATTCCAGTCCCAAAGGTATCATGTCCTAGTGAGCTGAACGACTTCCGGCCTGTCGCTCTGACCTCACATGTGATGAAGGCCATGGAGTGGCTGCTGCTTCACCACCTGAGGCCACAGGTATGCCACGCCCTCAACCCTCAGCAGTTCGCATACCAGGAGACGGTGGGAGAGGAGGTTGCCATCATCTACATGCTACACTGATCACTCTCCCACTTGGACAGAGGCAGTGGTGCTGTAAGAATTATGTTTCTAGACTTCTCTAGCGCATTCAACACCATCCAACCTCTGCTCCTTAGGGAGAAGCTGACAGAGATGGGAGTATGGTGGCATGGATCGTGGACTATCTTACAAACAGACCTCAGTATGTGCATCTCGGGAACTGCAGGTCTGACACTGTGGTCAGCAACACGAGTGCCGCAGAGTACTGTACTTTCTCCGGTCCTGTTCAGCCTATATACATCGGACTTCCAATATAACTCGGAGTCCTGCCACGTGCAAAAGTTTGCTGACGACACTGCTATCGTGGGCTGCATCAGGAGTGGGCAGGAGGAGGAATATATGAACCTCATCAAGGACTTTGTTAAATGGTGCGACTTAAACCACCTACACCTGAACACCAGCAAAACCAAGGAGCTGGTGGTGGATTTTAGTAGGCCCAGGCCCCTCCTGGACCCCGTGATCATCAGAGGTGACTATGTGCAGAGGGTACAGACCTATAAATACCTGGGAGTGCAGCTGGATGATAAATTGGACAGGACTGCCAATACTGATTCTCTGTGCAAGAGACGACAGAGCCGGCTATACTTCCATAGAAGACTGGCGTCCTTCAACATCTGCAATAAGATGCTGCAGATATTCTATCAGACGGTTGTGGCCCTCTTCTACGCGGTGGTGTGCTGGGGAGGCATCATTAAGAAGGACGCCTCATGCCTGGACAAACTGGTGAGGAACGCAGGCTCTATTGTAGGCACTGAGCTAGACAGTTTGACATCTGTGGTAGAGCGACGGGCGCTGAGCAGACTCCTGTCAATCATGGAGAATCCACTGCATCCACTGAACAGGAACATCTCCAGACAGAGGAGCAGCTTCAGAGACAGACTGCTGTCACTGTCCTGCTCCACTGACAGACTGAGGAGATTATTCCTCCCCCAAACTATGCGACTCTTCAATTCCACCCAGCAGGGTAAGCGTTAACATTATTCAAAGTTATTGTCTGTTTTTACCTGCATTTTTATTACTCTTTAATTTAATATTGTTTTTTTGTATCAGTATGCTGCTGCTGGAGTATGTGAATTTCCCCTTGGGATTAATAAAGTATCTATCTATCTATCTATCTATCTATCTATCTATCTATCTATCTATCTATCTATCTATCTACTCTAGCCCCTATTGAATGAAATCTGAGGGAATTTTTTTGAACAAATAAGGGAATTTTACAAAATATATTAATTAGCATTTTATCTTTACAAAATTGTAAATGTGACTTGTTTAGGCTAATTAATAGTAGAGATAATTAAATATTAGGACATCTGTATAGACTGAATTTCCATTTTTATTAAAAAGAAAACAGGTTTCATATAAGTCAGTGGTGCTTAAATTATTCCAGATTTGGCTAAAGTCAAAGATATGGCAGATTGTCTACAGTGAATAGTCACTTGTTAGCAGTGCTCCACATTACAATCACCATGTCTATTTTATTAAAAGTAACAATTTGCAAAATGCTCAAATTCGAATCCTGTGTGGCTGGCTTTGCATGTCAAAGCACCAGATTTCAGATATTCATCCAAAGCAATCCATTGACTATTAAAACAGTATAGCAGCAGGTAGCATGACAGCACTGATGCAGCTGAAATAACACATGGAATTAAAGGATTGCTGAAGTAGAAGTGAGTCCTTCAGGTTTAAATCAAGGCCATCTTTAAAATGAGGAGGAGATCTTTGTGGTGACTAATAAGTGGTTTAACTGGAGATTGTCACACATGCGCATCGCCCATCAGAGGATCACCCTCCAAGTTTTTCCCAGGTATGTAAATACCACCCCAGGCCAACAGGGGGCACTGCCACTGTCTTGTCTTTTTCTTCCTCCACAGTACAGAGAAATTGGCCAGTGAGGACAACAGACTCTGCCCTTTCTATTCTCTGGTCTATAAAAACATGACTGCACGGAAGGAGGCCTCCAGAGCTCAGGAGCTCCATAACATTTAGACGGCAGGCATAAAAGCCATAACTTGTACCCGCCCATTATTCTGGTGGTCATAGTTTTTTGTTTCCTTTTACACCACTGAGCAATGATTTTGTTCAGACTGTTAAGTAAAGAGGGACGGCCGGGTTGGCACCCAAAAAATATATTTTTGTTTGAGCCTTGTTGTGATGTGAAATTTTGCAAAGAAGTTTATAAATATTTTGTATGTCTTTATTTGTAACTTAGGCAAAGCAATGCAATATTAGTGTTACAGTAGTGAGAAGCATTAATGTTTACCCCCCTTTTTAGGAATGGGTCTCTTTGAATTAATATGACAGGGTTGGGGGAAGTGCCTACAACAAGTTTGATAAATGTTTCTCTGCTGTTTCCCAGTCAACCCCCACAGGCTGCCTAACTGCCAAGTTTTACCTTAACACATGGTTTGGAGGGCAGGTGTGAAGGTTTTCTATTCCCCACCATTGGTCTGAAGTATGGCTGTTTGGAACTGTCTTCTATCAAAAGCCTTTAAGTACCACGATGCCCTATTGGCTGGACAGAAAAGCTATAAATTTGCTTGCTTTACCTCACTGTCTCTTACGAAACTGATGAAAGACCATCACATACCATGAACTGAAAAGGACAACACAATGAAGAGCACAGCTCGGCAGCCATATTGAGACAGGCATGTGGTATGTTCTGAAGAAAGCAGACCACAAATGATTTCTCAACTAGAGACATTTTAAGTAACTAACAAGTTTGTGTGCTGCCTGAAACTACACATCACCATTTACCAGGTTGTATGGTTGCCAATATTCAAACGTACTTTGCATATTGTTATTATTTATGAATATTATCAATAATACATTATTTACTGTAAATTGTAACTTAACTCCTGCTTGTCTTTTACTATACCTAATTGCCTAATGTTATACATGTAGAAGGGAAGGTGGGGAGAAGTTATATGGTACAGTACCTTATAAACAGTGGTAAGTCTGGGAGAATTGAGGCATTCTGACAAAGACTACATATCAATAATACAAAAGGGGAAAGCAGAGAAATATATTACTCTACCAAAACAAAACAAACCTGTTACTCCATCAGATGACCACAAGAAGAACTGAGCTTGAAGAAGTCACTTGAGAACAAAGGAGACAATCACAAGTGAACAGAAGCAGAGCAGGAATGAGCAGAACTAAGAGGCAGGTTTCTTTCCTGCCCCTTTCTGAATTTTACTTTATACCTTATTGCAAATGGAACATAATCTCTTCTCTTAATTTGATTTTATTTGCCTTTTCTTGTTCTTCCATAGCTATCCCTGTTTTTATATAGGCTCGCTATTTTTTTTTTTTTTTTTAGGACTAGACTTCTCCAATAGACACTTTCAGTGTGATTTGCTTTTTATTATTCAAAAGTCTTGATTTTTTTTTTTTTTTTTGATAAAATTCAGAACCAGGTTTTCAGGATTCTAGTGCTGGACATCAAATACAAAACATAGCAAGGCTTGACTGCATCACAGTACATAGCTTCAAAAAGTGAATATCAAGCTATTTACCCTATTGACCATATCGCCACACTAGATGGCTCGTAGTTTTACTTTATGATCATCTTGTCCTTGTAGACCTTAAACGTGCTATGAAGTTGACTGAGCCTTTTAAATTCTCCAGCTATACTCTTTGTGTAGTGTTCCAGTTGTACAGTCCATGCTGATGAAGCAGCAAATAATTAAATAAAGGAAGACAACATTCTCCAAGGGTATTAATGTACTCACTTTAGATTTCTTTACTTGCAGCACAGCTTCTAGGACTTCAATCTCATCAAATCTTCTAATCATGGGCTCCAGTTCAATAACACACTCTTTAAAAATACAAAAGAAACTAACTGAGTTTTAAAAAGAGATCTTTTGTTAACTTATGGAACTTGTCCAAGTTGAAATGTTACATAAGGCAAAACAATACATTTACTAAAATACATAATATCCTCAAAAATACTTAACCCAATTCAGGGTTGGAGACTATTCGGATTTAATTTACATTAATAGTTATAGGGGAAAAAAACTTCTCTACCCCTTACATGAGCGAAAGTGAAATTCTCAAAGATATTAAAAAAAAATCTTTAAGGCAACATATACTTAATAAATACTAATTGAATTCAAATTTAATTCAAGAAATGCTGATTTGGGCTTATAACTTTTAATGTGATTAATGAATGAGATATTCCCAGAAGGGTCCTGCGGTGGGTTGGCACCCTGCCCAGGATTGTTTCCTGCCTTGTGCCCTGTGTTGGCTGGGATTGGCTCCAGCAGACCCCCGTGACCCTGTGTTCGGATTCAGCGGGTTGGAAAATGGATGGATGGATATTCCCAGAAGGACTAAAACTGTCTTGTGCTAACTTGGAAAGAACCTTTCGGAGGTTTCATGACGTAACCAATTTATAAACTGAGAAGGGGAAGAAGGATGTTCCCCAAATCGGGGATGTGTTGACCTTAACATATTGAGCGTGATGGGTGAGTTCTTCTTCACTGATAAGTTTGCAGAGGTGGATGGCTCTGTTGGAGTGTCTTGGTTAACAAGCTTCCTTGGAAGAAAAACAATCTGACTAGGGAGGAGGTTGCAGCACCGAGCTGTATGGAGAAGGTTGATCAAGCACATCAACTCCACAAAGAAGTGGGAAATGATGAAGAGAGTTTTTTTTTGGTTTTTAAATTCTTGAGATATTCCTCTGATTTTTTATCCATTTACTCTATTCAATAAAATCTAAAGACTTAATTTAAGTTAAATCACTCTTCATTAAGATGAAAGTAATTAATATTTAATGCATTGCTGAGTTTCCAGGAACCGGAATGAGGCATAACCTTGAAGAACTTCTTTTGGGGATCTCAGTTCATGTCTCCATCAAAAGCTTAGTGAAGGGCTTCAAGTATCAGAAGAGAAAAAAAACAGAGAGACAGACAGACAGACGTGAAAGGCACTATATAATAGAGAGGGACAGACAGACAGACGTGAAAGGCACTATATGACAGACAGACAGACAGACAGATAGATAGATAGATAGATAAGAAAGGCAGTATATGATAGATAGATAGATAGATAGATAGATAGATAGATAGATAGATAGATAGATAGATAGATAGATAGATAGATAGATAGATAGATAGATAGATAGATAGATAGATAGATAGATAGATAGATAGATAGATAGATAGATAGATAGATAGATAGATAGATAGATAGATAGATAGATAGATAGATAGATAGATAGAGAGAGTAGTATCTATAGTTAAGCAATATAAAGAGATATCGCCATAGGTGTGAAGGACCCCTGTTTGCAGTAGCATTTAATTCTATTGTACCATAGACCGGATGTGCAGCATTTTACATAATGGCCATAGCTTTTATCTTTATTCTCTCCTCCACTTCTAACTCCAATGGGATGTGAGTCTGTCCCATAACTGAGCCTGCCATTTTAATGATCTTGTTGATTAAGTGGGCTCCTCCTGAAGTGATGTTATTGCCCCAGCACAGCACAGACTGACTATCAAAGAGTTATAGAACTTGTAAAGGATGTCACTGTCCACATTAAGGGAACACAGTCTCCTAAAAAAAAGTCTGCTCTTCCCTTTCTTCTCAAGCACCTCTGTGTTACTACATGAACACAACTTGTCATTGATGTGGACCCCCAAATAAGTATAACCTCCACATACAGTCCCTGAATAGTGACTGGGAGTAGAGGCTCTTTCATGTAGCAAAAGTGAATAGCCAGTTTCTTAGTTTGCTGATGTTACGTTGAAGACAACTGTCTTTGCAATGAAACAAAATTCTCCACCTGATCCCTATACTCCATCTCTTCCCCTTGTCAATGCACTTCATCAGTGCAGCATCATCTGAGAATTTCTGCAAATAGTATGACTTGACTATTGTACTTATAGTCTGAGGTGTACAGGGAAAACAGAAAAGGTGACAGGCCTGTTACTTGTGGAGCTCCAGGGTTGCTCACATCCAAATTAGAGACACAGTCCATGAGCCTCACAAACTGTAGTATGCCAGACTAATGATCCATTATCCAGAACTCCATAGGATCATCCAATTGCATATGCTTGAGCTTACCCCTTAATAGGGATGGCTGGATATAGTGAAGCCACTGGAAAAATAAAAAAAAAATCATAATTCTCACGGTGCTGCCAGTGTTGTCCAGATGATAATACAATTTGTCGAGCAGATTGATAATTGTATCTTCCACTCCAGTCTTTGACCAATAGGCAAACTGTAGTGAGTCCAGGTCTTTCAAAACTTGACTCTTTTAGTCCGGGATGATGCTCTTGAAGTTCTTAATGATGTGATATATAATGGCCACTGATTTGTAGTCATTAGGTGAAGAGGTGACGGACATCTTTTCACCTGGAACAATACAGAATGTTTTCCATAGCAGCAGCACTTTCTGGGACCAATCATGACAGACTGAACAGGTGACAAACGATACCATAAAGTTGGTCAGCACAGGCCTTAACTATCCAGACGTGTGGCTTATCCTGTATGTTGACTCCTCACTTGGTCAGCAGTTATGCACAGCCCATATTGACTGGACAGAATTGGACTCATTACTGGACATACCAGTAGAAGTGGTAGGAGGTGTTGATGCAGTAGAGATTGTATGGGGGGACTGGCCATTGAAAGAAGGTAGTGGTGGTGTTAGTGGTGGTGGTGGGAGTGAAAATGATAAAAACGGGTTCAGGGCCTTTGTCCACATTTTCTTCCAGCATGTTAGTCTAGGATTGCTCGGGTCCAGTAATTATGCTCAGACATCTGTCATGTTGTCCTGAGTGAGTTTGTTTTCTAAAGCTTTTTCCTGAGCACTCTTTGCACAGCTGTCTGAGCCTGTTTGTCACCCATATATGAAAGTTCTCTCATTTAAAAGACTTTTTACCATTTTAGTAATTCAAGACCTTGTTGTTGAAAAGCTGCACACTGTTTTTGAGGGTATAAGTGTCAACACAGAAATTAATATGATGTGTGATCTAGTGACTGAGTCCCTCAATATCATCCCCATGTTAGTTACACATGGTTTCTCAGTCTGTCTTTTGAAAATGGCCATTCAGAGCCACTTTAGCATCTAGGACCCACTTCTTCACTATCATGGTTGTAACTTTCTAACAATAGGCCTGTACGTAAAAATAAGACAGATCAGATTGTGGTTGGATTTGCCCAATGATTCCACGGGGTTACATTTAAAGGCATCTTTAACATTTGAATTGAGCAGGTCCAGCTGTTTGTTTCCATGAATATAATATGACACATATTGAAGAAAGTTTGTCATTTTCTTTCTAAAGTTGTATGGTTGAAGTCGCCACATATTATAACTACAGGGTCAGAATAATTCATCATTTGAGTGTTGGTAACAGGGCGAGTCAAATCTGTTGCTAATTTCACATTTGCAGAGGGAGGGATATAAACATTAATTAATAAAAATGATGCAACTTATCTCCGTAGGCAAATAACAAGGATTAATTCCTACAGCCAATATTTCAACGTCTGGATTAAAAAATTGATTTTCAATTGTAATATGCTCCTATTTATGCTATCCCACATACAATACAATTTATTTGTGTATAGCCCAAAATCACACAACAAATGTCACAATGGGCTTTAACAGGCCCTGCCTCTTGACAGCACCCCAAGCCTTGACTCTCTAAGAAGACAAGGAAAAACTCCCCCCCCAAAAAAAAACCTTTGTAGGGAAAAAATGGAAGAAACCTTGGGAAAGGCAGTTCCAGGTAGGTTGAGCGTGCAATGGGTGTCAAAAAGAAGGGGGTCAATACAACACAATACACAGAACAGAACACAAGTAATCCTCAATACAGTACATTCACATAGATGACCTGTCCACCGCTTTTTTTTTTTTTTTACAATACATCAGGTCTCTTTACTCAGATCACATAAAATCCATCCAGCACTCAAACAGTGTCAGGTATCTAAGGTTTCGTCCAGCACTCCATAATACACAAAAAGCCGCGGTACTCGAACATGCCTTGACTTGCTGTGAAAGCAGAAAGTTCATCCCATTTTATCTGATAGTGCTTGAACAATGCCCATTATAATAGAAGGCAGGCCAGTTCTGAATCCTTTTCACTTTACTTTTATTCTCACTCCAGGTCTTCATCTGGTCTGCCTTTCTTCAGGTGAACATCTCCTGTTTTAAGGTGAAATGAAGCTACTTAGGTGCCAGGGATCAAAGTGTTAGGAGCCGATTATGTAAAAATTGAATAAACCCCACATTTAGTTTCCTAACGTCTCTTACGTTTCCAGGTATTGCAGACATAAGACAGCCTTCAGATCCTCTTCAATGTGACTTGTCCCAAGTTCACATCTTGCTCGTAAGGCAGATGGGACATGCCAGTGCACAGGTTTACAATGACATTAGTAGATCATTTCTAAATTTAAAATCCATTAATACAATTTCTAGTGACTACTTTCAGTGACAAGCCAGATTTCCTATCACATGTATCCTACAATTAATAACAATTTGTAACTAGTGAAAAAAGACGCAAAGAGATAACACAGAGCCTCTGTAAATGGCTGTTGCATGCACAGGACCTAGAAGATGTTAGAATATTGAAGAGGCAATTGAGCTGGTGTGAGCATCAAATCAGGTGGTTGCTCGAGTGCTACGTACTTTTAGGAGATGTAATATGAGCACAACAAACTGTTAAGATATCCTGGAACATGCCAAGGGTGTGCTTGAGGGTTACATGTCTTGGCTGAACCCTGTAGTCCTGCAAAGGAAAGCCTGCTCTGCTCTGTTCAACTTGTTCCAACCACAACTCTCACACGGACAAAAGAACTAATTGAAGATGAATATAATAATTTCGTAAATTATGCGAATCTGCTTATCCTTCATTCAGATGTGCGTGACAGCATATATTAAGTGACTAAGAGATACTTATTTTATTTGGCTATTGACAGGTTGAAACGTAATAGTTCTGAGTGAGAGATGTAACGCTCTAACAAATTATGGTGGTATTAAAAATTCAAGTCAAAAAACCTACTTATAAATGAAGGCCGGTCATCTGGATTTTTGGCCCATCCACTTGTCATTAAATCAATTAGTATGTCTCTGCTGGGGATATCAAAAGGTAACGTTTCCAAGTTGATATCCGGACGATTTCCTTTCAAAACGCTGAACATGATTTGCATAGGGTTTGTTGCTTCTGCAATAGGAAGAAACAATGTCATAATCACCAATCTCCACATCATCACTAATTAAAACAATAAAATATTTAATCCATTACACCACATCCACAGATGCATAGGTTTTACAGGAACAAAGGAAGACTTGTTTGGACGGTTTGTTTCACTTTGTAAAACGAAGTGACTGTAATTAACCTGACTGAGGCTGTTTGTGATGTCCTGTGTACTGTGTATGTCCCAGTCAGTGCTTGTACAGTTTTATCGAGATGTGATTTAAACAATCCTCACTTTCTTCATAACAGTCCAGTATGGTCAGGCATCTACACACTCCAAATATAAACTGCAGCATGTTATTCAGACTGCAGAACAGACTGAAGGTCTGAACCTGGACTCCAATTAAGTCCTTTATACACCACAGTTCAGGAAAGGAACCAGGATTATAATCAAAGACTACACTCAGCTGGGCATTCATCTCTTTCAGTTATTACCATTGAGAAAACGTTAGCAGTCACTAAAGGTAGAACTACTAGACACAGAAACGGTTTCTGCCCTATCGCAGTCTGGTTAAACTTAGTCTCTGATCCAACCGTCTACTCCTGGTGTCTGATCTCCTCCATCCAATCTCAATTATGTTTGTGTTACAAGAACTTACTTGATATATTACTGGGCGGGAATGCAATTCTAGTTCTCAATATCCTATTATATTTGTGGCTTGTGAAATATATTTTTCACTACTGTAGTATATAATGGTGTTATTTGGTGTTTGGTACATTGTATTTATGTATTGTATATTGTGTTATTTAAATGTATTTACCTTGTAATGTTCATGGATGTAACACCAAGAGTACATTCAAACAAGTGGCGCACACAAAATAAAAGGAGAGTGAACAAGGTCAGGCAAGTGTTGCATGCAAAATCGGAGCCGAATGTATGGAAAAGGTAGGTAGGAATTCAAAATGACAGAACTATCAATCATTTCCGAGTGAGCTGCTAACCGACATTCTAATTCATTTTCATTTGAAATAAGGTAGATGCCATTCTAGTTTAACAAAAGTAAAACTATAAAATCTGCTCTTTTTTATATAGCGTTCTAGTATACCAGCACATTATGTACATTACCAATATAGTTTTACCACTGAGAAATCAAGATCAACTAATATAAATGTAGGTATGTGTGTCTGTTACTCTGAGAGTGGGGAGCAGCCAAAGTAAGGCATAAAGAAGCACTGGACTAAATGCCACCACACACACACAACCATGATCACCTGTGCTGGCTAATTTAAACTCAATAAGTGTGTCTTTGAGAGGAGTCCGACTATCGGTATTTCACCAAATTCTAACACAAAATTTATGTGAATGTGCAAGCACCGTATTAATAATGATGCCTGCCAACATGGTGATTTGCATACTGGTCTCACTTGTTGACATATTCAGTTATTCACTCATCTTGCATACAAAGATGGTTTGTGTGTTTGTAAATACTAAAATAATATAATGGCAGTGTAGTCACGGAAGCATTAGAACATTTTAATAACCATTCATAATACCTCCCCATGCATAATCTTGTCAGATAGTGTGCAGTTTCCAGTAGGCAGATAGTGCTCAACCGTGAATTAAAGTGTGATTATCATATGATGTTTGACAACCCACAAATGCTCACTTGTCGATTAAAAAAAAAAAAAAACTGCTCAAAAAAATAAAAGGAACACTGAAAATGCATCAGATCTCAATGCTGGATATCTATACTGATAGGGACTGGGTAATGTGTTAGGAACAAAAGGATGGAAATGAAAATGAACAACCTACAGAGGACTGAATTCAAAGACACCCCGAAAATCAAAGGGTAAAAATGATGCGGTATGCGAGTCCATTTTGCCGAAATTTCATTGCAGTAACTCAAAATCGTACTCAGTAGCTTGTATGGTCCCCATGTACTTGTATGCCTGCCTGACAATGTCAGGTTGGGGGGCATGCTCCTAATGAGATTTCCTGGGGGACCTCCTCTCAGATATGGACCAGGGCATCACTGAGCTCTTGGACAAGTCTGAGGTGCAACCTGGTGGCGTTGGATGTACCGAAACATAATGTCCCAGAGGTGTTCTATTGGATTTAGGTCAGGCAAGAAGCGTGAGGGCCAGTCAATGGTATCAATTCCTTTATCCTCCATGAACTGCCTGCATACTCTCGCCACATGAGGGCGGGCATTGTCATGCACCAGGAGGAACCCAGGAGACACTGCACCAGCATAGGGTCTGCCAATGGGTCCAAGGATTTCATCTCGATACCTAATGGCAGTCAAGGTGCTGTTGTCTAGTCTGTAGAGGTCTGTGCATCCCTCCATGGATATGCCTCCCCAAACCATCACTGACCCACCACCAAACCGCTCATGCTGAACGATGTTACAGGCGGCATAACGTTCTCCAGACCCTTTCACATCTGTGAAAAGCACAGGGCACCAGTGGTAGACCTGCCAATTCTGGTATTCTATGGCAAATATCAATCGAGCTCCATGGTGCCCACTAGAGGACGTTGGGCCCTCAGGCCACTCTCATGAAGTCTGTTTCTGATTGCTTGGTCAGAGACATTCACACCAGTGGCCTGCCTGCTGGAGGTCATTTTGTAGGCTCTGCCAGTGCTCATCCTGTTCCTCCTTGTGCAAAGGAGCAGATACCGGTGGGTCCTGCTGATGGGTTAAGGACCTTCTACGAGGGGCCCTGTTCAGCTCTTCTAGAGTAACTGCCTGTCTCCTGGTATCTCCTCCATGCCCTTGAGACTGTGCTGGGAGACACAGCAAACTTTCTGGCAATGGGACATATTGAGGTGCCCGCCATCCTGGAGAATTTGGACTACCTGTGACACCTCTGTATGGTCCAGGTATGGCCACATGCTACCAGTAGTGACACTGAGCATAGCCAAATGCAAAACTAATGAAAAAACAGATGAGGAGGGAAAAATGTCAGTGTCCATCACCTGTTAAACCATTCCTATATATAGTAAGTGGGGAGGGGTCAAACCCCTTTTTAGGTTTTTACTGACAATATTAAAAAAAATTTTTAAACTAAATTCCAACGTCATAACTTCAAAAATGTAAGTGCCTATTCCGGACAAGATCCTTCTCTTGCCTTTTATTATATAAGATGTGAAATGGCTGAATAAATAAGTATGTCAAAGAAGTAAAACTGGACGTAACCCTGCTTTTGCAGGCAAAATATTCATTGTGTGCACATTCACTCAAATGTGGCGGGGGGGTGAAGTGTGGCTGACTTATGGGGTACTTGCGGGGGTTCAAATTTGATAAAACTTACAATGGAAGTCCTCTGAAAAACATGCATAGTGACTCCAGATTAGCCCCGCGTAAGTAATCAGGTTTCTGTCTGCTTGTTAGTGTTCAATCAATGGCTTCGGCTCCTCCTTACCCTTAGAAATAGATTAGTGAATACAGAAAGCACTGCCTACAATAGTGTTAATTTATGTCAATGTACTGTACATGCACGTAAGGAAACAGAAGATTGTGACCTTTAGGTTTTCTTTTATCAAGCGAGAATTGCTGCCTTGGAGCTGAAAGCAAATTTGGAAAGAGGTACTTTCCTTTGCTGACATATACTCTGATCGCTATATATAGTATAATTCAATTACAGAAAGCATTATATATATCAGCCATCACAACGGTTATTTGGGAGTAACTGACAGTTCTTTCCACCAACCAGCAGTATTTTTTTGTTTTGAATTCATTCCAATCTTTTCCATACACTCAATTTTGTGTGCGGTACTTGATTGAATTTACTGGCCCCTCACATTTGGAGGGCTTTACGTCTTGTTTGTGTGTGTCATCTCTTATTTTGCACAAAGTACTTGTTTAAATTGTGTACAGTACTTGTTTAAATCATGTGCATTACTTCTTATTTTGTGTGTGGCACTTGTTTCAGTTTTCTGCCATCTGCCCTTCGGGGCCATCGTAGTTTTTGCTCCAGTTGCATGACTTCTGACAGGCTAATATTTCTATGCATGCACTGCTACCTTACAGAAATAAATGCTTTTAAACCTTGAAAAAGAAGTAATTTGTAAGATTATAAATCATTAGGCTAATGGTTTATTTCCATTGCTTGGCCATCCTTAACAAGTCATCTATTGTTCCAGAATTGTACATAAGATAAAACATATGAACAATTGTGCAGAAATTTAAATAAACGTAAATGACAAAGAGTAATAAGTTTATATATGTTTAATATGTCACTGTGCTCTATACAAACAATATTTTATAAATCTGCTTCTTCTCATATATACAGTTAACACAAAGCCAGATTTAGCACACAGGGGCTCATCATTTAGGACTGCTAGGCAAGCTTTTTAAGACAAGACAAGTTAAGAACAACTGCACACGTACAACATGCACTATTTCTGTGTGTTAGAGTCAGCATGAAATTGTATCCTCTCTTTGCCTTCTTTGGAATTGTATTTTTCACCTAAATGGGGGCCTGCACATGGAGAAAGAGTATAAAGCCTTGCAACATTGCCCGGCACACCTTTGAAGCCAACAGACAGATGGGAGATAACGTTATCCGATCCTGAAAATCCTTCCAGCACAGCGATGAAAATGGCAGACTGTACGCATCGAGCTCCCATTTCCTCATCTGTTATGTCACGTAAATCGTCATTAAAGAAAGCTAAGTTATTTCTCCTAGGTGATTTCTTACCGCCGTATTACTAAGGGAGGGGTATCGCCTTTTAACATTATATCTATATAGTTTCGGTTATGTAAAACGCCACAATTACAAAAGAACTTATTCCAACAAGGGAGCTAGCGCCCACTGCTGGATAGACAAAGCCACTGTGTGAAGGATATACCATACATCCTGCTGTGCAGAGAAAATTAAATCATCGCAATTCTTGCTGAGATTGATAGCAATGGACATTTATGCAAATGCACAAATATGTCCATAAACATCCCTTCAAATGAGAACACTTAAAGAATCTTCATACCATTAACAGTCTGATGAGATCCAACTAGCACATACCACACAGCTCATTCTTTCAGAAGCACGTAAGAGCTTCAGATTCACTTTCTGCTCTTTAGTCCAGATGATTAGGAGGTTACAATCTGTGACCTAGTTGGTAAAAAATGTGATGCAATGCGTTCAGAAAGTATTCAGACCACTTATATGGTATGATTCATAGTGGAGGAGAGACTTCGCCTCACAAGTGTCATAGATATTTGTATTAACATGATCTCATATGATCTCTTAAGGGTTTGGGCAAATTTAGAGAGACATGTGTGACTAGAATGATGCACACCCTTTTGTTGGGGGTCATTCTTTTATGCTAATTGCCTAAAAAAGTAGTTTGAGTTTTGAAAAAAAAAAAACAAACAAACAAAGTAATATGTGCAAGACTAAATACTTGACATTGTGTAAAGCACTTTGAGCTCCATCCTGAGAAATAGAAGTTCTTGCTGCTGTTATCTGGATTTAAAATGGACAACGTGATGAAAGACAGTAACTCGGGTCTGGTGTCACAAGTTCATGTTATACTATTTAATTCCATCTTATATATATATATATATATATATATATATATATATATATATATATATATATATATATATATATATATATATATAATACAATGTCCGTCCGTCTGTCCGTCCGTCCACTTTCATGAGAGTACTACTTAACTGATTTAGATTGGGTTTTACTTCTATAATTTGCTTGAACATTCTGGCTGATTTTGCGACTTCTGTCATCGCACTAAGTACCATAGTTTGCTTGCAGGAGCAATTTATTCTCGCTAATCCGTCGGGAGAGGGGAGCTGGGCGGGACCCTCCTCACTCACACGCCAGCCTCCGTTCAAATCGGTAAATCTCTGGCCATGTTTTGGAGCAGACCTTGCCTCTGTTTAGCTAGCGATATCTGTTTGTTTATTGATTTTTAAAGTTTGTCCTGTTTCACTACTACGCGGGTGGAGCCGCCGGAGACAGCTAGTAATTTATAAAATAAGGAATTCTGATGGGTTTTAATATATAGCACGGAAAATTAAATATGTTCAGAATTAAACACTCATTTTCTAACCTCTCTCTCTCTCTCTTATAATAAAAAAAAAAACTTTTACAAATATTTTAATGATTAATAAACCTGTTTTAAAATAATTACCTTCAAAAGGAATCTTTCGTGACAGGACCTCCCACATTATTATTGCATAGCTGTAACAAAAATAACAAATTTGAATTACTATGGATTATTAAAGTGTTAATTATAATTAATCAATAACTAAATTAGTTCAATCATATTTGTACTAGTACAAAATATACTGTAGCTCAAACATGGCAGTTTGTAATACATTAATATCATATCTTTATTCTATAGACATCTGAATTCCATAGCTGCATTACATTCCTATCTTGAAAGATTAAATCAAAAGATGAATATGTGAAGGAAAAAAAAAATATATATTATATATAAATATACACATATACATATACTGTATACTTCCATATCATTCCATAATGGAGTGTGACCTTTCATAGTCTTCTGCTTCCATAACGTTCTATAGAGTTTTCTGTCAGGCTCTTCTGATGTTAAGAGGCAATCATATATGAAATAATTAACAAACCTGGAGCTCACTGGGTTTTTTGGTTTATTGTACAATTTCCTGTAAACCAAAGCATGTGAAAATCCCAAGGATCAGTTGTTTTCAATCAGTGTCACACACGTGCACATGGGAGGCAGCTAAAGGGCCTGAATGAGAGTAATTCCAAGCCAGACCGGGAGCAGGGGGAGTGCACGGACTCTTTTTCTCACTTCACTGTAGACCATTTACGGGAAACTCTGCCCGGACCTGATGACATTACTTCCAGTTGGACCCACTTTGATGACCCCACTTCCGGTCCCGCCTCTAATGACATCACTTCCTTAACCTGTCTTTAAAACTGCCATTTTGTTCATTACAAATCAGTTCTGTTCTGGACTCCAAACGTATCACAACTCTTCATTATTTTGCAACCAGGAAAATAATATACAGGTGGCTGCCCCAAACCTTTTTGAGGCACAAATACCACCAATCATGCCACGATCAAATCTGCTTGCAGGAGTATAACACACTGAGCACACTTTACACACACACACACATAGTACACAGTACATATACACACCAACATAAATATACATGCATATGTATAAATGCTCTATGAACTTAGTATACAGTACACGCAAGCATATATACACGTATTTGGCTACATCATACTGTACATAAAGGCAGTGTGTTCAACAATATAAAATGGAATGGCATAAAGAAATAAGTGAACACCAAAATCTATTTCAAACTCTTAGATTTTGCTCAGAAAACAAACATTGAGAAGTAAAAGTTTTAAAAAACTACAAACAGGGGTTTTAAATTCAATTGAACCACCATCCCGAGCATGCCTCAGGCTCGATTTTCTATGCAGTTACAGTTAAACTATCTATCCCGCACCACCAGAGCAGCAAAGCGTGCACACGCCCAGAGAATCCATGGACTTTTCCTACATGACAAAGGCGCACAGAGCATGTGGAAAGGCATCCAGGCTATCACTAATTACAGGACAACACCACCCACTAGTGCTGGGAGGTATACCGGTTCATACCGAAAAATGTTTTTTATTTTTGTTATGATATGGATTTTTCTTATACCACAACACCGGTTTAAATAGCCTAAACAACGTTTAGATCATGGCGCCGCAGGAAACTGTTTAAGGAGGGACCTTTTTCACTGCTGCACCGTTAAACACGCATACAACAGAGTACATGCGTTAGTGGAGGTATTGAATGGTGAAAATGGACAGAGAACATTCCGAAACTGAAGCTGTAGCAGACAATAAAGTTGAACATGATGACACAGAAGAACTTTTGCTGAAAAAAGGAGCCGTGTCTTTTGTCTGGAGATACTTTGGTTTTAAAAGGTTGGATGTGGACCAAACAATTATTTACTGCAAAAGCTATTGAGCTAAAGTTGTCAGAGGCGGCAACACGAGCAATTTGCTGCACCACCTTAGCCGCAAACATGCTTTGGAGTACCATGAATGTATGGAACTAAAATTGGCACCCTCCACGTCCCCGAGTAAAACTGAAAAAGCTAAAGGACACTCGAGTCCGACGTCACTTGTAGACGCGTTTGCTAGAGGTACTGCCTACGACAAAAAAAGCAAGCGGTGGATCGAGATAACCAATGCCATTACAATCCATACAGCTAACGTGTCAGTGGACAGAGATTGTTAACATTAACAGAAAGTGTAGTTGGTTTACAAAAAATATTTACTATTTATTCCTTTTCTAAGACATGCTCAATGAAATACAACTTTTGACAAGCACCTCTGGATATTTTACTAAGTCTAAATGCCTCTTTGGATGGTTGAAAATATGTTGCCAAAATTAAAGTTTAAGTTGTTTGCAATATTTGTTCAATAAAAAGGTTCTATATTTTGACTGCAACTGTCAGGCAATGTAATTCCTTCTCTTCATTAGTGCCACCCCCTTGAAAACTATCACTTTATGGGGCCATGCAAACCTGTATTAATACTTGTGTGCACATTAAAATGTTTTCCTGTACAATGTACAATTCTCATGACAGTGGAATAGGTTATTCTTAGCCAGTAATTGCAGTGTAAAATGTGGTTAACATCCACTCATGCATGGGAAAAAAATACCGTGAAACCGGTATAATCTTGAACAATACTGTGATGTAGAATTTTGGTCATACCGCCCAGTACTACCACCCACCGGTGACAGTGACACCTCCCTTCCAGATGTGCTGAATAACTTCTATGCACGGTTTGAAGCACAGAACAACGTGGTGATGAGGAAGACCACCACTCCTTCTAGCGACCAGGCATTAAATCTGACTGTGGCCGATGTGAGAAATACTCTACGAAGAGTCAACCCACGGAAGCCTGCAGGACCAGACAATATTCCTGGCAGAGTACTAATGGAATGTGCAGACATTTTTACTGACATCTTCAACATCTCTCTGAGCACCGCCATCGTCCCAATCTGCTTCAAAACCACCACCATAGTTCCTGTGCCAAAAAAGTCACAAGTGCCCAACCTCAATGACTACTGCCCCATTGCACTCACACCCATTTTCATGAAGAGCTTCGAGAAGCTTGTCATGAGGCACATCAAAATCCTGCTGCCCCCCTTACTAGACCCCCTGCAGTTTGCTTACCACCGGAACCGTTCAACAGACGATGCAATAGCCACCACTCTCTGTTTGGCTCTCTCTCACCTGGATAATAAGGACACATATGTTCGAATGCTGTTTCTCAATTTCAGCTCAGCATTCAACACGATCATTCCTCAGCAGCTGACGGAAAAGCTGAGCCTGCTGGGACTGAACACCTCCCTCTGTAACTGGATTCTGGACTTCCTGACTGAGAGACCTCAGTCAGTCAGGATTGGAAACAACATCTCCAGAACCACCACACTGAGCACTGGAGCCCCTCAAGGCTGTGTGCTCAGTCCATTACTGTTCACACTGCTGACTCATGACTGTGCAGCAACGCACAGCTCTAATCACATCATAAAATTCGTCGATGACACGACTGTGGTGGGTCTCATCAGCAACAACAATGAGTCAGCATACAGAGAGGAAGTGCAGCGGTTAATTGACTGGTGTAAAGCCAATAACCTGTCTCTGAATGTAGACAAAACAAAGGAGATGATTGTTGACTTTAGGAAGATTAAGAGTGACCATCTGCCACTAAACACCGATGGCTCAACTGTGGAGGTCGTCAATAGCACCAAATTCCTGGGTGTCCACCTGGTAGAGAACCTCTCCTGGTCCCACAACACCAGCTCTTTAGCCAAGAAAGCCCAGCAGCGGGTCTACTTCCTGCGTAGGGTGAGGAAAGCCCATCTTCCACCAGCTACTCTAACAACATTCTACAGAGGAACCATAGAGATCATCCTGAGCAACTGCATCACTGTCTGGTTTGGAAATTGCACAGTCAGGGATTGCAAAGCCCTACAACAGAGAGTGAAGACAGCTGAGAAGATTATCGGTGTCTCTCTTCCCTCCATCATGGACATTTACACCACACGCTGCATCTGCAAAGCCACCAGCATTGTGAATGATCCAACACACCCCTCACATTCACTGTTTACACTCCTGCAACTGGGAAAAAGGTACAGAAGCATTCAGGCCCTCACTACCAGAATGTGTAACAGTTTCTTCCCCCCAAAAAGTCAGACTCCTGAACACTCATCGACCGGACTGATATCTGATATATGCGTTCTGTTCTGCAGTGTTGCACATGTTTGCATATTTGACTGACATGCACCTTGTTATATATTATGTGTCTTTATGTTATGTGTCGTGAATTGTTTGTTGTCCTGTGTTTTATGTAGCACCATGGTCCTGGAGCAACGTTGTTTTGTTTCACTGTATGCTGTACAACTGTATATGGATGAAATGACAATAATTACTCTTGAATCTTGAATCTTAAGCCCAAGTCAGGCTCGGTAGGATATGTAATGAGATGCGTTATAGAGTTAAATAAATCTTGAGACAGCATTTTGCTGCCATCTAGTAGATGAAATAACATCATGCTGCAAAAAAAAGAAATAGTAATAATAATATTTCTATACTTTCTGCTACTTTATGGTAACTCTTCAATATTCGTGAGCGGGAAGTTGGAGCCTCCAATGAAAAACACAACGGCAAACGGAAATGTGTAAAGGTAGTTTAAAAAGGAAATGAAAAGGAACCACCGCTCAAATCGAGCAATAGTAATGACAAACTGTGCGATCAAACCACCGCAAAATGCCTGATGAGTTCACGTGAAGCATCACTGTAGTGTGACAGCAGACATGACATGAAGACAAAATAATTGCAGTCAAGTGCAAGGAAAAACAAGACGTTGGCCTCCTAAGCACTGTTTACAATGTGGAAACTGCCACTGTTCCTGTTAGGGGAAATGCCGAAGTCACTAAGCCATGCACTGTTTTAGCTTGCAATAACACATGAGATGTGTCAATTGTGCAGATCAGTCAAAAGATAAAATATAAAAGTGTGCTAAGAAACGCGCTTCTACTGTCATGATTCTAACACGGGGCAATGCGTGGGTGACTGTCTCAAAACATGTCACACAAAGGACGCATACTAAATCTGCATCGGTACAGCAGTGGACGTGAGGCAGACCTTTTCTACTGTGATTATGTTGACTTTGGTATTTACATATTACTGTTACACATCACAACATTTTTTCTTGTTGGAAAACATTCAGCATCTTTTCTTGGGGCAAACATAAAGCTAAGGAGGTTCAGGGTCAGATTCTAAGTTATTCCTGTTGCTTATAGAGCAGTGATCAATAAAAATCTTATTTGCGACGGATATGCCAAAAAATCAGAAATGAATTGGCTGGAAGTAACACAGGGTGAAACTCACAGTAAACAAATACAAAGGCTAAAACACTCACTCTGTATTTTTGCCAACAACTATTATTTGTTAGCCACATTTATTCAGCTGCTATGTTTCCTTACCTCAGCATAATGAAACTCTGGTACTGTGTGCTTTTAAGGAAGTGCTTACTGCCAGGCAGCAGTACTTGTGAGCTGTTGCTTTCATGACTAACTTTCGTAGGGGGTAAATTAGTATAATATTGTGCTTGTATGTGCATTTATAGTGTAATAGAAATGTCTACCTATTCTTGCATGGTATGACATACGTGCATGTGATGCCTGATAGATAACTGCATTCAGTGTGATGCAAAAGTTAAGAGACTGGCCTTTAAATCAAAATATTTCCGGACCAATTCCTGCACTTGGCTCCTGGTATGCAACGTAGCCTGATCTTGTAAGTGACCCTTGACAAACAGCCAGTCCTCCTAATAAACCTCACACGTTTTCAGACTGTAGGACTGGTAAGATCATCTTATTAACATGTATAATATTTATAGCAATCTTATCGAGTTACATTTGCACAGCACTTCTTCTAGTATAAATTAATGTATTGGTAATAGTTTTTAGTACCAGAATATGTTCTTTTAAAGACGCAGCAGATTACACTCATTTTGGGAACACATTTTGAATGCTTTATGCCCTGGGTCTGCAGAAACTTCCCCATTTTTTTCACACCTTTAAATAGTTTACACTACTCATTTGACTCAGTGTCTGTTCTCCTCCTCCCATACATTAAGTACAAGTTAAGCTATGTACTAAAACACCACTTTAAGGTACCCAAGTATGGCTTAAATTGCGGCATACCTGTACATGTCATGTTTTACATCTGCCCGCTTACTTTTGGAGGGTTCATATTCTTCTGGAGGCATATAGATGACTGTTCCTCCCATTTCAGGAGGCTTAGAGCCTGACGATTTGCTAATAGACAGTTGGCGCCACTTAGAAAGGCCAAAATCTGCAATCTATGTTAGAGAAAAAAAAAAGAGTCACAACATTAGAACAATCTAGATGAGAACAGGCCATTCAGCCCAACAAAGCTCACCAGTCCTATCCACTTACTTCTTCTAAAATAACATCAAGTCGAGTTTAGAAGGTCCTTAAAAGTCCTACTGTCTACCACACTACTAAATTAAATGAATCTATTATAAACAACTTCTATATTAAATGTAAATACAGTATAGATGAACAATAACAGAATAAAGGAGAAGTCTCACTCTCGTCTAAAGCAACAAATACAAAGTATATTCTATTTTTCTACTGTACTAACAGCACTCTTGCAGGTTTTTCTCATAAACAGTATTAGCAGACTCCACCTCATTTAAATAATGACAACTACAAAGCTGTCAGATGCATATCTTTGCACAGACTCAGAAAGTGAAAACTGTTCTTTGCATTGAGCCATGAAAAGGCATATTAGTTGTCACATGTGCGCCAGTGGATCATCTTCCAGGCTCATCTGAGGTATGTACTACCACCCTGGGTTGAGGGTGGGCACTGGCACTAACCTTATACTCTTGTGTTCCCTCCACAGTGCTAAGATGACACCCAGTGAGGGCATTTGACTGCGCCCATGCTGGTCCCCCAATACATATCCCACAGTCTATGGAAGGAGACGTCACTCAATATAAGACACAGCTCCTAGCCCATAGACTAAAAGCAGGCATTGCAAGCCGAGAGGGTTTGACCGGCTGAAGGAAAACCTTTTTTTTTTTTCATTCGTTTCTGGTGCCATCGGCTGCGGATTTTGTTTGCAATTTTCATTTGATTAAACAGGGACGACTGAACCTCTAATCATTCTATCGGCCACACAGTATGGTACTTCACCAATATTGTTAAAATAGTGAATAAGCTAAATTAAAACAAGGAGCCTGGGACTAAATGAAACTGTGTTACTTTACCTTTTAAATTTGTCAAGGTACTATTCTAGCTGAGCCAGTGCTTCTGTAATGAAGTATCTTTTTGCTCCTCCATTCAGTGTTGCAAGCCAATGGCATTTCAGTTATGTGGACATTGACGTTGGGAATGAAAACGTGAGCAGAAGTCACATGAAACATGATTACCTAACTGTAGGATATGGACGATTACAAACAAGCACCCCTGTGACTCTGCTCAGGATTAAGTAGGCTCAGCAAATGGCATGATATAGTACAAATGTGTATGTCATAAACCCAAACACTAGCTGTGTATATATAATGCATGCACAGACCCACATACTGTATCCATATGCATCATTAGCTACTTAATTGTGTACACTGCCCAGCTAACACAAATCACCTACTTCTCCAAACAGCCCACCATGTGGCTGCAACTCAATCTGTTAAGCATGCAGAAATGGTCAGGAGATTCAGAAGTAGTTTCAGCAGTCATTACACTGGGCAAGACGTGAGCTAAGAAATTTGGACTATGGTAAGGTTGTTGTTGCAAAATGTGGTGGTTCTACCTTCCCTCCTGAGATTTTAAGCACTCCAGTCTCTCAAGTTTAGAAAAAATGGAGTGACAGAAAAAAAACAATCATCAGTGTGCAGCAATTCTGTAGATGCAAATATCTTGTTATTAAGAAAGGGCCGAGGAGAACGGCCAAACTTTTTCAAGCTAATAGAAATGGCACAAATACTGGACAAGTGTAATCTCAGAGCTACAAATACCGGCTTTCTGAATACAACTGGTGAGGCAGCCATTTGCTTTTATGCACAGAAAATATGGAATGTTTTACTGCTAGACAACATCAGGCTAGTAATGTCGAACACTTGACAAAATACCTAAACTATATATGCTTTTAATTTGCCTTTTCATGATTTACATTTTCATGATTGACATTGTGGTCAGCAGCACAGGAGCGCCGCAGGGGACTTTGCTTCTCGGGTCCTGTTCAGCCTATATACATCAAACTTCCAATACAACTCAGAATCCTGCCAAGTGCAAAAGTTCGCTGATGACACTGCTATCGTGGGCTGCATTAGGAGTGGGCAGGAGGAGGAGAATAAGAACCTAATCAAGGACTTTGTTAAATGGTGCGACTCAAAACCACCTACAACTGAACACCAGCAAAACCAAGGAGCTGGTGGTGGATTTTAGGAGGCCCAGGCCCCTCGATCATCACAGGTGACTGTGTGCAGAGGGTACAGACCTATAAATACCTGGGAGTGCAGCTGGATGATAAACTGGACTGGACTGCCAATACTGATGCTCTGTGTTAGAAAGGACAGAGCCGGTTATACTTCCTTAGAAGGCTGGCGTCCTTCAACATCTGCAGTAAGATGCTGCAGATGTTCTATCAGACGGCTGTGGCGAGCACTCTCTTCTACGCGGTGGTGTGCTGGGGAGGCAGCATAAAGAAGAGGGATGCCTCACGCCTGGACAAACTGGTGAGGAAGGCAGGTTCTATTGTCAGCACGGAGCTGGACAGTTTGACATCTGTGGCAGAGCGATGGGCGCTGAGCAGACTCCTGTCAATCATGGAGAATCACTGCATCCACTGAACAGGATCATCTCCAGACAGAGGAGCAGCTTCAGCGACAGACTGCTGTCACCGTCCTGCTCCACTGACAGACTGAGGAGATCGTTCCTCCCCCACACTATGCGACTCTTCAATTCCACCGGGGGAGGTAAACGGTAACATTATACAAAGTTATTGACTGTTATACCTGCCTCGCACTCTCCAACTTGCATCTTTTTAACTTGCACTGTTTTTTTTATCACTCTTTAATTTGTTTTTATCAGTATGCTGCTGCTGGAGTATGCGAATTTCCCCTTGGGGATTAATAAAGTATTTATCTATCTATCTATCTATATACAGTAAGTACATTAAGAAAATGAATGCCATTATGACCAATGCTGCAATCCTCTCTCTGACACACTAACACTGAGGACTTTCAGCTAATGAATTATTCAGCTGACACGTGTCAAGAAGAGTGAAAGGGGCTCCTTAATACTATAAGCAATATGTCTGCATAATTCCTCAGTTGACGGGGACAGCCAAGTCAGAAGTTTTCTTTCTTTTAAAATTTTCTTGCTTTATAATCATCCTGGTGTGTTCTCACCAAAGACAGAGAAGAGAGAGAGAGAGAGAGAGAGGTTAGGAGCACACACTGATACAGTGCATTGCCGCACCCACCACATGACAAACCAACTCAGGATCCAGATTAGGACCAGAGTGCAGCCATGCAACGGGTGATACATCAGCACCACACCAGTTCAGATGGAGTGGAACAGTGTGAGGTTTTTTATCGTGGCTGGAGTGCCAATTCTGCCACCAACCCCCAAGTTTTTCCCTCACCAAAGTGTGTACGTATATTTATTTATTTACTTACTTACTTATCTACATATTTATATATTTATTTATTTATTAAAAGAGCTTCTTAAAAAGCCAATTTCCCCTCTGGAGGCAAATAAAGTTTGTTCGCTCGATCTACACTCACCGGCCACTTTATTAGGTACACCTGTTCAACTGCTTTTTAATTCAAGTATCTAATCAGCCAATCATATGGCAGAAACTCAATGCATTTCAGCATGTAGACATTGTCACGATGACATGCTGAAGTACAAACCAAGCTTCAGAATGGGGAAGAATTGTGATTTAAGTGACTTTAAAAGTGGCATGCTTGTTGGTGCCAGATGGGCTAGTTTGAGAATTTCAGAAACTGCTGATCTACTGTGATCTTTTACATACAACAATCTGTGAGGTTTACAGAGAATGGTCCAAAATGGGAAAATATCCAGTGAGCAGCAGTTCTCTGGACGAAAATACCTTATTGATGCCAGAGGTCAGAGATGAATTGCCAGACTGGTCTGAGCTGATAAAAAGGCAACAGTAACTCAAATTAAACACTCATTACAACCGAGGTATGCAGAAGAGCATCTCTGAACACACAGCATGTGAAACCTTAAAGAAGGTGGGCTACAGCAGCATGAGACCACACCAGGTAAGATCACACTGGGTGACACTCTTGTCAGCTAAGAACAGGCAACTAAGGCTACAATTCGTACAGGCTCAACAAACCTGACCAATAGAACATTGGAAAAAAACGTTGTCTGGTCTGAGGAGTCTCAAATTTCTGCTGTGACATTCGGATGATTGGGTCAGAATTTGGCGTCAACAACATGAAAGCATGGATCCATCCTGCCTTGTACCAATGATTCAGACTGGTGGTGGTGTGTGGGGGATATTTTCTTGGCACACTTTAGGTCCCTTAGTACCAACTGAGTATCGTTTAAATGCCACAGCCTACCTGAGTGTTGCTGCTGGCCATGTCTATCCCTTTATGACCGCAGTATATCCATCTTCTGATGGCTCCTTCCAGCAGGATAACGCGTCACGTCACAAATCTCAAACCATTCCAAAGTGCTTTCTTGAACACGACAATGATTTCACTGGACTCAAATGGCCTTCACAGTCACCAGATCTCAATCCAACAGAGCACCTTTGGGCTGTGGTGCAACAGATTAGCATCATGGATGTGCTGCCGACAAATTTGCAGCAACTGCGTGATGCTATCATGTCAATATGGACCAAAATCCCTGAGGAATGTTTCAAGCACCTTGTTCAATCTGTGCCACAAAGAATTACGGCAATTCTGAAGGCAAAAGGGGTCCAACTTGGAAGTAGCAAGGTGTACCTAATAAACTGGCCGGTGAATGCATCTATCTATCAACATTAATGCTGCATAATCATATATTTTAAAATTTGCAGGTCTTTAAAGCAATGAATTTGGCTGTTTTCATAAAGTGCAACCAATTAGATGACCATAAGAATTCATAATTAACATTTCTAGTAACTAATCATTGTTTCTGTTCTTACTTTCTTTCCCTGCAACCACCAATTTTCACAGACCAGCAGCAGACAATAAAAAGGTCAATATATTGTACTTTCCATGCCTGCCTTTTTACAGACTCGCCCAAAATGTTTACAGACCTATGCCAGTCCATGGGAAACACTGATTTAAAGAACTGGGAGGAGTGAAATGCTACTGCCCTGGTTGTCTTCCATTTGTGTTTAAGCCACTGGGAAGATTTCATAATACATGCTGATGGAAAGGCTTCCATGTGCTCCCAGCTGGACTTGCAGATGCCGGATTGACTGTCCGCCCAGCCGCCTGCACAAACAGCCAGAGTCAGCAAGCAGCTTTGTACCCACGCACGCAGTCTGCTGGTCCTTCATTAACTTGAATTGGGTATCTGTTCACCATCAGTAGCGGGTATCAGAGGTGAAAAATAAGGAAAATATACAAAATACACAAGTTGGTGTAACCATCATCAAGGTAAAATTGAAGAGGTTAGGAGCACACGCTGATACAGCACATTGCTGCACCCACCACATGACAACTCAACTCAGGATCCCAGATTAGGACCCAAGTGCAGCCATGCAACCTCAGCACCACACTAGTTCAGATTGAATGGAACCAGTGTGAGTTTTTTTATGGTGGCTGGAGTGCCAATTCTCCCACCCACCCCCAGGTTTTCCCCTGCAAGTTGGAGGGCCTACATGCAAGGCTGGATGCAGATTAACATCATACCCAGGACGGAGCAATTACTCAGGGGCCAAACGAAGTAGAGTCACTTTTGGCGTTTATGGGATTCGAACCGGCAACCTTCCAATTGCCAGTGCAAATCCCTAGCCTCAGAGCCACCACTCCACCAGTAAAATAAATTGTAGATTAAGTCACACAAAATGTTTCTGTTTTAAGAGTTTGCAGATTCGCCAATTTTTTTCAAAAGGAGATTCTGAAATCTCAGAACTTTATACAAGGTTATTTGTTTGCGATTTCTCAATGAAAATTGAATGATTTCGATAAGTTTTATGTGAATTTCCCCCGGGATTAATAAAGTATCTATCTATCTATCTATCTATCTATCTATCTATCTATCTATCTATCTATCTATCTATCTATCTATCTATCTATCTATCTATCTATCTATCTATCTATCTATCTATCTATCTATCTATCTATCTAAGTTTTCTTAAAGAATATGCATCACATTTCAACAAAATTGGCCCAATAGAGGCTAACAGACAGTAATAGACAATAATAATAATAATACATTTTATTTATATAGCACCTTTCACATGCTCAAGGCGCTTAACACATGGGTTATTGCAATCTGTGCTTTGCACATTATATATGAATGCACCTTAGAAGGAATATTGCAAGTGACAAGAGAAAGAGAAAAGATAAAGGTAAAAGTAGATTGGGGTTAGGCGAAGTAGAAAGAAAGAAAGAAAGAAAGAAAGAAAGAAAGAAAGAAAGAAAGAAAGAAAGAAAGAAAGAAAGAAAGAAAGAAAGAAAGAAAGAAAGAAAGAAAGAAAGAAAGAAAGAAAGAAAGAAAGAAATTATTTAAAATAAATTTAACCAGTCAAATTTAATACACATTTACCAAGATTTAAAAAAAAAAAAAACAAACAGATGGCCATAAACAGAAATCTAAATTGATATTATGAATAAGATAAAAGAAGCTCACTTCTCTAATTGTGCAAAATGCCTCATTAATATACCACACACGTAAGAAAGTGTCTACATTTAAAAGTTTGTGTAAATATTAAAAATATTCTGGTTTTTTTACCAGGGAGTTTATATCTTACGTAAATCACAGTTCTTATCTGATGTGACTTTCTCTTTACAAGTTTTTTAAATTGCCAATTTTGCCAGAAAATAAGCTTTCTTAGTTAAACTTTGTTAGCTTTAACTACTGTACAGAAAACCTTAAATAAATACACAAATATTAAAACGCAAAGTTGAATAGCCAATAGTAATTTAGAGCTGTGTTGCTTTGTATTGACTTCTGAAATCTCAGTATTATTTTCATTCATTTTTACCTTATTTAAGAACATTAGGCTATATGCTGTCTTGCCCTGGTGATTTGTTTTTATCAAATGAAATGTTTGCGGCAAGTCACTTTCTATAATCTCCATAATCTTATGACAAGCTCTAAACACTAACCACTATTTTCAGTAGTTTTCCAATTCACCTTTTAAACTCTTGGGCTTTCTGTCCTTCCCAAGTCTGGGACTGTATATTTCTGTGAGACTTGAGCCACCGTCCAATAGTTCCTGAAGGAGTAGCCTTTAAAATCTAGTAAGGGTTTGTTAACCCTAAAAGGACATAGGATTGCAAAGAAGAAATCCAAATAAATGAAATAATGATTAAATTTCCTAGCGCTGTTGCAGAAATGGAAATCATCAGATACAGAGGACCTGTAAGTCAAAAATGTTTACCCTATTTACATGTGGAGTGTCGGGAAGCCATACCACTAGGCTTCAATAAAGGAAGGGAGTTCACCAAGTTATTTAAGGTCTACAACACTTTAATGGGAGACAAAGAGCAACCTGCCCCACATATAAAACTTAAGCTCTCACCTTTCAGCCCAAAAGATGCTAGCAGGCTTTTTGTTTGTAAGAAATTACTTCTCATTATGACTAATATCTATGAAAAATTCTCTCTATAATATCAGACTTAACAGTCCAGCAATCGCTTTTCATTTGAACCACCACGCAAAAGCGCTACACATTCAATAGAAATCCACTGGGCCTGTCCTTCAACAATGCCTCTTGTGATACACGTAACTTCTTTTGAGATATGCATCTGGCTATAATAGATATTGACAGAATGTGGAGAAAATAAACATATACTCTACCTTTACATGGAATTCGGCATCTAGAAGAATATTTTGAGTCTTAAGATCATGATGTAACAATGGTGGTGTCATATTATGCAAGAAATTGACACCCAGGGCAATTTCATAAAGAATTCGAAGCCTTAGTGGCCAGGCTAGCAATGGGTACATATCTTTCTGCAAAAGATAAAAAAAATAATTACAAAATAGTATAAGTTAACATAAAACACATGCAAATACTAATCATATAAAAACCTAACAAACTAAAGTTTACTGTAATTCTGTATAAATAATGTTACAAGATACAATATGTTTACCTCTGTCTTATATTCTGCCTCCACCCCCACCCAGGTAATCAACCCTATGACTGTAGTGTTATCTGAAAATTTAATGATGCTGGTATTGTTCTGAGATGCCACATAGTCATAGATATGTAAACAGGGTATAGAGCAGCGGGCTCAGCACATAACCTTGGGGGGCAGCCGACACTGATTGTTCCTGTGCCTGATGTCTGGTTTCTCACTCTGACTGACTGGGGTCTGTCTGTAAGGAAATTCAGCACCCAGCTGCAGAGGGATGATATCAGTCCAAGGGAGACAAGTTGATTACATAAGAGCATGCAAAAGTACATGACACCCTTTGATACAAAAAAAAAAATTGCAACAAAACAAAGGGTGAAGGACTGTGCATGTGATGGATAATTTCATTTGCTATGGTCTGAATCTATCCATCCACTTATTTTCCTTTTTATGATGTGTCTTCTTCTTGACTTTTCATGCAGTTTATTGCGTTTGTGGTGAATGAAGCCTTGTGAAGTCTCCCCATGGGGAGACACCTCAAAGTTTTGTACTTGATCCAGTTCTGTTCAATAGCTATGTTATGGTCCAGGTTGGCTCTATGTCCTTTGGCAGCTTGAACTGAGTCATAATTGAGGATAAGCCAGGCAAAAGAGGACAAAAACAATCAGAAAGGGTTGGTGCTAAGTGATAAGTGCTTTATTCCCCAAAAACAAAGTGATCAAAAAGTGTAGAAATATTCCATAAAATACAGAGTCCTTTGGAAATTTAAACATTAAATAAATATTTCCATTAAAATGAGGTTAAAACTCTAACAGGCCTCCCTTTAAAAATATGAGCCTCAGTGCAACTCTCTAAAATCCAGCGACTGGTGCAGTCAATCAAATAATCCTGGCTTGGGCCCCCATCGCCAGTCCTGTAGTGTCCATGAGGCACCACACCGAGCCACACAGATACACACGTCCCCTGCCGTCAGTCCTTCTGCATCTTTGGGAGACACCAAATAACGGGCCGCTCCTAACTCCCCAATGTCACTCAATAGCAGCGCCCTTTTCAGCCCCGTCCAGTGCCGGCCACGTGATCCTCACTCACTCTGCGACTCACTCCTAATGTGAACGCTGAAGTCGAAAAACAACGGGAAAAACACCAATTTAAAAATAAAAAGCAATTTCTTTATTCTTGGTGAGTTAAAAAGACTGCGAGACTGCCCCCACCCAGCTCAGTCAACTGATTTGGGTTCAGACAGACTAACTTAAAAGAAAAAATGTTCTCTCTTTTATCACCTAGCTTGTTCATTAGCCAAAGAGAGAACAGAAAAAAACATAGCAGTTCATTTTGAGGTCATACATAGCTCCTTAAATTAAGATGTAACCGTAATCTATCAGGTACTTGCATTCTTAAGGAATATGCCCTTCTCATTATACACACATAAGACCAATTTAAGCAGTTTCTTATAGTTCATTACATTAGTTATAAAGAGATTACATTCTTGTAGTTTTAATATCTTCATTAGATTATATTTGTTTGGTTAGATTAATAATCCTTATTTATTAATTCATAAGTGACATGTTTTCTTATAATATTAAACAAGAGTAAAGAAACGATCACTTTGATTTATAATATCACAGGGTGTTCTGTTAGTATCAAGAGGTCAGCATTTTCTCATAGAAGAATGTAAGTTAATCATATAATTCTGTGCACAAGCTTAATTCTTTTCTACCTAAATGAAGAACAAATTCATATAGAAGTTATAAATCATATCGCTCTCTACCGCATGATTAATACAAAATACAGTCATTGGTATTTGTGAATTAAATACTTATAATCATCTGCGTTGGGATGGCACCCTGCCCGGGGTCTGCTTTCTGCCTTGCGCCCTGTGTTGGCTGGGATGGGCTCCAGCAGACCCCTGTAACCCTGTAGTCAGGATATAGCAGGTTGGATAATGGATGGATGGATGGATACTTATAATCATTACAGTTAATAATGTTTTTTTCTGCTTTCTCACTAACCACTTGCCTCCATTCCTTTTAGCATGGGCTCTCCCATTCCTGCCTCTCGCTCTCTCTATTCCTTTAACATCTGTTCTCTTTTGTATTTTCTTGCCCGGACTATCATTTAAGCTGTGGCCGGGTGCAGCTGCCAAAATCACCAACTTCGAGAAGTGAATGAAGTACTTGACTGACTCACTCGCTTTTGCACGTGTATCCATGATCAGCCAAGCACCCCAATCACCCTTGGTCTGGTGCTTGCACATTTTGACGTACACTTGAACCCACCTGGAGCCTGCACTCTCTGAATTATTTATTTAAATTCAAAATCGCGCAGCAGCACCACAAACCTCTCTGATCACAAGCTACCTAAATGCTGCTACTGAGATTGTGATTTGCCAGGATGACCTCATTCTTTACTACTGCAGCATATCAATGATACCTTCATATATAGAAAGATCACCCTTAAATGTTTATTAGATATAGAAAAACTCAGTCTGGCTTGACGGCATTGGGTATGAATATCTGCCAACTCCATACAGTTAAATATTGTACTTATGGAGGATCTCCTGCTCAGCTCAAGCAGCTTGTCTCCTTCTTGCATGACCATTAATGCCTACAAACTTTTCTCATAATCTACAATAATAAAACATATTTTGAGATAATGGACAATAAAGACAGAATAAAGATTGTGTTTATCTAAAGAGTAAAGCTCTCATTTATCTACAATTATGTCTCAGTTTACATTTTATGAGCCATTCAC
Organism: Erpetoichthys calabaricus; assembly: GCF_900747795.2. NCBI lineage: Eukaryota > Metazoa > Chordata > Cladistia > Polypteriformes > Polypteridae > Erpetoichthys > Erpetoichthys calabaricus. The sequence continues at coordinate 4,543,214 of NC_041399.2, forward strand.
AAAAGGAAGCAGATTATGTTTAAGGATTTACAGGCTTTTTCAGAAATGTTTTATTGCTTTCTTCTGTCTAAATGTAAATGTTTCAGGAAGACATATATAGGCGGTTGGAAAATGAATACCTCATGTAAAAGCTGGTCCAGTGATCCATTACTAAGGTATTCAGTGATGATGCAGAAAAACTCAGGCTCATTGCAGACACCAAAGATCTGTATGATAAAGTTGAATCTCGCTTTATGGAGAACCTCTGCTTCTTTTAAAAGGCAGTTTCTTTCCCTTTAAAATCAACCAAAAACAGAAAAGAAAAACTGTTACAAGTAGCAAATAGAAGCAAAATGAAATTATGATGTAAGGAAAATGAGAAACATTATTTTTACTATCATCATTTTACATTAAATGTACCACAAGGTATTTGCTGTATATTGAAAAGCAAAAGAATGTTACATAGAGTGATCAGATGAATTACAATTAATTGCAAAGTCCGTCTTTGGCATGAAAATGAACTTCATCCCAAAAAACCACTGCATGTCAGCCCTGCCACCAAAGGACCTGCTGACATCATTTCAGTGATACTCTTGTTCACACGGGTGAGTGTGTCAACGAGGACAAGGCTGGAGGTCTCTCTGTCATGCTGATCGCGTTAGAACAGAGAGGTTCAATTATTGTGAAGAAGACTTCAGGGTGCCCAAGAAAGTCCTGCAAGTGCCAGGAGTGTTTCCTAAAGTTCATTCAGCCATGGCCACCACCAGTGCAGAGTTTGCTTGGAAATGGCAGCAGGCAGGTGTAAGTGAGGCAAAGACTTTTGGAGGATGGCCTGGTGGGTGTCAAGAAGGGCAGCAAAGGAGCCAAGAAAAACATCAGTGACAGACTGATATTCTGGAATTGGACTGCTGAGGACCACTGGGGGAAAGTCATTTTCTCTGATGAATCGCCTTTCCAATTGCTTGGGGCATCCAGAAAAAAGAAAAGGTTAGCGGTGCTACCATCAGTCCTGTGTCATGCCAAGAGCAAAGCATCCTGATACCATTCATGTGTGGGGTTGTTTCTCAGCCAAGGCAGTGGGCTCCCTAACAATTTGGCCTAAGAACACAGCCATGAATAAAGAATGGGACCGAAACATCCTCCAAGAGCAACTTCTCCCAACCATCCAGGAACAGTTTGGTGACCAACATGATGGAGCACCAGGCCATAAGGCAAAAGTGAGAACTAAGTGGCTCGGGGAACAAAACATCAAAATTTGGGATCCATGGCCAGGAAACTCTCCCCAGTCCTTAATCCCATTGGTCAATCCTCGAGAGACGGGTGGACAAACAAAAACCCACAAATTCTGACAAACTCCAAGCATTGATTATGCAAGAATGGACTGACATCAGCATCCATCCATCCATCCATCCATTATCTAACCCGCTATATCCTCACTACAGGGTCATGGGGGTCTGCTGGAGCCAATCCCAGCCAACACAGGGTGCAAGGCAGGAAACAAACCCCGGGCAGGGCGCCAGCCCACCGAAGGGTACACACACACACACACACACACACACACACACACACACACACACACACACCCATACACCAGGCACACACTAAGGACAATGTAGAATCGCCAATGCACCTAACCTGCATGTCTTTGGACTGTGGGAGGAAATCGGAGCAACTGGAGGAAACCCACGCAGACACGGGGAGAACATGCAAACACCACACAGGGAGGACTCGGGAAGCGGACCTGGGTCTCCTAACTGCGAGGCAGCAGCGCTACCCACTGCGCCACCGTGCCGCCTGACATCAGCATGTCAGGGCAAATTGCAAAGGTCTTGAAAAATTAAGAAGGACCAACACTGCAAATCTGAACTCTTTGCATAAACTTCATGTCATTGTCAATAAAAGCCTTTGAAACTTCTGAAATGCTTGTAATTCTACTTCAGTATACCAGTGAAACATCTGACAAAAAGATCTAAAAACACTGAAGCAGCAGACTTTGTGAAAACCAACACTTGGGTCATTCTCTAAACTTCTGGCCACGACCATGCATGTCAGTGAAATGATGCTAACACCTGTTTACAAAAATTTCCATTGCAGTCAAAACTTCATTCTACTACTCAAGTAACACAGCCAGAGTTTCTCCACACTTGTCCTTCTCCAAAGCTAAAGTCCTTTGCCACACCTTCACAGCCTTCCACCTGTATTACTGTAACTCTTTTATGTTACCGACTTTCATCATAAAACATCAATAAATTGGGTGAATCACCTGACTATCTCCATCTGCTGAGTCGGCTTCTTGTAACTTTAAGGCTGCAGGAAGTTGATGTCTGTGTCAGAGCATCAGAGACCAATGAAGAACCAACACTGGACACAGTGCCAGTCCACAGAATACTAAATGGTGCCCACGCTCACGCTCATTCATAGTCAACCTTCTTGGACGATTTCTCCATCACAACTTGACTTCTACAGTATAGAAGTGTACACTACCAGATTTTACTACAGTGAAGGTTATCTACAGTGCCCTACCCTCCATAATGTTTGGGGCAAAGATCCATTTTTCCTTTGATTTCCCCATCTGCTCCACAGTATAAAACTATAAATCAAACAATTCTCTGAGCCACTAAGCGAGCGATCAGTGAATGCACAGCAGTGTTGGAGCATGAGCCAGCAAAAGCCGGGCTACGAATCAGTGCATTGCAAAGCAAGATTCTACATGTTGGGTATTGCAACGTTGGCACCTCCAACTACGCCGATCAACAGCACCTCGAGGAAGTGGATTACTTCACCTAGCACTGTGGCAACAAATGGTGGGTTCGACCAAGACACCCTATGTTGGATTGGGAAGGCGATGGCAGTCCAACAGCTTCGTCCTACCAAATAAACTTTTCCTTTTGAATTAAATTGTAATTCCTACCACTATTTACGCCAATGAAATGTGGAAGGCGACTGCAATCATCGTGAAACACCTAAATGTGTTCCAAAAATGGTGCCTCTGAATTATCCTTTAAATCTCATTCTGTGACTATGTCAGAAGTGAAGAAGGATATCGCCGAACTGCCACTCGCCCTCTAGCCAAAATTTTCACTGAATACTGATTTTGGTTTACAGTAATCCCTCGCTATATCGCGCTTCGCCTTTCGCGGCTTCACTCCATCGCGGATTTTATATGTAAGCATATTTAAATATATATCGCGGATTTTTCGCTGCTTCGCGGGTTTCTGCAGACAATGGGTCTTTTAATTTCTGGTACATGCTTCCTCAGTTGGATTGCCCAGTTGATTTCATACAAGGGACGCTATTGGCAGATGGCTGAGAAGCTACCCAGCTTACTTTTCTCTTTCTCTTGTGCTGACTTTCTCTGATCCTGACGTAGGGGGATTGAGCAGGGGGGCTGTTTGCACACCTAGACGATACGGACGCTCGTCTAAAAATGCTGAAAGATTATCTTCACGTTGCTATCTTTTGTGCAGCTGCTTCCTGAAACGACATGCTGCACGGTGCTTCGCATACTTAAAAGCTCGAAGGGCACGTATTGATTTTTCACTGTTTTGTTTTTCTCTGGCTCTCTCTCTCTCTCTCTCTCCCTGCTCCTGACGGAGGGGGTGTGAGCTGCCGCCTTCAACAGCTTTGTGCCGCGGTGCTTCGCATACTAAAAAGCAAACAGCCCTATTGATTTGTTTGCTTTTCTCTCTATCTCTGTGACAGTCTCTGCTCCTGACAAGCACTCCTTTGAAGAGGAAGATATGTTTGCATTCTTTTAATTGTGAGACGGAACTGTCATCTCTGTCTTGTCATGGAGCACAGTTTAAACTTTTGAAAAAGAGACAAATGTTTGTTTGCAGTGTTTGAATAACGTTCCTGTCTCTCTACAACCTCCTGTGTTTCTGCGCAAATCTGTGACCCAAGCATGACAATATAAAAATAACCATATAAACATATGGTTTCTACTTCGCGGATTTTCTTATTTCGCGGGTGGCTCTGGAACGCAACCCCCGCGATGGAGGAGGGATTACTGTATAGGCCACAGTCTCTGCATGCCCCAAGAGCGCCCACCAAAAGTGGACATGCTGTGGACGCCAGTGCATGGGGAAACAGAAGCAAGGGCGACCAAGGCAAACCTGGTGGTGCTCCTTTCTCGAAGACTACAAGACCTTGTTGATGTGAACGTAGACTTACTTCATGTAAACAGAGACAGCTTACCAAGATAAGGAGAAGACCAGAATATTAGCCTTTACAGTGTTTAAAGAAAGTGTTTAATAAACTGGAGGAGTCAATCAGACAAACAGCAAGAAGGTTTACTTTAATTAATTCAGATCTTTTCATTTTGTCCATTAATTAAAGAGTAATTACTCTGAAACATCTTTTACTTTTGGCTGCTCCCAGAAACATACATTTTAAAATAAGAAGGAAAACCCACGCATATACAGGATGTGCCAGCTCTGCACAGCTGGAGTCCTCACTCGGGAATTTGGAGCAGCAGTATTTGCCACTGTACCACTGTGCCTCCGCATTCCACCATACAGATTTTGAAATATCCACAATTCATTTCATTCATTAATAATTGACATCAAAATTCCTGGGGGAATAGACCAAGCTGAAAAAACCAGGTCACTTTATCCATAGCAAATTTTTCCTTCTTCTCCTGGGGAATTTCCAAATTCTTCTAGGGAACTCGAAAAATTTAATTCCACCAGCAAGTCATTGGCATTCTTCCAACTGGGAATTGCCTAGGGCAGCCCCTCAATTCCCCCATGAAACTTATTAACTACATGTCCAAAACACCATGGCTTGATCCTTATGATCTGGGGCCTCATGTACAAACGGTATAAAAACTAAACTTGCTGTAAAGCTGTGCACATTTTCACAGCAGCCTCAGAGCATGCAAACTGTACGTATGTCTCTGTTTGCTTTTGTAAATGGGCGGCACCCAGCATCAAAGCAGTGCCACTGTTTCTGTGCGGTTTCCCTTTCTGTTTCATATTCACATGCATGATGCAGGATTTATCAAGTACACCAAAATCACTACATATCATTTACAAATTTAAAGTACATGATTGTAATCAATCTTTAGCAACATAATGGATGCACAGAATGAGTAAACTAGTCCAACTAACATGCCTGCTTTAGCATTGTTAGAAAAAATCACAAATGGAAGAATTAGAAGACAGAGCGTATTTAGAGATCATACTGACTTCTTCTACCATGATGATGATGACTGGCTTCAAAGTCGATTTATCCTCTTGGAGCTGTGTGCTGTTAGAATACTAGGATGTATAGTTGATATCATTTCATGATGACATGCGTTAAAGTATGTATATTACATTTTAAAGATAAATTGTTAACTTCAATTTTTAATAATTAAAAATGTGGGGGCACGGTGACACAATGGAAGTGCTGCTGCCTCATAGTAAGGGGATCACGTCCCAGGTACCTCTGCCTGTATCATTTCCTGGTGGGTGCTTTGGTTTCCTTCCAAAAGCATGCAGGTTTGGAGATTTGGTGCGTGAGGCAGGAACAATCCTTGTAGAGGGCTCCAGCTCAACGCAAGGTAAATACGAGCACACACGCACACACAGACACAGACACACAAGTAGCGCCAATTTAGCAACACCAAATCCCTTAACCTGCATGACTCTGGAAGGAAACTGAAGCACACTGAGGAAACCCTCCAGGAAAACATACAGACTCCAGGCAGGGTACACCTGGGACGCGAACCCCCTTGCAAAGCAGAAGCAATACCTCTACCCCACTGTGCCCTGACATGGTTAATACATGTGTTAATGCAATTCTTTATGAATATGATATCAAGTATAAATCCTAACATTCTAAAATGTTCAGAGGACTATAATATCATGAATGTAATGTATTCTGTGATGTGAACTCTGCCTGTGCACTCCTGTCCAGGTAAGAGAAAGTCCGTTTAAGAAGCACGTAGTGATTAACAGCTGGGTCTGGGAATACTTAGAAAACAAAGCATTTAATGTGCTATTTTAGCTACGATAAGATTTGAGAAACTGTAGTAAATTAAACATCGATTTTAAGATGAAGTTTACGATGTTCTACTTTAATGATAAAATAAACGATCAGATCAAAGCGGAAATTTTGAGATTAAAGTCGACATTATACTCAGTTTATTATCAACAGCGATAATAAATTATAACTCTAACAATCCGCACTAAACAATAAACACTAACCACAATGTCCAAGACAGTCTAGTTTAGCAGGAGTGGTTGATGATGGATGTGTGAATAAAAAACACTTTGAACAGCAGGGTTTTTTTTATTCACACGATGTAAAGTTTTGTAAAGCAATGTAAAGTTTTGTCCTACCAGGATCCTGATGCGGTGAGGTGTTTGAGATAATTGGGAGAGCTTACTCAGACAAAGACGTATCCAATAAGTTCGAACTCACAAGGATAGGCAGGCATAGAACACCATGTACATCCAGGCATAAAACCGTAATCCAAGGTGGTTAAGTTGTAATTCAATTGTAGGTATGAGGCGTATTCACAAACAAATGGATGACCACGACCCCCATGGCATCGTTAATGTTTCGTTTTAAAGGTCCCACCTGCTCAGTCTTCTTCCCAGTAGGCCCTGTACCCACTGAAGCTGCCCAACAGCATTATAATGTCTTGGCCGCTTGGAGCTGCAGGAATTTTAAGTAGCACTGCAACAACTTAAGGGTCTTACTATACAGTACTATACATATAGTCATGTTTGAATACATATAGCCAGTCCATCTTATGCCCCGATTGCCTTACAACCGGTCACGGATGTCAAACAGTCCAGCTTTGTGCCTACAATAGAGCCTGCCTTCCTCACCAGTTTGTCCAGGCGTGAGGCGTCCTTCTTCTTTATGCTGCCTCCCCAGCACACCACCGCATAGAAGAAGGCGCTCGCCACAACTGTCTGGTAGAACATCTGCAGCATCTTATTGCAGATGTTGAAGGACGCCAGCCTTCTAAGGAAGTATAGTCAGCTCTGTCCTCTCTTGCACAGATCATCAGTATTGGCAGTCCTGTCCAATTTATCATCCAGCTGCACTCCCAGGTATTTATAGGTCTGCACCCTCTGCACACAGTCACCTCTGATGATCACGGGGTCCATGAGGGGCCTGGTCCACCTAAAATCCACCACCATCTCCTTGGTTTTGCTGGTGTTCAGTTGTAAATAAATATGGCATGTAAAACAATACAATAACAAAGGTGTTCAATCAATATTTTTACATTAGCGGTTAGCATTCCTTGCGACGAGTAGAATCAATTTCCAGTTCAAAATATAGATTTTCACTTGCAGGGATGCTATTTTTTACAGCAAAACAGCGAACTCTGGAACATGATACCTTACACAAAGACATATTTTTATTTCTGAATATATAAACCAATCCATAAATGCCACAATTAAAATCACACAGTGATTAATGCAGCGTAGTCTTTTATTTCCAATTTTAAAACTCACATGTGAGGAAATTGGTCTGATTTAAACTAAAATGAATCCTTAAATTTAAACCTTCAAAATGTTCCTCCAGGATAAATGTGTGTGAATTGCCTTAAATGATCGAGCAATAAATGTGTATTTATTTCTGGCTAGGCCTTACTAACATGGCAGAGTGGTGGCTCTGAGGCCAAAGATCTGTGCCAGCAATCGGAAGGTTGCCAGTTCGAATCATGTAAATGCCAGAAGTGATTCCACTCTGTTGGGCCCTTGAGCAAGGCCCTTAACCTGCATCCAGCCCTGCAAGCAAGTCCTCCAACTTGCAAGGGAAAATTCAGAAGTTGGTGGCAGGATTGGCATTCCAGTCACTGTAAAAAAAAAAAAAAATCTCCCACTGTTCCATTCCATTCAAACTAATGTGGTGCTGAGGTGTCACCTGTTGCACGGCTGCTCTCAGGTCCTTATTTAGGATCCTGAGGTGGTTCATTGTGTGGTGGGTGCAGCAATGCACTGTATCAGTACATGCTCCTAACTCCTAACCCTTACTTTATCAAATTTAGTAGTATTGATGTAGTTAAATACAAATCTTCTTGTTTCAGCTGCTCCCATTTATGGGTGGCCACAGTGGATCGTTCGTCTCCATCCATCCCTGTTTTTTACACTACCTTCTGCAACACCGACTGCCTTCACGTCTTCCCTTACTACGTCCATAAACCTCCTCTTTGGCCTTCCTCTTTTCCTCTTGCCTGGCAGTTCCATCCTCAACATTCTTTTCTCCATGTACCCATCACTTCTCCTCTGCACATGCCGAACCATCTCAATCTCACCTTTCTCACTTGGTCACCAAACTGTTGTAACCGTGTTGTCCTTTTAGTATACTCATTCCTAATCCTGTCTACCTTCATTACTCCAAGCGAAAATCGTAACATCTTCAACTCCTCCACTTCCAGCTCTGCCTCCTGTCTTTTAGTCAGTGCCACCATCTCCAAACCATACAACATAACTGGTATACCACTATTTTATAGACCTTCTCTTTCACTCTTGCAGATACTCTTCTATCACAAATCACTGCCACTCTTCTCCAGATGTAATTAAATACAAGTAGTTTCACATAATTAAAATACTATGGGCATTAAACACTGTGCAAATAACATGGAGTTAAAGGGTGGCATAATAATCACATAAACCATAATAGAGATGCACTGAAAAGAGTCAGGCAAGACAGTGACCAAAACATACAAAATATATATATACACACACTAGGGGGTTCCCCCTGCTCACTTCGCTCGCCAACCCCTCCGGCCTGCGCTATGCGCCAGCCACTTCGCATCTCTGCCGCTTGTGGTGTCAAGAATGGGGCTGAACGCACCTCAAGGAGACGCAGTCGTCCCTCCGAAGCCCCCTCTTAAATGGTGATACAATGGGAAACAAATAGTTTTTTTTTTTTTTTTTACCTCCTCTTTGCTCAATCAGCAGTGCTGCCACCGCCACCGCCTATCTGCGTTTCCGCATGATCTGCATCTCGTGTGGAGCTTCGAACGTTTAAAATCTTTTGGCACAAACTCTCGTCTCGCAGGACAAGAGTTCTTCATATTTTTTAGTTTATAACTTAAAAACAGAATAAGAAACTGAAAATCTAACAACATCACATTAAAGTTTGATACATTTTGAAAATAATGATACCAAACATATATATGTAGGTTTTAAAATAAAGCGTGACAAAAAAGTGACATAAAAACGTCATATAAAATCATTGCACCAAATCGTTGTACTTTTAGGCTTAGGATTTTCTATACGTACAGAGAGTATCCATATTACTAACCGAGAATAAACCGGATATGGACGCAGGTACACGGCGATGGGACCATGAGACATAGTGCGCAGGCGTGTACAGCGCGCTTCTCATAAACCGCAAGCGAAGTGTGATCCACCGCGAATGAAGGAGTCACGGCCCAAAAACGAAAGAGCTCAACTAACGTAAATAAGACATGAAGCAACAACGCGCCCATAGCTAACGACTAACGACACAGCCACACAAAAAAGAGAATTCTGCGCTGCACCCCAGAGTCAAACAGAGGAGGCTACGGAAACCCCACAGGTTCACAAAGATAGTACGGAAGGCGCGGGAAAGTACGACAGGCGCAGGCGTCTACAACGGGTCCGGGTAATAAGAATAAACGAACTCTCCATATTAAACGTATGCCATCCTCACACATCCAAACCATGTGTCACGGCTCAAAAACGAAAGAGCTCAACTAACGAAGGAGTCACGGCTTATAAACGAAATAGCTCAACTAATGCCACACAGAAAAGAGGATTCTGCACTGCACCCCAGAGTCAAACGGAAGACACTACGGGGTCTGCAAAGGTCCACAAAGATAGTACGGAAGGCGTGAGAAAGTACAAAAGGCGCAGGCGCCTACAACGCGCTTCTGAACTAAACGTCCACACTACACAGCATGGTCCGGGTAATAAGAATAAACGAACTGTCCGTATTAAACATACGGCATCCTCACACGTCCAAACCATATAGCATATGTGAATCACATTACAGTGATGCATTAACAAATACAATGAACATAGACGCCTACAATGCGCGTCTGAAACTGTGGAAGCAAAGCAGGCATGGGTTCAAAACGAAAGACCACAACTGACGGAGATAGCCTGGATAAAAAAAATGAACGCAGGCGCCTACAACGCACTTCTCAAACAACGCAACCAAAGGAGTCACGGCTCCAAAACGAAACATCTCAACTAACGGACATACAGAAGCGAGCCCGCCTGAATACAATTAATGAACGCAGGCGCCTACAACGCACCTCTCAAACAGCACAGTCAATAGATAAACGGCAAAGAAAGGAACGACAAACGGCCGCTAAACAATTCCGCCAATTAGCTAACAACACATTCTGTAATGAGTCCACTATTAGTGAACATTCATTAGGATTAATGAATATCATTTGCTGTCATTGTCATTCACTTAACTTCCCTGAAGAAACAACTGGCAATACAACTAATGAGTTTACACATTGTTGTCAAAAGGGTCAGGTTAGACTGCCTCCTTTAGATGACTTTCCTGAATATCTACGGAAACTTCTATCTAACAATGTACCCGAAAGTAAAAACTTTATGGACTGCATTGGATCCTACAATAGTTCATTTGCTTTTGCATCTACCGGGGTAAATATCAGGCCACCAGCTGGCAATGGCCCATACTGCTTTCCCGTATGTGGACAAATATTACATCGGATTGGAACAGTGCACCCTGAACCAAATCACGAACGCAAATATGCACAAATCTACGTGTTAGATCCAGATGACGCAATCTATCAATGAATGAACCTTCCTGAAAAAAAGCAATGCACAGAGCTGATAATGAGAAACGTCGCTGAACTCATAAACAATCACCCATTAGCTAAGTCTATAAAAATGCTACATGAGGTTGAAAGAGAGGCCAATACAAAAGCAGAAGCAGAAGGTGTAGCGCCAACTACAATTACTTTAGTGTTAATAAAGGACAAAGAACAGGATCCAAGATGATACAATCTTCCCATCGTTAATGAGGTTGCAATTGTCTTTCAAAGTAAAGATGGTGAGCCTCCATTTGACTGCGATATTGTCCTGCATTTACGTCCTGATGGTACCAACAAACCTTGACATACCCCATTTTGTTTCCAACTGGGGGTTGGCGAGCAAAGCGAGCAGGGGGCAAAGCCCCCTAGTATATATATATATTATACAGTGGACCCTTGACTTATGAACTCAATTCGTTCATGAGGGCTAGTTGTAACTCAAGTTGGTTGTAAGTCAAGACAATTTTTCCCATAAGAAATAATGGAAATACCCATAATGCGTTCCGAACCTCCCACAGCTTCACTTACTTAACCTTTTCATAATAAAAAAGGGTTGTATAATGTGCATAATTTACCAAAACACCAATAATTTTTCTAATGTACTAACCAAAAAGTTATAAAAAGTGCCTAGCCTACCAGAAACAACAATTTCATACTGTACTCACCATTTAATTTGACATCTTTGGGCTGCAGGAAGGGAGGAGGAGGAGAATGAAATGGAAGGTGGTTATTGTTTGGAAGGAGCCTACTTATACAAATCTTTTCTTTGTAAAATTGTCGAGATGGTGGATTTCGACATGCTGTACATATTAGCGAGACCAGTCACACGAACACCACTCTCATATTTCCGCACAATTTCCTTCTTCGTTTCGATTGTGATCGCTTTCTTTACCTTCGTTACCTTCTCTTCCTTCCTTAGCAATTATCGAAAAAAATTATATAAATCACTGCACTAACCGAAATTACGTCCACAAACACATGTATCTGGGCTCCGACTGACACTTATGAACGCTCTTGGCTGTTTGTTTACAATCGCGCAAGCGGATACATGTGACCGCATTCAAGTCGTAATGCAAGATGTTGGTCGTAAATCAAAACAAAAATTTTGGTCGTAAATCAAGTTATTCGCATGTCAGGCCAGTCGTATATCAAGGGTCGACTGTATATATCTATTGTGGGATATGGCCAGCCATTCATCCCGGCCAATACCCCCAGGACGCCAGGTGGAGCCCTCCCTGTAGCATGGAAGTGCCCCTGAATGCCAGCAGGGAATTATGGACAATGGAGTGCTTATTCCCAGCCCTGCTGGATACCATGGGGGCCGCCAGATGACGCTGCAGGGAGGAGTAAGGACTATTTTCCCCACTCCTGGGAAGTACGTCCCTAGTCACATGAACAGAAGAAATGACGTGCTTCCGGGATGAAAAAGAAGAGTTTTGATCTGACCCGGAAGTGCTAGGAAGTCACGTGGACTGAGGGTTCAGAAGCACTTCCGGGTGATGGACTATAAAAGGACTTTGGGAAATCCCAGACAGATTGAGCTGAGTTGGGAGGCAGGGTGGCTAAGCATCTGGGAGTGGAGGATTGTGATTTTGATTATTATTGAGTATTGTGGAGTGGAGGGTGCTTTGTGCACAGTATTATTATAATAAAGATAATAATTGGACTTTTATCTGGTGTCTCTAATGTTCTTGACATAGTAAATTTGTCATTAGATACGGGGGTCTTCCCAGACTGTCTTAAGACTGCTGTAGTTAAACCCCTACTTAAAAAAAATAATCTCGACCCCTCTGCTCTTGAAAATTCTAGACCCATCTCTAACCTGCCTTTCTTAAGTAAAATTCTAGAGAAGGCAGTCATTATGCAGTTAAATGAGCACCTCAATAAACATGCTATTCTTGAAAAATTTCAGTCAGGTTTTAGAACAAATCACAGCACAGAAACTGCACTCGTTAAAGTAGTAAATGACTTGCGGGTAAATGCAGACAGTGGCCATTTATCTGTTCTCATCCTCTTAGATCTGAGTGCCGCATTTGACACCATTGATCATAATATTCTTAGAAATCGCCTTAGTCAATAGGTGGGCCTCTCTGGCAGCGTCTTAAATTGGTTTGAATCCTACCTTGCAGGGAGAAAATTCTTTGTTAGTTGTGGCAATTATAACTCAAAGACACATGATATTCTATATGGTGTTCCACAAGGCTCTATCCTGGGTCCGCTGCTCTTCTCAATCTACATGCTTCCATTAGGTCAGATTATCTCAGGGCACAACGTGAGCTACCACAGCTATGCTGATGACACACAGCTGTATTTATCAATTGCACCTGATGACCCCGAATCTCTTGATTCGCTAACACAATGTCTAACTTGTATCTCAGAATGGACGAATAGTAACTTTCTCAAATTAAATAAAGAGAAAACCGAAATCTTAGTGATTGGCAATAATGGATACAATGAGGCTATTAGAAATGAACTGGATGCATTAGGATTAAAAGTCAAAACGGAGGTAAAAAGCTTATGGGTAACTGTTGACTCCAATCTAAATTTTAAATCGCATATTAATCAGATCACTAGGACAGCATTTTTTCACTTAAGAAACATAGCAAAAGTTAGACCTCTTATATCATTGAAAGATGCGGAGAAATTAGTTCACGCGTTTGTTTTCAGTCGACTAGATTACTGTAACGCACTCCTCTCAGGTCTACCCAAAAAAGACATAAATCGTTTGCAACTAGTGCAGAATGCAGCTGCTAGAATCCTTACCAGGAAAAGAAAATCTGAGCACATCTCTCCAGTTTTGATGTCACTACACTGGTTACCAGTGTCATTCAGGATTGACTTTAAAATTCTGCTTATGGTTTATAAAGCCTTAAATAATCTCGCCCCATCTTATATATCGGAATGTCTGACACCTTATATTCCAAATCGCAACCTCAGATCCTCAACTGAGTGTCTCCTTAGAATTCTAAGAGCAAAACTTAAAAGAAGTGGTGAGGCAGCCTTCTGCTGTTATGCACCTAAAATCTGGAATAGCCTGCCAATAGGAATTCGCCAGGCTAATACAGTGGAGCACTTTAAAAAAACTGCTGAAAACACATGACTTTAACATGGCCTTCTCATAACTTCACTGTAATTTAAATCCTGATACTCTGTATATCCAATTCATTATAATAACTATTCATGGTGGCTCTAAAATCTGTACTAACCCCTACTCTCTCTTCTGTTTCCTTTTCCGGTGTCCTTTTGGTGGTGGCACAAGCCACCACCATCTACTCAAAGCACCATGATGTTCCAACAGTGATGGATGGATTAAAAGCCAGAAGTCTGTATGACCATCAGCATCAAGTGACTCCATGAGAACCCTAATTACAAAGAGGACTATTTAATTTATGTTAGGCAGAATCCCCAGAGGGGACTAGGCGGTCTCGTGGCCTGGAACCCCTACAGATATTATTTTTTTCTCTCCAGCTTTCTAGAATTTTTTTTGTTTTTTTCTGTCCACCCTGGCCATCGGACCTTACTCCTTTTCTATGTTAACTAATGTCTTATTTGAATTTCTTATTTTGTCTTTTATTTTTCTTTTCTTCATTATGTAAAGCACTTTGAGCTACTTTTTGTATGAAAATGTGCTATAGAAATAAATGTTGTTGTTGTTGTTGTCTGGTGTATTGTCCGAGGGTTCAAGGGAGCAAGAGCGCCCCTGTCTGTCACACTATATATACATATATCGATATAATCCAACGTCTGTCTTCTGTCCATTTTTCATGAGAGAACTACTTAACAGATTTAGATCAGGTTTTTTTCTATAATTGTCTTGAATATTCTGGTTGATTTTGCGACTTCTCTCATCATGTTAAGTATCAAGTTCATTTATTCGAGTGAATCAGAGAGACAGGCTGTGGGGCGAGGGGAGGAGGAAGCGGGACATCAGGAGTGGGGAGCCATGCGGGACCCTCCTCACTCATGCACCAAGCTCTGAGTCACTCTACCTGTCTCCATGTGTTGGAGCGCACCTCGCCTCCGCTTAGCTAGTGATACCTTTTTGTTCAGCAGCCATCATCATCTAGAGATTGTTAACGAGTGAGAGAGAGATCAGAGTTATATGTGTCTTAGAGGGTAGCTGCTCCCCACGCAGAGGACGCTCTTCCATCAGAGCTGAACATGTTCAAATATTTGACTTTGGAGCATACCTACCAGCTAGTATAAAATAAAATGGTTAGTGTGCCACAATGTTTAATCGTGAACTACTGGGGCTACAGCCTTGATTTTGGTCTTAATCAAAAGCTTATGAGCTGTGTCATGCATGTGCACCTGGGATTCACCATCCTGGCTGTAACAAGGTAAGCAGTAAAACCTCAGAGTGAAAGGGGGCACTGTCGTGAACACGGTCATCCTTTTCCCCCACAGTTCCAAGAGGCAGCCAAAGGAAGATGCTTATCGCCCAACTTCAACCAAAGTAGGCTTCACCCCTTCCAATCAGGATACAATATACAGTAAATGGGAAATTTGAGGAAGATTGTGGCTCATTTTGGATCCAGCTGGCAATGGAGATGAAACTCCCACTGATGAAACTCTCTTTTTTTTGGTTTGCTTGGCTTAACTACCTTACTGGCCGAATTTATGCCTGATTTGCACTCAAGGATAGAGCAACTTTAATATATAAAGTATGAGAAGTGTTGCCATTTCTACATGGTGTGACCAAAACGTATGCAAATCTCCTGAAATGAAAGTCTGCAATATGCACTTTAATCACATCTGAATTGTTTGATTTGTACTTTTAAACTGTGGAGCAGAGGGGGTAAGCAGGGAAATCAAGGAAAAATGGGTCTCACATATATTTTTAGTGCTCTGGTTATTACAAATTGTAAGTGTGGCACTGTGATGCGGTGGTACCATTGCTGCCTCGCAGTAAGGAGACCAGGGATTCTGTCCTGGATCCTTCCTGCGTGAAGGTGGCATACTTTCCAAGTGTGTGCATGGTTTTCCTCCGGGTGTTCTGGTTTCTTCCCATAGTCCAAAGACATGCAGGTCAGGCAAGCTGGCATCCTAAATTGGCCCAAGTGTGTGACTGGGGTGTGTGTGTGTTTGCCCTACGATAGATGGGCACCCTGTCCAGAGTCTGTTCCTGCCTTGCACCCTATGCAAGCTAGGATAAGTTCCAGCAGATCCCCATGACCCTGTTCAGGACTAAGCAGGTTAGCAAATGACTGTTAAGTGACTTTATTAATCAAATCAAATTTTATTTGTCACATGCAAATTATACATACAGTATAATATGTGATGAAATTTTTAGTTGTTTAACACCAATGACTGTGCCTTTATGAAGAATATTCAGGGACAATTTCAATAATACATGACTTCATAAATATCAAAAAATAACTGAGAATTAGGAATGTGAAAATAATAGATAATAACTAAATAAGTAACTTAATAACTTGATGTAAGAGAGTTAACAAAAGGGCATGTCAGTGCAGAATTGCTTTCAGAAAGCATTTGAGAAGGTGCTACATGAGAGGGTGGGCATCAAACTAAAAGAAGTGCGAGTTCAGGGTGTGGGGTGTACATGGGCAGAATTGGCTCAGACACAGGAAACAGAAAGTGATTGTATGAAGAACCTTATCAGTATAGGCTGATGTTAAGGGTGGTGTCCAGCAGGGGTCAGTTTTGGGTCTGCTGCAATTTGAGCACTGTACCCAAGTGCACTGTGCCAATGTGACATTCTTTTGAGTTAATAAAGTTATTCTGATAATCATAACCCGCATGTCTCTATCCATGCGAACAACTGTAAACCTACTTTTGCCTACCCCTGTATATAAATTAATTGGATAAAGCTATAAATAGCAACTTGGTTAAGTCTGCAGATGATACCAAGCTAGGTGGACTGGCAGATAACTTCATATTTGTGGAACCATCACAGAGGAACTTGGATGGCATTGGGCAGATTCATGGACAATGAAATTTAATGTCAGTAAATGTAAAGAACTCCATGTAGGAAGTAAAAATGGGAGGTTTGAATACACAATGGGAGCTCTAAAAATCTAAGGTACAGCTCATGAGAAGAATTTTGGAGTCATAGTGGACTTGGTACTATCAACTACCAGTCAGTGTTAGAACATTAGAACACTCTAGATGAGAACAGGCCATTCAGCCCAACAAAGCTTGCCAGTCCTCTCCACTTATTTCTTCCAAAAAAACATCAAGTCGAGTTTTGAAACTACCTAAAGTCTTACTGTCCACCACACTACTTGGACGCTTATTCCAAGTGTCTATCATTCTTTGTGTAATGAAAAATTTTCTAATGTTTGTGCGAAATTTACCCTTAACAAGTTTCCAACTGTGTCCCCATGTTCTTGATGAACTCATTTTAAAATAAGTCTCCATCCACTGTACTAATTCCCTTCATACTTTCAAACACTTCAGTCATGTCACCTCTTAATCTTCTTTTGCTTAAACTGTAAAGGCTCAGCTCTTTTAATCTTTCCTCATAACTCAACCTCTGTAGCCCTGGAATCAGCCCAGTCACACTTCTCTGGACCTTTTCTAGTGCTGTTATGTCCTTTTTGTAGCCTGGAGACCAAAACTGCACACAGTACTCCAGATGAGGCCTCACCAGTGCATTATAAAGGTTGAGCAGAACCTCCTGTGACTTGTACTCCACACGTCAAGGCGCTATATAACCTGACATTCTGTTAGCCTTCTTAATGGCTTCTGAACACTGTCAGGAAGTCGATAGCTTAGAGTCCTCTATGACTCCTAAATCCTTCTCATAAGGTGCACTCTCGATTTTCCGACCTCCCATTGTGTATTCAAACCTAACATTTTTACTTCCTATGTGTAATACTTTACATTTACTGACATTAAATTTCATCTGCCACAAATCTGCCCAAGCCTGTATGCTATCCAAGTCCTTCTGTAATGAAATAACAGATTCCAAATTATCTGCTAATCCACCTATCTTGGTATCATCTGCAAACTTAACCAGCTTGTTACTTATATTCCTATCTAAATCATTTATAGATATTAAAAATAGCAGCGTCCCCAGCACTGCCCCCTGCTGGTCACCACTCTTAACATCAGCTAATTCTGATGAAGTTCCTCACACCATCACCCTCTGCTTCCTGTGTCTGAGCCAATTCTGCACCCATCTAAAAACATCACCCTGAACTCCCACTTCTTTAAGTTTGATGCCCAACCTCTCATGTGGCACCTTATCAAATGGTTTCTGAAAGTCCAGATTAATAATCTCATCTGCTCCACTTTGATCGTATCCTTTTGTTGCCTCCTCATAGAATTCCAGCATGTTAGTAAAACACGACCTCCCTCTTTTGAACCCATGCTGACTGTTCTTAATAACTCCTGCCCTTGCCAGGTGTTGCTTAATCTTATCCTTAATTATTCCTTCCATGCAGGCTGTTCAGAAGCCATTAACAAGGCTCACAGAATGTCAGGTTATATAGCGCCCTGATATGTGCAGTACAAGTCCAAGGAGGTTATGCTCAAGTTCTATTATGCACTGGTGCGGCCTCATATGGAGTCCTGTGTGCAGTTTTGGTCTCCAGGATACAAAAAAATAATAATTCTTCACATGTATATAGTGCTTTTTTCATTATTCAAAGCACTTCAGTGAGTGGGCAAACATTTCAACCCCTCCATTAATAGGTAGCATCCACCTGGGTGAAGTGATGGCAGCCATTTTTGTACCAGTATGCTCTCCATACATCTGCTGCTAGATGGTGAAGTGGTGAGAGATATATCCAGTTAGAGACAGGGTACGATTAGGGGGCCAGGATGACTAGGCCATAGTGGCAATTAAGCTTGGACATTGGGATACACCCTACTCTTTATGATGGATTCCCAGGGATCCTTCATGACCACAGAGAGTCAGGACCTCGGTTTTATGTCTCATCCAAAGGACTGTGCCATTTTTGCAGCACAGTGTCCCCATCACTGCACTGGGGCATTAGGATCTACATTCAAATCACAGGGTAAGCGCCCCTTGCTGGCCTCACCAACATCTTTTCCACCAGCAACCCAAGCTTTCCTACAAGGAATTTCATTCAAGTACTGGCTGGGACTGAGCTTGCTTGGCATAAGATGGATGACCTCTTCTGAAGGGAATGTGGTATGACATAGCAGCACTAGGAAAAGTCCAGAGAAGAGCGACTGGGCTGATTCTACGGCAACAGGGGACGAGTTATGAAGAAAGATTAAAAGAGCGGAGCCTTTTTTAGTTTAAGCAAAAGGAGATTAAGGCGAGGTTTATATTTCATGAGACGCGATGCATACTGCAGAGGACGCTCCTGCTACGCAAGCATTTTATTGTTTACTAGCCGACGCCCGCCGTAGCATACGGCGGTGTAAGAATAGGAACGGAAAACGGTGAGAAAGGAATTCAGAAATCAAAAAGAAATAAATACTTCTTGAAAGAAGCAGTGTGCATGTAGAATTTCCAGCCAAGCAGGATTACATGTGAAAGTGATAAATAAATCAGGCTTTCCGAATTTACATACTATGGCCATGGCATCCTGATAATTTTGTTGCATGTATCTTGGACTTCCTGGAAATGTGGACGGTAATATGATCATTTTGCCTACACGTACGTCGTTATTTTCAGCGTCTACTTGCAGTGCATCTGATATGTCTTGTTGATGTAATCTGAGATAGTTGAGACGAGCGCCTGTTGGAATAGTTTGCCGCTGGAGTGCAAAATACTAAATGTATTCTTCATTGCTAATCTGTATGCGTAAAATTGGCACTGAGTAAGCCTTATTTGCTTGGCGGTTCTTTTATTGGGAACATGTTGTAAATCTTTGTGCCAGCCAATGTCTCCATAAGGGAATAAAAGTGAGTAAACCATAGGATCGCAATTCATATTAAGCGTGGAAATCTGTTTACAGGAGTTGCCTATGGGACGTCCCTTCGGCAGGCATTTCGCCATCTTCTCCAATGAAAATCACTGCAACATCGGTGTGACATGTCGGGGCATTGTATCGTTGTAACTCCTGCCTAGGGTTTTCCTTTAAATGCTGTTGGATTGGACGGAGCGATTTCATGCATGTTGTTTCTATGATTTAGTGAAGCAGCTGACGGGTCTAAGCATGGAATCTAGCTGGAGAAGTACATTTTCGTTGCATGCAGAGTTTGCTTTATTTTGTAAGCGTACTTCAGTAACTTGCGCTGTGTCAAAACATAGAACTGTCCATATCCTGGAGAGGTAGAAGTGTTAGCGTATAGTGGAGAGATTTGGTGTTAAATTTGCCCGTGTATTTTAAAACAGTATGGTCCGTGACCAGTAGGTTGAGTTATCTGTGCACCCATGGAAGCAAACGCTAGAGAAGAGTTGTATTCTCGAATGTGTTCACAATAATTTTTAGCTTCTGATGTTTGCTGTGTAAGAAGCTGTTGTAAAGACACAGGTGGCTCTAGTGCTAGGCGGTATACCAGTTCATAACGAAAAGCGTTTTTTATTTTTTTTATGATATGGATTTTTCTTATACCGCAACACCGGTTTAAATTGCCTAAATGACGTTTGGAACGTGGCACAGAGGGAAACTGTTCAAGTGGGGACCTTTTTCACTGCTACACCGCTAAACACAGATTTGTTGCACTAGGGCTCTTTTTCACTGCTACACCACCAAATAGTGGGCGGTAGCATAGGTATGCCGCGCGGTGAAAATGGACAGAGAGCCGAAAAAAAGCAGTCACATCTGTCGCCTGGAGATGCTTTAGTTTTAAAAGGTCAGATGTGTAAATACTGTTTCTATACTACTGGATAATACTGCAAGCCAAGTTGTACTTGTTTTATTTGTTTTCAATACAGTGTAATGTACCTGGGTACTGTGTAATAGTGTGACGACATTTTGACTTTATTCTCGACATTTCCACTTTAATCTTGACGCTTATGACGAGAATATATTCTTTTGACTTTATTCTCGTAATTTGTCATTAAAGTAGAACATCGTAAACTAAACTTCATCATAAAATGAATATTTAATTTACTAGATTTTCTCAAACCCCGTCATAAGTTATATAGCACATTAAATGCTTTGTGTTAAGTGATTCGTTCAGAGATGGGCACAACTCTGAATGGATGGCATAATTAAACATGTATAACGAAGATATTTTTAAAGTTCTGAACACTCCGTGGGCTAAGTTTATAACTAGTTTTAATTTCACAAAGACGTTTATCGTGTGGTGAGGGAGCAGCACTACCGCCTCACTACCGTGCATGTGTAATACCTGCTTTAATGCATTTCATCATGAAAATAATATTAAGTATTTATCTTAGCATTCTAAATTTTCAGAAAGTAGGAATATCATGAAGTGAATGGATTCTGTATGGTGATCGCTTAAGAAGCGTAATGATTAACCACTGGGTCAGGGAACGTAACACAAAGCATTTAATGTGCTGCATTAATTTATGACGGGGTAAATTAAGTAATTGATTAAACATTGATTTTAGGAAGAAGTTTAGTTTACGACATTCTACTTTAATCATGAAGTAAACTATGAGAATAAAGTGGAAATGTCGACTTTAATCTCAACATAAACGGCGAGAATAAAGTGGAAATGTCGACTTTAATCTCGACATAAATGGCGAGAATAAAGTGGAAATGTTGACTTTGTCCTCGACATATAGTTTGTTTTTTTTCTTCCCAGTATAGCTTAGCTTGAAGCAAGGTCCATATTAATGCAGTTTGCCTAAATGATGGTTCAGCTGGTAAAGATGTCATCACCAAGTTGCACTTGTTGTATTTTATTTTAATTTGGTGAATACTGTGTAATGCACCTGGGCTTGAAGTCTTGAAGTAATAGTGCAACTATCAGTAATAATACTATTATTTATTTTATTGTTATTATTTATTAGTTTAAATATTATGCAGTTTAATGATGATAAAGTTGTTTAAAAAGTCACTTTAACATGTCAGTGAACATTAACAGAAAGGATACTTAACAGAAAGTTTCATCATTCAGAGCTTCTTAAATGCAAACCCATTATGTACATTAGATAGTTCAATTGTTCTTTTCCTTTTATTATGAATATGATGAGACAAACAAAGGCAGCCATGCAGTCTTTCAAGATTTGTTTAGACAAATGAAACTGAGCAAGAGACTACACGGCTTGTAATACCTGTATATGGCTTCAGCAAGCTGCAAAACCCTTAAGAACAACCCTTGAATTAAGTCAGATGACCCTGTGTTCGGATTCAGCGGGTTGGAAAATGGATGGATGGATGGAAAACAGAAAACAACTTCAAAAAGGGTAAAGAACTACACACCTTCAAAATAAGACACAACTTTTAACTTCTTCTTTAAATATTCCTCTATAAAGCACATCTATTTCTGTATATATACACTACCAGTCAAAAAAGCTTAGGGTCACCCAGAAGTTTTCATGTTTTTGATAGAATTTGATATTTTCTTAAACTAAGATACTATTAAATTAAAAAATATATAGCCAGGACATTTCTAGTGTTTATAATTGCTATTACTACTTGATATGACTGGTATTTTAATGTATTTATTTATTTATTTATTTATTTATTTATTTATGTATAAAGCACTTTAAAAACAAAATCAAGGCTGACCAAAGTGCTGTACAATAAAACCCAACATATAAGACACACAATAACCAAAGGGTAAAAGAAACAGAAACACATAAACACATAAGAGCTAAAGAGATTCATAATAAAAAGTACACAGATAGTCGACATCTCACACTGGGTTAAAGGCCAGGGAGTAAAAGTGTGTTTTTAAATAGGATTTAAAGACAGCAAGTGAAGAAGCCTGCCTAACATGCTTGGAGCTGCAATTGAAAAAGCCTGATCACCTCGGAGTTTGCATCATGTCTTAGGAACACATAAAAGCCTCTGGTCTGCTGACCTGAGAGAGCAAGACGGTACATAAGGGTACAGCAGTTCCAACAGATAAAATAGGGCACAACCATTAATCGATTTAAAAACAAATACAGTGAAACCTCGGGTCACGAACGTCTCAGAACACGTACAAATCGGGTTACAACCAAAAAGTTCACCAAACTTTTGCATCTGTTCGCGACCACACACTCGGGTGACGAACAAGCCAGTTTCCCTTCCAGTTCGTACGCGCCGATGATTTCTGCACGTGTATTGTTCTCGGTCAGACGTGCATCGCCTCAAAACTGTAACCTCCTCTCCACCCAGCTTCCTCCTCACTTCCTTCATGCCAAAACTCAACTCATGCAAGGTTAGTTTTCTTGGTTGTTTATGGTTAGTTTTGTATAAATTAAGGATTTTTCAAATTTTCATTTTTTTCCCTGTGCTTAAAACTCATTAAACAAAAGTGTTTACAGCGAGCGGTTCGTAAGGCTGTAACGTGAACTCTTGCAATGTTAGTTTCTCTGTTCAAGGTTTTCTCAGTGTTATTCAATGTTTTTACATTTAGTTTACTATTACACTGTGCATTCTATGGTATAATTAACTATTTTTGTGCTTAAAAATCTTTAAAAAAATATATTTACATATAGTTCGTACGGTCCGGAACGGATTAATTGTATTTACATACAATCCTATGGGGGAAATTACTTCGGGTCATGACCAAATCGGTTTGCGACCAGAGTTTTGGAACGAATTACAGTCGTGACCCAAGGTTCCACTATACAAAGATCTTAAAATGGATTCAAAAATGAACTGGAAGCCACTGAAGGGAAGCCAAAATTAGGGTAATGTGCTCATGCTTGCTTGTACCAGTTAAAAATCGAGCAGCGGCATTTTGTACCAGCTATAGGCGAGCAATGGAGGCCTGGCTAATTCCAAAAAGAAACATATTGCAGTAATCTAGACGAGAGGTTATAAAAGCATGTGTCACTGTTTCAAAGTTGCATTTAGATCAGTGGTTTCCAACCTTTTTTTTTGTCCATGCCCCACCTAGGCCTCTCTAAAATCATGATGTCCCCCACTGTAACATATATTATATACTTACTAGTCATTTAGCCCGTTACAATAATGGG
Source organism: Erpetoichthys calabaricus (assembly GCF_900747795.2). Lineage (NCBI taxonomy): Eukaryota > Metazoa > Chordata > Cladistia > Polypteriformes > Polypteridae > Erpetoichthys > Erpetoichthys calabaricus. The sequence goes on from NC_041399.2 coordinate 4,566,967, forward strand.
CGCTAGAACAGTAGTGCATAAACATTAATAGGAACAGTCTCTATTAAATGGCAAGGGACTCTGACCTCATTCTTTTTGTTGGTTGTATTTTTCTTTCTTTCATCCTTTCTTTTGTTGATGTTTACTTGCTGAGATGACTGTTCTTCATGGGTTGCCGCCGTCTATTGTGTCTTTAATTTTCTGTGACAGTAATACTGTCTTGTACGTCCGTAATATAGTCGCGTGGGTAATATGCCTTTAATCTCCTCTTACAGTAATACTGGCTTGTATGTGGCTGTAATATGAGTCACCGTATTGTATACCCTTAATTTCCTCTCGCAGTAATACTGGTTTGTATTTCCGTAAAACGCCTGTAACTTTCTCTGACAGTAATATCGCGCATCGCACTGTGCCCCACACATGCGCACTTCACCAGAAGATACACACACGGACACCTGGACGTACACAGGGATTTTATTAAAGAGGATTAGTATTACCTATTCAAAAAGTGAACTCCTACTCACGTGGAGGAAGCCCATAATGTCATTAATTTGGTCTAAACTAGCTTCCAGAGACCATGGAAACAAAAGAGGAAAAGGATAGTTGAAGTACAGACAAAGAAATCACTAAGAAAAAATATAATATGAAGTAATATGAAAAAGCAGCAAATACAGTTTTGAAAACATATAATAAGAGACGTGATATTCATAAATATAAAATAACTTTAATGACAGCTTTTTCTGTAATATTTTGATCATTTTATATTTTTGTTATATTACAAAATTGTATAATCATTGTTACAATTCATATTATTTTAATGGTAAAAACGATTTCTAAGTTGAAAAACCCAACCCAGTTGTAAAATCATAAAGGGTTCTTCACCATCCCTTCTATGTTTATATAAATACATAAATGTTTGTAAAAAACTGCGGTGGGTTGGCACCCTGCCCAGGATTGGTTCCTGCCTTGTGCCCTGTGTTGGCTAGGATTGGCTCCAGCAGACCCCCGTGACCCTGTGTTCGGATTCAGCGGGTTGGACAATGGATGGATGGATGTTTGTAAAAAATAAAAATTGTTTATTTTTTCTATAATTTTTAACAGTAAATTTGTTTTTTCATTTTATAAATTGTTTAACGTACCAAAATTCTCGTATTGCCCCCCTAAAATATCTAATTGCGCCCCACATTGGGAATCACCGGTTGAGACAAAACATGCTTGATTTTGGACAGCTGCCTCAACTGAAAAAAGCGAGATTTTGCCACTGCGTTCACATGGCTATCAATTTTTAAAGTAGAATCCATTTTCACACCTAAATTTGTGATCATGGATTTCTCATATTGAGTCACAGAGCAAAAGTCGATGCAGGGGGTCCCGCTGGTGCTATTGGGTCTAAATAGCATGACTTCTGTCTTGTTCTCATTAAAATGTAGAAACTTTAATGCCATCCAACTCCTGATGTCAATAAGGCAATCAAGCTGGGGCTGGACTGAGCATGGACCAGGGCGCTTCAGAGGGAAATAAACCAGACAGTCGTCGGCATAAAGATGAAAGGAAATCCCGTGTTTCTGGAAAATAGGACCGAGTGGTAGCAGGTACAAGGAGAACAGAAGAGGTCCCAGAATGGAGCCCTGTGGTACCCCCCAGGGGTGGGCAACAGAGGTGGAGGTAAAATGCTGACACAAAACCTTCTATCTGAGAGATAGGACCTAAAGCATTGGAGATCTGAACCTGTATTATTCATACATGACACTCCTTCAGCGTGCTATCAGTCAGCTCCCTTAGCTTATCCTTAATTAGTCAAGTGTACATTCTACTTGGTTATTAGAGAAACCTTTGCAATTGCATTAGTACTGCTGAAGCCTGTCATTTTGTTCACCTGTATTGTAAGGTACTGCAATTCCTAATGTACAGTTCTGGGATGAGAAATGGTCAAAATAAAGCAGCTTTCTCAAGAAAGATGCCAGTCTATTGTTTTTCTTTTTTTTTGCGGTATGAAGGTTATTCTTGGTAACAAATTGCCAAGAAGAGCTGAACCCACATTCGTTCATAGAAAAGACTGAAATGTTCAGAGCATAGACTCAACACGTGCCACACAAATATTGCCCTTGTATTGCTGAATCTCATGTACCCCACAGCTCATGTTTTCCTCTTTCTACTTTCTACAGTCACTCATCCCATCCCCAGACTCAAACTACAAGGAAAAATTTGGACGTGAGCGTCAGTAGGTTTTGCACCGTAGGAACCAAGTTACTCAAACTATTCTATGACACTTCAGTAATTTGTGAATTTCCCATTGGGATTAATAAAGTATCTATCTATCTCTATCTATCTAATTATTTACCGCTCTGATGCTGATCTTTTTGATCATAGAATAGGACATTACGATAGCGACTGCCGAGAAGAATTCATAATCAATTGCAGAATTACGGTATTTGTGGGTTCCTCTGGAGTGCCTCTTTCTCTTAAACGATTTGGCTCAAAAACTAATCAACACATCGTCATATCAGAACAGGCTTAAGTTTTGAGTTTGGTATTTTTCCGTAGAGACTGTTTTATCTCTAGACAGTCCTCAAGAAACAGTGACACACAGACACGCGCCCATCATAGAGATATCAATGTTTTTCTGTATCAGGGAACTCCACAAGGCTGAGATCTTTCGAAAAACCAGACAGACATCGAAATTTGTGACGAATCTAAAGCTTTTGCTCCTCCCCCGTACATGATGGGTTATAGTTGTGGAGGGAGCAAAGCAAAATCAAAAAGATAAAAGCAATTTGAAAATTACAGAGAAACTGCAATGATGGAAACTGGTCCAATACAAACACGCCCCCAGCGGAGAGTCCATGTTCATTTGATCTTGGCTTCAACTAGACTAATGAAAGAGTACTGTCTGAACTACCCATAAGCCACTGCGAATATGTCACATTACCCCAGCTTCTATTCATTGCAGTTACTGCCTAATTTTTAAATTACTTTTACTTTATAATTTACGCTCATACGCAGATTAGGATGACTGGTGACAATACGTTGACTCTGTGAGCGTGGGAGTGCGAGTTAGTGTACTCTGCCATGGAAAAGGTTCCCACTCTGGATGCTGTGCACCTAATGCTGCTGGGATAGCCTTTGTTGTTCTCTGACCCTGTACTACAATGTTGCCTTACCCCCTGTGAAAGCCCATTTATAAATTAATATACCGCTGCCACGAGAAATATTCTGCGGCATTAAAAAAATGAATATTCCTATATCAACAGACCCAATGGGTGTCAGGAAAACTCACATAAGACCATTACATCATCACCTCCTGTACACATTTTTTCTTTATTTTACTTTTTTGACTTAATAATTCATCATCTATTTGAAGGTCCATGTTAACTTTCTTCTTATATAACATGCTACCATGGATCTGTCCAGGATTTTAAATCACCTGTTGCTCAAAAATCGTTTGTGTATCACATTTCAGGTCAATAGTTCATATACTACGTGACGTCTACTATCCACTTTTGGGGTGATGATTGACCTCCAAGGTTATTCCTCTTTTTATTTTTATTTTATTGTAGAATCAACTCTTGGCAGTGGCCAGCAGGGCAGCGCATGTGAATGGACGCCGTTCTCATCCCTACCACCTTCGCCGTCACTTCCCCTACCTCTTCATATCTTAAATCATTCTTGAGACCGATTGAAGACTTAAGTGCCAGCTTAAGTGAAAAATTAAGAAAATGTACTAAGTAATTGCAACCCAAACACTGACTTAATCAGTTTTTAATGCAAAAAGATGCCAATGAAATAAGAGAAGAAGTGGGCCGCTAGGGTGGAGAAAAGAAGAGCTGCTCAGGAAGCAGCAAGCACATCAACCTCTGAGCAAACAAATGATATACGTACAGACAAAGAGCAGAAAAACTAGGAATGGTCAAGTCAAGTGTATTCACTGTACCTTATAATGCAGTGCGCCATTACTGGTATTTTCATATTCATTCTTTCATTTAGCTAACCTGCGAAATGTTCTTTTCACATTATGTTGTTCTTAACTCAATGTGTGATAGCATTACAAATCTGACAAAAAAAAAAAATAATAATTTCTGTTTCCACTGTACCTGTTGTATGCTACAAGTACAAGGACAGCAAGGCAGACAGAGCAGATAGCACTACTGCCTCTTAACCCCAAAGTCCTCTGTGATGTTTGTCCATTCCCTTCGTGGATAGTTGGTGTTTACCTCTGACTTCTCTGGTCTTCCTCCCTCGACCAAAAGGTGTGGGTGGTAGGGTAATGATCAACTTGCTTAATTATGAGAAGAAATGTTTTTGCACACCACATTCAGGTTTGGTCACCTCATGCTGGTGAGACAGCCCAGGCCCTCAAAACATTTAACTGGGTGGGATAATGGGGAGAGGTGACCCCAGAGTTTTAATCAAATGTACAGTATATATTACACATGGAACAAACAGACTCCATCAAACTGCTATATTCAGACGCACAAGACTGGCCCTTATTAAGACAAGCAGTGAAGAATGCATTAGGAAAGCCATTTTTGTTTTTAATTAAAAGGAATGAAGTTATGAATAATTATGCATTCTCATGTATCATGGCAGTAGAGAGGTGGCAACATAATGCAAATAGGTCACCCATGCAAGTAAGAATTTCATTTTACACTGTACATGTGACAATACTACATAGATTAGATTCAGTTAGATTCAACTTTATTGTCATTGAACACAGTTCATGTATTATGACAATGAAATGCAGTTTTATATCTAACCAGAAGTGCAAATACAAGCCAACTACAAGTAATCAGTTAAATATAAAAATCTAAAGGAGTGAGGGATTATACAGACTAGAGTAAGTCAACAGTGTATACAGAATGATTAGCGAGACTTAAAATACTATCTGGACAACACAAACAGCAAGTATAGTACAGTATGTGGCGGACGGCCAGGACGCCTCTTCAACACTGGATCTGGGGAAGCAGCCATGGGATGCATGCTATGTCCCCCGGAACACTTGGTGGCAGCCCCCCTGGGTTGCATCGGGGCCTGTTTTATGGAACACCGGACTTCATCCTGGTTGGGCTCTGTGGCCACCACCAGGAGGAGCTGCAAGGCTTCCTGAGCCCATGTGGGCAGCAACGCAACCACACCTGGAAGTGCAGCCTAATTTAGGTTAATCACCACCTGAAGCACTTCCTGGTGGGCTATAAAGCCTGCAGCCACTAGTCAGGGTGCCAGAGTCGGGAGGAGGAGGACAAAGCTGCCCTGGGAGGAGTGGAGAAAGAGAAGGGTATGATTTACTTTGTGTGTTTTGGGACTGTGTTAGGGCCAGTGGGACACGGGGAAGACGTGTCCCACAGCTGAAGAAAAAATAGTTAGTCTGTGTCAGGTTGGTGCCAATATAGCACCTTATCAAAAGTATAAATACGTACACTGAAGTATAAAAACAGTCCAAATAATTAAAACAGAAACATGCAGACAGTTGTATAGGCACAAGTGTAGAGAAGCCCCGAACGTCCAGAGGCAGCGATAATCCAAGAATATCGTGCAGCCATCATAGACCTGAGGTGGCAGGTTGGGAGTTGCTATTGTTTATAATGGTGGTGGGTCATACAAAGAGGTGGGTTGCAAAGACACTACTGGTCAGAAGTTTTAGAAAACCTTACTTTTTCCCAATTTTCTTCAAATTTAAATCAGTTGAAATTCAATGAATGACCTAAAATGGTGAAAAAGTAAGCAGTAACCAGCCAGAGGTGTAAATTTAAAATTGAAGAAATGGAAATTTCAGAATATTACAAATGGGTCATCTTCAGGGAACAACTAATAATAGGTTAGAACAGACAGATGTTCTGCAGCAATTAAAGTAAATGCAGCCTTGTAAGTTGAAGCAAACAATTTGCACAGGTGTCCCAACTGCTGTTGATTATTCAAAAACCCTCTGTCTGTCTTAAAGTAGAGTTGGAACAGACTGTGTTACTGCGCTCTCTGAAGTACAACTTGGACAATATTCCAGTGGTAATGGCAAGAAAATGGCAATTAACAAATGAAATAAGACAGAGAATTATTACTCTTAGAACTATAAGTCTTTCATTTAGAGCAGTGATCTCAAACTCCAGTCCTGGAGGACTGCAAGTTTTCATTCTAACCCTTTTCTTAATTGGTGATCAATTTTTGCTGCTAATTAACTCCTTTTCCTTTCACTTTAATTGATTTGTTTTTTGTTTTTTTTTTTTAGATTTATCCCCCTGAATTTCTTTGTTGCTCTGAATTGCTTAATTTCTATCCTCAAATGGCACCCAAACAGAAATGAAATGTGAAGTGAGTGAGCCAGCAGAAGACCAACAAAGTCAGGGCCTCAAACTCCAACCATTTTCACTTCAACCAGTTGCTTCAATAGGCGCAGATTCTTGTTGTTAATTAAACCCGTTCTTTAACTCTATGGCTTGTCGCTACTCTCACTGTGCAATATCAGACATTTCCGAAATTATTGATTTTCTCTTTTATAAGAGCACGGTTAAAATGTTTTGGGGTCCTGAGCAGATCAGATGATCAGATTCCTGACACCTTCATCTTTCTTTATGTTCTGATATTGTATGGTGGATGCAGGTTAGCTGGACATATTGTGGTTCATTTTATATATCATTATTGTTTGGCTGCTAATTAAAGAAAAAGAAAAAAGGGGTCCGAGTCTTCAACAGCAAGTCAATTAAAGTTAATTAGCAGCACAAACAGGTCACTAATTAAGTAAAGGGGTTAGAATGAAAACCTGCAGCCACTGCGGCCCTCCAGGACCATAGTTTGAGACCACTGATTTAGAAAAATTGCAAAAAATCAGTGTCAGAGAATTCAGTGATTTCCTACACAATCCAAGGGCAACTGGAAACTGGAAGAGACTCTGACAGGAAGAGATCTGACAGAGCCAAAGTCACAAACCAATCAGAGGACAAGTTTATGAGGGTCACCAGCTTGCGTGATCACAGGGCCTCACAGCACAACAGCTTCAAGCACAGCTCAACTCACAGTGGTCGTTAAAAGCAAGCGTCAGTTTCTACTGTGAAGAGGAGACTTTGTGCTGCAGGTTTGACATGGCAAGTGACAGGAAGAAAATCATTCCTTAAAGGGACAGAATAGGCTCTTGAAATACCAGCTGTGGACTACTGCAGACTGGAAGAAAGTCTTATGGATCGATGAAACAAAATTTGAAATCTTCAGTTCATCACACAGGTTGTTTGTACACAGTCGAGTTGGTAAACGGACGGCTCCACAGTATGTGACACCAACTATCAAACATGGAAGAGGATGTGTGATGGTCTGGGCCTCATTAGCGGGAGGCAGAGTTGGTGACTTGCACAGAGTGACTGGCATTCTGAATCAAAAAGGTTACCACAGTATGGCTGTTATCAGCAAAAGGTGGTGACTTTGATGAATCACAAATTTGAATACAATTTTGAACACTTAATGACTTTTTTTATTTGCCATTGTTTATTTGTTCTATGTCATGATTTCATGAAACATTAAGACATTAAACTGCATGCATTTCCATTAAAACTGAAAAAACTGAGGTGTTCTAAAACTTTTCACCATTAGTCTATGTGGTAAAAAGGGGGTCACAACACCAAAATGGTTGAGATATGCTGTCCTAGGGTAATCTGCTGTGGCACTGCAGGTGGGTCGTGGCTGACACCAGATGAAACTTTGCCACCCTTCTCGTCACAGCTCTGACAATTGCAGTTAACTCTTTCAGGACGGATGTCGATTTTTGTCGTAAGGAGGGATTGACAATGATAATCAACTGTAAACGGTGACAAAACCCGTTGTTATGTTTTGGTTGGACTCTTTGCTAAAAGGAAAGTTAACTTCATTGGTTTGACCGAGATTCCCTGCACTCGCATGAGTAGTGAGGAGCAAACAGCGGCAAAAATGGCATCGATATCTGGCAAGAGATCGAAGCGAACGCGTAAAGCAAAATACTTCATAGATGACATTTTCTACAGTATTGTTGAATTGGACTCTGACTTTGTTGAACTCCGATTTTGATAGAAGTGATCAAAAACGAAAGTGAGGTACCAGCATCAGCTGATTGGGGTACTGAAAAGGTTTGTATAGGTGACGCATCAACGGCAATGTTCGCCTGGGAGGTCAGCCACTTAAAATGACAAGAGGTACAAACCAGATTTCAATACACTGCAACCGCCGCTGCCACACCCACCACGCGAAGACAGCCTGGCAGCCATCCTGTCGTGCATTCCTGGTGAACTGTCCGCCACGGCGAGCAGCGACAGACGTTCCATGTTGATTTCTGTGTGAAACCTTGCTTTGTGTGCATTTCAGAAAATCGTGATTTTTGGAACAAATATTCAGGCCTCAAAGAGTTAATTCACAGTGGCAATATTGAAGGTGGATTGTGGGCCAATCATGGATGACCCCCCCCCAAACTCCCCCTCCGCTGATTGTGATTGAGCATTTGATGAACGTGTTTGACTTCTGTAACTTTATTATGCTATGGTGAATGTGGTAAAGACCACCCCCGCCACCCCCACCTGCCCCCTTGATCACACAAAATTCAAATCAACCACCAATGGTCACAAACACATTTGGATGTGAAAAACTTGACTATGACATTGCAAAGTTTAGGATAAAATGAACACGATTTTAAGATGAGAAAGTGGACTAGCACTTGGATTTTGACTTCTGCAGGGTGTCAGCTACAAGGTAGCAGCTGTCCCTGAGCCTGCTGGTTATGGCACATAGGCTCCTGTACCACATACCAGAAGATAAAAGGATAAACAGACTGTGGGTGGGGGTGAGAGGGGTCTTCAATAATGCTACATGCCCTCCTCAGGCACCGTTTACATTGGAGGTCCTCAATGGCACCAATGATGTGCTGGGGAAGTTGTCACCTCCTGCTACAGAGACATTTAATCTGAGAGCATGCAGTTAACATCAGTCAGTCAGAATGCTTTTGTTAATAGTACAGTAGTAGAAATTCACTAGAATCTGATCAGGTAGTTGGACTTTCCTCAGCCTCCTCATCAAGAAGGCACAGAAGTGTCTTTACCAGGGAGGAGGCACTGAGGGGCCATGAAAGATCTTTGGAAATGTAAACGTCTAGGAACTTAAAGCTCGACATGTAATCAACCTCAGTGCGGCTGATGAAGTCAGGGGTGTGCCCGCAGCCTTTGGAGTTCCTGTAGTTCACAATGAGCTCCTTGGTCTTGATGATTTTAAGTCCAGATTATTGTTTCAACACCACATCATTAGTTTCCTCACCCCTTCTACATAGGCTGACTCATGATTGTTACTGATGAGGCCTGCTATTGTGGTCATCATCTGTGAACTTAATGGGCTTTATTAATGCCATGTATAGGGACACAGTATAAGTAAAGAGGGAGGGCTCAGCACACAGCCCCGTGGGACATCAGAGTCCTGGGTCAGGATGGAGGAAGTGGGATTGTCTAATAGAGTCAGGAAATCTAATCACAGAGAGAGGTGCTAAAGCCAAGCTCACTGGGTTTCATGTCCAGCTTGGAGGGGATGCCAGTATTAAACGCTGTACTAAAGCCACTGAACAGCATCCTCACACAGGTGCCTCTGTTGTCCAACTGAATCAGGACTGTGTGATATTCTGATGGAAAAGCATCTTTGGTTGACCTCTTTGTATGACATGCAAACTGATGGTACTCTTCTCGGTACTCAAATGTGGCCACGGCCCACCTGCCAAGTTGTTTTGCCTGCCTAAGGTAAAGTCATCCCTGATGGAGGATCGCAAGAATCGTGGGAAAGAGGGGTCCTTTCATCGGATTGGCTGGCCCAGCACTGTTTCACCCATGGAATGGCCAAATGGGGGAGGCAGCTTGATGTATGAGGGCTCCAGGACTCTAAAAATATCCAAATCTTATTATGTGATATCATCTACTGTAAAATTCTACTCCATACTTCTAAAATTATTTTTTTTACTTCTAAAAAAAAAAAAAAATTTTATTTTATACTGTATTGAGGATTTGTTCTGTTCTGTGTATTGTATTGTATTGACCCCCTTCTTTTGATACCCACTGCATGCCCAACCTACCTGAAAAGGGGTCTCTCTTTGAACTGCCTTTCCCAAGGTTTCTTCCATTTTTTCCTACATGGTTTTTTTGGAAGTTTTTCCTTGTCTTCTTAGAGCATCAAGGCTGGGGGGCTGTCACGAGGCAGGGCCTGTTAAAGCCCATTGCGGCACTTCTTGTGTGATTTTGGGCTATACAAAAATAAACTGTATTGTATTGTATTGATGGGGATCCAGTGTTGGCATAGGGTGGGTTCTAGCATTTCTATTACTTCTACTACTGTACCCTACTCACCAAAACAATTTAAAAATATCTTATTTATAATAAACTTACCACTCAATCATATTGAAATAGCCAAGTGGTTGGTAATAGCTCAGCCTGCATTTTCTGATATCCAGAACAATGAATCCGTTGAGACACCAGGTATTTGCCAGAACTTCACCCTGACATCATCACAAATCAGCAGGAGCTGAGATTCACCAGGCAAAAGCTTATCGATTTCCCAGTGTTCAGTATTTGTGTCTTTAGCCCACTCCAAGCATATTACCTTGTCATTAGCTGACAGAGTACTACTGGTATGTTAGTACACAGATTAGTTCTTCACAATATAAAGTTTCTGTCATGCCTCACTCAGTACAAGTTATTTCAGTCTATAAGCTGGCTAGTTGGCTAACTGGGTGGCTGACTGACTGATTGCAGCCCATCTGGTAGTCACTATGAGTTGCCTGAGTTTCTACTGCAAAGTAAAATATAAAAAATAAAAGCTGTTGTCAGCCACTGGACTGTAGTGGACTAGATGTTTTTGGGAGGTGGCTCATTCACATCCTTGAATCTGACATAGGAACAGACTCACCCTTGCTTTCAGTGACTAGGTCTTCACATGTGATGTAATTTATGTAACAATTGTTTTACAGGATAAAAAGTGTATACTGTGATGAACAAACAAGTAGGAGAGGCACTATATAAGACTCTTAAGGAGACAAACAGAAAGACATCCATCTATTATCAAACCTGCTTAATCCAGTAGCTCAGGGCTGTGGAGTGGACAGAAGTGAAAAGTGATATACAGGCAAGACAAAAAGATACGAATGGCAGTGTGACAGACAGACAGACAGACAGACAGATTACAGATTGCCAAAAGTATTGATCGTTACACACACACACACACATGAACTTTAATGCCATCCCATTCTTAATCCATAGGCTATAATATGGCGTTGGCCCACCCTTTGCAGCTCTGACAGCTTCAACTCTTCTGGGAAGGCTTTTCCACAAGGTGTTGGAGTGTGTTTATGGAGATTTTTCACCATTCTTCCAGGAGAGCATTGGTGAGGTCAGGCACTGATGTTGGACGTGAAGGCCTCGCTCACAGCCTCCAATTCATCCCAAAAGGTGTTCTGTCAGGTTGAAGTCAGGGATCTCTCTGTGCAGCCCCACCAAACTCACTCCTCCATTTCTTTATAGACCTTGCTTTGTGCTCTGGTGTGTGCGCAGTCATGTTGCCATCCCCAAACCGAAATTGTCCAAAATGGCTTTGTACGCTGAAGCATTAAGAGTTCCTTTCATTGGAACTAAGGGGCCAAGCCCAACCCCACACCATAATCCCCACCTCCACCAAACTTTATACTTGGCACAACACAATCAGGCAAGTACCGCCATACCCAGACTCGCCCATCAGATTGTGTGATTCGTCTCTCCAGAGGACACATTTGCACTGCTCAAGAGTCCAGTGGCGGTGTGGTGGGCTTTACACCACTGCATCTGACGCTTTGCATTGCACTTGGTGATGTCAGGCTTGGCTGCAGCTGCTCGGCCATGGAGACCCATCCATTCCATGAAGCTCTCTCTCTACGCTGCACTGTTCTTGAGATTTTGGAGGTCTGTATCTATCGACTCTGCAGAAAGTTGTCGACTTCTGTCCACCTCAGCATGGGCTGTCCCCACTCTGTGATTTGACTTGGCCTACCACTTCGTTGCTGAGTTGCTGTTGTCCCCAATTGCTTCCACTTTGTTAGAATAACACTAACAGTTGACTGTGGAATATTTAGTAGCGAGGAAATTTCACAAATGGACTTATTGCACAGATGGCATCTTACCACAGTACCAAGCTTGAATTCACTGAGCTCCTGATTTCATAAATGTTTGTAGAAGTAGTCTGTATGCCTAGGGGCTTGATGTTATACGCCTGTGGCCATGGAAGTGATTGGAATTGAAGGATTTGGAGGGGGGTCCCAATACTTTTGGTAATATAATATAGATAGATAGATAGATAGATAGATAGATAGATAGATAGATAGATAGATAGATAGATAGATAGATAGATAGATAGATAGATAGATAGATAGATAGATAGATAGATAGATAGATAGATAGATAGATAGATAGATAGATAGATAGATAGATAGATAGAAACAGTGTTATACAACATAGACAGCTGTATAAAATAGACATGAAAGGCACATATAAAAGACAGACATTTCCAAGTTAAAAGAAGGACTAACTAAAAGGTAAAAAGTTGGTAATTGTGCAGAGGTTCAGTGTCATGGATTATCACCACTGTACACTACTGAACTTTTATTGATAAAACAGTGTCACAGAATTGATCTATTGTAGATTTTGTTCTGTTTCCTAAATAAAAGGCTGACAAGGCACTTGAGTTTAATCTAAATGATCTTATCACTTCCTGTATGGTTGACTCTTCTGGGTTATACAGAACATATTCATATATATAACATATATTCTGCAGTGGGTTGGCACCCTGCCCAGGATTGGTTCCTGCCTTGTGCCCTGTGTTGGCTGGGATTCGCTCCAGCAGACCCTCGTGACCCTGTGTTTGGATTCAGCGGGTTGGAAAATGGATGGATGGATAACATATATTATAAAACTAACAACACTGGAGCACCACAAGGAATAGTCCTGTCTGCCTTTCTCTGTACACCTCCAAATTATAAATATAAAAGTCAATGTGTGTATGTATGTATGTATGTTCCAGCAACACTTCAGAAAGGCTGGTGCGATTTTCATGAAACTTGGTATACGTTTCTCAGTGGTCGACTAACAATATTGTAGGGTGAAATCAGCCCTAACCCACCCCCTTCTGGGTTAGGGTGGGGGGTGATCTTATGGTTGTGTATGCACGTTATCATCCAGTTGACACTCGGAACGACCACCAGAGGGCAAACTGGAGGTGACTGCCAGCATTCTTTATGTTTGAGCCCCACCACCACTGCGCCCCTGTTGGTTCTGAAATTAAATAAGAGTTCTACGCGTGCAAGTGTGTGTGTGTGTCTGTCCGGCCCGGAAGTGAGACGTAGAGTCGGGGTGAGGGCTCCAGCTCTGAGGATACGCAAGCAATGCCATCACACCGGCAAAAGGAAACCTCCTAAGAGAGACAGTCGCTTAGCTGCTAATGCACAAAAGATGCGAGCACACTGGCAACACGAATCCTCATAGCAGAGAGATGCCCAGAGTTGTTCTGACGATTTCAATACTTTCTAGGATCGGCTTACACAGTTAGTATATAGCAGGCAACTGCTAGCATTCTTTATGTTTAAGCAGCACCGCGCCACTGCTGCTTTTCAAATTAAATAGAGTTGGCCGGTTCCGAGCGTCAACTGGATGATAAAATACATACAAGATAGAAAAAGAAGCATATTAGTGAGTCTTTATTGCTTGTTAATTTATTATTATTCTTAAAGTTGTGTTTTTTTTTAATTATGTTTTTCTCAAATAATTAAAAAAAAAAACACTTTATTTTCCTCCCAGGCAACTCTGGGTATTTCAGCTAGTTATAAATATACCACTGGTCAGGTCACTTGTAGAATTTTTTAGATGATTCTGCAGTTATGGAGGGTATTGATAAGGGGGATAAGACAGAGGAGAGGTGTCAGGGGGAGAACTTTTGAGAATTGCCTGAAACTTAACATCAGCAAAAACAAAGAAGTGCTTATTGACCTTCACCACACCAAAGAACCTCCGTATCCGGTTCCTATTCAAGTAGTGGATGTCGAGTCTGTGCACTTCTACAACTACCTGGGGGTCCACATCAGTGACAGTTTGGACTGGTCGCATAACACAGAGGAACTACATAAGAAACAGCAGAGCAGACTATTTGTTCTTAAGAGACTGAGTTTCTTTAATGTGGAAAGTGATATCCTTCACATCTTCTACGCATATAGCTCTGTGATGGACAGTGTGGTGTGCTGGGCTGGTAACATCACTTCGAGAGAGGCCCACCAAATCAACAAGCTATTTAAAAGAGCATTCTCAATTATAGGATCCACTCTGGACCTCCTTGAGGTCACAGCGAAAGTATGAATTAAAACAAAACACAGTGCCATTATGAACAATGCTGCACATCCTCTGTCCGACACACCAGCCCTGAGGATTTTCAGCCAACAAATTATTCAGCAGAAGTGCATCAAAAAACACAACTGGGGGTCCTTTATACCAACAGCAATACACCTGCATAACGCCTCATGGAGACTGTGACTTCCAAGTCAGAACTTTTCTTTCTTTTGAATTTTCTTGCTTTATAGTCATTCCAATATGTGTTCAGACCAAAGTGTGTGTGTTTATTTATGTATTTACTTATCTACCTATTTATGTATTTATTTATTTAAAGAGCTTCTGTTAAAAAGCCAAATTTACTCCTGGGGACAAATAAAGTTCTATTTATGTAAAGGGGCCAAAAATAAAAAACAAAAAAGTTATGATTGTAAAGATGGATATAGATGGTTATATAATAGATAGACATAATAATGCAGCATAATAGACAAATACATTGACAGTAAAGGCGCTATGTAAACGTTATATTGATACAAGGCAAGATATAAAAGCTAGATAAACAGATAATTATTAAAGGTAGTATACATTAATATTAATAATGTAACAACATAAAGATGTAAAAGTTGCTATATAATAAATAATGGGATGATGTACAAAACATATACAGTGGTGTGAAAAACTATTTGCCCCCTTCCTGATTTCTTATTCTTTTGCATGTTTGTCACACAAAATGTTTCTGATCATCAAACACATTTAACCATTAGTCAAATATAACACAAGTAAACACAAAATGCAGTTTGTAAATGGTGGTTTTTATTATTTAGGGAGAAAAAAAAATCCAAACCTACATGGCCCTGTGTGAAAAAGTAATTGCCCCCTGAACCTAATAACTGGTTGGGCCACCCTTAGCAGCAATAACTGCAATCAAGCGTTTGCGATAACTTGCAATGAGTCTTTTACAGCGCTCTGGAGGAATTTTGGCCCACTCATCTTTGCAAAATTGTTGTAATTCAGCTTTATTTGAGGGTTTTCTAGCATGAACCACCTTTTTAAGGTCATGCCATAGCATCTCAATTGGATTCAGGTCAGGACTTTGACTAGACCACTCCAAAGTCTTCATTTTGTTTTTCTTCAGCCATTCAGAGGTGGATTTGCTGGTGTGTTTTGGGTCATTGTCCTGTTGCAGCACCCAAGATCGCTTCAGCTTGAGTTGACGAACAGATGGCCGGACATTCTCCTTCAGGATTTTTTGGTAGACAGTAGAATTCATGGTTCCATCTATCACAGCAAGCCTTCCAGGTCCTGAAGCAGCAAAACAACCCCAGACCATCACACTACCACCACCATATTTTACTGTTGGTATGATGTTCTTTTTCTGAAATGCTGTGTTCCTTTTACGCCAGATGTAACGGGACATTTGCCTTCCAAAAAGTTCAACTTTTGACTCATCAGTCCACAAGGTATTTTCCCAAAAGTCTTGGCAATCATTGAGATGTTTCTTAGCAAAATTGAGACGAGCCCTAATGTTCTTTTTGCTTAACAGTGGTTTGCGTCTTGGAAATCTGCCATGCAGGCCGTTTTTGCCCAGTCTCTTTCTTATGGTGGAGTCGTGAACACTGACCTTAATTGAGGCAAGTGAGGCCTGCAGTTCTTTAGATGTTGTCCTGGGGTCTTTTGTGACCTCTCGGATGAGTCGTCTCTGCGCTCTTGGGGTAATTTTGGTCGGCCGGCCACTCCTGGGAAGGTTCACCACTGTTCCATGTTTTTGCCATTTGTGGATAATGGCTCTCACTGTGGTTCGCTGGAGTCCCAAAGCTTTAGAAATGGCTTTATAACCTTTACCAGACTGATAGATCTCAATTACTTCTGTTCTCATTTGTTCCTGAATTTCTTTGGATCTTGGCATGATGTCTAGCTTTTGAGGTGCTTTTGGTCTACTTCTCTGTGTCAGGCAGCTCCTATTTAAGTGATTTCTTGATTGAAACAGGTGTGGCAGTAATCAGGCCTGGGGGTGGCTACGGAAATTGAACTCAGGTGTGATACACCACAGTTAGGTTATTTTTTAACAAGGGGGCAATTACTTTTTCACACAGGGCCATGTAGGTTTGGATTTTTTTTCTCCCTAAATAATAAAAACCATCATTTAAAAACTGCATTTTGTGTTTACTTGTGTTATATTTGACTAATGGTTAAATGTGTTTGATGATCAGAAACATTTTGTGTGACAAACATGCAAAAGAATAAGAAATCAGGAAGGGGGCAAATAGTTTTTCACACCACTGTATGAAACGTTATATAATATGCCGACTTTCAGTTTCATGGATTGTCATCACAGCACACTATTATACTTCACTAGTCTAGTTTGGTTATTATTTTGTTGTATATTTTGTTCGGTTTCCTAAATAAATGAATAATGAAGCATTTGAATTTTAAATGAACTATTGCATAACTTAGTGTATGGTTGACTGTTCTGTATTTTATACATAATGTAACATGTTCTTATAAAACTAATTAATGGGACACAAATGAAAGTGATTAATAAAAACATTTAAAAGGCATTATAAGATAAATACTGGCAAACAAGAAAGGCACCATATGAAGGACTGATAGATATGAAAGGAACTATATGATAGACAGATGTGAAAGGCACTATATTATAGATAGATAGATAGATAGATAGATAGATAGATAGATAGATAGATAGATAGATAGATAGATAGACAGATAGATAGATAGATAGATAGAGAGTGAAAGGCACTATATAATAGATAGACAGATGTGAAAGGCACTATATTATAGATAGATAGATGTGAAAGGCGCTATATAATATACACTAGATAGATAAATAACTTCCACGTCCCACTTAAGAGTGTGCCAAAACAAGGCATACTATAGAAACACACGAAATGAATTACAGGAGGCCCCTTTCTGCCATTTGCCCCCAGTTCGGTTACTTGACAACACCAATCGCATACCCATACCACCACCACCAACAACAACAACCCCTAAGTGCCTACCTTTCCCCAACAGGAGAGTCCAGTTTAAGGCATTTGATGGCCACCGTGGTCCTCCAGTCCGAATGCTGGGCTTTGAAAACGGTCCCAAATCCTCCTTTGCTGAGAAACTGCAGATCGGTGAGCTTCTGGTAGGGGATCACAGGGAGGGTGCTGGTCAGGTTGCAGATATTCACGCACCCCGCCTGCTCCATGTTGCCGATGACAAAAATGGAACCTCCTCAGCAAAAAAAAGGGAATTGAAAAACAACGAGCAGAGAGAATTAGTGCAGGATGAAAACTGGTGTACGTTTAAAAATATAAACCAGCGATGACAAGTCGCCTCCGCTTTGCCGGTGACATTATAATTCCACTCCAACGTCCATGTCATTAAAATGTATGGGGAATCGTAGCTGGCCGACGGCAGGCACTAAAATATCCTCCAGTCAAGTCCAGGAGACGATCGGTTTTGGGCGGGAGGCGCAGAGCGCCGAGCAGACACGCGAAAGTTCGAGATCGGCTGGCAGGCTCAACACACGCGCGTCCCACGGCTACACGGCGCCCGCCACAACATACGGCGACGCAGTCGTTCGACTGACCGAGAAAGGCGCAACGCGCACAGGGACTCGCAGGTCTGCAGGGATTCCCCAGTCCAGGACGACGACTTCCGGATTTTGAGATAACGAGCTGCGGCCTCCAACTTGAACGTTGCCTGTTCCGGGAAGAGGGAAGGAAACGAGCCGTGTAGCTGGGGGAGCGGGGGGCGTGAATCGAGGAGCGGCTTTCTAAAGCCTGTCTGAGTGCGCAGCTCCCCTAGCGTACCTTCACTCACGCACAATGTTTTCACGGCCCGTTTTAACAGCGAAATAGGGCCAGCCACGTTTTTCAATTGCTTTAACGTTGTTTAATTACTGAAAATGTCAGGTGCCGCTGCGTCGGAATGCCAGTGCCGTTCACTGGGGGACTTTTTGAAGACGACGTCACAAAGCAGTCATTGAAGAAATCTGTGCAGAACCTGCGCAGCTGCCGCAACTGTAAATGCGCACTCGTCAAATCACGTTAACACTAGAGAGTTTTTATACGTATTTATCAAGAATTCACTAGTATGTTAGTATTTAAAAGAAAAATACGACATTATTTTACCGAATTTTGTAGTTGATTTCTACGTCGTGGGTTATTTTGCTTCCATTGCGTATGCCGACACTGCGCAGCTCTGCGCAGTTCCTACAGGTGCTTGTGCGGGTCAAGGTCGCAGTTTACGCAGACGAGAGCTTTTCTACAATAAGAAGCAGAAGGGAATTCACACTTAATTTTTACAAAGCCACAGATTTATAGCACTTTCTTTTAAACTACAATAATTTCCTTGTCCAGTCTGACAACTTTTATGGAAATTCTGCTCTGGTAGGTAGATCTGATTTTAGCGCAGAATATGCGCACCTGTCTGCAGAGTTTTTCACCAAAAGGGGGAATGGAAGGGGCTTTCCATCTGCAGTATTTACAATAAAGCCACAGCCCTGAGCCAAAACCACTGCAGTTTTAGTCAGGTACTTTAGTTTCTGCTGATTCCTGTCATGTCTTCATTGTGTAAAAACCTGTTTCAACTACTTTTTGCTTTTTGAAAGTACAGCAACCCATATTTAATTGTAGGGTACCTATAAAAAGTTTCCACCTACATTTTATTGTTATACAACTGTGGGAAGCAGCCCGGACACTGACAGCTAGACATGATGTTAAAGCACCACAACACGTTTATTTACAAATATATACAATGATGAACACACACACACATACAACCCAGTGTCGCAGCACCAATCACCCCAACGTCCAGGCCCTTCTCTTCTGGTCTGCCTCCTCTCCTCTCCTCCAAGCTCTGTCCTTTTCCACCCGACTCCAGCCATCGAATGGAGGGAGGCGGCCCCTTTTTATAATCACCCAGATGTGCTCCAGGTCCTCCCGATAATCTTCCGCCGGCACTTCCCAGTGTGGCGGAAGTACCGGCTGTGCACCCGGAAGCACTCCGGGTGTCCCTGGTCTTCTTCCCCCCAGCACTTTCGGGTGCGGCAGAAGGGCTGAGGGCCAGGGCATTGGGGCATCCCCTGGCGGTGACCACGGGCCCCTTTAGGGTTGAGCATCCAAGCTCATTTCCCATGGTCCCCAAAGCCACCAGGGCAGTTGCCCCCTCGTGGTCTGGAAGAGGCGTAAGCCCTCCTCCTGTCCTCCTGGGCATCCCGGCTGGGTACCACCCCCAGCCACTTGCCACAACAACATTTACATTTTAATATAAGATCTGCTTCTTTTGTTTAAAAAATCTGTACATAGAACTCCTCTTTATTCTTTAGTGTTCTGAATCTGCTCGTTTGTGTTATGATGTCTTGGATCTTCTAGAAGCAGGTGCAATTAGAAAACAATCCATTGAAATCCGAGACAGGCGAACTCCATTGAACTAATGACGTGACTCTGAAAGCAAATGGGCTGCACCAGTGATGACATATTAAAGGGGGTTGTAGCTGCGCCTTTTCCAGGTTCCCAAAGTCGAACAGCTGCTGAGTTGGCAATAGGCAGGATCCACATGAGTCAAATACGAAACAAAATAAATCCTATAGTTTAATAAAGTTTATTTTAAAAAAGTTTAAAAAGAATAAATTCAGAAAAAGTCATCACACACAAAATAAAAGACAAAATGAAAAAAAAACCTCTGTTTCATTACAATCTTAGGTTTCTCATGTTAAACTTTCTTTATTTCAAAGTTGTGTTACTTTTCTATGGTGAACGCACATCGGCTTTACTTCAATAAATTCAGTATGGTTTGAAAGTGTTTGCCTTCCATGCGTTATGGATTGCAAGGCATATCATAGACTGAACTAGTCTCTAGGAATGACAAGAAATAATTAGGATATTCCATTAACAAGTTAGCTTATAAGGGTTATAATAGAACCTTCCATTAACTACGCACTAATATGGATGCAGACATCTAAACGTATATTACTAAACCACAGTTTTAATTTATGCACGGAGGCACCAATACGCATGCGCCCCAGAGTCAAACGCAGCCGCTTCCCAGAGTCAGTAGGTGGCGCCCAAACACCGCCCAAACACCACAATCCACAGTCAAATGCAGCGGCCTCCCAGAGACAGTAGTATGTATGTGCCAGCGGTCTGTGTTGCATGTTTGCATCACATAACGGTAATTCAGTAGCAGAGAAACAAAAACGAGACCGCATGGATACAGACAATACACGGAGGCACCTACCACGCGCTTCACAAACACCAATAGCAGCCTACAACGCGCCTCTGACACAGCGGACGCAAAGGAGTCACGGCTCCAACAACACAGAGCTCAAAGGCGCCTACAACGCATGTCTGAAACACTACATGCAAGAGAGGCACAGATCCAAAACGAAACTGCACAAGGGCTACAAAGTTGTTCAGTATTCCAACAAAGACCCCACCAAACACAGGAACGACGGACAAACGCTGAACAATTCCGACAGTTGGCTAAGAACGCATTCTATAATGAGTCCACTATTCATGAGGATTCATTGGGATTAATGGATGTCATTTGCAGTCATTGTCATTAACTTCCTTGAAGAAAACACTGGCATTACAACTGATGACTTTACACGTGGTTGTCAAAGAGGTCAGGTTAAGCTGCCTTCTTTGGATGAATATCCTGAATATTTACGTATGTGTTTAACTAACAATGTACCCGAAAGTAAAAGCTTTATGGAATGCATTAGATCCTACAATAATTCATTTGGTTTTGCATCTACCGGGGTAAATATCAAGCCACCACCTGGGAATGGCATCGGATTGGAACAGTGCACCCTGAGCCAAATCACCATCGCAAATTTGCCCAAATGTACGTGTGTTAGATCTAGATGACGTAGTTTATCAACAATGTTCCCATCGTTAATGAAGTGGCAATTGTGTTTCACAGTAAAGACGGTGAGCCTACGTTTTACCGCGATATTGTTATGCATTTACGTCCTGATGGAACCAACCACCCTAACTTCCAACGCGTGGACATTGGCTTTACTTAAAAGTGCAACAACTCAAAGGCATTTTAGACTTACATGATGTGACAATTACAATTCCATGTTTGTTTTAATACATTGGTTAATGATAGTACAAATATCATGCGCACAGCCCCTCAGCGCCCCAGAGTCAAACCATGCAGCTTCCCACAGTCAGTGGGTGGCACCCGAACAACACAACTGGGAAACTACACTTGCTGTAATCCACTGTGCCGGCAGTCGGTGTCAGCAGAGGCAAAGGAATCGCAACTCCACAAAACGAAACCGCTTTAGTACAAATATGCTTATTTAATTAAATGACGTTTCCCCGGACGCACCCACCCTCCATTGTATTTCATCCATCCAAATATCAGAGGGAACAGAAACTGATTAACATTCTTGGATTTGCGATTCTTTCGAGAATCGCGGGCTTGCTGGTTTTAACATAACTAGGAATATACAGTCATGGCCGAAATTATCGGCACCCCTGGAATTTTCCTTGAAAAGCACAATTTCTCCCAGAAAACTGTTGCAATTACAAATGTTTTGGTATCCACATGTTTATTTCCTTTGTGTGCATTGGAACAACACAAAAAAACAGAGACAAAAAGCCAAATCTGACATCAAGTCACACAAAACTCAAAAACCGGGCTGGACAAAATTATTGGCACCCTCTACTTAATATTTGGTTGCACGCCCTTTAGAAAAAAATAACTGACATCAAGCGCTTCCTATAACCATCAGCAAGCTTGTTACATCTCTCAACTGGAATTTCCGACCACTCTTCTTTTGCAAACTGCTCAAGGTCTCTCAGATTTGAAGGGCGCCTTCTCCCAACAGCAATTTTGAGATCTCTCCATAAGTGTTCAATCGGATTTAGATCCGGATTCATTGCTGGCCACTTCAGAACTCTCCAGCGCTTTGTCTTCAACCATTTCTGAGTGCTTTTAGAGGTATGTTTGGGGTCATTGTCCTGCTGGAACACCCATGACCTCTGATGCAGACCCAGCTTTCTGACACTGGGCCCTACATTGCGCCCCAATATCTTTTGGTAGTCTTCAGATTTCATGATGCCTTGCACACAGTCAAGACATCCAGTGCCAGAGGCAGCAAAACATCCCCAAAACATCTTAGAACCTCCGCCATGTTTGACTGTAGGTATTGTGTTCTTTTCTTCGTAGGCCTCATTCCGTTTTCTGTAAACAGTAGAATGATGAGCTTTACCAAAAAGCTCTACCTTGGTCTGCTCTGTCCACAAGACGTTCACCCAGAAAGGGTTTTGGCTTCCTCAAGTACATTTTGGCAAACTCCAGTCTGGCTTTTTTATGTTTCTGTGTCAGCAGTGGGGTCCTCCTGGCTCTCCTGCCATAGCGTTTCATTTCGTTCAGATGTCGACAGATAGTTCGAGCTGACACTGTTGCACCCTGAGTCTGAAGAACAGCTTGACTATGTTTTGAAGTTGATTGGTGTTGTTTATCCACCATTCGGACTATCCTTCGTTACAGTCTTTTACCAATTTTTCTCTTCCGTCCACGTCCAGGGAGATTAGCTACAGTGCCATGTGTTGTGAACTTCTTGATTATGTTGCGCACAGTGGACAAAGGAACATGAAGATCTCTGGAGATGGACTTGTAGCCTGGAGATTGTTGATATTTTTCCACAATTTTTGTTCTCAAGTCCTCAGACAATTCTCTGCTCTTCTTTCTGTTCTCCATGCTTAGTGTGGCACACTCAGACACACAACAGAAAGGTTGAGTCAACTGTTCTCCATTTTAACTGGCTTCAGGTGTGATTGCTATATAGCCAGCACCTGTTTCTTGCCACAGGTGAGTTCAAAACGAGCATCATATGCTTGAAATAAAACGATTTACACACAATTTTGAAAAGGTGCCAATAATTTTGTCCGGCCCATTTCTGGAGTTCTGTGTGACATGATGTCAGATTTGGCTTTTTTTATCTGTTTTTTTTGTGTTGTTCCAATGCACATAAAGGAAATAAACGTGTGTACAAAAACATTTGTAATTGCAATAATTTTCTGGGAGAAATGGTGCATTTTCTGGGAAAATTCCAGGGGTGTCGATAATATCAGCCATGACTGTACTTATATCAGTTGTCATACATGTGCGCTTGGGAGACAACTTCAGGTCTCATACAAAAATGTAATTACACACCCAACCAGGGGTTGGCGCTGTTTCCTAATGCCTTCTCTCTTCCTCCCATTGCTTGACAGTCACATCCACAATGACAACACCTGAGCCCACCTCTTTCTATCCTTCAGAGTGAAAACCAGCTCCACTGCCATCTTCGACTATCTTACTAACAGACCTCAGTATGTGCATCTTGGGAATTGCAGATCTGACATTGTGGTCAGCAACACAGGAGCGCCGCAGGGGACTGTACTTTCTCCGGTCCTATTCAGCCTATATACATCAGACTTCCAATATAACTCAGAGTCCTGCCACGTGCAAAAGTTTGCTGACGACACTGCTATCGTGGGCTGCATTAGGAGTGGGCAGGAGGAGGAGTATAGAAACCTCATCAAGGACTTTGTTAAATGGTGCGACTTAAACCACCTACAACTGAACACCAGCAAAACCAAGGAACTGGTGGTGGATTTTAGGTGACCCAGGCCCCTCATGGACCCCGTGATCATCAGAGGTGACTGTGTGCAGAGGGTGCAGACCTATAAATACCTGGGAGTGCAGCTGGACGATAAATTGGACTGGACTGCCAATACTGATTCTCTGTGCAAGAAAGGACAGAGCCGCCTGTACTTCCTTAGAAGACTGGCATCCTTCAACATCTGCAGTAAGATGCTGCAGATGTTCTATCAGATGGATGTGGCGAGTGCCCTCTTCTATGCAGTGGTGTGCTGGGGAGGCAGCATTAAGAAGAAGGATGCCTCACGCCTGGACAAACTGGTGAGAAAGGCAGGCTCTATTGTTGGCATAGAGCTGGACGGTTTGACATCCGTAGCAGAGCAACGGGCACTCAGCAGGCTCCTATCAATTATGGAGAATCCACTACATCCATTAAACAGTGTCATCTCCAGACAGAGGAGCAGTTTCAGCGACAGACTGCTGTCACTGTCCTGCTCCACTGACAGACTGAGAAGATCATTCCTCCCCCAAACTATGCGACTCTTCAATTCCACCAGAGGGGGTAAACGTTGAACATTATTCAAGTTATTGTCTGTTTTTTACCTGCATTTTTTATTACTCTTTAATTTAATATTTTTTGCTGCTGGAGTATGTGAATTTCCCCCTGGGATTAATAAAGTATCTATCTATCTATCTATCTATCTATCTATCTATCTATCTATCTATCTATCTATCTATCTATCTATCTTCGGGCTGTTCAAGTGGAGACTTGCGTCTGAAAGACATTTTTGTTACTTTCAGTTATTTTTTTCGATCTGCCAATTATACAGGGTTCACTATGGTGCCCCAACTTTTCATCTGTTTTTTTTGCTGCTCTTACACAATTTAATATAAGCCAAACTAACTAATGGTTCATATAGGGTGTGGTGTTTGGCTGGGGCCCTTGCCCGGCCGGGACGCCTCTTCTTTGTATGGCCCAGGGGAACAAGTATGGAGAGAACGTTACCTCCCCAAGGACACTAGAGGGCAACACCCGTGCATAGCATGGCTCCATGAGAGATGGAGTTCTCTACAACCCTGTTGGGATCCACGGGTGCCGCCAGTGGGTGCTGCAGTGGTTCCTGAGCCCGTGTGGGCGGTGCAGCCGGAAATAGGTCATCAAACACCTGGAGTACTTCTGGGTGGGCTATAACAGGGACCAGCAGCCACAACTTTGGAAGCCAGAGTTGGGAGGAGAGAGACAAAGCTTGCCGCAGAGGAGTGGAAGAGAAAGAGAAGAAGAGAAGTATTGGTTTTGTGCTGTGTTTCTGGAACTGTGTTGTGCCTGTGGGAAATGGGGAAGGCAGAGCCCACAGGTGAAGAAAAATAAAATAAAAACATAATAAGTGTGCCTCCTGTGTCTGTCTGTGTTGGGTTAAGTGCTGGTATAGTGGCTTTTGTCATAAGGCATAAATACTTAATGTGATAATTGTAATATGTTTTATATTGGTAATTCAGTTAGACCACTAAATCTATTTGTATTTTAACAATAAAGGGTCTTCATCTGTTGATCCATCCAGCCATTATCTAACCCACTATATCCTAACTACTTATTAAAAATAAAAACATTGAGAAATCCCATGTCCATAAGTATTCACAACCTTTGCCGTGAAGCTCGAAATTGAGCGCAGGTGCATCCTGTTTCCCCTGATCATCCTTGAGATGTTTCTGCAGCTTCATTGGAGTCCACCTGTGGTAAATTCAGTTGACTGGACCTGATTTGGAAAGGCACACACCTGTCTATAGAAGGTCCCACAGTTGACAGTTCATGTCAGAGCACAAACCAAGCATGAAGTCAAAGGAATTGTCTGTAGACCTCCGAGACAGGATTGTCTCGAGGAACAAATCTGGGGAAGGTTACAGAAAAATGTCTGCTTCTTTGAAGGTCCCAATAAGCACAGTAGCCTCCATCATCCGTAAGTGGAAGAAGTTCGAAACCACCAGGACTCTTCCTAGAGCTGGCCGGCCATCTAAACTGAGCGATCGGGGGAGAAGGGCCTTAGTCAGGGAAGTGACCAAGAACCTGATGGTCACTCTGTCAGAGCTCCACAGGTCCTCTGTGGAGAGAGGAGAACCTTCCAGAAGGCCAACCATCTCTGCAGCAATCCACCAATCAGGCCTGTATGGTAGAGTGGCCAGACGGAAGCCACTCCTTAGTAAAAGGCACATGGCAGTCCGCCTGGAGTTTGCCAAAAGGCACCTGAAGGACTCTCAGACCATGAGAAAGAAAATTCTCTGGTCTGATGAGACAAAGATTGAACTCGTGGTGTGAATGCCAGGCATCACGTTTTGGACGAAACCAGGCAGCGCTCATCACCAGGCCAATACCATCCCTACAGTGAAGCATGGTGGTGGCAGCATCATGCTGTGGGGAACTGAGAGACTAGTCAGGATAAAGGGAAAGATGACTGCAGCAATGTACAGAGACATCCTGGATGAAAACCTGCTCCAGAGCGCTCTTGACCTCAGACTGGGGCGACGGTTCATCTTTCAGCAGGACAACGACCCTAAGCACATAGCCAAGATATCAAAGGAGTGGCTTCAGGACAACTCTGTGAATGTCCTTGAGTGGCCCAGCCAGAGCCCAGACTTGAATCCGATTGAACATCTGGGGAGAGATCTTAAAATGGCTGTGCACCGATGCTTCCCATCCAACCTGATGGAGCTTGAGAGGTGCTGCAAAGAGGAACGGGCGAAACTGGCCAAGGATAGGTGTGCCAAGCTTGTGGCATCATATTCAACAAGACTTGAGGCTGGAATTGCTGCCAAAGGTGCAGCGACAAAGTATTGAGCAAAGGCTGTGAATACTTATGGACATGGGATTTCTTAGTTTTTTTATTTTTAATAAATTTGCAAATACCTCAAGTAAACTCTTTTCACGTTATCATTATGGGGTGTTGTGTGTAGAATTCTGAGGAAAAAATAAATTTAATCCATTTTGGAATAAGGCTGTAACATAACAAAATGTGGAAAAAGTGATGAGGCGCTGGGAATACTTTCTGGATGCACTGTATTTGTTTGCAAAGGTTACTGTATAAAATTTCAGAACCCCCATCATAGATTTGGCCACCATGGACTTTGAACTCCCCATAAGGCAGAAAAGCAGCAACATCAGTAAGTCTTACCACTTGATCTGAAGTGATGTAAGGGAGGCATCCTTTCCCCAAGTCCCCAGAGTTCCTCCTATTTTCAAAGTTTGTGCCAAGATGTTTAGCTTGGCTCAAATGAGTATCCTGGTCCGGTCCTGTGGTGATGACACCTGTACAATCCTTATTCCTACTAGGGGTGAAAACCTTTCTGGTTAGGAGTTGTGAAATCATATCCTGGAGGTGAAGTAGGTGTGACATGCCTTCGTCCTCCAAATTTCTCAACTTATCATCCTTAACATAATCAAAAAGGAAATAATAAAGTTCTTGTTCACCTAGTTGTGAGAGTTCTACAGTTTCATTCCCTTCTTCATCTTCTATAATTGCAGCCAGAATGCTGAGTTGATTGTAATCCAGTAATATTAATTTCCTGTGGATATCCCAGATCAGCATCTTGCATGGTCCGGATGTTACCATCTCCCTTCTGTACCTGAAGTTGGGCTCTCTGGATGACACAATTACAGGAGTCCTCCCTGAAGCTTCACAACAGGAATTCCCAGGCGTAGTGATGACTGTCTCCACAACAGGTTATTGATCCCGGACGAGCCCCCAATTGTTACCGGCCTCACGGTCTAGGAGAACCTGGGCCAGGTACAAGCCACTGTTGCTACAGGGTGTACCCACAGCAATATGGTGAAAAGCTTAAAAGAAACAGGCAGCAGTCCCGAGTCTCAGACCATACTTATCTTTCTTTTATTCTCCTTTTCCCAGAAATATATATGCTTCAATTTCTGCATAGATCAACATGACAATCAGTGAAAACAAGGGTGCAAGCCAATTTCCTCTGCATAACAAATAGTGTAAACACATTTACTTTGAGTGTTTCATTAGAAACCAATGTCCCCAGAACTCGTTAATTTTCCAAAGAAGCAGACAGTTCTGTATCCCCACATTGTGTGTAGATGAGACACTAAATCAAAGCAGTCTGACTATTCAAAGCAGGTGACTCTTTAGCAAGACAGGTAAATATTTATGTCCTGTAGATAGCCATCAGCAATAACCTGTAGCAGAATTTTTGGGAAATTCTGCGTTTTCTTTAGAATACTGAATTCTAGCCCATTACATATTATTATTATTATTATTGTTTCTCTATTATATTAAAATGTTTATCATTGTGTCCGCGTTATTCAGCCTTGGCCACACCCCTCCACACCACTCGACCAATCGTTACTCCTGTTGCGCACACCCTCTCTCCGTCCCACCCTGTGATACCCTCAGTGCCGCTAACTCGCCCTTCAATGCAGTCAGTTATAATTGCAAGGCAGGAAAGCAAATGATCTATTCAAGAACGTCGACTTTTACATCATAATAGAAAAAGAGCAGCAAGAGCTGATAATGAACGTCGAAGGAAACAAAATGAATAAAAAAGAGCTACAAATAACAAAAATCAAGAACAAAGAGAATCGTGCAATAAACGAGAAAGAGAAAAACATTCTGAACAATACGCGAACAGAAATGCGAAAAAGGTATGTTTACAAAACGCAAGTTAGGGGATAAACAAAATATTGTTTTTGACGAGGCGTTAATATAATTTAATTTTTTATTTACTTTTATTTATGTTTTACTTTTGTACTTCTACTTTTACTTTTTACCACATTTAATTATTCATTGGTATTTAAACCAGGCAGTTGTGTAACAATCAACTATCCCCAAGTTGAGTTACTAACACACCAAGGTTGAATTCTAGCCCAGCGTTTCTCAACCTTTAAGTATTTGCAACCCGAGTTTTCATAACAGTTTTAATCGCACCCCCTTAATGTTTTTTCAAACCCTAATAAAATTTATTCTTATATTTTTTCCTGCAGATACACTGCTACAAGTTTAAAACTTCCCTACGAATAGCGAAATTACGCCACATATGGCAACATTCGCGCCCCCTTTTTTGAACCGCTGTTCTAGACCATTCAAAAAACTGTACCCCTTTAATTTACAGCGTGAAACAACTAAATTATATTTGGAATTCTAGAATTAATGCATTGTGACAAAGGATGGCACTATACCAGCATTTAACCCGACACAGACAGACGCAGGAGGCACCCTAATAAAACACAAATGTTTCACCTCGTGGGAAACGCCTTCTTCGTTTCCCACAGGCACAACACAGTCTCAAGCACAGAGCACAATCCTCGATACTTTTTACTTTTTCTTCTTCTCTTTTCTCCTCCATTCCTCCTCAGCAAGCTTTGTCTCCCTCCTCCTGACTCTGGCTCACTGAGTACTGTCCGCTGGCCCCTTATATAAGGCACCTGAAAGTGATTCAGGTACCCGTTGCCCCACTTCCAGCAGCACATCTGGGTGTGGAAAAAGAACTGCCCACACGGGCTCAGGAACAGCTGCAGCGGTGCCCCTGGATCTCTACAGGGCTGTGTCCAACTCCATCTCCCATGAAGCAGGCCCGGTCTTAGGTATTATGGGGCCCTAGGTGAAAGGGGGGTCCAGGGGCCCCCCTGGAAGCTCTGTGAAATGCGTGAAAACTAGACCAAGGAGTCGATCCGGGGCCCTAGGCGGTCACCTACTTCGCGTATGCCTAAGACTGGGCCTGCCTGAAGTCCTGCGGGAGTCTAAGGCATGGCTGCCACCCAGGGGAGGTAGCACTCTGTCCACACTTGCTCCCCTGGTCCTTCCATGGCAGAGCGTCCCACCCGGGCAAGGGCCCCAGCCATCCATGACAGCATCAACAACCACAAACACTGGAACATACAGTACATATCTATGGATACAGAAGTACAAGGTTTAAATAAAATCAAGCAAAATGAGTCTTGTTTTCTACTTTTCCACCAACCAAGGGAATAGTCTTTGTTTTCATTACAAAGTAGGACCTTTTGGACCTTGTTAACTCCATGCAATGCTTGGTGTTTTATTTTTCCTTTGTCTAGAGTCAGGGAACATCCAGTAAGTGCAACCCATTATATTACTGTAGTTATCTGGACGCTTCTCCATTCCACCTAGAACTCCGCAGTCACTTTGTAATATTTTGTAGTCCTTTGTAATCCTCAAGACTAGTCCTCGCAGTCTACTCTTTTTCCAAGATGGATGACCCCCCTCCTTTCTTTTCCAGTTTTTCTTTCTTTTTCTTCCTTCCTCGGGATGATGAGCTTCCTGTTATACCTTCCATCAACATAAAAGTCCTACCTGTGCTCACCTTATCTCTGGTAGTCTTTTCAAAATAAAAGCTTAGAACAGAATTGGAGTTTCAGTAACTCCTCAGTCAATTCCAAGTGTAAAATTCTGACTCACTGTGCCTTTGTCACAGTTGTAGTGAAATACTCAAGTAACTGATTTCCTATCTATAGTAACTAAGCACCAAACCATCTTCCTTCTGCACCCTGCATACTCTTTTATATGCCATCACTTTAACTACAATTGCTTTCCCTAACGGAGGAGTGCCCCGTCGCCCTTCGAGTGGTTCAGCCATCAGATAGGGTGCCCGGCGTCTGCCCCCTGGGGTTGGCAAGCAAAGTGAGCAGGGAGTAGAGCCCCCTAGTTATTATTATTATTATTATTATTATCTCATTCATTGTTTCTGTATTGCACCAGTAATTTATAATCTTAAGATGGCTGTTTCAATTAATTTATAGCCTGAGAATGGAAAAAATGTCTGTCTCAGAAAGCTGTTTCAATTAGTTAATAGCTTGGGAAAGGAAAACAGTCTGCAGATCTAAATATTTTGAGCAAAGTCATCCATCATCAGGACAGCCAGTCAATCAGATATGTCTAATGTCACATGTCCCAGACCACTACATGTGCATTTTAACATAAATACGGCTCATCCCAGGGACTAAACGAAGGCAACAAAAGGGGAACATCATAAGAGGCAAGATCAGAGATTATGATGTAGAAGGAAAATTTGTTGTACTAGCATTTAGCAAATTAACATAAAGAGCCATAAAAAGTAATTAAAAGCTTCTAAAACATTAGATTACGCATAAATTAGAATGTTGAGAAAATAAGATAGGTCAAGTAAATACTTAACTAAAAATCAGTCATTTCGCGTTATTTTTTAAGCTTACAGCTAGTGTGGGAAAAGAACAGATAAAGAAAAGATTGAGAACACCTGTGTCCAGAGATAGGAAGCTAAAAGAGGCCAGCTGAAATATTGAATCAGCAAAGATGGAAAAAAGGCATTGCTGCCAAGGTCAGGTGAAGTAACGCAAGGAAAATGACAAAATATGTTCTATATATATATATATATATATATATATATATATATATATATATATATATATTTAGAAAATTAGTAATACTAGCATTTAACCTATGTACTGAAATTAAATATAAATCAATCATGCCACACAAATGATTAAATAAAGGCACATGCTATAGTTCAATTTTAATTAAAGCTTAAGCTTCAGGCCACTAATATAAAAAGTTTAGAAAGCTTAAAGGAAACCCATATATGGAATTGAAGCCTTGGCCAGTTAGAGAAAATAAGAACAGCATAGAAAAGTAAAAATACCAGGAGGGGGGCAGCAATAGGAAAGTAAGGGGATAATAAGGATTACCATGGGAACTCAAGGTTCGGCCAGACAGGAGTAGAAGGGAGGTCGGACAGGAATAGAGGGGAGTCACAGGAGATGAGCAAAAGAGCTCATTTGAGTGAGGTCGAAGAAAATAGGAAATGACATAAGAAAAGCCCAAAGATGGTAATAGGATGCCATCTGCTCAGCCTTAGAACAATCAAAATAAGAAGAACAGAAACCTAGAGAAAACAATGGACAGTAAAGTCAGGTGCAGAATGAACTAATTGAGCAAGAACAAAGTGATAAGAAAATGATATATAAGTTTTGGATTTTGAACTGTTCGAGGCTCAGCTCAATTTGGCCGTATTTGATTGAGTCCTTGTTATTTTTTATTATTATTATGCTTATTTTATTGCAATTAAACTGTAACTCTGTATGTCTATCCTGAGACTCCTAATAGCATTTATTTCAGGTAAAAAGCCTTCTGGTGAAGATTTTTCGGCACAACAGTGACACAAGACCACCTGATGTGGTCTTCACAAAATGAAACCTATGGATAACGGCAGTCAATAAATTAAAAGCCGCCCCGGACAACAGTCATTCCTGACATTATTCATTTTAAGCTTTTCTAAGACTATTCAGTATATATCCAGTCTTTACTCTCTGTTTTATTTTCTATTGTATCTTCTTAGTATTTGATACTATTATATGTTAATTAATTAACCCCATTGAGTTTAAATTTCTATAGTTTGTCTTTATATCTTAGGGCGCCTAGTGTGGGAAGATGGCTACTTTCTCATCCACAGGGTTATCAAGGCTGAGATGTTGCTCCTCAATATTTAGAATAAGAATGTTAGAAATAAGACACTGTTGGATAGAAAGTGGCACTGACATCAAAGTGACAGAGAGTTTATCTGTCAACAGGACCCCAATATGTTTGTTAGTGTTAGTGATAGTGAGGTCCTATATGGACTACCAAGAGTGACAGGCATTTGGCATGCTATGTGGAATATTGCGAGGCAACAGGTAATTGGCACCACCGGAGACTTTGTCTGGGTAGGATCTCGATGTGTGTGCATCTCTGTGTGTGTTAATCTTTTTGTAGGAGAAAGAGGAGATGCTATGGGAAGGTCTAAGCAGCAGGAGAGCTAAGATAAGAGATATTTTGGATAAATCACCATACCTGATGGAAAGGAAAACAGCCTTCAGTTAACAAAAGTCTGGAATGGCTGTAGGGTTTCATTTGTATATTTTGTTCAAATCTTATCAAAAATGAGAGCCAACAACTCAGCAATGTTTAATTCCTTTTTGTTAAAAAACAACAAAAAATGCATTTGCAGTAGGCTAAGAAATGCTAATACAGAAAACTAATGGTTTTTCCATTAATGATTTTGTTAGAAAATATTACAGCAGAGTGCAGAGAGCTCTTTATAGGCAAGGCCTCTGGGCATCCGTCTGAGAGTGCTTCACTGGCTGGGTGGGGCTAATTTGTGGCAGTATTCTGGGTGGGGCGAGCAGAGTATTGTTTTAGCAGGCTGGGTGGGGCTAGAAGGATGTGTGACAGTAGGCTGGGTGGGGCTAGAAGAATGTGCAGCAGCAGGCTGGGTGGGGCTAGAACAATATCAGGCAGCAGACTGGGCGGGGCTAGAAGAATGTGTGGCAGCAGGTTGGGCGGGGCTAGCTGTTTGCAGACTGTGTATATTGTGGTTTGTCTACTTAAGATATGAATATCTGCTAACTGATCACATTCTCCATATCTCATTCATTGTGTATTCCATAGGAGGAGGAGTAAGGACTCAGGCGCCGCCGAGAGTGGCAGCCTTTTCAGCAGCTCCGTGTACAACTTTATTTTTCTACCTTTTATTTGTCTCTTTATTATTTTTTATTCATCACTCCTATCACTTTCTTTTATGTGGATCCGTTCCCTGGACACTTTTACTATTACAACGTGGACATGGATTTTAACACGCCGAGACTCGCCTATTCAAGTAGTCAACTTCAAGCGCTGAGAACAAATGCCAGTGCCGGTGTGGTTCCCTATTTACCCGACGAGGTAAGAAGGCGGTATCGTGGCAGCAGAGCCGGCACTAAGCTAAAAATGAAGCGGCTTGCAAGAAAGTGTCGTTTTAAGCCTTCGGTGCCTTCTGTGATTCTGGGAAATGTGAACTCAATCTCAAATAAGATCGATGAACTGGCTGCGGTGGTGAAAAATGTCAGAACTTACAGAGAATGCAGTTTGTTGTGTTTTTGTGAAACGTGGCTAACAACTAACATCTCAGATGCTAACGTGGAGCTACCCGGGTTTAGCACAGTTAGAGCGGACAGAGGCGCAAATACCTGAGGGAAGCACAAAGGAGGAGGACTTGCTCTCTATGTCAATACAAGATGGTGCAACTCTGGACACGTAAACGTTAAAATCTCCTCTTGCGGCAGGGACATCGAACTGTTGGCCGTAAGTCTGCGTCCCTATTACTTACCCAGAGAGTTTGGACACGTCATTGTTGTCATCGTTTACATCTCTCCTTGGGCGGACTTGGAGACAGCGAGTGACATCAGACATTCTACTGTTGCTAAACTGCAAACGCATCACCCCGAGGCACTTGTGCTAATCTCTGGAGACTTTAACCATGTGACGCTGGACAAAACATTACCTGCCTTCTCCCAGTATTTGGACTGTAACACCTGGGGAAATAGGACTATTGATTTACTGTATGCAAACGTTAAAGACACATACAGCGCCACCCCGCTGCCTGCGCTTGGGAAAGCAGATCATAACCTGGTTCTGCTTCAGCCTCACTACAAACCAAAAGTGAGAGTCCTACCTACAACCATACGATCATTCAGGAAGTGGTCCCCTGAGGCAAAGCAGGCTCTGAGAGACTGGAACTACAGACTGGGATATCCTGCAGGGGTCACATAGTGAGAACATTGAGGAGGTTGTTGACTGCACTACTGACTACATCAGCTTCTGTATGGACATTGTAGTTCCAGTAAGAACAGTACGCTGCTATGCTAGCAACAAGTAATGGATTACAAATGACATCAAGGGCCTTTTGAACCAGAAGAAAAGGGCCTTTAAAGACGGTGATCAGCATGAGCTCAAGCGCGTGCAGAAGGAACTCCGAGTCCAGCTCAGGGCGGCAAAGGAGCAGTACAGGAGAAAGCTGAAGCAGAAGTTGCAGAATGACAACATGAAGGAAGTGTGGGATGGGATGAAGATCATCACTGGCTGCAGCTCGAAGTGGGGTGCCACCATCGAGAGAGACGTGAAGAGTGAAAACCAAATGAACAACTTCTTTAACAGATTTGACCACCCTAACCCACTCTCACTCTCACCTCGGAGTATTGCACCCTCCACACATCCTTCTGCTGATACCAGCATAGGAGAGACATCATCACCCACAATTACAACAGCGCAAGTGAGCAGAGAGCTGAGGAGACTTCGTGCCAGCAAAGCAGCAGGTCCAGATGGAGTATCGCCACGACTGCTGAAGGTCTGTGCATCGGAGCTGGGCGGTCCTCTACAGCGCATCTTCAACCTGAGCCTGGAACAGGGGAGAGTCCTGAGGCTTTGGAAAACATCTTGTATCACCCCAGTCCCAAAGGTATCACGTCCTAGTGAGCTGAATGACTTTCGGCCTGTCGCTCTGATGTCACATGTGATGAGGACTGCTGCTTCACCACCTGAGGCCACAGGTCCGCCACCCCCTCCACCCTCTGCGGTTCACATCCATATTACTAACTGAGAATGCTAAACCGGATGGACGCAGGGACATCCGGCCATGGGCCGTAGCCGCAAAAAGACGTACTGCGCAGGCGCCCCAAGAAATGAGGGGCCGCGAGAAGCGGATGAGGGGCCGTGAGAGGCGGACAAGACCACAGAAAAAAGGAGTCAAAGAAATGAGGCGGCACGAGCACAGAAAAAAGAAAAAGGCACAGAAAAAAGTACTCAAACGCAGGCGCCGCACGAAACCCATTGCACACGAAACTAGCACACAAAAAAAAAAGAAGACGCTCGCGCACAACAGCAAGGCACCCCCCCCCCCCCCACAGGCACCGGATGGGACACACACCAAGAGTGGGATTTAACAAGTCCATGGAACACAAAAAAAAAAGAACACAAAACCACCCCACACACCCTACAAGCAACGGACGGGACACACACAAAGAGGGGGATTCAACAAGCCCCTGGAACACAAAAAGAAAGAAGACGCTCATGCAACAACAATCCTCAAAACCCCCACACATCAATAAGAAGTGACACCCAAAGCCACATATCTAAAGGAAACGTCCATATTAAACATACGTCATCTCAACACTGTCACACTAGGCAGCATAGGTGGATCTCCTTACAATAAAGCACTATTAACTGTTCAACTGCAGAAAAGGCTCCATATTAACAGTGAGTGCGATCCTCCTTATTACTTATCCATATTTCGCACGCTGAGGAACAAACAAGTCATGAATACATGGTCACGGGTACAAAACGATTCGGATCGGATAACGGGACCAAACACACGAACACGAATGAAACAACAAAATACACGGCGGCGCATACAACGCGCAAAGGAAACTCCGGGAGAAAAAATGTCTCGGATCAAAAAACGCAAAGCTCAAGTAACCCCGTTACAGAGACGTGCCCAAATGGACAGACACAATGAACGTAGACGCATACAGCGCGTGTCTCAAAGTGCTGCATCGAAACAGGCACGAGTTCAAACCGAAAGACCTCGCGTCTCAGACATACAAAAAAGGGAGCGAAGAGACAGAATAAATGAACGCAGACGTGTACAACGCGCATATGACCTGCCAGAAAACAAGCAAGCAAGACTCCAAAAGCAGAAAGCTCAACTGACCGACATAGAAAAACGGACAAGGCTCGATACAAACAATGCACGACGTAGACTGAAACGGACTTTTGGCAAAGCGGAGGCGAATCAAAAAAAAATCCAAAATAGCGCGTCACAAATAATGGACATGCAACAACGCGGCACTCAAATGCCACAAGCAAAACATGCCCGTCGCAGACATCAACGCCAGACACCTGCTAAACGCTTACGCCAGTTGGCTGACAACGCCTTCAATAATGAGTCCACTATTGAGGAAAATTCATTGGGATTAATGAATGTCATTTGCAATCATTGTCATTCACTTAACTTCCCAGAAGAAACAACTGGCAATACAAATAATGAATTTACACGTTGTTGTCAAAAGGGGCAGATTAGACTGCCTCCTTTACATTCATATCCTGAATATCTACAGAAGCTTCTAACTAACGATGTGCCTGAAAGTAAAAACTTTATGAACTGCATTAGATCCTACAATAGTTCATTTGCTTTTGCATCTACCGGAGTAAATATCAGGCCACCAAAAGGCAATGGCCCATACTGCTTTCGCATATGTGGTTAACAAAACGCACTATATTATGTCCAAAAAATATTAATGTTAATCACATTAATAACCAGGTCATTTCATTACTTCCTGGAGAGACACGGCTCTTTCTAAGCTCTGACAAAGTTGACTCAGATGACGACAATGAACATCTGAATTTCCCCTTAGAATATTTGAACACTATTAACCTGGACGGATGACCACAACACAACCTTACCCTTAAAAACGGTGTTATTCAAGCAACAGTTCTTACAGAATCACATGCTAACAATACTGTTCTCATTCCTAGAATTGACCTTACGAGTTCTGACCTGGATTTACCTTTAACATTGAAACGCCGACAGTTCCCCATTAAACCTGCATTTGCCATGACCATCAACAAATCACAAGGAAAAGCCATGGACAAGGTTGGCATCTACCTCTCTGAACCCGTTTTTGGACATGGACAACTTTATGTTGCCTTCTCACGTGTTCGACGTTCATCTGACGTTAAAGTTATAAATGATCCATGCCAAGGAAGACTCATTCAAAGACAAGACACCATCTTTACTACTAATGTTGTATACAAAGAAATATTCCAACAAAACATTACTCTATGCCAAACACTCTATTTTTTATTTATATAGGCATCATCCAAACCTGCACACTATTCTATATCTAATTCATACATCTCACTCTTTGTCATGCCCCAACGCCAGGGGTTGGCGAGCGAAGTGAGCAGGGGGCGGAGCCCCCTAGTACCAGGAGAAGGTGGGAGCGGAGAATGCCCTCATCTATATGCTACACCGATCCCTCTCCCACTTGGACAGAGGCAGTGGTGCTGTAAGAATTATGTTTCTAGACTTCTCTAGTGCATTCAACACCATCCAACCTCTGCTCCTTAGGGTCAAGCTGACAGAGATGGCAGTAGATTCATACCTGGTGGCATGGATCGTGGACTATCTTACAGACAGACCTCAGTATGTGCGTCTCGGGAACTGCAGATCTGACATTGTGGTCAGCAGCACAGGAGCGCCACAAGGGACTGTACTTTCTCCGGTCCTGTTCAGCCTATATACATCAGACTTCCAATACAACTCGGAGTCCTGCCACGTGCAAAAGTTCACTGATGACACTGCTATCGTGGGCTGCATCAGGAGTGGGCAGGAGGAGGAGTATAGCGACCTAATCAAGGACTTTGTTAAATGGTGTGACTCAAACCACCTACACCTGAACACCAGCAAAACCAAGATGCTGGTGGTGGATTTTAGGAGGACCAAGCCCCTCATGGACCCCGTGATCATCAGAGGTGACTGTGTGCAGAGGGTGCAGACCTATAAATACCTGGGAGTGCAGCTGGATGTTAAATTAGACTGGACTGCCAATACTGATGGTCTGTGTATGAGAGGACAGAGCCGATTATACTTCCTTAGAAGGCTGGCGTCCTTCAACATCTGCAATAAGATGCTGCAGATGTTCTATCAGACGGTTGTGGTGAGCACCCTCTTCTACGCGGTGGTGTGCTGGGGAGGCAGCATAAAGAAGAAGGACGCCTCACGCCTGGACAAACTGGTGAGGAAGGCAGGCTCTATTGTAGGCATGGAGCTGGACAGTTTGACATCTGTGGCAGAGCGACGGGCGCTGAGCAGACTCCTGTCAATCCTGGAGAATCCACAGCATCCACTGAACAGGATCATCTCCAGACAGAGGAACAGCTTCAGCGACAGACTGCTGTCAATGTCCTGCTCCACTGACAGACTCAGGAGATCATTCCTCCACCACACTATGCGACTCTTCAATTCCACTGGGGGGGTAAATGTTAACATTATACAAAGTTATTGTCTGTTATACATGCATTGTTATCACTCTTTAATTTAATATTGTTTGTATCAGTATGCTGCTGCTGGAGTATGGGAATTTCCCCTTGGGATTAATAAAGTATCTATCTATCTATCTATCTATCTATCTATCTATCTATCTATCTATCTATCTATCTATCTATCTATCTATCTATCTATCTATCTATCTATCTATCTATCTATCTATCTATCTATCTATCTATCTATTATATAGTGCCTTTCATATCTATCTATCTATCTATCTATCTATCTATCTATCTATCTATCTATCTATCTATCTATCTATCTATCTATCTATCTATCTATCTATCTATCTATCTATCTATCTATCTATCTATCTATCTATCTATCTATCGATTGTACCAGAATAAGATTTCACTGTTCAACCAATGGGATTAGCCAGTTACCACTGGATGATTCACACACTAAGTAAAATATGTATAATAAAATTTTATTTTTTCTTTTCATGGAAGTTCCAAAAATGCATTTGACTTTTTCCAGTGAAATCCATATTTTTTGGAATCATTTCTCCTCATACTAAAACAGATGGTTCACAAACAGGGCTGTCATTGCAAAGTGTAATCTTTAAAGTTTGTTGTCAGAGCTGGCATTAGGGCACTGTGAGCTGCACCCCCACACCACGATGCCAACCTTTGGGGGTGCCAAACTGAGTTTTTTTTAAATTAATTAACATAATTAAAGGAGGTGCTAATGTGCTTTTATGGAATGAGGATACCCTGCATAGCCACAGACACTGCTTCTCCTCTGCAAGTTGGTCATCTTTGTCATCAGATAACCTTGGCGCTAATTGCGGGTGTTTTCTGAAGGAAAGACATGATTTTCAAATGAGACAAGGCATTTAGTTATCAAAACCCTGGAAAAAAAGACTGGAGGCAGCAGCCCTACAAATGAAAGAATTCACCATCTTTCATCTTGAAGTAAACAGGGCCAAACAAACAATCTTTTGAGAAA
The DNA here is from genome assembly GCF_900747795.2 of Erpetoichthys calabaricus. Lineage (NCBI taxonomy): Eukaryota > Metazoa > Chordata > Cladistia > Polypteriformes > Polypteridae > Erpetoichthys > Erpetoichthys calabaricus. The sequence continues at coordinate 4,606,713 of NC_041399.2, forward strand.
AAAAAAATATATTCTGTATATTATATATATATATATAAATATATACAGTATATACATACATATGTATACTGTATATATATATATATATGGTTGAAATAGTTTACTGTCAAATAAATGCAAAGAGTACACGACACGTGTTTCGCCCTCATTCTGGGCTCATCAGGTGTACACACTCCACTGCACTCCCTCTCGGGAATCGAACCTCGGACGTCAGCATCAGAGGTGATGCCCCTAACGTTGCGCCACGGCGTGTGGTTCATTTATTTGACAGCATGTAGATCGGGGTAATTACATTCACGGCATTCGTAGTCTGTGTCACAATCTGATTGTATGGGTGGTTACCTACCAGGAAACACGTGTCGTGTACTCTTTGCATTTATTTGACAGTAAACTATTTCAACCATTCTATGATCTGCTCCTCACAAACTGAGGGCACCGTGGCGGATGTTAGCAGATTGCTGGCCAACCACAAGCGTTACCTGATAGGTAACTACCCATACAATCAGATTGTGACACAGACTTCGAATGCCGTGAATATATATATATATATATATATAGTGGTGCAAAATAGTATTTAGTCAGCCACCAATTGTTCAAGTTCTCCCACTTAAAAAGATGAGAGAGGCCTGTAATTTTCATCATAGGTATACCTCAACTATGAGAGACAAAATAAGAAATAAAATCCAGAAAATCACATTGTCTGATTCTTAAAGAATTTATTTGCAAATTATGGTGGAAAATAAGTATTTGGTCACCTACAAACAAGCAAGATTTCTGGCTCTCCCAGACCTGTAACTTCTTCTGTAAGAGGCTCCTCTGTCCTCCACTCGTTACCTGTATTAATGGCACCTTTTTGAACTCGTTATCAATATAAAAGACACCTGTCCACAACCTCAAACAGTCACACTCCAAACTCCACTATGGCCAAGACCAAAGAGCTGTCAGAGAACACCATAAACAAAATTGTAGACCTGCACCAGGCTGGGAAGACTGAATCTGCAATAGGTAAGCAGCTTGGTGTGAAGAAATCAACTGTGGGAGCAATTATTAGAAAATGGAAGACATACAAGACCACTGATAATCTTCCTCGATCTGGGGCTCCATGCAAGATCTCACCCCATGGGGTCAAAATGATCACAAGAACGGTGAGCAAAAATCCCAGAACCACACGGGGGGACCTAGTGAATGACCTGCAGAGAGCTGGGACAAAAGTAACAAAGGCTACCATCTGTAACACACTACGCCGCCAGGGACTCAAATCCTGCAGTGCCAGACTTGTCCCCCTGCTTAAGCCAGTACATGTGCAGGCCTGTCTGAAGTTTGCTAGAGAGCATTTGGATGATCCAGAAGAGGATTAGGAGAATGTCATATGGTCAGATGAAACCAAAATAGAAATTTTTGGTAAAAACTCTACTCACCGTGAGTTGCATCCAAAGAACACCATACCTACTGTAAAGCATGGGGGTGGAAACATCATGCTTTGGGTCTGTTTATCTGCACAGGGACGACTGATCCGTGTAAAGTAAACAATGAAAGTGGCCATGTATCGTCAGATTTTGAGTGAAAACCTCCTTCCATCAGCAAGGGCATTGAAGATGAAACGTGGCCTGGTCTTTCAGCATGACAATGATCCCAAACACACCGCCCAGGTAACGAAGGAGTGGCTTCGTAAGAAGCATTTCAAGGTCCTGGAGTGGCCTGGCCAGTCTCCAGATCTCAACCCCATAGAAGATCTTTGGAGGGAGTTGAAAATCCGTGTTGCCCAGCGACAGCCCCAAAACATCTCTGCTCTAGAGGAGATCTGCATGGAGGAATGGGCCAAAATACCAGCAACAGTGTGTGAAAACCTTGTGAAGACTTACAGAAAACGTTTGACCTCTGTCATTGTCAACAAAGGGTATATAACAAAGTATTGAGATGAACTTTTGTTATTGACCAAATACTTTTTTTCCACCATAATTTGCAGATACATTCTTCAAAAATCAGACAATGTGATTTTCTGGATTTTTTTTCTCATTTTATCTCTCATAGTTGAGGTATACCTGTGATGAAAATTACAGGCCTCTCTCATCTTTTTAAGTGGGGGAACTTGCACAATTGGTGGCTGACTAAATACTTTTTTGCCCCACTGTATATATACATACATACTCCTCCTGGCAAGCTTTGGCTTCTCTCACAAGTTCCCCACAAGTATAACACAGTCCTGGCACAAGCACAGCACAATACCATAACTCTATTTCTTCACTCTTTCCTTCTCCTCTATCACACCTCAGGTCAAGCTTCGTCGCTCCTCCTCCCAACTCTGGCTTCCCAAGTAGTGGCTGCTGGCCCCTTTTATAAGGCACCCAGAAGTGCTCCAGGTGCTCGTTGACCCAGTGGTGGACGTGCTGCAATCAAGGGATCAGCAGCTCTCCAGGCACCCTGGGCAGTGGCCACGGGCCCCAACAGGGTTGAGCTTCCATGCTCCAAACCTGTAGTACCACTGCACTCCAGGGGGGCTGCCCTCTAGTGCTTCGGGGGAGGCAATGCTATATATACTATACGTAAATATTATATATATATATATATATAAATATATATATACTGTATGTACAGTAATCCCTCACTTATCGCGGTAGATAGGTTCCAAGGCCGACCGCGATAACTGAATTTCCGCAAAGTAGGGACACCATATTTATTTAATTATTTAACGTGTATTTGGACGTTTTTAAACCCTCCCTGTATTATTTACAACCCACCATTTACTCTATTAATAACAGGGACAACTGCTAAGCAATATGAAATCGGTAGATAAGTTTACACTTACTGTATAGCGAAGTACACGTAGCAGCTTGTAGGCGGTCATGACGTCGTCGACCTTGTTGCAAAGATTCCTAAAGCAGATTCCATCCAGACTACTGCCTTATCACGTCCACTTGCAACTTGTTTTGCACCCTGGTTAAAGGACACTGCGGCCATAGATCTTATATGCTTTTCCTCCTTTTTAAATAAAAAGAATCGATGTCCTGCAGCGGTGTAGCTGTTCCCTTCCTTCAACATATCCAAAACTTTTACCTTTTCTGCAATCATTTGCATCTTCTGTTGCTGCTTGGACACGGCCCCTGAAGCATTAGCACGTTAATGATGAATGAGTGAGATGAGACTTCCTGGTTAATGCAGCACTCCGTCGCTGAGCCAATCAGCAGCACACACGAACTTAACTGCGTGCTCTGATTGGGTAGCTTTTCAGCCATCCGCCAATAGCATCTCTTGTATGAAATCAACTGGGCAAACCAACTGAGGAAGCAAGTAAAAAGACCCATTGTATGCAGAAACCCGCGAAGCAGCGAAAAATCCGCGTTATGAATTTAGATATGCTTACATATAAAATCCACAAAGTCGTGAATCCGCGAAAAGTGAACCGTGAAGTAGCGAGGGATTACTGTATATATATATATATATGTATAAATATAACTTAAGGAGCTTGCCTCCTTCAAAGAACACAATGTTCTTCAGTCACAGAAACCCAAAACAAAGCAAGTAAAGGATCAAGCAGGCCGCTGTTTTATGCCAAAATCAATTGTGGCCTTTCTTAATTAACTCTTTTCTGGTCTAAGACTAACTGTCTTACTATTTTAACGTGCACTATGATATGATGCTTATTTTCGTATATGCTCATGGTTCTCTTTGAATATATGCAAATCATCAACTTTAAGAGTATACTTTTCTATACTATCTATTATATGGTGCCTTTCTTATCATCTATCTATCTATCTATCTATCTATCTATCTATCTATCTATCTATCTATCTATTTATCTATCTATCTATCTATCTAAAGGGCCTGTCCTCATAAAATATTTTATGCTCTTATGAAAAGAAATCATGGCTGCTGTTGACTCCCTGTGCCATCATGTGCCTGTGGGGCTTTCCTTGCATTCATGAAAACTGAGTAGCCTGGTGATTCGGAGGACCCTCCTTCCCTGTTTTAAAGCAGGACCTCCACCAGTTGGAAGTTCCTGTTTTTGTGCTTTGACGCAGCAAAAACCTTTGACTCATTTATAAACATCGCATGATGAAGAAATTCCCCTTCATGACAAAGAATTGAAATCTTTTATTTTCCCCTGCCCTGCCGCAGGATATTGTGTAGAAGACTGCTGATGTTATTGTGACAGACAAAGGTCCCCAGTAGGTCACCATGGACATGCTGTGGCCTCGATCCTGGTCTCTTTGTCGTATCAATCCATGTGCTACTTCTGTACGTTCATTTCTGTTTGTATCTGTTGTGGTCAGGTGTGGTAATGACAGCTCAGGACTGCAGCAAGAAACTTTGGGCCGCCAACTGTGTCGTTACTTTTATTTGTCCGAAGATGCGAAAATAAAGAAAAAAGAACTGAAAAGAGTGTTTGTTGGCGAGTGTCCTTCCTGCAGGAATTCAAAAAGAGGATTGGGTCTTTAGCGGAGCTCCATCTGGTGGGTTGCTCTGGCCAGAAGTGACACCTCCTTCCAGGACACCCGGAGCCTTTATGGCGGTGTGACTGGAAGGGGCGGGGCTAAATGCTTTCACAGGGCGGCTTCTCGGCACTATGGGAGAAGAAGGAGGTGACAGTGTTAGTTAGCAGCAGCGCCCCCTCTCACCTCGGTGAGTTATTACATCCCTTGAGTGAGCCTGCGAGGAGGTCCTCCGACACGTATGTATGATGCTGTCCCTTGAGCTACACAAAAAAAAAAAATAATAATAAAAGTTATAAATGCAGATTCAGAAAATCTTTAGAGTCTGCACATTTTACCATGTTGTAGATTTAATTTTAAATGGAGAAATCTGCCACTTTGCCCAGCAATCTACATTCAATAACCCATGACGACAAAGTGAAAACGTGTTTTTAGAAAGGTTTTCATCAGTACTTCATCAAAGCTCCTTTGGCAGCTGTTTCAGCTACATGTCTTCATGGCTAAGTCTCTACAAGCTTTGCACACTTGGATTTGGGCACTTTATCCCATTGCTCCTGGCAGATCCTCTGAAGCTTCATTAGATTTGGATGGGAAGTGTCTAAAACCTGCCATCTTCAGGTCACTCCAAACATGTTCTATGGAGTTTAACTCTGGTACACCCAAGGACACTCAGAGACTTGTCCTGAACCTCTCCAGCATTGTCTTGGCTGTATTCTTTGGTCATCATCATGGTGAAAGGTGAATTGTCACCCCAGTCTGAGATGGGTTGAAATGTAAGTAATCAGTGAAGGCCTCGGCTTTAACATCTGCACCATCTATTGGAATGTATTTTTCAATGTATATCATAAAAAAATGCATTAAAATGTTCATTCCAACAGAGGGTGCATCACAAGCATTTGTAGTAATCAAATGCCAGCCAGCTATTTTCTAACCCGCTGAATCCGAACACAGGGTCACAGGGGTCTGCTGAAGCCAATCCCAGCCAACACAGGGCACAAGGCAGGAACCAATCCCGGGCAGGGTGCCAACCCACCGCCGTAGTAATCAAATGTATAATTTTAAATGTTTGTGATGCACCATCTCTTGGAATGACAGAGACACAGCAACCAGAGAGACACACAGACACTTGTCTATCACATGCATATTTCCCTCTTATGTGCCACTGGGTATGTGGTTCATAAAAAGCATTGTTAAGGTTTCTGATGCGCCATCTGTTGGAATGCTAGAGACATGACAACCAGAGAGACACACATTTATCTAACACAGACACTACATGCATATTTCCCTGTTATGTGCCATAGGGTATGGGGTTCATAAAAGCACTGTTAAGGTTTCTGATGCACCATTTGTTGGAATGGCAATATCAATGCATTTTGTTGTTAGAAATATTTCTAATGTGAATCTGTTGGAGTGACAGAGGCATAGCAACCGGACGGACACAGAGACTTATTATTCTTATTATACTCTTTTTAAGACGTATGTTGGCCTTCCTTTATAAGCGCTGCATTGTTTTTATACATTTTATGTACTTAAAGGCTTCATTGAACCTAAAAAAGGTCTGAATTAGCATAAGCTTTCCATATTTTGGGGTGTTGAAAAGAAATGTAATGATTTATTTAATGAAGTGTGAGTGCATAATAAACATTAAAAGTTGTGTTGGATATCTGAAAGGATAAAATGTGTGCTTCAGTTTAGCTGTTGTTTAACGTCTCAATTGTAACTGACATTTGTCCTTTTTCACCCTCTGATGGAGGCCCATAGGGGGTTAGTAAAGGCTCAAAGATCAAAAATAACCTCATATTCACAATCAGTGACCTTGAAATGATATAAAACGATACCCCACATGCTTAGGTTTGAAATGTGTCACCTTTAGCCACCTGGCTTTGGCTCTTAGAGGATGAGGACCACCAGTAACGAAATATCAAAAATAAGATCATATTGGTGATCAGCAACCTCAAAATAGCAGAAAAATGACTCTCCACCTGCTGATATTACTGTTCCCCATTTGTTTCCAAGTTTTGTGAAAAGAAGTAACTTTGAGGCCTTGCACCCCACTAGCGGGTGAACCCCTGGGGTCAGTTAAAGCACAGCTTTTGGTCCTTCTGATGATTTTCGCTGTAGACACCTATTGGTTTAATTTTTCTCATAAGGGCGTAATGTTCTGCCCAAAATATGGTCCAAAATTACCTTGAAATCAATGTTTGTGTGTCTAGAGGGCCAGGAATAGGAGCGGAATAGGGGGCAACCCCTGAATGCCTGACACCATTTATTAGAAAGGAAGGTGAGAAGGCAGACTTGCTGTTGGGCCGTAGCTGCAAAAAGACGTACTGCGCAGGCGCCCCAAGAAATGAGGCTCTGCGAGAGGCGGACGCGACCACAGAAAAAAGGAGTCAAAGAAATGAGGCCCCGCGACCACAGAAAAAAGGAGTCAAACGCAGGCGACGCACAGCGCCGCACGAAACCCATTGCACACGAAACTAGCACACAAAAAAAAAGAAGCCGCTCGCGCCCACCTACAAACCCCCCCCCTACAGGCACCAGACGGGACACACACAAAGAGGACGATTCAACAAGCCCCTGGCACACAAAAAGAAAGAAGACGCTCGCGCACCACCAATCCCCCCCCATACCCAAGCTCAGACGACGAAAAAGCACACGGCGCCGCAAGAATCCCATTGCACACGAAACGGGACCCACACAAACAGGAGGATTTAACAAGCTCCTAACGCAACAAAAAAAAGAAGCCGTGACCGCCACGCCAGGCCCATTAGAGACGAGACATGGCACACGAAACGTTCAAAACAACGACGAATCAGACCCACAAACACACTAACATCAATAAGAAGTGACACACAAAGCCCCATTTGTAAAGGAACCGTCCATATTAAACGTACGTCATCTCAACACCTTCACACTATGCAGCATAGGTGGATCTCCTTACAATAAAGCACTATTAACCGTTCAACTGCAGAAAAGGCTCCATATTAACAGTGAGTGCGATCCTCCTTATTACTTATCCATATTTCGCATGCTGAGGAACAAACAAGTCATGAATACACGCTCATGGGTACAAAACGATTCGGCTCGGATAACGGGACCAAACACACGAACCCGCATGAAACAACAAAATACACGGCGGTGCATCTGCATTACATCCTACAATAGTTCATTTGATTTTTCATCTACCGGAGTAAATATCAGGTCACCAAAAGGCAATGACCCATACTGCTTTCGCGTATGTGGACAAATATTACATCGCATTGGAACAGTGCACCCTGAAACAAATCAAGAACGCAAATATGCACAAATCACGTCGGCACCTACAAAGCGATTCTCAAACCGCGGAAGAAAAAATGTCTCGGCTCCAAAAACACGTCACTCCTTATTCCAAATACCGGTCCCAATCACAGAAACATCGGTATCCACTATGACAATTCACAGTAACAATGCACGTGACATCCGTCTTGCCACACTATTAATTATAGATGAATGTACAATGGCATCCAGTCACTTACTCAACACCATTGATAAACTTCTACAAACGTGGATAAATAAGAATATTCCCTTTGCGGGAAAGGTACTTTTATTAGGAGGAGATTTTAGACAGTGCTTAACTATTACTCCACTTACAATGCGCTCAGCTATTGTTCAGTCCACCTTAAAATACGCGGACAATTGGCATTGCGTTGATGAATAATAATATTCCCTTTGGAGTAAAGGTACTTTTATTAGGAGTAGATTTTAGACAGTGCTTACCTATTGCTCCACATGCCATGCGCTCAGCTATTATTCAGTCCACCTTAAAATACGTGACGACGTCATATAAACAACACGAGACCGAACTACAATACATATACAGGCGCGAGACCTGATTGGTGATAATACGAAGAAACGAACAGTCCGCATATTAACAGTGAGTTCGAACCTACTTATTACTTATCCATATTCCTCACGATAAAGATCAAACAAGTCATCAATTCACGATCACGGATACAAAACTAGACGGCTCGAGTAACGGGACCACAAACACGAACCCGCATCAAACAAAAAAATTCACCTCGGCGCGCTTCTAAAACCGCGTAAAAAAAAAAAGTTAGGCGAACAATTGGCTTTGCTTTCTAAAGATACACTTGGTACAAAACATGCGATTTCCAGATCCCGAATATAACAATTGGTTATTACAACTAGAACATTGTACACTCACCAATACAGATGGACTTCACCCAGATATTATTACAATTCCTCAACCCTTCATCTGCGACGACTTACTTACGGAGATATTTGGAACAGCGGTCTCATTAGACCAAATGCCCCTTTTAACACAACGCACTATATTATGTCCAAAAAATATTAATGTTGATCACATTAATAACTAGGTCATTTCATTACTTCCTGGAGAGACACAGCTCTTTCTAAGCTCTGACAAAGTTGACTCTGATGACGACAATGACCATCTGAATTTCCCCTTAGAATATTTGAACACTATTAACCCAGCCGGATTAACACAACACAATCTTAGCCTTAAAAACGGAACAATAATCATGCTATTGAGAAACCTTAACACTAAACAGGGTTTATGCAATGGCACACGTTTAGTCGTCAACACCATGACACGCAATGTTATTCAAGCAACAGTTCTTACAGGATCACATGCTAACAATACTGTTCTCATTCCTAGAATTGACCTTACGAGTTCTGACCTAGAATTACCTTTTACATTGAAACGCCGACAGTTCCCCCATTAAACCTGCATTTGCCATGACCATCAACAAATCACAAGGACAAACCATGGACAAGGTTGGCATCTACCTCTCTGAACCCGTTTTTGGACATGGACAACTTTGTGTGTTGCCTTCTCACGTGTTCAACGTTCATCTGACGTTAAAGTTAAAGTTATAAATGATCCATGCCAAGGAAGACTCATTCAAGGACAAGACACCATCTTTACTACTAATGTTGTGTACAAAGAAATATTCCAATAAAACATTACTCTGTGCCAAACACTGTATTTTTGGCTTTCTATATGCATCATCCACACCTGCACACTATTCTATATCTAATTCATACATCTCACTCTTTGTCATGCCCCAACGCCAGGGGCTGGCGAGCGAAGCGAGCAGGGGGCGGAGCCCCCTAGTTTATTAGAAAGGAAGGTGAGAAGGCAGACTTGCTGTTCGCTGTAGTCACTGTGGTGTGTCCGGTTAGAACACAGGAACGAATCCAACCATTGCAGGGACATTGCTTTAATGTTGAAATGCCAGAAGTACACATGAGGGAGAACAACTGTACAGGTAGGTTTAGGTAGGTGAGTGTGTGTGTGTGATTCTAACAAAATAAAACATTTAGTACAGACAGGAATGTTGTTTCAATACGCAATACAGAAAACGTCCAATAGATGGCACTATAGCCACACACTTTCAACGTAAGGGATTTACACTCACAACCTTAATGCGGCAACGTAACAGGTTTATATCCATAATAATACACAGGGCCGCTGCTGGCCAAATGGGTGCCCTAAGCAGAAATTTACTTTTGTGCCCCCCCCCCCCCCCCCCCCCAATATTAGTTAGGCAGCCGTAACAGAGATGAGGGCGCGCGCGTCATCACGTGTGCTTAGCCTACTCTGCGTTCACCGTAAAATGCAATATATACGTTTATATTTTTGTTTATTTGTATATGTATATTATTAATATTAATTTATTATTATAATATATAAAAACGATTTTTTTGAGCAGCTGGGATGGTGCCCCCCTGGGAGTTGGTGCCCTACGCAGACTGCGTACTCTGCGTATAGGGAGCAGCGGTACTGATAATACACAACATCTTTTAAAGATTTAATGTAATATCCCAATAATTTACAGGCTGGGTCAACATTAAAAAGACTATTAACATCCTCTATTTTTTGAAAATGGTATTGAAGGTATTTACGGTAATAATAAACACTAAGTAATTACCAAGCACACAGTAGGGACAATAAAGAATCGCCAATGCGCCTAACCTGCAAGTCTTTGGACTGTGGGAGGAAACCCACGCAGACACGAGGAGAACATGCAGACTCCACGCAGGGAGGACCCGGGAAGCGAACCCTGCGAGCCAGCAGCGCTACTCACTGCGCCACCGTGCCGCATGGACCCGCATGCATTTCCTTAATTTTCAGTATTTTCCTTAGCGTTTAAATAACATTTAGGTTTAATGTACATTATTTTCAGTTTCTAAATAATTAGAAATTGTTAGCGATGGTTAACAAATTATCTCTAAACAAGTAACAAAATGAAGACGTTAAAACTGCTATAAAATCAACTGATTTTTCCTTTTCTTAGAAAAATAAAAATCACTGAATGAGAAGAGCAGCTCGACCAAAGTCAATGCTCAGCATGGCCAAGATTTTCTTTTTGACAATGTGCACTGTGCACTGCAGACCCTCAGAAACGACAATCAAACAGAAAGTGTCCCACACATTTGAGGTGCGCCGTACACCTGTTAACACTTTTTGGATCGCCTTGTGTCCACGCAGATGACGGACTCCAACACTGTGGTCTCTGCGCTCCGCGTGACAATTAAAGCGACAGATGAGGACCGCGACTGTCCCTTCCATGGTCCGCTTACCTTTCTCATACCTGAACGTGTGTGAAATTACAGAAAAAAACAACGCCGTCCAAGTTTTATTTCAGTTTCTTTGTGCTTTATCTGTGACTCTACGTCCAATTTGAAGCGTCTCCCCTGAACTCTTCCTGCCTGATGGGCTCACGGCGTCTGTGCTGCGGTTCTCGCGCTGGGCTTCTGTCGGTGCCGTCCTCTGTTAGCACTCAGTTAGATGAGATGTTACCTGCTCTCTGCGTTGAGGTTTGCACACCTCTGTAGCTCCACCTGGCACCACATACCCCAGTCCGAGTCCTTCACCGCGAACATAAAGGCGTCGTCTTGTCATCTGAAGCCCACGGAGGGGCACCCAGACAGAGACGCCGCATCACTGCAGTAGCAGACCGAGCTGAGTGCCGATCGCGTTTGCTGCGCTTTCTCGTCGCCGACTCCTCAGGGTCTCTCTGTCGTCACAAATGATCCTTCACTACTCCAGACTCGCGTGTCGACGACGTCTCCTCATACAAGTCAGCGGCGCGATCGCTCCACCCCGCTGAAGGTCTTTCAGAAGACTGATAGTGTTGCCTTGGTTCCTCACGTCTATATTAGGTTGGTTGTCACACCTTAGGGCTTCTGCGACCGCCCCGTCGCTTGCTGCCGCGGATTTGTTTGGCTCCAAATGGCTAAGCTGTCCTCCATGCTTCGATTCCACGAGGAGACACTGGAGGGCAGCATCACAAACTCATCGAGCAGGTGAAGCCGCGGAGGAGGAGCTGAGCGAGCGAGGTGGGTGTGGCTTATCAGCTGTCAAATTTGGGACTTCGAATGACAGGCGAGCCGGCGCTGTGGTCTGGAGCTGGCAAACAGAGCCGTAGTTCCTTATTTTCATCATATTCTTTTAAATATAAATTGATGTATTTTAACGTACTTCAGCGCTTGACGTAGATGCAAATTACTGGCGCTTCTCTTTTAATGGAGATACAGTAACAATCAAGAGCCGAAAAAAGTGGTGGTGTTACTGTAAACATTCGCGAAAAGGTGCGGTAAAGAATGGTGTTCAGATTGGAAGAGGTGTCCTGACTGTCCTCATCAAGCACTGATGTGCTGTATACTTACGTTTTATTTAATTTGAACATGTTGGTCTCCGTAAAGAAGCTTCACTGAAAAGTGCATGCTGTGCTGAGGACATTCTGACTAAACACAAAGAAACATCTTCATATGCAATAAACCCTTCCCAGAATGAAATGGTGCTTGGTCAAGCCAAAGGTCTACCAGGAACCACACAACCCGGTAATGAACCGTATAGTGATTTGAAAGCACCAGTGTTTTCAAGAGTTCAGTGTCTCTAAGGTTAAGTTAAACTCAAATAGTGATGGCTGTCAAGAGAGTCGACTTCACCTACTTGCAGTTCCAGAATGGAGGCTCTGAGCTCCAGAGATATCCTCTCTCATTGGTTTGACACAGTTGGCACCGGCAGCAACCGGAGACCTGACCCCATGGCTGAGAAACGCTGCGCCTTATACAGACTTGGTATGAGGACGTTCAGACTCGAAGTTGGGTCTGTGTTAAAGTTAAAGTATGTTTACTGGTGCAGCTAAATAATGTCTTCTAAACTAGAATGTGCACATTTAATATGGCTGAGAAGAAAACTGAAACAGTGGTGTGTTAAAATACAACGCCTAAAAATAATCAACACACAAGTGACGAAGCTCAAAGCAACACCTTCTCATGTGTCGGATTAAACATTTCTAGCGCAGTCTCCTGATTGCAGAACTTCACGGCTCGAGAGACCTGACTGGTCTAACTGGTTAGGACGGATTCTCAAACAGTTGCCATTTGTAAACAGAAAGGTGACATGTTCTTGTCCTGTGTGCCTTACGACTGAGTAGCAGAAACAAGAGAAGAGCACGACAGCCTGCATGAGTGTATTGGATTTATAACGTTACACAACCTCGGCTCCATTTTAAAATGAGAGGACTGGCCTTACAATGGGCACAAGGTGTCTTAAATGAGCTCACCAACTATGAGAGCGCCTTGTACTGTCTTAACCAGGGCCTTCTCAATTCAGGGCCCCCAGCTGGGCACAATGCCCATCCCTATAGCAGCCTTCTTTATTTTTTATCTTTTTCAACACACACATACACACCAGGAGAAGGTTTTATCTGCTGATTTGTTCCATTAGGAATTCAGTTCTGTTTGTTCCAGGTGGAAGGGTGCACTGTCTGAGAACCCCTTGGTAGATAGATAGATAGATAGATAGATAGATAGATAGATAGATAGATAGATAGATAGATAGATAGATAGATAGATAGATAGATAGATAGATAGATAGATAGATAGATAGATAGATGTGAAAGGCACTATATAATAGATAGATAGATAGATAGATAGATAGATAGATAGATAGATAGATAGATAGATAGATAGATAGATAGATAGATAGATAGATAGATAGATAGATAGATAGATAGATGTGAAAGGCACTATATAATAGATAGATAGATAGATAGATAGATAGATAGATAGATAGATAGATAGATAGATAGATAGATAGATAGATAGATAGATAGATAGATAGATAGATAGGCATTGTGTCCTGGGAGCCCTGAACTGAGCAGGCCCAAACAGAACCGGCTCAAAGTTAGTAAGACCCCTCATTAGAGTACCCAAATCCATGGTGTATGTGGACTCCCACAAGTAGACACACACATTAAGTATAAAAGATACAACGAGCTTCTCTGTCAGTAGAACACACTGGGATGATTTCTGAAGAGATACCGAAGAGAGACAATTTAAAAGAGAACCGAATTACTGAATCAATGAAGCAGGCTTTGACTGACGAATCCAGAAAAGGACTTTGCTTCTCTGCAGCATATGAGCTCTTTGAAATGGGCACTGGCTACGAGACCCCCGGGTTGATAGGCCATCCACTATGCAACTGCCGCTTCAGTTGTCAAGCGAAGCGCCGAAATGGCAGGACTGGAGTGCTCACCAGCACCAGTCTGCCATCTATTTGGGCGAAGGGTGCTCTAAAGTGTGTTAAGTGTGCTGCACTTAAATATATCTGTTTATCTTTGTTATCGTAGCTTTTGTTGTTTTGCTCAACGAAGGCAAACATTCTGATAAAATCCTGTTTTAATTTAAAATGCCATCTTAAAGGAAATGCAGGTCTGTTTTCACGCAGAACTCCACACCGCGCGCTCCTCCCGCCTGCCTGTCAATTACGGTCCCGCAGCCACTCCTGATAAGCCACACCCACCTTGATTGCTCGGCTCCTCCCTCCGCTCGTCTCCCGCTGATTCACCTGTTCATTCTTGTTCGTCAGTCGTAGAGTTCACATCGTCTCTCTATGGACCGCTGTAGGATGTGCTACACAACGTCGGCTCCAGACCAAAGTGGGTAGGGGTCGTCTGAAACACTAGGGTGGGCATGATGTGATAGTATGTGAACACTCCAACAAGTGAATATGGCAGCATGATTAGAGGAATTTGCTATTAAATTTGGGGGCGCATAACGTGACTGTAGGGTCTGCTTTGTTTCTTCTCCAATTCACAGGTGATTTTTCCCATTTTGTGTCCATTATTTTTCTTTTGGTTCTGTAGTTGAGTCTTGCCCATGAAGAATTCACGCTGCCAATACCCATTGGGTCTACTTTAGCTGCCATTGTGGTCCGTCTGCCTTTCTCTCATCCCGTCTTTACAAATCAGTTTGGAGTTTGGTTTCCAGTAAAAAACAAGAAAAAAATCACCTTAAAAGCAGAGCAGGTGCATCAACACAAAGCTAAGAGACAGAACTGGAAGAGCCTACACTTTTGAATTGGCCACCTGGATTATAAAATTAATCTGATTTCTATCTTCACTTTTATAGGTGCTATACACCACACCATAAACTTCATCCACTGATGATTTGTTTCATCCACTGCGACACTGGCAGAACAAACGCATCATGAGCATCTGGTCGAACATGCCAGCTTGAATGTCACTGTACTTGTCACAATACGACTGCCACTGATGACATCGAAGTTTCGCCTTGAGTGGGCGGCTGAACCCACAGCTGTATGGGTGACAACATCATATACTTATAATGTAGATTGGCATACAGTACATGTGTCAAGCCCTCGAGTCGATAACCAGCATATCTGACAGACCACAGGTATTTGATAGTGGCCAGTGGAACAGTAAGAGAAAGAAAGAAAGAAAGAAAGAAAGAAAGAAAGAAAGAAAGAAAGAAAGAAAGAAAGAAAGAAAGAAAGAAAGCTGTAAACGTTGTTTTCAAGCTCCATTTTTATTTACTCGTTTCACTAAACACACTGAGGAAACGGCGTTCAGGATGAGGCACGAGCCATGGAATTATTATCCTGGACGGGACGAACAACACCCGGGACCACGAGGACATCCAGTCTTCATTTGTCCTCGCATACCAAAAGACAGTCTGGGCTGATATCTTCCGCGGAACCCACTTGCAATCGAGGTGTGCAGGACAGTTTAGCCTTTGGAGCCAAACAGATCCGCGGAAACAACCGGCAGGACGGTTCAGAAACCCTCAGTGCCCGCCGGCCTGTCATTGGAAGTCCTAAAGTAACGTCTGATAAGCCACGCCCACCCCACACCTCCCTCGTTCGCTCAGCTCCTCCTCGGCGCCCTCACTTTCTCTTGGCAGTTTGCGATGCTGACCTCCAGTGTCTCCTCGTGGAATCGGGGCATGGAGGACAACTTAGCCTTTGGAGCCAAACAAATCCGCGGTAGCAAGCGGCGGGGCGGTCGTAGAAACACTCAGGTGTCTGTTTGCCAGCACCACCCCACAGTGCCCGCCTACCTGTCATTTGGAGTCCCGAAGTAACTTCTGATAAGCCACCGCCATCTCGCTCGTTCAGCTCAGCTCCTCCTCTGCGGCTTCACCTGCTCGTGGCAGTTTGTGGTAGCAAGTGACGAGGCGGTCGCAGAGACCCATAGGTGTGACTGCCTATAGAAGTGTGGCGATGAGGTGGAGCAACCGCCTGGCTGACCTGAATAAGAAGACGACGTCTACACGCGAGTCCGGAGTAGTGAAGACGATCTGCGCTGACGGAGAGACCCTGAGGAGTCGGCGACGAGAACGCACAGCAAGCGCGATCTGCACTAACACAGTCCGCTACTGAAATAACGTGGCGTCTCTGTCTGGATGATCCTCCGTGGGCTTCACATGACAAGATGACACGTATTTGTGTTCGGACTGTGATGGGCGTGTGTAGTGCTCGGTGGAGCGCCAGTCGTGTGCAGGTCTCAGTGTTAGAGAGCCGGTAACACCTCATCCTACTGAGTACCTACACTGTAAAAAATAAATCTTGAATGTGTGAAAAATAATAATAAAAAATAGCTAACTATACACAAAATAATCATTAATTAATAAAAATGGGTTTTACCCTTTTTATTTATTATTTAATTCTAATTCAATAAAAAAATTAAGAATAATGTTAACTTATTATTTTTCTTCCCCTCCTTTAACCGTCACCTTATCGTGGTGGAGGGGTTTGCGTGTCCCAATGATCCTAGGAGCTCTGTTGTCCGGGGCTTTATGCCCCTGGTAGGGCCACCCAAGGCAAACTGGTCCTAGGTGAGGGATGAGACAAAGAGCGGTTAAACAAACCTCCTATGAAGAAAAACCATTTTGGACGGTGTTTTCCCTCGCCCGGACGCGGGTCACCGGGGCCCCACTCTGGAGCCAAGCCTGGAGGTGGGGCTCGATGGCGAGCGCCTGGTGGCCGGGCCTGCACCCATGGGGCTCGGCCGGGCACAGCCCGAAGAGGCAACGTGGGTCCCCCTTCCCATGGGCTCACCACCTATGGGAGGGGCCAAGGAGGTCGGGTGCAGTGTGAGTTGGGTGGTGGCCGAAGGCGGGGACCTTGGCTCTTGGGACGTGGAATGTCACCTCTCTGAAGGTGAAGGAGCCTGAGCTAGTGCGCGAAGTTGAGAGGTTCCGGCTAGATATAGTCAGACTCACCTCGACGCACAGCTTGGACTCTGGAACCAATCTCCTTGAGAGGGGCTGGACTCTCTACCACTCTGGAGTTGCCCCCGGTGAGAGGCGCCGAGCAGGTGTGGGTATACTTATTGCCCCCCAACTTGGAGCCTGTACATTGGGGTTTACCCCGGTGGACGAGAGGGTAGCCCCCCTTCGCCTTCGGGTGGGGGGACGGGTCCTAACTGTTGTTTGTGCGTATGCACTGAACAGCAGTTCGGAGTACCCACCCTTTTTGGAGTCCCTGGAGGGGGTACTAGAGGGCATACCTTCTGGGGACTCCCTCGTTCTGCTGGGAGACTTCAATGCTCACGTGGGCAATGACAGTGAGACCTGGAAGGGCGTGATTGGGGAGGAATGGCCCCCCTGATCTGAACCCGAGCGGTGTTTTGTTATTGGACTTCTGTGCTCGTCACGGATTATCCATAACGAACACCATGTTCAAGCATAGGGGTGTTCATATGTGCACTTGGCACCAGGACACCCTAGGCCTCAGTTCGATGATCGACTTTGTGGTCGTGTCGTCGGACTTGCGGCCACATGTCTTGGACACTCGGGTGAAGAGAGGGGCGGAGCTGTCAACTGATCACCACCTGGTGGTGAGTTGGCTTCGATGGTGGGGGAGGATGCCGGTCAGGCGTGGTAGGCCCAAACGTGTTGTGAGGGTCTGCTGGGAACGTCTGGCAGAGCCCCCTGTCAGAAGTAGCTTCAACTCCCACCTCCGGCAGAACTTCGACCATGTCCCGAGGGAGGTGGGGGACATTGAGTCCGAATGGGCCATGTTCCGTGCCTCTATTGTTGAGGCAGCTGACCGGAGCTGTGGCCGTAAGGTGGTCGGTGCCTGTCGTGGCGGCAATCCCCGAACCCGCTGGTGGACACCGGTGGTGAAGGATGCCGTCAAGCTGAAGAAGGAGTCCTACGGGACCCTTTTGTCCTGTGGGACCCCGGAGGCAGCTGATAGGTACCGGCAGGCCAAGCGGAATGCGGCTTTGGTGGTTGCTGAGGCAAAAACTCGGGCGTGGGAGGAGTTTGGGGAGGCCATGGAGAACGACTTTCGGACGGCTTCGAGGAGATTCTGGTCCACCATCCGGCGTCTCAGGAAGGGGAAGCAGTGCAGTGTCAACACTGTATATGGTGGGGATGGTGCGCTGCTGACCTCGACTCGGGACGTTGTGGGTCGGTGGGGGGAATACTTCGAAGACCTCCTCAATCCCATTAACATGCCTTCCAATGAGGAAGCAGAGCCTGGGGACTCAGAGGTGGGCTCCCCCATCTCTGGGACTGAGGTCACCGAGGTGGTCAAAAAACTCCTTGGTGGCAGGGCCCCGGGGGTGGATGAGATACGCCCGGAGTTCCTCAAGGCGCTGGATGTTGTAGGACTGTCTTGGCTGACACGCCTCTGCAACATCGCATGGACATCAGGGACAGTGCCTCTGGATTGGCAGACCGGGGTGGTGGTCCCCCTCTTTAAGAAAGGGGATCGGAGGGTGTGTTCCAACTACAGAGGGATCACACTCCTCAGCCTCCCTGGAAAAGTCTATTCAGGGGTCCTGGAGAGGAGGGTCCGTCGGATAGTCGAGCCTCGGATTCAGGAGGAACAGTGTGGTTTTCGTCCTGGTCGCGGAACAGTGGACCAGCTCTACACCCTTAGCAGGGTCCTGGAGGGTGCATGGGAGATTGCCCAACCAGTCTACATGTGTTTTGTGGACTTAGATAAGGCATTCGACCGTGTCCCTCGGGGAATCCTGTGGGGGGTACTCCGAGAGTATGGTGTACCGGCCCCCCTGATAAGGGCTGTTCAGTCCCTGTACGATCGGTGCCAGAGCTTGGTCCGCATTGCCGGCAGTAAGTCGAACCCGTTTCCAGTGAGAGTTGGACTCCGCCAGGGCTTCCCTTTGTCACCGATTCTGTTCATAACTTTTATGGACAGAATTTCTAGGTGCAGCCAGGGTGTTGAGGGGGTCCGGTTTGGTGGGCTCAGGATTGGGTCACTGCTTTTTGCAGATGATGTTGTCCTGTTTGCTTCATCAGGCCGTGATCTTCAGCTCTCTCTGGATCGGTTCGCAGCCGAGTGTGAAGCGGCTGGGATGAGAATCAGCACCTCCAAATCCGAGACCATGGTCCTCAGCCGGAAAAGGGTGGAGTGCCCTCTCAGGGTTGGTAGCGAGATCCTGCCCCAAGTGGAGGAGTTCAAGTATCTCGGGGTCTTGTTCACGAGTGAGGGAAGAATGGAGCGTGAGATCGACAGGCGGATCGGTGCGGCATCCGCAGTAATGCGGGCGTTGCATCGGTCTGTCGTGGTGAAAAAGGAGCTGAGCCGCAAGGCGAAGCTCTCAATTTACCAGTCGATCTATGTTCCTACCCTCACCTATGGTCATGAGCTATGGGTAGTGACCGAAAGAACGAGATCGCGAATACAAGCGGCTGAAATGAGTTTCCTCCGCAGGGTGTCTGGGCTTTCCCTTAAAGATAGGGTGAGAAGCTCAGTCATCCGGGAGGGGCTCAGAGTAGAGCCGCTGCTCCTCCGCATCGAGAGGAGTCAGATGAGGTGGCTCGGGCATCTGATCAGGATGCCTCCTGGACGCCTCCCTGATGAGGTGTTCCAGGCACGTCCAACCGGGAGGAGGCCCCGGGGAAGACCCAGGAGACGCTGGAGGGACTATGTCTCTCGACTGGCCTGGGAACGCCTTGGGATTCTCCCGGAAGAGCTAGAAGAAGTGGCCGGGGAGAGGGAAGTCTGGGCATCTATGCTCAAGCTGCTGCCCCCGCGACCCGACCTCGGATAAGCGGGAGACAATGGATGGATGGATTATTTTTCTTAAAACGTAAACATTTTTTATAACTTATTCTAAGTAAAAAAACTATACTGTGAATTGAACACATTTAAGTTAAGTTAAATTTAATGACACGACACTTCCTCTCACATCGATTTCTTGGTCTTTACAACAACGCATTCAGCAGTAATGCTTATCCATAATAAGAGCTATTTTACTACGAATGTGTAAGTATAAAGCATATTAATTCCGTAATAAATAACTAGTATTTCATTTCGTATAGTTACAGACGTAAGCATTTGCTATTTTCACGAAACCTTTCCCTTCATGTGGGAAACATGGCGGGCAAGGTAGCGTCTTTCTAACAACCTACCTCGTTGGTTTGCTTGAAAAAGCAAGCACATTTCTCGGATAGTTACGTATGTTCACATTTGTTTTTATCGTTTAAAACTTTTTAAAAACTACACAGAAAAAGAAAATGACACTTTGAGATAAGTTTGAGAACGCTATGGCGTTTGTCCTAAACTACGACCTGTAAACAACATTAAAAGATGTTTTCCTAACTGTCACGGTATTATTTGACCTCTTATTTAATTAGTGTTCTACATAGGTACTGTATTTTCTGGTTAATTTATAATACTGTGATTTATTTAGCGATGTTTGATTTCCTACGTCCTATTTTATTTCAGGATTTTCGCTATCGCATACTGAGAAGTAGTGGAAAAGGCGGCCATTCATTTAAGCGGATATGTTGGCGTAAATGCAGGAAATGTTTGAAGAGCGCCATCTGCGTCAGGATTTCGCTCTCTACGTTTCCTTCCCGTTTAGCATTCATTCCTGGGACGTTATTTGACTGAGATATACTTTTTGAAGAAAGTTTAAAAAAGAAAAGACAATTAACATTGACATTTGAATGTCAATAATTCAGTAAAAATTATCCTCAGACATTTGATTTAATTCTCCTTTGAAAATATAACTGACTATCTGTATATGTTCAAATAAATAAAGATATATAGAATTTTAGCATGTATTTGTTATACAGTCATTACTGTCCAGCGTTGCATTATTACTCTTTTTTTTTTTTTTGAGTACTGTAGTTCAAATGAAAATCAGAGTAAAATAAACCATTTTTGCCACTACTTATATATTTAATCAAACTCATTTATTTTAGGTAAATTTGAGTAAATTAATAAATTAACTTTACTCAATAGTGCAGTATATTAAATCTACTCAAAAATATTGCTTGTAATTTGTTGCCTTATTTTTTTTAAGTACTTTTAACGCGTTATTTTTTACAGTGTAACAGAGGACTACAACGACAGAAGCCGCAGCGCGAGAACGAAGCCCGGGCGCTGTGAGCCATTCAAGCTGCGAGACTTCATGGAACTCGCCTCGAATTGGACATGATGTCACAGATAAAGTACAAACAAATCGAAGCGAAGTCATCCTTGGGATTGTTTTTTTTCTGTACTTACTGTACATAAGATAAGTCAGGCGCTAGGCTTGGCCAACCCTGGACGCGGAGCGCAGAGACCGCGCAGATTTGGAGTATTCACGGGCTGAAGTCTGTCATCTCTATGGACACAAGGGATCCCAAAAAGTCTTATCAGGTGTGGGGTGCACTTTAAATGTGTTATATCTGATTGTCGTTTCTGGGGCTATGGACACAAGGGTCTGCAGTGCTCCATGATCACGGGTGATGTCCAGACAGAGCACAATGCCTAACAGAATATCTTGGCCATCTCAGAAAATAAAGTCGGTTGATTTTAAAGCACTGCTAGCGTCTTCGTTCTGTTATTTGTTTAGAGCTGTATCGCCTTAAATTTTAAACATTGCTAAAAAATATTCTAATTATTTAGAAACTGAAAACACTATACAGTAAACCTAAACGTTACTTAAAAACCTAAGGAAAATACTGAAAATTATAGTGAAATGCATGTGAGTCTACTTTCTCAGCGTCAGCCCACCCCGACCGCCTGCCTGTCATTTGAAGTCGCACAGCCACCTTCCTCCTCTCTACTCCTCCTCTGCTGCTTGTCCTGCTCGTTCTCAGTATTATCAGGGTCTCGGTGGGTGCGTTTCACTTGGTGTCATGAGCAAAGATCAACCTGACCAGAGATAAGTCGTTGTCACCGCATCCACTTTGCAACAGGAACGAAATTGCCAAATGTCTATAGATGATGTCGCACATCAGACCTTTAAACTTTTCACGTCTTTCACTTCCAGATTGACCAGGTCTCCAGTCAGGATGGTCAGTAAGGTTTTCATGTCTGCAGAACTGGCTGTGCAAACATCAGAATTAGACGTTTATTATCGTTGTCGACCTCACAGCACGATGACCCGTCCGGTAAGCAGGTCTGTGTGAACGGCCAGTGCATGTGAGACAAGCAGCCATTTGTATTGTTAAACAGCGCCGATCGAGACTCAGCGTCGACTGAAACAGAAAGACTGGGGGCGGGGACGGGGCGTGTCCAAGGGTTAGAGGGCGGAGCTCTGAACCGACAGGTATAAATATGTGAGACTTCAGAAAGGCAAACACATAAAGTGTCTGAATGAACTTGTGTTATTGCGCATGAGGAGGACGGCGAAGGGACATTATACCTTAAATACTACAGCGTCCTGCCAACGGGACACGCACGAAATATACTGTCTAGATAGATAGATAGATAGATAGATAGATAGATAGATAGATAGATAGATAGATAGATACTGTCTAAGTGCTGTGTCTGCACCCGAAACAACACGCTGCTCTTTTTGCCATCGCCTCCTGGTCGTCCCAGGAAAGCTCTCGTCCATAGCCGACGCCAGTCTCTGAATAACCGGCGACGATCAACGTTGTAAATGGCCGTTTGACTCGCACGCACTGACATTTATAACAGGCCTGCATTCCAGACGAGTGATCCTTTTGTGAGGTCGACGACGACAATAAACGTCAAATACCATAGCCAGTGCTGCAGGCATGAAAACTTTACTGACCATCCTGACTTGGGCCCTGGACAATCTGGAAGAGAAAGATCTGAAGAAGTTCAAAGTTCTGATGAGCGACATCACCCGGAAAGATGCCAATTGGGTGCCGGCTGGCAAAGTGGATGAGACGGCTGGCACTTGTTCTTTGGCCAGGTTGCTCATTGAGCACTACACTAGGATGATGGCACCCATCGAGACCCTGGGAATACTGAGGCTGATGAACAAGAATGAACTGGCAAACCAGCTGGAAGAAGAGCTGAGGTGCTGGAAACACCTGCAGTTATTTAATTTCTAGTAACTTCATTAGGTTTGATTTAAGATACACACAGAGTATTTTTAGTTTTTATTTAATTTGAAATTGTTAGTGTTACTGTCATAGCCCCAAACCAATAGCTCAATGAGAATGTTAACTCTGCTGTAAAAATAAACAGATTTTTCTTTTCCTTAGAAAATACACTGAATCGGAAGGACAGCTCCATGTTGGTCAACTTTCCACACGTCCAAGATATTTTAATAGACTGTCCACAATCTGGACATCAGCTTTGGGTCCCTCCAGTCTCTTGTGTCCAGCCCTGCAGAAACGACATTCACATGAAGATCACAAAATCAGTGATGTGACCAGAAAGAAGGCCGTGCTGGTGTGCACCACATGCATCATCACCTATTTGTCTTTTTGGATTTTAGCTTTTTCTTAAATAAAGATCTGTTTTAAACAATAGTCTGACACTGTTACTCTCATTTGCTAACCAAAAAGAAACTATTAAATGCCAGGAATTCAAAAATGCATTGTAATAAAGGTCTGATTTTTGATTTGTTTCTCTGTAATAATAATTCATTACATTTATATAGCGCTTTTCTCAGTACTCAAAGCGCTATCCACACCGGGAAGCGAACCCACAATTTTCTTACTGCAAAGCAGCAGCACTACCACTGCTCCACCTGTGCAAGTCAGGTGTATGTAACTTCCATCCACGTGTCCACAGGGTCTCCTCACGTTCTCTGAGACCACCTCCTCCGTATTCAAGCATTCTGGATAAACATCCATCCACCAGGTCTGCACATGGGGTCCCCTCAGTCTTTATAGTCCTTATCTCTCGTATTCAAGCCTGGTGGATGTGTGGCACATTGTACTTCCATTGTCATGGACAATCACCTCGACACTGGACTGCACATCCCATAGTGAGGTGGTCACCATGCAGGAATCAAGTGCCACATCTGCTGAAGGCACAATCAGTGTGGTAGGATGAAACGTTTCTTGAGCATCGTGACTAGAGCCCTGGATATATGGACAGATAGACAGACCTAATTCACGTGCACCACACACACCGATTGACGCTTTATGGGACCCCTTGTGCACATCGAGAAGGCAGGCTAAAGCCCGTGGTCTCTCCAGTCCTGTGTTATCTGTGCTAACAATTGTAATGTCAGACGTGAACCATGACTGTCCTGTCCAGGCTGCTCCCTGCCACTTGGCTTACTTTGCCCACACTGTTTCGGACTGACTGTGTTTAGACTCCTTAATGAATGTTTTAGATAAAGAGCTTCACCTTTGACTCCTCATCAATTCAAGGCATCTCCCCTGACCTCTCAGAGCCGAATGGCCTTACAGTGCCTTTGCTGTGGGCTTCTGTCAGAGTCGTCCTCTGGTTGGTATTCACTTAGATGAGGTGTTACCAGCTGTGTGTGTCGAGACTGGCACACCTCTGTAAACTACACCTGGCACTACACACACCAGTTCAAGTCCTGCACTCCGAACATAAAAATGTCATCGTAATCATCTGAAGTCTAAGGAGGAACAAACAGAGGGAGACAGCAGACCGCCCTTAAGTGAATTGATTATTTCAGTAGCAGTCTGTGCCGAGTGCTGATCGCGTCTGCTTTCTCGTCACCAACTCCTTAATCCTACTTCTAGGTAGGCAGCCACAACGTTGGGTTTCTACACTCTTAAAAATGGAGGCACCGGAGCAGCTCTTCAGAGTCATGCCACAGGGGAGCCATTTTTGGGTCTGAAAAGAACCATCTGCCGATACCAGAAAGCACCTTCTATTAAGACCTGCTGTGTAGCCCACCACATATTAAAGAGCTTTTTTCTGCCTATAAAGGAAGTTTTCCAAAGCATCAAAAAACCAAATCATTTGCAGAGAACCCTGCCAAGAACGAAATGGTGCTTTGTCAGGCAATGGCTCTGAGGAAACACACGACCCAGTAAAGAACCCTACAGTGCCATTAAAGAACCGTTTATGAAGAGAACATCAAGTCAAAGGCAACCAAAGAGACCCTGCGAATGATGAACAAGAACGAGCTGAGGGAGGAAGGTGGCTGTGCGACTTCAAATGACAGGCAGACGAGTGGTGTGGGGTGGTGACGACAAATGGACCCGCATCCATCCATCCAATATCTAACTCACTATATCCTAACACAGGGTCACGGGGGTCTGCTGGAGCCAATCACAGCCAGCCAAGACAGGAAAGAAACCCCAGGCAGGGCGCCAGCCCACCACAAGGTGCACGCACACACACACACACACACACACACACACACACACACACAAACCCACATACCAAGCACACGCAGTAGGGGCAATTAAGAATCGCCAATGTGCCTAACCTGCAAGTCTTTGGACTGTGGGAGGACACCCACACAGACACGAGGAGAACATGCAGACTCCACGCAGGGAGGACCCGGGAAACGAACCCTGAGAGACAGCAGCGCCACTCACTGCGCCACCGTGCCGCATGGACCCGCATGCATTTCCTTAATTTTCAGTATTTTCCTTAGCGTTTAAATAACATTTAGGTTTAATGTACATTATTTTCAGTTTCTAAATAATTAGAAATTGTTAGCGATGGTTAACAAATTCTCTAAACAAGTAACAAAATGAAGACGTTAAAACTGCTATAAAATCAACTGATTTTTTCCTTTTCTTAGAAAAATAAAAATCACTGAATGAGAAGAGCAGCTCGACCAAAGTCAATGCTCAGCATGGCCAAGATTTTCTTTTTGACAATGTGCAGTGCAGACCCTCAGAAACGACAAACAGAAAGTGTCCCACACATTTGAGGTGCGCCGCACACCTCTTAACACTTTTTGGATCGCCTTGTGTCCACGCAGATGACGGACTCCAACCCGGTGGTCTCTGCACTCCGCGTGACAATTAAAGCGACAGATGAGGACCGCGACTGTCCCTTCCATGGTCCGCTTACCTTTCTCATACCTGGTCGTGTGTGAAATTACAGAAAAAAACAACGGCGTCCAAGTTTTATTTCAGTTTCTTTGTGCTTTATCTCTGACTCTACGTTCAATTTGAGGCGCCTCTCCTGAACTTTTCCTGCCTGATGGGCTCACGGCGTCTGTGCTGCGGTTCTCGCGCTGGGCTTCTGTCGGTGCGTCGAGGTTTGCACACCTCTGTATCTCCACCTGGCACCACATACCCAGTCCGAGTCCTTCACCCCGAACATAAAGGCGTCGTCTTGTCATCTGAAGCCCACGGAGGGGCACCCAGACAGAGACGCCACATCACTGCAGTAGCAGACCGAGCTGAGTGCCGATCGCGTTTGCTGCGCATTCTCGCCGCCGACTCCTCAGGGTCTCTCTGTCGTCACAAATGATCCTTCACTACTCCAGACTCGCGTGTCGACGACGTCTCCTCATACAAGTCAGCGGCGCGATCGCTCCACCCCGCTAAAGCTCTTTCAGAGCACCGGTAGTGTTGCCTTGTTTCCTCACTTCTATATTAGGTAGGTTGTCACACCTTAGGGCTTCTGCGACCGCCCCGTCGCTTGCTGCCGCGGATTTGTTTGGCTAAGCTGACACTGAAGTACTGAAAAAAAGGGAAATGGCAGGTTGTTCCATTTACAAGAATGTATTTACTTTATATTACATGTATTGTTTATGTTCCACTTTTGACTCCATTATGTTTAATTTGTTGAATCTTGTGGGATGTGCAATATACTAATTTCAGTCATTTAGGTAGAAGTCAAAATAGTTATATTTAGTCCTCACCGAAAGTTAATAAGAGCGGATTTATCATCAGCAGAGGTCTGATAACTTGGCGGTAAACTCACGTGACTTACAAAGGCGCAACAGGTTGTTAGTTTGAGTGATTGTCACTGGTGTCGAGGAAAAGGTTAGTGAAATAAAAGTTCAAAAAATAAACACACAGAGAAACATTCAGATACTCATTTAAAATACTTAATCACACAGATAACGTTACTCCGTTTGGCGTTTTTTCTTGTATTTTCTTTTAATGTTTGTTACGGTGGCACAGTGATAGTGCTGTTGCCTCGCAGTAAGGAGACCCGGCTTCGCTTCTCGGGTCCTCCCTGCGTGGGGTTGCTTTATTGACATGAGCCATGTTTATTTAACATAATGAATTTAACAGAATGAAAAAGTTTCATTCATTTTATGTTAAAATATCATGTTGTTTCAGAATATAATTTAGTGCATTACGCATAATTAAATTATTTTTGATAAAAACAATTTTATTATGTGCAACCGATGTACATATTTTTTTATTTTGATGTGCATGCCATTTTTTTCAGTGACAGCAGCATCACAAACTCATCGAGCAGGTGAAGCAGCGGAGGAGGAGCTGAGCGAGCGAGGTGGGTGTGGCTTATCAGCTGTCAAATTTGGGACTTCGAATGACAGGCGAGCCGGCGCTGTGGTCTGGTGCTGGCAAACAGAGCCGTAGTTCCTTATTTTCATCATATTCTTTTTATTTTTACTTCAGCGCTTGACGTAGATGCAAATTACTGGCACTTCTCTTTTAATGGCGATACAGTAATAATCAAAAGCCGAAAAAAGTGGTGGTGTTACTGTAAACATTCGAGAAAAGGTGCAGTAAAGAATGGTGTTCAGATTAGAAGAGGTGTCCTGACTGTCCTCATCAAGCACTGATGTGCTGTATACTTACGTTTTATTTAATTTGAACATTTTGGTCTCTGTAAAGAAGCTTCACTGAAAAGTGAAATGCTGTGGTGAGGACATTCTGACTAAACACAAAGAAACATCTTCATATGCAATAAACCCTTCCCAGAATGAAATGGTGCTTGGTCAAGCCAAAGGTCTACCAGGAACCACACAACCCGGTAATGAACCGTATAGTGATTTGAAAGCACCAGTGTTTTCAAGAGTGCAGTGTCTTTAAGGTTAAGTTAAACTCAAATAGTGATGGCTGTCAAGAGAGTCGCCTTCACCTACTTGCAGTTCCAGAATGGAAGCTCTGAACTCCAGAGATATCCTCTCTCATTGGTTTGACACAGTTGGCACCGGCAGCAACCGGAGACTTGACCCCATGGCTGAGAAATGCTGTGAGGACGTTCAGACTCGAAGTTGGGTCTGTGTTAAAGTTAAAGTATGTTTACAGGTGCAGCTGAATAATGTCTTCTCAACTTGTGCACATTTAATATGGCTGAGAAGAAAATTGAAACAGTGGTGTGTTAAAATACAACGCCTAAAAATAATCAACACACAAGTGACGAAGCTCAAAGCATCGACAAGCAGCACCTTCTCATGTGTCGGATTAAACATTTCTAGCGCAGTCTCCTGATTGCAGAACTTCACTGCTCGAGAGACCTGACTGGTCTAACTGGTTAGGATGGATTCTCAAACCGTTGCCATTTCAGAACAGAAAGACTGAGTAGCAGAAGCAAGAGAAGAGCACGACAGCCTGTATGAGTGTATGGGATTTATAACGTTACACAACCTCGGCTCCATTTTAAAATGAGAGGACTGTCCTTACAATGGGCACAAGGTGTCTTAAATGAGCTCACCAACTATGAGAGCACCTTGTACTGTCTTAACCAGGGCCTTCTCAATTCAGGGCCCCCAGCTGGGCACAATGCCCATCCCTATAGCAGCCTTCTTTATTTTTTATCTTTTTCAACACACACCAGGACAAGGTTTTATCTGCTGATTTGCTGTTTTGTTCCATTAGGAGTTCGGTTCTGTTTGTTTCAGATGGAAGGGTGCACTGTAAGAGAACCCCTTGGTAGATAGATAGATAGATAGATAGATAGATAGATAGATAGATAGATAGATAGATAGATAGATAGATAGATAGATAGATAGATAGATAGATAGATAGATAGATAGATAGATGTGAAAGGCACTATATAATAGATAGATAGATAGATAGATAGATAGATAGATAGATAGATAGATAGATAGATAGATGTGAAAGGCACTATATAATAGATAGATAGATAGATAGATAGATAGATAGATAGATAGATAGATAGATAGATAGATAGATAGATAGATAGATAGATGTGAAAGGCACTATATAATAGACAGACAGATAGATAGATAGATAGATAGATAGATAGATAGATAGATAGATAGATAGATAGATAGATAGATAGATAGATAGATAGATAGATGTGAAAGGCACTATATAATAGATAGATAGATAGATAGATAGATAGATAGATAGATAGATAGATAGATAGATAGATAGATAGATAGATAGATGTGAAAGGCACTATATAATAGATAGATAGATAGATAGATAGATAGATAGATAGATAGATAGATAGATAGATAGATAGATAGATAGATAGATAGATAGATGTGAAAGGCACTATATAATAGATAGATAGATAGATAGATAGATAGATAGATAGATAGATAGATAGATAGATAGATAGATAGATAGATGTGAAAGTCACTATATAATAGATAGATAGATAGATAGATAGATAGATAGATAGATAGATAGATAGATAGATAGATAGATAGATAGATAGATAGATAGATGTGAAAGTCACTATATAATAGATAGATAGATAGATAGATAGATAGATAGATAGATAGATAGATAGATAGATGTGAAAGTCACTATATAATAGATAGATAGATAGATAGATAGATAGATAGATAGATGTGAAAGTCACTATATGATAGATAGATAGATAGATAGATAGATAGATAGATAGATAGATAGATAGATAGATAGATAGATAGATAGGCATTGTGTCCTGGGGGCCCTGAACTGAGCAGGCCCAAACAGAACCGGCTCACAGTTAGTAAGACCCCTCATTAGAGTCCCCAAATCCACGGTGTATGTGGACTCCCACAAGTAGACACACACATTAAGTGTAAAAGATAAGACGAGCTGCTCTGTCAGTAGAACACACCAGGATGATTTCTGAAGAGATACCGAAGAGAGACAATTTAAAAGAGAACTGAATTACTGAATCAATGAAGCAGGCTTTGACTGACGAATTCCAGAAAGGACTTTTCTCCCCTGCAGCACATGAGCTCTTTGAAATGGGCACTGGCTGCGAGACCCCCAACTCGATGAGCTGTTCACAATGCAATTCCATTGAGACGGTGGTCGAGATGGACCCCAAGCCTAAGGGACAGCGACCGTCTTTGAAGGTCTTTCATCCGCAGTTCTTTTCACTGATCGGATGTTTCAGCTACATACTGATTTGCACCTTCATGTTGGACGAGTCAAATGTCATCATCAGGGGTCTCGACCGTCTTGCTTCTAAGATGATGGAGAATGCCCAAACCAGTCTGAAGAAAGTTCTGTCAGAGGAAATTCAAACTACAAACCCCATGTGGTATAGCGGGTCCCCAGCTCCGATTCTAAGGCCGGTTTTTAAAATAAATAATCACCGCGCTTGCGGCTTAGCGAGGGGATGTGGTGCTTGTGTGGCTGCAGCAGTTCTCAGGACGATTCTTGGTGTTGTTGTTTCTCACCTAAGTGCACAGGTGAGAGACCGCCCGCATCCGTGATTATTCGTAGGGCTGCTAATTTGCTACAGCTGCCATACCCTCTTGATATATAGAAGCGCGAGTCGACTAGGAAAAAAGAAAAGGAAAGAAAGAAGAGAACGGGAGGTAGCAAGAGAAGGCAGACGCAGGTGTGAGGGAGAAGGAGAGCGAGCGAAGAAGAGCAGGCTCGAATGAGAGAAAGCAGGCAGCTGAGAGGTGAGCCCACGAGGGGAGTGTTTGGCCAACATTCGGAGGGGCTGAAGGAAGCGGTCACTCCTGCTGAGCGATTAAGGAGCTGGAGTGACCAGTACAGGAGACGACTGACCGTCGAAAGGAGCGGGAGTCAAGGAGGCTTTGGTTTAGCCCGGTCTTAGGTATTATGGGGCCCTAGGCGAAAGGGGGGTCCAGGGGCCCCCTGAGGGGGGCGGAGCCCCCCTGGAAGCTCTGTGAAATGCGTGAAAATTAGACCAAGGAGTCGATCCGGGGCCCTAGGCGGTCGCCTACTTCGCCTATGCCTAAGGCCGGGCCTGATTGGGACAAATAATGCTGTAGTATATTTAAGTATATATGACAATTGCTCACTCGGACAATTTGTTTTGGGGGGCCCCCAAGAAGGCGGAGGCCCTAAGCTATAGCTTGTGTAGCTTATACGTAAATCCTGCACTGATCTTCAGTGCTCTCATGGAGTTCTTGACGTTTTGTCTCGCTAGAAGGAGCTTCGCGGTGGCGTTGGTTCGACTTCTCGACGTTTCCCTCAGGGGTAACATCTTCATCTGCAGCAGGAAAGAAAGATCCTGAGCTGTGGGGTGGGATGAGACTTCGACATTCAAGTCCCTCTAATGCCGTGGGGATTAGACAAATGTACAGAGTGGGAAAATAAACTAAACACTTTAAACTCATTTATGTGTGTGTATCTCTTGTGTCAGTTTATATTTTTGAAATAAAAAAGAGATTTATTTAGTGCTGAAGAAAGCTGATTGATTTTTTTTTTTTCTTGGCCACATTTTAAACACTGTGGACTCGTCCAGTTTCTTAACATGGATTCCCAGACATTGTCCTGATGCAGAGATAAACTCAAAGTCATCTCTTTTCTTCTGTGTTGATGTTCTCCACCTTCATCTTCAGTGAATGAGACGACACGTTTTTGTTCGAAGTGTTTTCGTCTCTGGTGACAGGTGGCTCTCCAGACGTGTTCATTTGTGATTTCACAGAGTCGGTGCCACCGAGTGCCTAACAGAGGACGATACCGACATGAAAGTCACTGCAAGAAGCACAGCCAGGGCAACGTGCGCCCATCGGGCTGGAAACGCTCGGACAAAACGCTTCGGATTGCCTGAGGAGCCAAAGACAAATCAGTAAATAAAAAGAAATAGAACGGGATGTGGGCAGATTTCTACTGTTATATTTATCTCCTTTTTTTCTTTTTCTTCTTTCATTTCTTACATTTTCTACACAGAGCGATTCTGATACAGTGGGACAAAGCGGAAAGTTGCGGAAGGCAGGGACCGATCCTGGATGGGACAGTCGCAGTCCTCATCTGCCGCTTCAGTTGTCAAGCGAAGCGCCGAGATGGCAGGACTGGAGTGCTCACTTGCACCAGTCTGCCATCTGTATGGGCGAAGGGTGCTCTAAAGTGTGTTAACTGTTGTGTGCTGCACTTAAATATATCTGTTTATCTTTGTGATCGTAGCTTTTGTTGTTTTGGTCAATTAACGAAGGCAAACATTCTGATAAAATCCTGTTTTAATTTAAAATGCCATCTTAGAGGAAATGCAGGTCTGTTTTCCCGCAGAACTCCACACCGCGCGCTTCTCCCGCCTGCCTGTCAATTACGGTCCCGCAGCCACTCCTGATAAGCCACACCCACCTTGATTGCTCGGCTCCTCCCTCCGCTCGTCTCCCGCTGATTCACCTGCTCATTCTTGTTTGTCAGTCGTAGGGTTCACATCGTCTCTCTATGGACCGCTGTAGGATGTGCTACACAACGTCGGCTCCAGACCAGAGTGGGTAGGGGGCGTCTGAAACACTAGGGTGGGCATAATGTGATAGTATATGAACACTCCAACAAGTGAATAAGGCAGCATGGTTAGAGGGATTTGCTATTAAATTTGGGGGCACATAACGTGACTGTGGGGTTTCCATTGTTTTGTGTGCGTTTGCTTTGTTTCTTCTCTAATTCACAGGTGATTATTTCCCATTTTGTGTCCATTATTATTTTCTTTTGGTTCTGTATACTGAAAAAATGGCATTGCAGATTAAGATAAAAAAAATATGTACATCGGTTGCACATAATAAAATTGTTTTTATCAAAAAATAATTTATGCTTAATGCACTAAATTATTATATTCTGAAACATATTTTTATATAAAATGAAACTTTTTCATTCTGATAAATTCATTATGTTAAATAAACATGGCTCATGTCAATAAACCAACCACACGCAAGGAGGACCCGAGAAGCGAAGTCTCCTTACTGCGAGGCAGCAGCACTATCACTGCGCCACCGTGCCGGCCTTAATGAACGTTAAAAGAAAATACAAGAAAAAACGCAAAACGGAGTAACGTTATCTGTGTGATTAAGTATTTTAAATGAATATCTGAATATTTCTCTGTGTGTTTTTATTTGAACTTTTATTTCACTAACAATTTGCTCGACACCAGTGACAATCACTCAAACGAAAAACCTGTTGCGTCTTTAAGTCACGTGAGTTTACCGCCAAGTTATCAGACCTCTGCTGATGATAATTCCGCTCTTATTAACTTTCGGTGAGGACTAAATATAACTATTTTGACTTGTACCTAAATGACTGAAATTAGTATATTGCACATCCCACAAGATTCAACAAATTAAACATAATGGAGTCAAAAGTGGAACATAAACAATACATGTAATATAAAGTAAATACATTCTTGTAAATGGAACAACCTGCCATTTCCCTTTTTCTCAGTACTTCAGTGTCAGCTTAGCCAGTTGGAGCCAAACAAATCCGCGGCAGCAAGCGACGGGGCGGTCGCAGAAGGCCTAAGGTGTGACAACCAACCTAATATAGAAGTGAGGAAACAAGGCAACGCTACCGGTGTTCTGAAAGAGCTTTAGCGGGGTGGAGCGATCGCGCCGCTGACTTGTATGAGGAGACGTCGTCGACACGCGAGTCTGGAGTAGTGAAGGATCATTTGTGACGACAGAGAGACCCTGAGGAGTCGGCGACGAGAAAGCGCAGCAAACGCGATCGGCACTCAGCTCGGTCTGCTACTGCAGTGATGCGGCGTCTCTGTCTGGGTGCCCCTCCGTGGGCTTCAGATGACAAGACGACGCCTTTATGTTCGGGGTGAAGGACTCGGACTGGGTTTGTGGTGCCAGGTGGAGCTACAGAGGTGTGCAAACCTCGACGCACCGACAGAAGCCCAGCGCGAGAACCGCAGCACATCAGGCAGGAAGAGTTCAGGAGAGGCGCCTCAAATTGAACGTTGAGTCACAGATAAAGCACAAAGAAACTGAAATAAAACTTGGACGCCGTTGTTTTTTTCTGTAATTTCACACACGATCAGGTATGAGAAAGGTAAGCGGACCATGGAAGTGACAGTCGCGGTTCTCTTCTGTCGCTTTAATTGTCACGCGGAGCGCAGACCCCACTGGGTTGGAGTCCGTCATCTGCGTGGACACAAGGCGATCCAAAAGTGTTAAGAGGTGTGCGGCGCACCTCAAATGTGTGGGACACTTTCTGTTTGATTGTCGTTTCTGAGGGTCTGCACTGCACATTGTCAAAAAGAAAACCTTGGCCATGCTGAGCATTGACTTTGGTCGAGCTGCTCTTCTCATTCAGTGATTTTTATTTTTCTAAGAAAAGGAAAAATCAGTTGATTTTATAGCAGTTTTAACGTCTTCATTTTGTTACTTGTTTAGAGAATTTGTTAACCATCGCTAACAATTTCTAATTATTTAGAAACTGAAAATAATGTACAATAAACCTAAATGTTAATTAAACGCTAAGGAAAATACAGAAAATTAAGAAAATGCATGCGGGTCCATGCGGCACGGTGGCGCAGTGAGTGGCGCTGCTGTCTCGCAGGGTTCGTTTCCCGGGTCCTCCCTGCGTGGAGTCTGCATGTTCTCCTCATGTCTGCGTGGGTTTCCTCCCACAGTCCAAAGACTTGCAGATTAAGTGCATTGGCGATTCTTAGTTGTCCCCAGTGTGTGCTTGGTATGTGGGTTTGTGTGTGTGTGTGTGTGTGTGTGTGTGTGTGTGTGTGTGTGCACCTTGTGGTGGGCTGGTGCCCTGCCCGGGGTTTGTTTCCTGTCTTGGCTGGCTGTGATTGGCTCCAGCAGACCCCCGTGACCCTGTGTTAGGATATAGTGAGTTAGATATTGGATGGATGGATGCGGGTCCATTTGTCATCACCACCCCTCGTCTGCCTGTCGTTTGAAGTCGCACAGCCACCTTCCTCCCTCAGCTCGTTCTTGTTCATCATTCGCAGGGTCTCTTTGGTTGCCTTTGACTTGATGTTCTCTTCATAAACGGTTCTTTAATGGCACTGTAGGGTTCTTTACTGGGTTGTGTGGTTCCTCAGAGCCATTGCCTGACAAAGCACCATTTCGTTCTTGGCAGGGTTCTCTGCAAATGATTTGGTTTTTTGATGCTTTGGAAAACTTCCTTTATAGGCAGAAAAAAGCTCTTTAATATGTGGTGGGCTGCACAGCAGGTCTTAATAGAAGGTGATTTCTGGAATCGGCAGATGGCTCTTTTCGGACCCAAAAATGTCTCCCCTGTGGCATGACTCTGAAGAGCTGCTCAGGTGCCTCCATTTTTAAGAGTGTAGAAACCCAACGTTGTGGCTGCCTACCTAGAAGTAGGATTAAGGAGTTGGTGACGAGAAAGCAGACGCGATCAGCACTCGGCACAGACTGCTACTGAAATAATCAATTCACTTAAGGGCGGCCTGCTGTCTCCCTCTGTTTGTTCCTCCTTAGACTTCAGATGATTAAGATGACATTTTTATGTTCGGAGTGCAGGACTTGAACTGGTGTGTGTGGTGCCAGGTGTAGTTTACAGAGGTGTGCCAGTCTCGACACACACAGCTGGTAACACCTCATCTAAGTGAATACCAACCAGAGGACGACTCTGACAGAAGCCCACAGCAAAGTTACTGTAAGGCCATTCGGCTCTGAGAGGTCAGGGGAGATGCCTTGAATTGATGAGGAGTCAAAGGTGAAGCTCTTTATCTAAAACATTCATTAAGGAGTCTAAACACAGTGAGTCCGAAACAGTGTGGGCAAAGTAAGCCAAGTGGCAGGGAGCAGCCTGGACAGGACAGTCACGGTTCACGTCTGACATTACAATTGTTAGCACAGATAACACAGGATTGGAGAGACCACGGGCTTTAGCCTGCCTTCTCAATGTGCACAAGGGGTCCCATAAAGTGTCAATCGGTGTGTGTGGTGCACGTGAATTAGGTCTGTCTATCTGTCCATATATCCAGGGCTCTAGTCACGATGCTCAAGAAACTTTTCATCCTACCACACTGATTGTGCCTTCAGCAGATGTGGCACTT
Source organism: Erpetoichthys calabaricus (assembly GCF_900747795.2). Lineage (NCBI taxonomy): Eukaryota > Metazoa > Chordata > Cladistia > Polypteriformes > Polypteridae > Erpetoichthys > Erpetoichthys calabaricus. The sequence continues at coordinate 4,642,734 of NC_041399.2, forward strand.
GATATCTGCATGGTGACCACCTCACTATGGGATGTGCAGTCCAGTGTCGAGGTGATTGTCCATGACAATGGAAGTACAATGTGCCACACATCCACCAGGCTTGAATACGAGAGATAAGGACTATAAAGACTGAGGGGACCCCATGTGCAGACCTGGTGGATGGATGTTTATCCAGAATGCTTGAATACGGAGGAGGTGGTCTCAGAGAACGTGAGGAGACCCTGTGGACACGTGGATGGAAGTTACATACACCCGACTCGCACAGAGAAACAAATCAAAAATCAGACCTTTACTACAATGTAGTTTCTTTTTGGTTGGCAAATGAGAGTAACAGTGTCAGACTATTGTTTAAAACAGATCTTTATTTAACAAAAAGCTAAAATCCAAAAAGACAAATAGGTGATGATGCATGTGGTGCACACCAGCACGGCCTTCTTTCTGGTCACATCACTGATTTCGTGCTCTTCATGTGAATGTCGTTTCTGCAGGGCTGGACACAAGAGACTGGAGGGACCCAAAGCTGATGTCCAGATTGTGGACAGTCTATTAAAATATCTTGGACGTGTGGAAAGTTGACCAACATGGAGCTGTCCTTCAGATTCAGAGTATTTTCTAAGGAAAAGAAAAATCTGTTTATTTTACAGCAGAGTTAACATTCTCATTGAGCTATTGGTTTGGGGCTATGACACTAACAGTAACAATTTCAAATTAAATAAAAACTAAAAATACTCTGTGTGTATCTTAAATCAAACCTAATGAAGTTACTAGAAATTAAATAACTGCAGGTGTTTCCAGCACCTCAGCTCTTCTTCCAGCTGGTTCGCCAGTTCGTTCTTGTTCATCAGCCTCAGTATTCTCAGGGTCTCGATGGGTGCCATCATCCTAGTGTAGTGCTCAATGAGCAACCTGGCCAAAGAACAAGTGCCAGCCGTCTCATCCACTTTGCCAGCTGGCACCCAATTGGCATCTTTCCGGGTGATGTCGCTCATCAGAACTTTGAACTTCTTCAGATCTTTCTCTTCCAGATTATCCAGGGCCCAAGTCAGGATGGTCAGTAAAGTTTTCATGCCTGCAGCACTGGCTATGGTATTTGACATTTATTGTCGTCGTCGACCTCACAAAAGGATCACTCGTCTGGAAAGCAGGCCTGTTATAAATGTCAGTGCGTGCGAGTCAAACGGCCATTTACAACGTTGATCGTCGCCGGTTATTCAGAGACTGGCGTTGGCTATGGACGAGAGCTTTCCTGGGACGACCAGGAGACGACGGCAAAAAGAGCAGCGTGTTGTCTCGGGTGCAGACACAGCACTTAGACAGTATATTTCGTGTGTCCCGTTGGCAGGACGCTGTAGTATTTAAGGTATAATGTCCCTTCGCCGTCCTCCTCATGCACAATAACACAAGTTCATTCAGACACTTTATGTGTTTACCTTTCTGAAGTCTCTCATATTTATACCTGTCGGTTCAGAGCTCCGCCCTCTAATCCCTTGGACACGCCCCGTCCCCGCCCCCAGTCTTTCTGTTTCAGTCGACGCTGAGCCTCGAACGGCGCTGTTTAACAATACAAATGGCTGCTTGTCTCACATGCACTGGCCGTTCACGCAGACCTGCTTACCGGACGGTGCTATGAGGTCGACAACGATAATAAACTTCGAATTCTGATGTTTGCACAGCCAGTTCTGCAGACATGAAAACCTTACTGACCATTCTGACTGGAGACCTGGTCAATCTGGAAGTGAAAGACGTGAAAAGTTTAAAGGTCTGATGTGCGACATCATCTATAGACATTTGGCAATTTCGACCCTGTTAGCAAAGTGGATGCGGTGACAACGACTTGTTCTCTGGTCAGGTTGCTCTTTGCGCATGACACCAAGTGAAACGCACCCACCGACACCCTGATGATACTGAGAACGAGCAGGACAAGCAGCAGAGGAGGAGTTGAGAGGAGGAAGGTGGCTGTGCGACTTCAAATGACAGGCAGGCGGCCGGGGTGGGCTGACGCTGAGAAAACAGACCCACGTGCATTTCATTAATTTTCAGTATTTTCCTTTGCTTTTTAAGTAACGTTTAGGTTTACTGTACAGTGTTTTTAGTTTCTAAATAATTAAGACTGTTTAGCAATGTTTAAAATTTAAGGCGATACAGCTCTAAACAGATAACAGAACGAAGACGCTAGCAGTGCTTTAAAATCAACTGACTTTAATTTCTGAGATGGCCAATATATTCTGTTAGGCATTGTGCTCTGTCTGGACATCACTCGTGATCATGGAGCACTGCAGACCCTTGTGTCCATAGCCCCAGAAAACGACAATCAGATATAACACATCTAAAGTGCACCCCACACCTGATAAGACTTTTTGGGATCCCTTGTGTCCATACAGATGACAGACTTCAGCCCGTGAATACTCCAAATCTGCGCGGTCTCTGCGCTCCGCGTGACAACTGAAACGGCAGATGAAGACAGCGATTGTCCCGTCCAGGGTTGGCCCAGCCTGGCGCCTGACTTATCTTATATGTTTCGGATTACGTGTGGTAAAAATCATAACGAAATCATAAAGAAAGAGTGAAGTACAGAAAAAAAAAACAATCCCAAGGATGACTTCAGTTTGTTTGTACTTTATCTGTGACAGCATGTCCAATTCGAGTCGAGTTCTCTGAAGTCTCTCAGCTTGAATGTTTCACGGCGCCCGGGCTTCGGTTCTCGCGCCGCGGCTTCTGTCGTTGTAGTCCTCTGTTAGGCACTCAGTAGGATGAGGTGTTACCGGCTCTCTAACACTGAGACCTGCACACGACTGGCGCTCCACCGAGCACTACACACGCCCATCACAGTCCGAACACAAATACGTGTCATCTTGTCGTGTGAAGCCCACGGAGGATCATCCAGACAGAGACGCCACGTTATTTCAGTAGCGGACTGTGTTAGTGCAGATCGCGCTTGCTGTGCGTTCTCGTCGCCGACTCCTCAGGGTCTCTCCGTCAGCGCAGATCGTCTTCACTACTCCGGACTCGCGTGTAGACGTCGTCTTCTTATTCAGATCAGCCACGCAGTTGCTCCACCTCTTCTCCTCGTCGCCACACTTCTATAGGCAGTCACACCTATGGGTCTCTGCGACCGCCTCGTCACTTGCTACCACAAACTGCCACGAGCAGGTGAAGCCGCAGAGGAGGAGCTGAGCTGAACGAGCGAGATGGCGGTGGCTTATCAGAAGTTACTTTGGGACTCCAAATGACAGGCAGGCGGGCACTGTGGGGTGGTGCTGGCAATCAGACACCTGAGGGTTTCTACGACCGCCCCGCCGCTTGCTACCGTGGATTTGTTTGGCTCCAAAGGCTAAGCTGTCCTCCATGCCCCGATTCCACGAGGAGACACTGGAGGTCAGCATCGCAAACTGCTAAGAGAAAGTGAAGGCGCAGAGGAGGAGCTGAGCGAACGAGGGAGGTGTGGGGTGGGCGTGGCTTATCAGACGTTACTTTGGGACTTCCAATGACAGGCCGGCGGGCACTGAGGGTTTCTGAACCGTCCTGCCGGTTGTTTCCGCGGATCTGTTTGGCTACAAAGGCTAAACTGTCCTCCACACCTCGATTGCAAGTGGATTCCGCGGAAGATATCAGCCCAGACTGTCTTTTGGTATGTGAGGACAAATGAAGACTGGATGTCCTCGTGGTCCCGGGTGTTGTTCGTCCCGTCCAGGATTATTCCATGGCTCGTGCCTCATCCCGAACGCCGTTTCCTCAGTGTGTTTAGTGAAACGAGTAAATAAAAATTGAGCTTGAAAACAACGTTTCTGTCTTTCTTTCTTTCTCACTAGTCAGTTGCTACCGCGGATTTGTTTGGCACCAAAGGCTAAAATGCCCTCCATGCCTCAATTCCACGAGGAGATACTGGAGGGCGGCATCACAAACTGCCACGAGCAGGTGAAGCGGCAGAGGAGGAGCGGAACGAGCGAGGAGGCTGTGGCTTATCAGAAGTCGTCATATCTTATTTATCGCACTCCTCTCGTCATTACGAATGGTCGTCCTACCTCCTATGGCGGAGTGGTTGCTCTTAGGCTAGGGATCTGCACTTGCAATCGGAAGGTTGCCGGTTCAAATCCCGTTCCATACTAAAAGGGACTCTGCTCTTTTGGGCCCTTGAGCAAGACCTTTAACCTGTAATTACTAAGCGCTTTGAGTAGTGGGGAAAAGCGCTATATAAATGCAAAGAGTTGTTGTTGTTATTATTAGGAGCACGTAGTTCACACCGACCAACACACCGGACTGTTCTCCCCATGGTCTCCGAGAATAGCCTGCAACACTTTACTGAAGGCACAGCCAGCGCCGTAGAGATAAACGTTTTATTGAGCTTCCTGACTAGAGCCGTGGACAATCAGGAAGAGAAAGAACAGAAGATTTTCAAACAAATGGCACCTGGGTCCCGGCTGACAAGGTGGATGCGGCGACTATTTTTTTCTGCACAGGATGCACATTGAACTGTAGCCTTCACTAAGCTGATACACCCAACAAAACCTGTGAATATGGAGGCTGGTGAACAAGAACGAGCGGATGAAGCGACAGATTAGGAACTGAAAGAGCAAAGTGACAGAGGCATTCAGAAGTGACTGTTGGACCGCTAATGACAGGCAGGGGGCGCTGTGGGTTGGTGCAGGCAAACAGCTGTAGTTCGTTATTTCTCAGTGTTTCCCTTTGCTTTTTAAATAATATTTAGGTTGAACGTACCGTGAATTCATTTTTAATTAATTAGAGATGTTTTGGGCTCCGACAAGAAATTTCAGGTTCATATTACAGGAGGTCATGACCTACTAACAAAGTAGATGTGGACTCCTTCTGAAAGGCTCAAGGTTTCAGTCATTTGTCTTAATGATGTTTAAAGCTGCAAACAAATAGCCGAATTTTTCTTTTTGTCAGAAAACCTTCTATGATTTAGAAGAGTTGTATGGTCGGGGTCGTGGTGACTTACAATGTTCAGAATGTCCAATATGTCCAGTGTGCGCCTTCTGAAATCATTCCATACTGTCGAGTGGTGCTTCACAGTCCACTCCAGTAGAAAGAAGGATCAGATAGAACGATAGATAGAACGTGCAAGAAACTCAATTAGACGTTTACAAATTTAAAAATCTTTGATTTTAGGCTCTTCTTCAAAAGAGACCTGTTTTAATTGATAGCCTCAAATAGGTACTCTCATTAGAAAATTGAGAAGAAATGTATTAATATCAGAACAGGTAAATTATACTAAAATAAATCGTTTCCTCATTTTAAACTTGCATGAATGTATTCATCCATCCATTATATCCTAACTACAGGGTCACGGGGGTCTGCTGGAGCCAATCCCAGCCAACACAGGGCGCAAGGCAGGAAACAAACCCGGTCAAGGCGCCAGCCCACCGCAGGACACACACACACCAAGCACACACTAGGGACAATTTAGAATTGACAATGCACCTAACCTGCATGTCTTTGAACAGTGGGAGGAAACCCACACAGACACGGGGAGAACATGCAAACATGACGTAACCCACTGCGCCACCATGCTGCCCCTGAATGTATGTATCAGGGCATCTTAGACATGGGCGAGCAGGGCAGTCGCCCGGGGCCCAGAGACAAAAGGGGTACCCATCATTCGAGAATTTTTTTTGTTTGGCGCAGTGGTAGCGCTGTTGCCTCGCAGTTAGGAGACCCGGGTTCGCTTCCCGGGTCCACCCTGCGTGGAGTTTGCATGTTCTCCCCGTGTCTGTGTGGGTTTCCTCCGGGCACTCCGGTTTCCTCCCACAGTCCAAAGACATGCAGGTTAGGTGGATTGGTGATTCTAAATTGGCCCTAGTGTGTGCTTGGTGTGTGGGTGTGCTTGTGTGTGTCCTGCGGTGGGTTGGCACCCTGCCCGGGATTGGTTCCCTGCCTTGTGCCCTGTGTTGGCTGGGATTGGCTCCAGCAGACCCCCGTGACCCTGTGTTTGGATTCAGCGGGTTGGAAAATGGATGGATGGATGGATGTTTATAAGATCGAGACAAGCTACTCATCTGTATTACGAAGTTTAACGCTAAGCTTACTGTCCTTTCCCGTGACAAATTTTACCGTAAAGCCCATCTCGGACACTCGCTGGGAGTGTTGTGAAAATTCGGTTAAGGCTGTGCGATTCCAAGTTGCATCAATTTACGATGCATTGATAGACATTTCTGAAAGCTCAAACGACCCAAAGGCTAGAACTGAAGCAACCACGTTAGCCAAACAACTAAAAAGTTATTCGTTCTTGGTATCACTCGTTATCTGGTACGATCTTCTGTCACAAAATAACGTGGTAAGCAAAATACTGCAAACAAAGCACAATGCAGTTTGACGTTGCTTTGAAAAGCATTGCAAAGACAATTGACTTTTTGAAATCCTACAAGGAAACTGGGTTTGCTGGCGCTCAGGTTACAGCTAAAGAATTAGCGGAAGAATTGGAAATGAATCCACAAGAAATTAGCTTTCCTGCACCAGAAAGCTTGCGCAGAAGAAGAGTGCGCAGACAATTTGAGTCAAATTTTGACTACGAAGGAAGCGCAAGATCAACTAATACTTGATCCAAAGGATAAATATCGCATTGAGTTTTTCAATGTATTGCTTGACCAAGCGATATCGTCAATGACTGAGCGCTTTGACCAAATGAAAGATCATTATGATTACTTTGGTTTTCTTTATAATTGTGAGAGAATAAAATGTCTAAGTGATGCGGATCTGATTAAGTCCTGTCAGGCTCTCAATGCGATATTAACAGATGAAACGATATTGATGCTCAGGACTTGTTCTCTGAATTTCGTATTTTGGCAAATCTGGTGCCTCCTAATGCTTCTGCTCTTGAAACATTGCAGTTTATATACCAGAACAGCTTGCAAGATTCTGTTCCAAACGTCGCAATAGCGCTACGTATCGCCTTGACCATACCAGTTACTGTCACTGCTGGGGAAGGCAGATTTTCTAAGCTAAAGACAATCAAGAATTACCTCAGGACAACCATGTTATAAGAACGATTGAAAGATTTAGCATTAATGTCCATTGAACGGGACGTTGTCCAATCGCTTGATTACTCGGCATTAATTAAAGATTTCGCAAGTTTAAAGCGCGAAAAGTTGATTTCGTTTCCTGCGCTTTATTCTGGAATGTTCTTTAGCCCCAGCGGTGGGTTGGCACCCTGCCCGGGATTGGTTCCTGCCTTGTGCCCTGTGTTAGCTGCGATTGGCTCCAGCATACCCCCGTGACCCTGTGTTCGGATTCAGAGGGTTGGAAAATGGATGGATGGTAGTGATGGGCGGAGTGAAGCCTCATGAAGCATCAACACGTTTGAAGCAATTGTGTCGGAAATCGTATCGAAGCTTCGAAGCATTTGACACTCACCTCTCTAGGGACACCTCCTGGCCATTTGTATTAACAGCACATTTTAACAGTAAACTCTTAGAGCATTGTGGACGAATACCGAATGTCTATGAAGTTGTGATATACATCTTTGAAGTCAAAAATTATAATTGGCAATAATGTCAAGCATTGTAAATCGACATATGCTTAGCAAGTAATTATTCTGCAGTAATCGGATCAACGTTGACTAGATACGTTAGGCGCCAGCACGGATTGCCGTCGTTTAGAAGTAAATGTATGCGTAACGGTGGCTTGAACAATTACGCCAGTCGGACAGCGCCAGGTCTCGTGTTCAATAACAAACCTGGTCAGCATCTGTCTGGGGATTGCAGATTTCCGTTGCCTGATGCGTTTGATTGATAGTTCCGATTATGCGGCAATGCTCCTTGAAAACCTGGTTGGTGTCAGACTTCTAATCGGGAATTTAATCTGCATAATGTACATTCATATTCTAATTCCAATGTAAAACCAGCATATATCAGTATTTGAATTAAACTCTTCAACCAAACTAGACTACACCTCGTGGGAATGCGGTTGGTCCATCACTAACTGTCACTAAATTTTGCAATAACTATACTGATACGAACTGGCGCTACACATCCACATCATCACGTGCATTGGAAATGAGACGCTGAGCTTTTGACGCACAAATGTTTCAAAACGACACCTTGAAGCTTGTTTAAAAGTGCACGTGAGATGATGAAGGGGAGGTAAAGCCAAATGTCACTGAGATATGTCGTGTGTTTACTTTTATCAGCACTGTCAATTACTTCACCCCATGTTAGCCTTGTTAATGACGACGCTGTAGACTCTTCATCGATTGATACAGACGCCGGAATGAAGATCTACTAATGCACTGGAAACAAAGAGCAGGCAGCTATCCATATTTATAGTAATTTAAAAAAAAAATCTGTCTTTGCCAGAAACATTTATTCTTGTTTACCGTAAGAGCAGCCCATACTAATCATTTATCTCGAAGCATGCGCAAATAAGACTTGATACACGTATATCACCTAACGTTCAAAGTACAAGACCTGCAGTTTACCTATTGTAACATAATATAGCTAATACAACTAATGAAACCCTCTACGTTAGCTAGATCTACCATTTCATCATACACATGAAACAAGACACATATTTTCATTAGATACATCTTTATCACACTGCTGCCTCACAGTAAGGAGACTCAGGTTAATTTCCCGGCTCCTCCCTGCGTGGTGTTTGCATGTTTTCCTCGTGTTTGCATGGGTTTCCTTCGGGTGCTCCGGTTTCTTCCCACAGTCCAAAGACATGTAGGTTAGGTGCATTGGAGATCCTAACATGTCCCTAGTGTGTGCTTGGTGTATGTGTGTGTCCTGCGGTGGGCTGGCATGCTGCTGGGGATTTGTTCCTGCCTTGCGCTCTGTGCTGGCTGGGATTGGCTCCAGCAGACCCCCGTGACCCTGTGTTTAGATATATTGTAGCAGGTTGGACAATGACTGACTGACTGACATATTGAACATTAATGCAGTAATTATAGCAGTAATAATGAACCTGAGGAAGAAAAGGAATATTTATGAGAAGGGACAGAAACAGTGATATCGTAGCAAACAGTATAAAAACAACATATAACACAGTAAATAGAACATATAGAATATCAAACAAGATATTACACTTCACCAGCAACCACCCGGTATCTCAAACTGAGCTGTGTTAAAACTCTATTCAGAAGAGTCCACACCCACTGTAATACGAAGGAAACAAAAATGAATGAATAACTTCAAACGGATACTCAAAAACATTCATTAATCGGACCTTACACAGAAGACGCCAAAAAACTCAGCAAACAATTGAACTGAATCAGAACCCCCACCCCACCTGGCACTCACTCCCTTATCACCACAATGTGTCAGAAGGTACAGCGGGTATCCTGGCCAAGTCAGGCGTCAGAATAGCACACAAACCCACGAACAATCTGCGCACGGTCCTCTTTAATGCTAAAAACAAGAAATCGATAGTAGAAACACGAAACGCAGTTTAAAGTATTCCACGCAGTTCTTGCTCAGCAGTATACATAGGACAAACTTCAAAAAGAATCGCAACACGTATACAGGAACATCGCAACGCCATCAGAAGAAAGGACTCACTTTCATTGATCTACACGCATACTAAATCAACAGGACATACATTTAACTGGGACAAGTCAAATTTAAGGCCAGTACTAAAAGTGGCAGAGAGCTGACCGAATCTTGGCTATCAAATGAGAACGCCATCAACAGACACTTGGACGTAAATCCAGCATATGTAAACTTAATAATAATTCATTACATTTATATAGCGCTTTTCTCGGTACTCAAAGCGCTATCCACACAGGGAGGAACCGGGAAGCGAACCCACAATCTTCCACAGTCTCCTTACTGCAAAGCAGAAGCACTACCATTGCGCCACCTGTGAGGACACAGAAGAAGAACATGTTCATAATAAATAAACTGTACACCCAATACCCCCCCCCACATCACACTGATTTAGCCTCCCCCCCATCCACATAATGTTTTGCTATATATTGCCTTTGATTCTTGCAAGTCTAAGCATTATCCTCTGATGAAGACCCCTACCAGGGGTTGAAAGCTCAGGAATAAAAACTACTTTATGATACATTTTTTCTCCCTTTGTGGATCTCCAGCTGCAAATATATATATATATATACAGTAATCCCTCACCTATCGCGGGGGTTACGTTCCAGAGACCCCAACGCGATAGGTGAAAATCCGCGAAGTAGCGACCTATATTTATTTTATTATTTATACATATTTCTAAGGCTTTATTAAACCCTTCCCATACTCTTATAAACCTTTCTCACTCTCTTGTTAACCTTTCCCACACTCTTATAAACACTTCCTATGCTCTTAAACACCTCAGACCAACACTGCACACTGCACGCAGCGATCAGACGTCAATGTGTCTGCACTCGCTTTGTGAAGGGGGCAGCTGAACTCACACTGAGCAGAAATGGACTTTGTGCTGCTTCTGCCAAAATGCCTGCTTGTCGCTCTGCGCGTTCGGAAGGAGGAGTGTGTGTGTGTGTGTGTGTGTGAGGGCTGAACGCACGTTCGCTCAAACCCCCCCTCCCCGGAGGCGCAGTACGCTCCTGCCACTTCGCATTGTCAAGGGGGTGGGGAGCTGAATGAACGCTAAGGAGAAGTGGACTTTGTGCTGGCTTTGTGCTGCTTGTCGCTCTGCCTGTCAATAATTTAAAAGCCTGTACAGCACCAATTTTCCTGTCTCACTGTCTTGTCTTGCGTGAAGTTAAAATGTTTTATAATAGTGAGATGTTACTCATACCCTTAGCCCGACATTCACATATCATATGTGTTAACAAAGTGTGTTTTATAAGTTTACATGTGTTTAAAGCATGTCGGATGGGTATTTTAACCCTTTAACTGCCAACTCCCTAAATATTCCCCAAGCCAGGCGAAATCTGAACAATTTTTGTTTTTTTACTTTTTTACATTTTTTTTTACATTTTTTACATTTATTCAAGCAGTATTGACCACTAAATGTTGTGCAAGTTGCCAGTGTATACACGAAATCTATAAATGTAACCTGAATTCTCAGCTAAGCAAAACATCTTGATACCAAACCGTGCCCTTTTCAATGGTAGATACTGTCGAAACTGTAAGCGGCCCTTCCACGACAATAAACTTTCATCAACTGCAACTGACGGTCCTGGCATGTAGGGCAACTGAAATGCTTCAAATAAATGATCAATCAAAGGACGTAGCTTGAACAAGCGGTCGCGGTTTGGATCTTTCTTATCTGGCTCGTTTCTGTTGTCATTCAAATGAAAGAATTTCAGCAGCAAAGAGAATCGGTTACGTGTCATGACAGCTGCAAAAATATGTGTTGCATACATAGGATCTGTAGACCAGTACATCTCAATATCTGGTTTTCTGATTATTCCCATCAACCTCAAAATCCCAATGAATTTTTTCATTTCGTTTTCATCAGTGTCAAACCAAGCACGAACACGGGAATGTGGAGGTAAATTGGGATTTTTCTCAATAAACTGTGCTGCATACAGATTTGTCTGATGAACAAAATGTCTAATCAAATCAGGTGACACAAACAGCTCATAAAACTGCTCAGCAGTGTAATTGTTTACATCAACAATAAAGCCACACGTTCCCTCAAACGAATGCAGAAAAGGTAGTTCACCTCGGGCAGCAGCCCAGCTGAGATGCTGGGGATACACCCACTCATCGCCGTCATCCGATGCGTCTTCATTCACAATATCATGCAGCGCACGTTGCTGCTCATCACTGTCACTAAAATCTTCTTCAGAACTGCTACAATCATGATCAGAACTATCCAAAATCGCCTGCAAAGCCTCACTTGAAGTCAGTTTACGTTTCGCCATATTCACAGCTGTTACATGCGAATCACGTCACATGACCGGCCAAAACAACCACAGACTTGTCAAAATACAACGTAGTAATAATACCCACGCCAAACCGTCAGTTATACTACTTGCCAGGCATTCATATAACCACAGGCAAATGTGCCGGATAATTCCGGCAGTATGGCGTTAGCATTAAAACAGCGGTGCCGGATATATCCGGCAGAGGGCGGTGAAGGGGTTAAGGCTTAAACTATAAAAATGTTTATTTATATGGTCTTTCTATATCGCGGATTTTCTCCTGTTGCTGATGGGTCTGGAACATAACTTCCGCGATAGGCGGGCAATCACTTGTATTTAAAAACCCGCGAAGTTGTGAATCCGCGAAAAGTGAACCGCGAAGTAGCAGTACAATCATATATATGTTGATTTCTATATTCAGTGAATACACGCATAACACTGTTCACTATAGAAGTGAGGCAGTGCAACACAGAGACTGGAATATTTATGAGAACAGCCAGAGTATTATGGTGAAGGAAGTGTTTTGAGCCATATTAGTACAGCTGTTCTTATGCATTCTAATAGTCAGCATTTTAATATGCAAAATTTGTCATTTTATATTTTGACACTAAGTAATGTACTGCACAATAATTTCAGTTGTGTTGATGATCCAGAAAGATTTGTTTCACCAATCACAACTCTGTTGAAATTTTGTAACCTGGTGGTGGAATATGCAGTGTAATGTAATTAATATAACTTCCTAACTCTCGGGTCAAAGCAGTAAGCTGACATGAGGAATGGAAATGTCCCACCCCCATGCATTGCGGTTCGAAGCAATGAGCAGACATGCGTAGTACTGAGATTGCATCCTGATGGGGTGCCGAAGCCTCAGACATGCTGAGTACTGAGATCGTGACGGGACACCGAAGCCTCTGACATGCGCACTAGGTTAACTGAGGCTTCAAAGCCTCAGACATGCGTAGTACTACTGAGATTGCGTCATGACGGGCTTCAAACGGGGATTTGAAGCCTCAGACATGCGTAGTACTGAGCTCATGACGTGGCGCTGAAGTCTCAGACATGCGCATTGGGTTAACTGAGGGTTCGAAGCGTCGAGCAGATTCGAAGCCTCGGACATGCGCACTGGGGTAACTGAGGCTTCCTAAACCTCGAGCAGATTTGAAGCCTCAGACATGCATAGTACTACTGAAATTGCGTCATGACGGGCTTCAAACAGGGATTTGAAGCCTCAGACATGCGTAGTACTGAGCTCATGACGGAGCTCTGAAGCCTCAGACATGCGTAGTACAGAGATTGGATCATGATAGGGCTTCGAAGCCTCGAGCAGACATGGTTACTGGTTACTGAATCTTTGTAAAGCCTCAGCACACTCAAAGGCATTGACCTCTATATTTTGAGAGTCTATCTGACACTTAACTCTCTAGTTATATTTTGTAATTCGTATTGACATTACACACTTCACTTAATATAATTAAACTACAATTCAGGTAGTTGCTGAGAAGTAATTATTGTTCTTGTGGTTTGCTGTGATTTCCTTTGTCTGATACATAGTGTCAAAGATATATTGTCATATATCAACTTTATATATATAAAAAGATTTGGTAAATCGTGCAACCTTTTTATGGAACGCTTAATTTTGTTCAAAACCGTACGTCATATAGTATACATCTATAAATATAATTTTTTTGTCTTCATTAGGAGAATACAACAATGATACTCTCGTGTCAAGTAAACCAATTTAACGTGCATATGTCAAACAACATATTTCCACATCCGCCGCAGTAAGAACAGTAATAGTAGTTCAGTTGTGCGAAGCTCGTTGATTATCCTGATTAGGTGGCTCAATGGTATCACAACTGTCTCTCGGTAAAAACACCAGCGGTTCGCATCGTCGATCCTCCACTTGTTAAAGGTTTTTTTCAATTCCTCCATTTAACAATATTTTGGGCGTGGACGGATAGCGAGCGAATCGAGCTGTCGAGGGAAGATTGGGCCACCGTAGACGAGCAGGGGGCACACGTCCCTAATTATATTGTGTATGTAAAGAGTTTCACTGTAAAACGTAATAAGCTTCATATTTGTGTGTTTGGAGACCCTGGTGTCGTACTGAATTTGTATTGTAGAAAAACAAACTACTGTCCAGCATGCCTAAATGTGTCTTTTCGTTTCTGATCGCTATACGGCACTACCAATTTAAGACAATTCGCTATAAACAGTTTCAGCCAATCAGCGCCTTCTAAACATGCAGAATGACAGTGTGACCCTTTATTGTAGCGGCGCAGCATCTTCGTTTCAGTTAGTCATTGTCCTGTTAGACTATTTACTGTTAAGTGCTGCTTGAGGTAGCGTTTATAGTACAACAGGTAGCCTACGTAGTTCTTAAATTGGTATTGAAATGCACACACAAGTCTCCTAAATTATTTATTGAAATGCCTACATTTACAGTGTCCGTTTTAGGAAATCGTAGTTTTTACTTGTTCCTGTTATTAGGAATTACAATTTCTCAGTGTCATATATTATTCGTTACTACTCGCGAGTCCCGCATCATTGAGATTCTGATTTATATTCGGTATAAGCAATTTTTTAAAAGGAGCGTTCATTGAACTGACTATAGCAGACTTGTCATCTTCTTAAAATGACTTTATTGATTTGATGTTGACAATCATAAGGTCAAAAACCAAGGAGGCGATGAGTTTGCACGGACTGTGCTGTTTCTTTTTTTTTGTGACATCGCATCAGTAGAGAGTGCGTCAAGTTAACAATGCATTCTGTCCTAAATGGCAGCGCATACGCTTTTTGATATTTCCTAAAGGCCAATGTGTCTCAGTTTGCTCATTAATATATTTTGACAGTGTATTTTAGTGAGAATGATTATAAACATATTACTCATGTTCATTTCCCATGTAGATATGTAACGTTTGGTGAGAATAAATAAAAAGTAACAACACATATAATAGTTATGTTGCATTGTTTATGTGACGGGCGCATTTGAAGCAAGCCTCGAAGCAGCGCTTCGATCTCCAGTGCTTCGAAAGCTCGACACAGTGTCGAAACCTGAGTATCGAGCGGCCCATCACTAATGGATGGATGGATGTTCTTTAGCCCAGTGACGTAGATCGAGTTCGCGCCACTCGGGGCGGGGCATCAATTTGTCGACTCCAACGTATCTGAATATGTTAACCTATTTAAATAGAAAATTATAATGACGTATTGAGAAAAATTAAGATACATTTTGCATAGATTTATT
Organism: Erpetoichthys calabaricus; assembly: GCF_900747795.2. NCBI lineage: Eukaryota > Metazoa > Chordata > Cladistia > Polypteriformes > Polypteridae > Erpetoichthys > Erpetoichthys calabaricus. The sequence goes on from NC_041399.2 coordinate 4,657,763, forward strand.
TATATTGAGAGAAACAGCAATATTTTTTCACATATAATTATTTATAAGCATCAACTAGACAAGAATATAGTACAGACGCACTGATAAGCCGTGTTCTGATTATTAGATTAATATAACTACGCTGTGAAAACCAGAACCGGTGTGGTGTACAAGTGATAGGTGGGGATGAGCAAGGACGCATTCGGATTGTTAACGAAACGTAATTATACATTGTGAATTAGTTGTTTATCTTCCTTGAAATTATTATCGGTGTAATGTTTCTGTTTATTTTTGTTATTGCCTCATAAATTTCAACTGCCGTGTCTGATGCCGTCACAGAAGGACCGTCTGAAAATTATTTTTGAAGCATTTGTGGATGAAAATCAGAGAATTTGACTTTTTTTCACTCATGAGTGATATTTTCCCGAACCCTGCTGCTTACACGTGAAGTGTTCTGAGCGTTTTGGCCAATAATGCCGTCCCCAAAAATGTGCCGCCCGGGGCGGACAGCCCTCTCCGCCCGCCCCTAGCTACACCACTGCTTTAGCCCAAGTTTTAATTTGGTAGAAAAAAAGGAAAACGGTATAAAAAACACACTTTTTAATTGTGACAAAAAATAAATAAAATGCTCTAAAATTTACAAAAATATGCACCACTGCACTGCACATTTTGCATCGCTGGGCTTAGCTATGTACCTCCACGCGGTGCCCAGTGTAAACAGGTCAAATCTGGCTGAATTGTACTACACGCATTAGGGCCCCCACAGTCTAATTATGCCCAGGGCCCCCAACATCCTAAGAACGGCCCTGTATGTATGTATGTATGTATGTTTAGCCAATAAAACCAGTAAAACAAAAACTAGAGACTCAGCATTTAACATTGTGTTCTAAATCTGATACCCTTTGAGGAGTATCGGCTCACGAGTTACAGAGAGGGGCGGCATGGTGGTGCAGTGGGTAGTGCTGCAGCCTCGCAGTTGGGAGACCTGGGGACCTGGGTTCACTTCCCGGGCCCTCCCTGCGTGGAGTTTGCATGTTCTCCCCGGGTCTGCATGGGTTTCCTCCCACAGTCCAAAGACATGCAGGTTAGGTGGACTGGCGATTCTAAATTGGCCCTAGTGTGTGCTTGGTGTGTTTGTGTGTGTCCTGAGGTGGGTTGGCACCCTGCCCGGGATTGGTTCCTGCCTTGTGCCCTGTGTTGGCTGGGATTGGCTCCAGCAGACCCCCGTGACCCAGTGTTCGGATTCAGCGGGTTGGAAAATGGATGGATGGAGTTACAGAGAGCAGAAGAAGATACTGTCAAACGTTCAGAAATTGACCTTAATTGGAGTCTTGGTGAATTAAATCAGTTCATATGTCAGTGTTACCCAAGACTCACATTACATTTGATTGGACTCCACATGGCAAGAGCAGACAAAAACAGAAGGCTTACAAGATTGGTGGTTTCTTCAGTGAATGATCTTAAAAAGAAAGTTAAATTGTATATTATTCCTCATTCCTACATACTGTATCTTCTCCTAGCCAGGTAAGTTCAAATTGTTTTCTTTGCTCATTTCATGCTAATGCAGGAGTCAATATTTAATAAACATTCTTGTATTTCAAAAACAGGATACCCCACTGACTCCGATCACTTCGTCTCCAACTGCAGTAGAGGTTTCCATGCAGTCCTCATCACTAGACCTGCAATACTCTCACTTCACAGCTGACCCTCCGGCAGAAAACAGATGTAATGCCCAGACTTTTGCAACTTTCATTTGTCCCATTGCTCCATCTTTATCACAAGTATCACAACCTCAGTCACAATCTTACAGTGTACCAACAGATTCTGCCACCCCTGTAGTCCACCATCCAGTCCAATCCAGCACACTACAAGGACACCCTTCTTCACCACTTGCTCAGTCCTTATTACCTGCAATCCAACCTCAGCCACAGTCTTCTAGTGCACCTGTAGATTCTGCTGTCCATGCAAACCTTCATCAAGTACAATCCACCATACCTTCTAATCGGCCTTCTCCAGCATCATTTCACTCTTTGACACAATCCTCTTTCTCTTCTTTCCAACCACCTATACAGTCATTTTCACATACAGAGCCTTCCCAGGAAATTCATCGTCCTACACTGTTCATTAGACCCCAGACAGCATCTTCTGGATCATCAGTCCATCTTCCATGTTTCTCAGAAAATGCAGATGATACTGATTGTGTGATCCCAATTCAGGCCTCAGCCCCTGAACTACCAGGTCACATTCAGAGGTAAGCAAGTGAAGAACTGGAAGAATATCTGGAACTCTGTCAGAAACATGACTATCATTGTTTACAGCTTTTGTATTGTTTTAATGTCAAAGTCTGGGTCTTTATATTTTTCTGAATGCAAAATAATACACTTAACAAGTTATACAGAACAGTGTCTTTTGCAACAGGAGCATGTTGCTGCTTCTGAGGAGGTGCAAGCGGGATCTCCAGTTGTGTTTGTGTTTACTACATTAAATGCAGTATCTGTTAAATTGCAGCCAGTGATTTAAGTTGTTATGGTCTTGTAATAGACCAGCGCTGCCTTTGTTTGGAGGTTACTTACAGCGGGGATAGACAATCGCATCATTCTGTGAACAGTGTGAACATCTCCAGCAGTAGGTATGTATTAGATATTTACAGTATGTAATATTGGATGAGTTAAAATGTCAAACATGAAATTATGAACTTCCCTTTTGAAACTAGAGGGTTTGGAGAGGACACAGATCACTTGAATGATTTGTAACTTTACGAGATTGTGGTCCCCCTAGATTTAGACCATTCCTGTCTACTCCCCATTTGTACATCTTGATGACTTTGGAAGAGTCAACAAATCTCAGGCATTTAACTCCAACCTTACATTAAGATAAAGATGGTAAGCATGCCTAGCAACAGTAAAAATGTGAATGGGGGCTTTTACGCTATGCAGAGGACATAAATGGAGTGACATTGTATATGGTAGGTTGACAAATACTTTTATGAATACATTTTATACTATAGTTTTTAAAAAATATACTGAGTTTTGTTTCTTTCTTATTGCTGCTTAGGGAAGACTTCTTAATGGATGACACAGTCATGCTGGGCTCCCCTGTTAGAACCTATGATGACGTGAGTTACGTCTCTGTCAACGTGTGTGAAATGCATCAATAATTCCTTGTTTGAAATTAATCAGGTGTTGAATTCATTGACAGGAAGAGGCGGATGTGGCCAGTATATTAAGAACCTTCCAGAAGGAAAACCTCAGTGAGGACAGCAAATTCACAGTAGTTACATGACAGAAGAAAATACTGCATAGTGCCTGTGCAGCCTTGGGAAAAAGTTACTTTACATGGCATAAAACACCAGTCATTGAATTTGTTGGTGAAACAGCTGATGATTATGGCGGACCTGGAAGCGAGTTCTTCAGGTTTGGAGTCAATTACAGTAAAATGCCTTTTAAGGTGTGCATGTGAGAGAGAGAATGTTTAATATGACTTATGTACATAATGGAATGCTTAGTCTCTCCACTTGATTTATGTCTTGACAGTTCTTTATGATCGATTGTTAATGAGAGAAGTGCAGACATTGCTTGGAGTTTTTCAAGGTTTAGAAGGACATCTTTTTTTTTCACATTTGACCAGACAGCTTTAGACAGCAGCAAATTCTAAAGGCCTACAGCTGGCAAGCTTATACAGGTGCTGGTCCTAAAATTAGAATATCATGACAAAGTTGATTTATTTCAGTAATTCCATTCAAAAAGTGAAACTTGTATATTAGATTCATTCATTACACACAGACTGATGTATTTCAAATGTTTATTTCTTTTAATGTTGATGATTATAACTGACAACTAATGAAAGTCCCAAATTCAGTATGTCGGAAAATTAGAATATCAGTTAAGACCAATGCAAAAAAAGGATTTTTAGAAATGTTGGCCAACTGAAAGGTATGAACATGAAAAGTATGAGCATGAACAGCACTCCATATTTAGTTGGGGCTCCTTTGGCCTGGATTACTGCAGCAATGCGGCGTGGCATGGAGTCGATCAGTCTGTGGCACTGCTCAGGTGTTATGAGAGCCCATGTTGCTCTGATAGTGGCCTTCAGCTCTTCTGAATTGTTGGGTCTGGCGTATTGCATCTTCCTCTTCACAATACCCCATAGATTTTCTATGGGGTTAAGGTCAGGCGAGTTTGCTGGCCAATCAAGAACAGGGATACCATGGTCCTTAAACCAGGTACTGGTAGCTTTGGCACTGTGTGCAGGTGCCAGGTCCTGTTGGAAAATGAAACCTGCATCTCCATAAAGTTCGTCAGCAGCAGGAAGCATGAAGTGCTCTAAAACTTCCTGGTAGATGGCTGCGTAGACCTTGGACCTCAGAAAACACAATGGACCAACACCAGCAGATGACATGGCACCCCAAACCATCACGGACTGTGGAAACTTTACACTGGACCTCACGCAACGTGGATTCTGTACCTCTCCTCTCTTCCTCCAGACTCTGGGACCTTGATTTCCAAAGGAAATGCAAAATTTACTTTCATCAGAGAACATAACTTTGGACCACTCAGCAGCAGTCCAAAGGCGAGACGCTTCTGACGCTGTCTCTTGTTCAAGAGTGGCTTGACACAAGGAGTGCGACAGCTGAAATCCATGTCTTGCATACGTCTGTACGTGGTGGTTCTTGAAGCACTGACTCCAGCTGCAGTCCACTCTTTGTGAATCTCCCCCACATTTTTGAATGGCTTTTGTTTCACAATCCTCTCCAGGGTGCGGTTATCCCTATTGCTTGTCCACTTTTTTCTACCACATCTTGTCCTTCCCTTCGCCTCTCTATTAATGTGCTTGGAAACAGAGCTCTGGGAACAGCCAGCCTCTTTAGCAATGACCTTTTGTGTCTTGCCCTCCTTGTGCAAGGTGTCAATGGTCGTCTTTTGGACAACTGTCAAGTCAGCAGTCTTCCCCATGATTGTGTAGCCTACAGAACTCGACTGAGAGACCATTTAAAGGCTTTTGAGTTAATTAGCTGATTAGAGTGTGGCACCAGGTGTCTTCAATATTGAACCTTTTCACAATATTCGAATTTTCCGAGATACTGAATTTGGGACTTTCATTAGTTGTCAGTTATAATCATCAACATTAAAAGAAATAAACATTTGAAATACATCAGTCTGTGTGTAATGAATGAATCTAATATACAAGTTTCACTTTTTGAATGGAATTACTGAAATAAATCAAATTTGTCATGATATTCTAATTTTATGACCAGCACTGTATATATAGATATATAAAAAAAAGAGTGGTTTGAAAGCAACGCTTTATTCTAGAGTAAATGTTCAGTAATTCTATTTGTATTCCTTCCTAGAAAAGGAAGCTGATTTAACCTTTGAAGAAATTTTGATATTCATAAGTGGAGCTGATGCCATTCCTCCAGTGGGCTTTCCAGGGAAAGTTGAAATTGATTTTTAGGACCAGCTTGAAGGAGTTTGCAGACATCCTTATGCGTCCACATGCTCGATGGCCCTTTTCCTGCCTAGAGGTGTAAGTGATGGATCAGAAATGCTGCATTTAATGATGACAGCAATCAGAGGATCGATGGGATTTGGAAAGGTTTGAGCATTAAATATTCTCAGTATGAGCAGGCTAGTTTCTGATAGCTTTCCCAAACCCACCTGATATTTGCTACTTTGATACCAGAATGGACAACAATCCTGTATTTTTTGATAGACCCATAATAAAGACAGTTGGTCACAGTGAATTTTCTTTGTATTGTATAAAAAATTGTAAATGCCACAATTACACTGTGCTTTTTTTTTTTACTACCCACAATAAATATCGACTGTTTGTTTGGTTACGTTTCCTAATTCATTGATGTTAAATGCCATAAAAGAAATGATGAATATTCTCTGAATACATTCTTCAAGTCTCCACAGGTGATTGAAGTATCATGAGATTGAAAAGGAATGTCTTCCGCTACATCCAGGTTAACTTGCAACTCAGGCTGTACATACAGTGGTAGTTTCTCCAAAATACTGGCCAGACGCTTCAAATGCAACTTGTAATACACCCCCACAGGCACTGTACAATGCTGTGAAATAGTAAAGAGTAACAACTTGCAATTTGTTTTTAATAAAGTTAACCTAGCATAATCGACCTCACAGGGTATCTGCTCTTTATTGCGGTGGAGAGGTTTTAGTTAACCAGGGAGCTTTGTTGTCTGGAGCAAAAGCTCCTGGGAGGGCTTCCCAAGGCAAATTGTCCCAGGTGAGGGGTTAGACACAGCTCCTAATAATACAGCTCTACGAAGATAGAAAGAGTACCCCACCTGGTATAGGGTTACCAAGGCTTCATCTTGAAACCAGGCCTGGAAGAAGGTCCCATAAACAAGCACCTGGTGGCCGGGCCTACCACAGGGTCCAATTGGGCCCACCACCTGCAGGAGGAATAGGGGCTGGGTGCAATGTGACCTGGGCAGTGGTTGAAGGGAGAGGTCTCGGTGGCCTGGAACTCAGACCTACAGTAGATAGATGTGAAAGGCACTATATGATTAACAGAGAGCTAAATATGAAAGGTGAACCCTGGTATCCTTACTTCAAGGCAAAGGTTGGTTGTGTGAACATTTCAATAGCACATTTCTCGCTACTCAATGCATTTTACACACCATGTGTGGAGCCACTTCAGCCACCACCAATGTGTAACATCCACCTGGATGATACGATGACATCCATTTTTGCGCCAGTACACTCACCACACATGGGTTGTTAGGTGGTGAAGTGGCAAGAGAGACAGAGAGCCAACTGGAGACAGGGGATGATTAGGGGGCAGAATGACCAGGCCATGGTGGGCCATTTAGTTAGGACACCAGGATATACACTACTGTTTACAAAGGATGCCCAGGGATCTTTTATGACCACAGAGAGTCAGGACCTCACTTATATGTCTTATCTGAAGGACGGCGGCATTATTACAGCACTGTGTCCTCCTCACTGAGCTGGGGCATTGACATGCACTTTCAGACCACAGGGTAAGTGCCCCCTGTTGGCCTCACCAACACCTCTTCCAGCAGCAAGCAAGATTTTTCCTAGTACTGACTGCCCACCAAGACCCCCCCACGTGCTTAGCGTCAGGTGGATGACCTCTTCTGCAGAGAATGTGCTACTAATTTCATAAAGAGATAAGCACAACAAAAAGTGTTTTTCGTGACACGTTCTATGTATACTAACATTTCATGATGTTTTTATTCACAGTACTTTTGCATGTATTTATTTGCATATAGATATTTTTATGTATTTAATTTTGTCCAAAGAATACCTCCATGCGTAAGCAGGACCCGGGACGCGAGCCTTGGTCATCTTACTGCGCCACCGTGCCTCCCCAATCCATCCCGCCCAGCTTTGCTCGCTCATGCGCCCTTAGCTGTAACCCTGTGCCGGTTCAGATGAGAAGGAAAGACTAACATTTGAGGGACGATCTCCCTCACAATTACAATACAACAACTGCTGGATTATTCTGTTAAAGCGAGGATATGAACACGTCCATACCAGTCCACTTTGCACTGGGCGTGAAGCGGTCCCGCCGCGGCACAAGCCAAAAGCGATTATAGCGCCCCACTTGAGCTCCATGTCCTCCGCTAGATCTTGAACGAGCGGCTTCAGCGCACTCAGAATACGGTAGGTCGACTGAGAAGGGCTGCGGTGGGTTGGCACCCTGCCCGGGATTGGTTCCTGCCTTGTGCCCTGTGTTGGCTGGGATTGGCTCCAGCAGACCCCCGTGACCCTGTGTTCGGATTCAGCGGGTTGGAAAATGGATGGATGGATGGACTGAGAAGGGAGGGCGCCTTTTAAATGGAGGAAACGGAGCGCACAGGACCTGCTCGAGTCCACCATAAGCGGAGCGGCGTGAAAGCAGTTTGCACGGCAGTCCTCGGGTCAATCGTCCGATCCACACTGGTACGCGATTCAGTCAGCGGCCGTCAAATGAAGAAAGCGAAACATGACGGTGAGGCGGTGCTGCTTTCGGAAAAGTCGTTCATGGAGCCGAAAGTGAAATAAAATAATCAGAAGAGCCCCCAGCCCAAAGACTTTCTCGTATACTGAGATGGAGATAAAGGTCATCAGGAGCACTTCCAGATGAGCGATAACTCTCAGATATTATCAATTAGTTAGAAACAAAGAGAGATGATATCGATACACAATCATTTATCTCTACACTGTAAAAAAAATCTGTTGTTTTTACAAAAAAAAAAAAAAAAACCTGGCAGCTGTGGTTGCCAGAATAATTCTGTAAAAAATACGGTGAAGACGTGAACAACTTTACAGAACCTGTAAATTTTACACTTTAAAACTTATTTAAAAATAAACACACAATTTAAACTGGTAAATCCAACGACTTTCAGCTGAATTAGCATGACCACACTGCTATTAAACTGATTTTTTAAGTAAAATTTACATGCAGTTGTTGTTTATTTTACAAGGAACTCCATTCAATTTCACTATGATCATGCCAATTCAGCAGAAAAGAGCCTTCGGATTTATCAGTAGTTTAAACTCTGTGTATATAATTATATATTTTAACAACAGTTTTAAAGTGTAAAATTTACAAGTTGTTCTGACGAAAAAGATTACAATATGCAAGCTTTCGAGACAACTCAGGCCCCTTCTTCAGGAGAGATGTAATCATGAAGAAGGGGCCCAAGTTGCCTGGAAAGCTTGCATATTGTAATCTTTTTAGTTAGTCAATAAAAGGTGTCATTTTGCTTGGCTTTTCTCTACATTCATAATGGCTAACACGGTACAACACCCTAGTACTACAGGTTGTTCTGTAAAGTTGTTCACATTGTCACTGTATTTTTACAGAATTATTCTGGCAACCACAGCTGCCAGTTTGTTTTCGTAAAAATAACAGATTATTTTTTTTACAGTGTACCAAACAAAATTGTTTAACTGTAAAAACCTCATTATAAGAAAACTAACTTTTTACTCAAATGTTGTTTTAGTATCTTTTGCAGTTTTAAAGAAAAGATAGTAAATTGCTTTTCCAATAATTTATTAACCTCAAAGCAGTGCAAAATTAGATGATTTTTTTTCAACATTCATATACAAACTTTACAAACATTAGAAAAGACAGATTAATGCTTATCTTATTGGCACCGAAAGAAGAAAGATGCAGAGAAGGAGTCAAATAAAGAAAAATAGAGAAAGAGGGCAAGAAAGAAGTAAAGGACTTTCCTTCTAAAAATGTCTTAAGGATAATTAAGGGTTATTTTTTATGAAAAAATTTAAGAGTTTTTAACACCCTTTGAGAGTTACTGCATTTCCTTACTAGAATACATAGTTGTACAAAAATTTTCATACAAACTCTTCAAATTGAGGTACAGGCATGGAAATGAGGAAATACAAGACCAATAAAACTCAGTAATATTGCTTACAAACTTTGTAACAAGTTCATCAAAACTTTTCTTTGCTTCTTGGACAGCTGAGCAGATAATAAACTGAAAACAAAAATTCAAACTATAAGTGAGGACCATCAATAAATGCCATAAATATTACTGTCCATAGTCAGACATCACGCCACTCATGATCTGAAAGTTCTTGAATCAAGGTAAGAACTCTAGGGTTAACATGAAGACGGGATGTGTTTGTCTTCTGCACTTTACTGCCCTTCTCTCTTCCAAGCTGAACACCTTTACAATTTTACTAAGCACGTGTTTATCATTTTATTTATCTTTGAGAGAATTTGTCTGATGCCGTTTCACCATCTGGGCCCTTTATTACTATTGTTTTTTTTTTTTTTTAAACAATAACTACACTGTTAAAAATGTCTGATTTTAACAGTGAATACATGTAAAACTGAGAAGGTAAAGAACTGTAAATCATAAAATCTTAATTTAACGTTGAATTAACAATGACATTTACTAATCAAAAATACAGAAAAATCTGTTCAAATTTACACTTTTATTTTGTAAAAAATACAGTATGATATTGTTTAAAAAAAACAGACCGTTAATTTAACCGTAAATTACTGTAAAACAATATACAGTTAAACGCATTATTTCTCACAGAACTCACCTGTTGTAAATTTTGTATTTTTCTTGTATTATTTACAAGAGATAGTAGTATTAAAATAGTCAAGAATTGTACAGAAATAAACCTGTTATTTTACATATATACCATTTCTCTGGGATTATTTTTTTTGCAATTCATTTAATCTATTAATTCCTTTTTAGTGTCATCCAAAAAAAATTCCTGTTAAACTCTGAATTTAATCCCTGCCGAATAACTGCATCAGGTAACATGGCTAGTAATCAAAATTATTTATTCAAATCTGCTTCTGCCAAAATCATAGATAATGTTAAGCAATTAAATTCTTTAAAAAAAAAATATGCATATTTCCATTATTTTTTTAATGTAACGTTATTAAATTTTGAACGATATATATTTTTGACCTTTGAACTTAGGGTCTGACCACTCGGTTGGCGCGCTCTTTGCTATTGCTGATGGCGATTTTCCCCTGATGCAATCAGAATTGTACTGCTTATTATGATTTGTTACGGACAAAACTTTAAAAACGTTACCTTTATGGTAAGTTTTTAAAACTTTTTTATGCACAGCATTTTAAGCACGTTGGTGTTCTTTTTCAAAATAGTGTTCGCTTGTATATTGTTAACATTGTAAATAGCAAAGCACACGTGACGGTTAGATTTTGAAATGTACCCTTGTCATTTTTGTAGCGCTGCAGCGCAAACTCTAAAAGCTCTTGTACTACATTGCAGACTGCATCGTAACGAACCTCGTCCAATTTTTAAATGTGCTGTTGTTGATTGCAAACAGTTGTTTTTCAAATACGAAGCATTTAAGTCACATTTTTATCTGCAACATTACAGTACTATAAGTTCTGTGGTTCCTCCTAAAGAAGTCGATATCACTTTGTCATGCAATGTTTCACTGTGTGGTCATACATGTCAGGATGTGCAGGAACTTATTGCTCATTTAAAGGTGCATTTACTGGAAGGTTATGAGATATATTGCCCCGTGAGAGGATGTGAGAGTGCTTTCCGAATTAAATCTTCGTTTACATCCCATATGTCTAGGAGACACAGAAACTGTAAATCCAGCAACATTACTGATTCACACAGGCCATTGTCATCACAGTTAACTTGTACACTATCTCAGTCGTGTCCTGGTGAGTTAGAAGCAGATCCAGGCCAATCAGAAGAATATGGAGTGGATGTGGAAAATTTTGGTGATTTGTATCTGAAAAATGTTTGCTTGTTTTACATCAAGTTGCAAGGTCAGTTGCTTCTTCCAGCCACCACAATACAAAATATGGTAGAAGAGATGCAAAATATTCATAATTTGGGACAGGCATACACTTTGAATAAATGGAGTATGTTTTTGAAGAATGATTTGTCAGTAGCAGATGAGGACATTGTCAAAATATGTGATATAGTCAAGGCATCAGACTTGTTTTCTATGTGTCATAAGGGACCTGCGATCGGTGTACTCAAGGGCCCAAACCTTTAAAAAACACTTCAAATATGTAGAGCCAAAAAGAGTACTTTTGGGTAGAGATGAACACTGTGTTGAGCAATTTGCATATTATGTGCCTGTGAAAGAGACATTGAAGTGTTTTTTGGATTCAGATGTCTGGCAGGATTGCTTTATGAGATCAGAAGGGAGCCCTACTGATATATTTTGTGACTGCGTGGATGGCCAAATATTTAAACAAAGTGCTTTTTTCAATGAAAATCCAGAATGCCTCAAACTAGTGCTTTATCAAGATGCCGTTGAGGTTGTTAACCCTTTAGGCTCTGCAAAAAAGAAACACAGCATTTTGGCTGTTTATCTATGTCTTGCGAATTTACCTGCTTATCTTAGGTCAAAAACTGAACATATGTAGTTGGTATTGTTGTGTAGAGAGAAAGATTTCAAAGACTTTGGCCATGAAAGAGTATTCTCTCGATTAATAGCAGATTTGAAAGACATTGAGGACAATGGACTTGCTATGACAGAGCAGTCTGTCATTAAAGGCACAGTTTATTGCATTGCTGGCGATAATTTGGGCTCACACTGTGTTGGTGGATTCACTGAAAATTTTAGCCATTCACGGTATTTCTGTAGGTACTGTCTGATTGTATTGTATTTTAAAAATAAAATTAAAATTGTACTTTATGTATCAAGTTAACACAAAGGAAGACAAAAGCTAATAATCGTTTCATGGTGCCCATTTACTGCTGGCAATGAAGAAAAAATAATTTGGTTTATGATATATTTTTTTTCCCTAAAAATTCACCTTACCTCTTTAATGGCAGGTGTTCTCAATATCAGAGATTGTCAACATTTTGTGAACATCTGAGCACTGTGTGTTGTTCATTTTAGTTTGAAATACTTAAAATCTATGGTAAACATCTTTTTCATTGGTTTATTGAGGTATATACTGAAAAAAAAATAATGAATGCAAATGATTATATTGTGATTCTTATTTTCTTATTTCACTCTGACGTTGCACTACTAAATTGCCTTTTCAAGTTAACAGGTGTCACATGATTACATAATTATATTATGCTAGTGTAAATTTAACAGTTAAGAAAAATGGTAATTAAAGTTTTAAGCTGTCCAATGCACAATGTTTTTATATACATTGTGCTGGAATAGTGTTATAGTTTTAACAGTCAGATAACATACATATTACAGCAAAACATGCAGTTTTAAAGTACAATTTTATGACTGTCAAACTGTAAAATATGCACACTGTACCTTAAAGTAGATTACACCCTTACTGTATTTACTGGAATTTCATGTAAAAATTAACCCTTTTTAGTGTAAATTAAAGTCTTTTACAGAAGACTGTAAAGCAATAAACATCATTACCATATTTTTTTTTTTACAGTGAAACTCCGGCAACCACAGCTGCCAGTTTTTTACTGTAAATTTAACAGGATTTTTTTTTTTTTTTTTTTTTTTTTTTTACAGTGTAGGGATTTCTTGACGATGAAAAAACAAGATATTTCAGAATGGAAGACGGAGACAAGAAGTCATTCCAAACAAAAAGATGGTTTTAATTGTGGAGTTCTTCTCTTGATGCCATGGTAAACATTTGTGTGCCAGTGTTTTAGGCATAGAAAATGAAGGACAATGATTGCATGCTCCCTAACTGAAATGTTATTTTGCAGTTTGCCCAGGCTTATCTGGAAGACAGAGATATGTCAAAAGTTAAAGTAACAAGAGCAGCATGTGAAAAAGCACGAAAGCAGATACACGATCGTCTGCTTGACGGTGAGTGGCATCACATAGGACACGACAGCTGTGCCATCACAAATGTACTCTTAACTCCAAGTTAGGGCTGGGCCATATTATACCTTTCACGGTAATACCGGTACAATGTTAGGCAATGATAAGAAAATGAAATATCGCGATAGAATATGGGTAAAACGTGCATACGCAGTGCCTTTGTTTTGTTTTCATACGCACATGGCGGAAAAAGCATGCCATGCGGCGACGGAGAATGAGAAGGGCGAAAGCAGATCATTGAATGAAACAGATGAACCAGAATTGGTTTGTAAAAATGGTGCAACTTCAGTAGTGTGGAACTGGTTTGGTTTTCGCCCGTCAGATACCCAACAAAGCACAATTTTTTGTAGAACATGCAAACGGGCCGTTGTGGCGAAGGGAGGAAACACCATAAACCTATTTCATCATTTGAAGCAGAAGCACTTGTTGGAGTACAACAAAGCTGTTAAAGCACGTGAAGAGGCGTCTGCTTCAACTAGCGTGGTGGCGAGACCAAAGAAGCTGACTCAACAAACAGTCGGCGTAGCTTTAAATAGCTGTACGCCTTATGACAAAAGTAGCAAACGCTGGGGGGGAACTAACTAATGCAGTGACGCATTGTTTAGCCAGGGATATGATGCCCATTTGAAGTGTGGAAAGAGAAGGTTTCACAACGATGCTTAAAAAGTTCGATTTACGCTACAAGCTGCCCACCAAGAAATACTTCTCTAAAGTTGCCTTGCCTGCTTTATATGAAGAGGTCTGTACTGAGGTGTCAAATGCATTATCTTCGGTGGACCACGGACATGTGGTCAAGCCGAACATCAGACCCCTACATGAGCCTCACAATACACTACGTGGACAAAGACTGGAAGCTACAAAACAAGTGCCTTGAAACAAGTACCCCCCCCCCCCCCCCCGATGACCATAGAGGGGAAAATATAGCCAAAGGCTTAAAAGAGTTCCTCAGCTCGTGGAATCTTCAGGAGGAAAAACAAGTGTGTGTAACGACCGACAACGGGGCCAACGTTGTGAAAGCCATCGCACTCAACAACTAGACCAGACTTTCATGCTTCGGACATTGCCTGCACATTGCAATAGGTAAGTTAATTATAACGTCAGATCAACCAATTCTTGCATTAGTTTATTTGATGGTAATAATACTGTTTTAATTAATCTTTAGTTGTGTTTAAAAATGAATAGGCAGGCTGGATGTGGGCAGTTGTGCTGCAAAATATATATAATATAGCAGTGCAGTGGCGACTGCTCTAAGACTACAAGGGAAGCTCCGCTTCCACTACTATGTCAGAAAATAAATGCTCATATATGCACTGTCGTATTTATATCGGTTTTAATAAAAGTGCGCTAGAACGCGTTCAACTTCATGACTAGCTCGTTCAGAATCAGGTATTTATTGTAGATTGTTTGACGCGATTTTCTTGTCATACATTTCCGTGCAGCACAGCGCGTTAAACAATCCTGAAGCCCAGCTTCACTGGAGCTCTATGGGCAAGCACAGAGGAGCTTTTTTCACTGCAGAAAAGCTGGACGGTAATTGGATAAATGCACCAAAATCGTCTCTTCCAGGGAACCTCAGCTTCTCTGGGAGTGAATGGAGCAGTGGGCGGGCCAGGACGCTGGGCTGCTGCATGATGATTTTATTATTTGACTTATTTATTTGGCACAGTGCAGTTTTATGTTGCAAAGCAACTCTTTTTAAGTTTTGTGGACATTATACATGGTTATGCTCAGGATATGTCAGCCCATTTCCACAGGAAATGCCTTTTGGTTAAACTGTCAGCAAGGAATTTGCATTTGCACTGTTAAATTTTTATATAGCTTTAATGCACATAAAAACAGCTGCTTGTTTAAGTGAAAATAAATTGAAGGTTTTTTTTTGCACTAATAAAGTTGTGGACTTGTGAAGTATTTTGTCTCGCGTCAATCATATCGTCAGTTATATCGTTATCGCAAATGTTCAAATATATATCGTGATGAATATTTTTGGCCATATTGCCCTGCCCTAATCATTACCATATTTTTTACAGTGAAATTCCGGCAACCACAGCTGCCAGTTTTTTACTGTAAATTTAACAGGATTTTTTTTTACAGTGTAGGGATTTCTTGACGATGAAAAACAAGAATGGAAGATGGAGACAAGAAGTCATTCCAAACAAAAAGATGGTTTCAATTGTGGAGTTCTTCTCTTGATGCCATGGTAAACAACATTTTCTATGCCTAAAACACTGGCACACAAATGAAGGACAATGACTGCATGATCCCTAACTGAAATGGCATTTTGCCCAGGCTTATCTGGAAGACAGAGATATGTCAAAAGTTAAAGTAACAACAGCAGCATGTGAAAAAGCACGAAAGCAGATACGCGATCGTCTGCTTGATGGTGAGTGGCATCACATAGGGCACGACAGCTGTGCCATCACAAATGTACTCTTAACTCCAAGTCCAGATGCAGATTCCATCACAATGACAAAAGCCCGGCCAAAATGGTAAAGTGTACCTTTAGTTTAGGCGATCAAAAATGGGATCTGCACATCAGTTTGTGCCTCTGCCCATTTCTACCTGGATTTTAAATTGTGTATATTTACAAAATGTCAACATATCAATATAATAACCAAAAATTCTGCTGGACGGCCTCTTACATAACCTAATGGGTTTCTTTTTTCTGCTTGTCTTTTCCAGAAGATGAAGGCTAAAACAGATGTGTGCAGCAAAGAAGAAACTGTTTTGATCTGTTTTTGTTTTGTTAATAAAGAATAATAGTTAGCATTTAACCATTTTGCCTGTGATCAGTTATTAATAAAGATTTATCCAAAATAAAAGTGCATCTTGTTTCATATGTATAGCGAAATGCAACATTTGAATTATTAAAGTAATCAGATGTCATTTGGCTTGGTGTGTGGGTGTGTTTGTGTGTGTCCTGCGGTGGGCTGGCACACTGCCGTGTGCCCTGTGTTGGCTGGGATTGGCTCCAGCAGACCCCCCATGACCCTGTGTTCGGATTCAGCAGGTTGGAAAATGGATGGATGGATGGTAAAACTCAGTAATATTGCTTACAAACTTTGTAACAAGTTCATCAAAACTTTTCCTTCCTTCTTGAACTTGGACAGCTCAGCAAATAATGAAGTGAAACAAAAATTCAAACTATAAATGAGGCACATCAATAAATGCCATAAATATTACTGTCCATAGTCAGACATCATGCCACTCATGATCTGAAAGTTCTTGAATCAAGGTGAGAACTCTAGGGTTAACATGAAGACGGGATGTGTTTTGTCTTCTGCACTTTAGTGCCCTTCTCTGGGTTGACTGAGAAAAAACACCTTGGGGAAATAGAAGAAACACAGATGACCATATTAATAATAAACCCACTTCAATAACAGGAAGCAGATTATTTTAAAGCCTCTTATAATAGTAAGAAGGTACAATGACGGGTTAACCTCGAAGTTAAATGCAGCAGCTACTTTAGATTTGTGTGTAAAAATTGGGTAAAGCCAAGTCAAAAAGACACACCTCTGCAGAAACTCCAGAGTTGATGCCAGCTCCGATGGGTACTGGATGGTGAAGCAATAAGAGCTCCCAAACATCATGCACAGGGCAGAAATGAAGGAAGGAATCTTCTTGTTTACAATGTTTCGATCTACACTCAGCATGAACCGACTTGAAAAATAGCAGGATCGTCCTAAATAGAAAAAAAAAAATTCAAATAAGTCTTGTATTCCTAAAACACTCCAATTGCTTTGTGAAATATTTGTTTTTAGTTTTTCAAGGTCATTTAAATTGCGAACTATCAGTACAGAAATCAGTGTATGTGTAGATTTAGTTAAGGCCACTTTGACTAACCTGAAGTGCTTACAGTAACAGAGGATGAACTAACTGGGTGAAGGAGACTGTAAGGATGCAGGAGGTCCTGGTGAGGCACCAAGAGAAGAGCTGCTGCTTTCAGGAGTCTGGCCTGCAAAACACACATGTAAAAAGAATTATCAGGAGCACAATATGTTTCTATATTTATGATTGATCTTTCATGCAGGCTACTTTGGGTACTGGTTGCATCCTGTACTGCAATACTTGACTTACATCTTAGCTTCCAAGCAGCAAGGACTTTCCTGGCTTGAACTGGCCTCAACGCTGACAGCAAATCGCCTTCCTCAATAACCCGAAAATCATAATATGTCTCCACCCCAAGGGATTGCAAGTTCTCTTCTAGAATATCTTTTGTGACTTCTGAAAGGTCAAGCAAGAGATCAACGATAGCGGTGCGTAGAAATGTTTGCTCCAAGTCAGTCATTTCTGGAATCGAGGAAGAATGCCACCAGTTTTGAAGATTACAAATAAAAGACAGGCGTAATTTGACATTTATTCAAGTAACACTGCACATATATACCAATAAGAGGAACCTCGGATTTGAGTATATAATGGGAGTGAGAATTTGCACTTTTTATTTCTGCACAACTAAAAGTAAAAACTGCTGTCACTTTCATATTTTTCAAATAGTACTTTATTATTTTTACTAAGCATACATATGCAGTTTGTTTCTCCACCACACTGGCCAAGATCGTGTTTATTTTGACAACACACTGTGTTTCAGTGGAATGACTAGGTGCCCGCTAAGAATGTATGATGGTAACGGATCAAATCAAATCTACCAAGTCATTAATGTTATAACATTACAACCTTGTGCTCTGTTTTGTCACTGGTGGTATTCAGAATGACAGTCAGCATTATGTACATCCATCACAAAATACACACCTGCATCATTTTGAATTAAACTAATGACAAGTTCCCCAAACTCCATTGACTCATTTTTTGACAAAAGGAAATTGCCTTTTTTATACGATGTACCTTTATACAGTAAGTATGTCTGTGGAGACACAAGGATTGTTTTCTGAAAAGCCAAAGTCACTCACTGCGTGTTTAATTGTGCCACTGTAAAGGTTGGGGTCAAAAGTACAACTGTCTCTTACTTGCAGCAGCTCACTGCACCCTGGCCCGGCTGAAAGATACGCCTGAAACATCTGATGTCTTTCAGATAAAGTTCAGCAGATGTTTTTAAAGTTTTTCAAATGTCTGGCACATCTCTTGAAGTTGCTGTGTTTAGTTTCTAAACGCATTGTCCATAATCTGATCAAGGGGCCAAATTTCAAAATTAGTGCTGGACAGGGCCACAAGAAATAGTGTTTTGGTTTTAGGAAATAAACACTTTCTTGAGTCCAGATATTCTTGGATTATAATGTCAAAATAGGCTCAAAATCTTTTGTGCAGAAATCATATCAACAATATCTTTAAGCTGTAGAGTTAACTGCCACACATCATCTTCTGGATTTTGCACTTTGTCACAAATTAATACAAGCAGCAACCTTAAGAAATTCCAATTCTGAATGGCTTGACCCAAAAGTTTGGACAGCTCAGAGTTGACAGCACATGGCTTTGTGAGAGCATCAGATCCTTTGTGCCTGAACTGCTTGATGCAACGGTTCAAAAGCGAATATGTAAGCCATTTCTTTTTCTTAATGAAATGCTTCAAGTACAGTACAACATCACAGGATAAGACACCCTCAAATACATCATGGCCTAAACAAGGTAGTAGACCAGACTGGCAAACATGAAAAGATTTCAGAACATTGAAAACAGAGTTTATCTTTATAGATTATCAACAGCAGAATCATAATTTTCAGGGGTGCGCTGTGGACCTCATACATTTGGATCATCACTATGAAACTCACTTTGCGTGATTTCACAGTATCTGCAAATGTACCGAGAATGACAAAAGTTTTCATCAAACCCACCAATGCTGTATGAACCCAAATTGTTCCCTGCAATACAACACAGCGCCCCTTTCACCTGCACCTATAGTCATTCCATTTTCCTCCAAATCTTTTAAATCCATTAACATCTCTGAGAAAACCCTGGCACTTCCAAATTGTTTGAGGTCATTCTCTCTACAACATGTGATCAGCATCGGACCGCACATGAGAAGGTCAATTTGCCACAGAAAGATAGACTGTAACAACTTTCCGGTTTGTCCTAGCAGAGCCAAGGGGACTGGCAATTTCAAAAGCATCCTGGATTTTCAATGAAGAACTGGTTGGACCTAAAGTTTTATCCATCATTTATGTCACCAAATTAGTCTGTTTCACAATACTGTTATGACACTGAATTCTTCCATAATTCTGATTCTAATAAGCTACTTAATGTTTGCATCACAGGTATATAGTAAGCAAACCTTTGTGTCATATTTTCATCATTTCCTAATGTTACTTTTTTAGGCTCTATGTATTTGAACATCTTTTTAAACACCTGAGCTCTTGTTCTTAGTGATGACAGACAGAGAACAGAATCCCTCATACAATCACAGATTTTAACAATAGCATCATCTGTTAGACACATGTCCTTTTTAAAAAGTGAACGTAGTTTACTTAAAGTGTCATCATGTCCCAACTCGTGCACATTTTGCAGCTCTTCAACAATTGTCTGTATTGTTCAAGATGGAAGAAGGAGCTGCCCTTGCAGGTTTAGGAAGCATACATTCCTAAGAAAGGTCTCACTGAAATTCTGAGGCAATCCAACGCTTTCATTTGAGCTGAGGGAAGCAACTTCACATGCAATGAGAGCAGAATGCTGAGAGACGTTTCCCCTGTACATGTCACTTATGCTATTCACCGAACAAGCCCTGTATTTCCTAGATATGTGAGCAATAAAATGAGGACTTGACAGTAAACGTATTTTTACAGCCAGTTACTGGCCACGCCACAGTTCGCCCCTCCATTGTATGCTCTTTTAACATTAGAATTACCAGAGCCTACGAAAAAACTCGTAGATCCGGCCCACCTTAAATCGCTTCTTAAATCCGTTCACATCTCTCCGCCAGCATCCTTTGTCCTCTAAATGTGCTGATAAAAGACAAGCTGCCAGCAGCCGACTATTCCATCCCCCCACCGACTTAGAAGGTTCGCGAACTTTCCCCACCTCATGCCTTGATTGAATATCTGGGAGTGAAGTGGAAATAATAGATCGTTATTGGGAAGACACGCATTTCATGTGTGTTCCGTTTCTACAGTAATCTGTGTAAACACATTGTTAAAACAAAGTTTTTCATATTTTAGTAAGAAATGTTACAAAATGTAGTAGGCATAAACTATAGAATGTGTAAAGCCTGAGTTCCAAAGATCAAAAAAACACTTTAACAAAAGCTTCAAGAATGATGCAACAGTTTCTGTGGCGTAGTGCGCAAAGATTTGCTTCTTAGAGCGCAGGAGCTTTGCTGTGCCTCACAGACCTGAGTTCGATTCCCCGCTGGGGATAAAGTGTTGCTTTTTTTTTTTTTTTTTTTTTTAACCCTCAAACGTACATAAAATTTATAAATCGGTATGCACTGTCAGTTAGTGAGATCGTTATATTTTCATGTGGGATGCTCCTTTTAAAATATTTTTTTAACAATTGAGACTGCAATTAACATGAACAACTGTCCTTATAACTTATTTTTAAGATCCATAACACACAGACAGACAGAGCACTGCGTAATAGAGAGACAGACAGGCAGAGATATATAAATAAACAGGGAAACCACATGTACTGAAAGACAAAAAAAAAAGAAAAGATGAACATGTGCGTTGTTCCTGCTGCACTGAATAAGTTCATGTGCTCTAACATCACCCCTCCCCTGATCTGACTCTCTAAGTAACAGCACAAGTACAGACACAAACCAAGTGTAATCAAGAGTTCCCGGTTCGATCCCCACTCACTCCTATATTTGCCGTTTTCAGTAGTAAGCTGCTCTTTTTGTTAATATTATACAGTACACACATGCACTTGGTTTGCGTCTGTACTTGTGCTGTTACTTAGAGAGTCAGATGGGTGGAGGGGTAATGTTAGAGCACGTGAACGTATTTAGTGCAGCAGGAACTACACACATGTTGGTCTTTTTTTCTTTCAGTATATGTGGCTTCCCTGTTTATTTATATATCTCTACCAGTCTGTCTCTATTACGCAGTGCTCTGTCTGTGTGTTATGGATCTTAAAAATAACAGTTATAGGGACAGTTGTTCATGTTAATTGCAGTCTCAATTGTTAAAAAAATATTTTAAAAGGAGCATCCCACATGAAAATATAACGATCTCATTAACTGACAGTGCATACCAATTTATAAATTTTATGTCCGTTTGAGGTTAAAAAGAAAAAAAAAAAAAAGCAACACTTTATCCCCAGCGGGGAATCGAACTGAGGTCTGTGAGGCACAGCAAAGCTGCTACGCTCTAAGAAGCAAATCTTAGCGCGCAGCATTTGTGAAAGAGTTTATTTGATCTTTGGAACTCAGGCTTTACACATTCTATAGTTTATTATGCCTACTACATTTTGTAACATTTATTACTAAAATATGAAAAAGTTTGTTTTAACAATGTGTTTACTGTAGAAACGGAACACACATGAAATGCCTGTGTTCCAAATAACGGTCTATTGTTTCCACTCTAAAACTCCACTTCACTCCCAGATAAACAATCAAGGCGTGAGCTGGGAAAAGTTCTCTCACGTTCTAAGTCGGTGGGGGGATGGAATAGCCAGCTGCTGGCAGCTTGTCTTTTATCAGCACATTTAGAGGACAAAGGATGCTGGCGGAGAGGTGTGAACGGATTTAAGAAGTGATTTAAGGTGGGCCGGATCTACGAGTTTTTTCGTAGGCTCTGGTAATTCTAATGTTAAAAGAGCATACAATGGAGGGGCGACCTGTGGCGTGGCCAGTAACTGGCTGTAAAAATACGTTTACTGTCAAGTCCTCATTTTACTGCTGACATATCTAGGAAACACAGGGCTTGTTCGGTGAATAGCATAAGTGACATGTACAGGGGAAACGTCTCTCAGCATTCTGCTCTCATTGCATGTGAAGTTGCTTCCCTCAGCTCAAATGAAAGCGTTGGATTGCCTCAGAATTTCAGTGAGACCTTTCTTAGGAATGTATGCTTCCTAAACCTGCAAGGGCAGCTCCTTCTTCCATCTTGAACAATACAGACAATTGTTGAAGAGCTGCAAAATGTGCACGAGTTGGGACATGATGACACTTTAAGTAAACTACGTTCACTTTTTAAAAAGGACATGTGTCTAACAGATGATGCTATTGTTAAAATCTGTGATTGTATGAGGGATTCTGTTCTTTGTCTGTCATCACTAAGAACAAGAGCTCAGGTGTTTAAAAAGATGTTCAAATACTTAGAGCCTAAAAAAGTAACATTAGGAAATGATGAAAATATGACACAAAGGTTTGCTTACTATATACCTGTGATGCAAACATTAAGTAGCTTATTAGAATCAGAATTATGGAAGAATTCAGTGTCATAACAGTATTGTGAAACAGACTAATTTGGTGACATAAATGATGGATAAAACTTTAGGTCCAACCAGTTCTTCATTGAAAATCCAGGATGCTTTTGAAATTGCCAGTCCCCTTGGCTCTGCTAGGACAAACCGGAAAGTTGTTACAGTCTATCTTTCTGTGGCAAATTGACCTTCTCATGTGCGGTCCGATGCTGATCACATGTTGTAGAGAGAATGACCTCAAACAATTTGGAAGTGCCAGGGTTTTCTCAGAGATGTTAATGGATTTAAAAGATTTGGAGGAAAATGGAATGACTATAGGTGCAGGTGAAAGGGGCGCTGTGTTGTATTGCAGGGAACAATTTGGGTTCATACAGCATTGGTGGGTTTGATGAAAACTTTTGTCATTCTCGGTACATTTGCAGGTACTGTGAAATCACGCAAAGTGAGTTTCATAGTGATGATCCAAATGTATGAGGTCCACAGCGCACCCCTGAAAATTATGATTCTGCTGTTGATAATCTACAGCTGAAGACAGTGAAGATATCAAAGGTATAAAGATAAACTCTGTTTTCAATGTTCTGAAATCTTTTCATGTTTGCCAGTCTGGTCTACTACCTTGTTTAGGCCATGATGTATTTGAGGGTGTCTTATCCTGTGATGTTGTACTGTACTTGAAGCATTTCATTAAGAAAAAGAAATGGCTTACATATTCGCTTTTGAACCGGTGCATCAAGCAGTTCAGGCACAAAGGATCTGATGCTCTCACAAAGCCATGTGCTGTCAACTCTGAGCTGTCCAAACTTTTGGGTCAAGCCATTCAGAATTGGAATTTCTTAAGGTTGCTGCCTTTATTAATTTGTGACAAAGTGCAAAATCCAGAAGATGATGTGTGGCAGTTAACTCTACAGCTTAAAGATATTGTTGATATGGTTTCTGCACAAAAGATTTTGAGCCTATTTTGACATTATAATCCAAGAATATCTGGACTCAAGAAAGTGTTTATTTCCTAAAACCAAAACACTATTTCTTGTGGCCCTGTCCAGCACTAATTTTGATATTTGGCCCCTTGATCAGATTATGGACAATGCGTTTAGAAACTAAACACAGCAACTTCAAGAGATGTGCCAGACATTTGAAAAACTTTAAAAACTTCTGCTGAACTTTATCTGAAAGACATCAGATGTTTCAGGCGTATCTTTCAGCCGGGCCAGGGTGCAGTGAGCTGCTGCAAGTCAGAGACAGTTGTACTTTTGACCCCAACCTTTACAGTGGCACAATTAAACACGCAGTGAGTGACTTTGGCTTTTCAGAAAACAATCCTTGTGTCTCCACAGACATACTTACTGTATAAAGGTACATCGTATAAAAAAGGCAATTTCCTTTTGTCAAAAAATGAGTCAATGGAGTTTGGGGAACTTGTCATTAGTTTAACTCAAAATGATGCAGGTGTGTATTTTGTGATGGATGTACATAATGCTGACTGTCATTCTGAATACCACCAGTGACAAAACAGAGCACAAGGTTGTAATGTTATAACATTAATGACTTGGTAGATTTGATTTGATCCGTTACCATCATACATTCTTAGCGGGCACCTAGTCATTCCACTGAAACACAGTGTGTTGTCGAAATAAACACGATCTTGGCCAGTGTGGTGGAGAAACAAACTGCATATGTATGCTTAGTAAAAATAATAAAATACTATTTGAAAAATATGAAAGTGACAGCAGTTTTTACTTTTAGTTGTGCAGAAATAAAAAGTGCAAATTCTCACTCCCATTATATACTCAAATCCGAGGTTCCTCTTATTGGTATATATGTGCAGTGTTACTTGAATAAATGTCAAATTACGCCTGTCTTTTATTCGTAATCTTCAAAACTGGTGGCATTCTTCCTCGATTCCAGAAATGACTGACTTGGAGCAAACATTTCTACACACCGCTATCATTGATGTCTTGCTTGACCTTTCAGAAGTCACAAAAGATATTCTAGAAGAGAACTTGCAATCCCTTGGGGTGGAGACATATTATGATTTTCGGGTTATTGAGGAAGGCGATTTGCTGTCAGCGTTGAGGCCAGTTCAAGCCAGGAAAGTCCTTGCTGCTTGGAAGCTAAGATGTAAGTCAAGTATTGCAGTACAGGATGCAACCAGTACCCAAAGTAGCCTGCATGAAAGATCAATCATAAATATAGAAACATATTGTGCTCCTGATAATTCTTTTTACATGTGTGTTTTGCAGGCCAGACTCCTGAAAGCAGCAGCTCTTCTCTTGGTGCCTCACCAGGACCTCCTGCATCCTTACAGTCTCCTTCACCCAGTTAGTTCATCCTCTGTTACTGTAAGCACTTCAGGTTAGTCAAAGTGGCCTTAACTAAATCTACACATACACTGATTTCTGTACTGATAGTTCGCAATTTAAATGACCTTGAAAAACTAAAAACAAATACTCCATTTGCTTTGTGAAATGTTTTAGGAATACAAGACTTGTTTGAATTTTTTTTTTTCTATTTAGGACGATCCTGCTATTTCTCAAGTCGGTTCATACTGAGTGTAGATCGAAACAACAAGATACCTTCCTTCGTTTCTGCCCTGTGCATGATGTTTGGGAGCTCTTATTGCTTCACCATCCAGTACCCATCGGAGCTGGCATCAACTCTGGAGTTTCTGCAGAGGTGTGTCTTTTTGACTTGGCTTTACCCAATTTTTACACACAAATCTAAAGTAGCTGCTGCATTTAACTTCGAGGTTAACCCGTTATTGTACCTTCTTACTATTATAAGAGGCTTTAAAATAATCTGCTTCCTGTTATTGAAGTGGGTTTATTATTAATATGGTCATCTGTGTTTCTTCTATTTCCCCAAGGTGTTTTTTCTCAGTCAACCCAGAGAAGGGCACTAAAGTGCAGAAGACAAAACACATCCCGTCTTCATGTTAACCCTAGAGTTCTCACCTTGATTCAAGAACTTTCAGATCATGAGTGGCATGATGTCAGACTATGGACAGTAATATTTATGGCATTTATTGATGTGCCTCACTTATAGTTTTAATTTTTGTTTCAGTTCATTATCTGCTGAGCTGTCCAAGTTCAAGAAGCAAGGAAAAGTTTTGATGAACTTGTTACAAAGTTTGTAAGCAATATTACTGAGTTTTTCCATCCATCCATTTTCCAACCCGCTGAATCTGAACACAGGGTCATGGGGGGTCTGCTGGAGCCAATCCCAGCCAACACAGGCCACACGGCAGGAGCCAATCCCGGGCAGGGTGCCAGCCCACCGCAGGACACACACAAACACACCCACACACCAAGCCAAATGACACATGATTACTTTAATAATTCAAATGTTGCATTTCGCTATACATATGAAACAAGATGCACTTTTATTTTGGATAAATCTTTATTAATAACTGATCACAGGCAAAATGGTTAAATGCTAACTATTATTCTTTATTAACAAAACAAAAACAGATCAAAACAGTTTCTTCTTTGCTGCACACATCTGTTTTAGCATTCATCTTCTGGAAAAGACAAGCAGAAAAAAGAAACCCATTAGGTTATGTAAGAGGCCGTCCAGCAGAATTTTTGGTTATTATATTGATATGTTGACATTTTGTAAATATACACAATTTAAAATCCAGGTAGAAATGGGCAGAGGCACAAACTGATGTGCAGATCCCATTTTTGATCGCCTAAACTAAAGGTACACTTTACCATTTGGGCCGGGCTTTTGTCATTGTGATGGAATCTGCATATGGACTTGGAGTTAAGAGTACATTTGTGATGGCACAGCTGTCGTGCCCTATGTGATGCCACTCGCCATCAAGCAGACGATCGCGCATCTGCTTTTGTGCTTTTTCACATGCTGCTGTTGTTACTTTAACTTTTGACATATCTCTGTCTTCCAGATAAGCCTGGGCAAAATACCATTTCAGTTAGGGAGCATGCAGTCATTGTCCTTCATTTGTGTGCCAGTGTTTTAGGCATAGAAAATGTTTACCATGCCATCAAGAGAAGAACTCCACAATTGAAACCATCTTTTTGTTTGGAATGACTTCTTGTCTCCATTTTCCATTGTGAAATATCTTGTTTTTTCATTGTCAAGAAATCCCTACACTGTAAAAAAAAATCCTGTTAAATTTGCAGTAAAAAACTGGCAGCTGTGGTTGCCGGAATTTCACTGTAAAAAAAAAAAAAATATGGTAATGATGTTTATTGCTTTACAGTCTTCTGTAAAAGACACCTCAGTACGGACCTCTTCATATAAAGCAGGCAAGGCGACTTTAGAGAAGTATTTCTTGGTGGGCAGCTTGTAGCATAGATCGAACCTTTTAAGCATCTTTGTGAAACCTTCTTTTTCCACACTCTGAAAGGGCATCATATCCCTGGCTAAACAATGCGTCACTGCATTAGTTAGTTCCCCCCAGCGTTTGTTACTTTTGTCATAAGGTGTACAGCTATTTAAATCTACGCCGATTGTTTGTTGAGTCAGCTTCTTTGGTCTCACCACCACTCTAGTTGAAGCTGACCCGTCTTCATGTGCTTTATCAGCTTTGTTGTACTCCAACAAGTGCTTCTGCTTCAAATGATGAAATAGGTTTGTGGTGTTTCCTCCCTTCGCTACGACGGCCAGCTTGCATGTTCTACAAAAAATTGTGCTTTGTTGGGTATCTGACGGGCGAAAACCAAACCAGTTCCACACCACTGAAGTTGCACCATTTTTACAAACCAATTCTGGTTCATAAATTTCATTCAACGATCTACTTTCGCCCTTCTCATTCTCCGTCGCCGCATGGCATGCTTTTTCCGCCATGTGCGTATGAAAACAAAACAAAGGCACTGCGCATGCGCGTTTTACCCATATTCTATCGCGATATTTCATTATCTTATCATTGCCTAACATTGTACCGGTGTTACAGTGAAAGGTATAATATGGCCCAGCCCTAACTTGGAGTTAAGAGTACATTTGTGATGGCTCAGCTGTCGTGCCGTATGTGATGCCACTCACCGTCAAGCAGACGATCACATATCTGCTTTCGTGGTTTTTCACATGCTGCTCGTTACTTTAACTTTTGACATATCTGTGTCTTCCAGATAAGCCTGGGCAAACTGCAAAATAACATTTCAGTTAGGGAGCATGCAGTCATTGTCCTTCATTTTCTATGCCTAAAACACTGGCACACAAATGTTTACCATGCCATCAAGAGAAGAACTCCACAATTGAAACCATCTTTTTGTTTGGAATGACTTCTTGTCTCCATTTTCCATTGTGAAATATCTTGTTTTTTCATTGTCAAGAAATCCCTACACTGTAAAAAAAAAAAAAAAAAAAAAAAATCCTGTTAAATTTACAGTAAAAAACTGGCAGCTGTGGTTGCCGGAGTTTCACTGTAAAAAAAAAAATATGGTAATGATGTTTATTGCTTTACAGTCTTCGGTAAAAGACTTTAATTTACACTAAAAAGGGTTAATTTTTACATGAAATTGCAGTAAATACAGTAAGGGTGTAATCTAAGGTACAGTGTGCATATTTTACAGTTTGACAGTCATAAAATTGTACTTTAAAACTGCATGTTTTGCTGTAATATGTATGTTATCTGACTGTTAAAACTATAACACTATTCCAGCACAATGTATATAAAACCTTTGTGCATTGGACAGCTTAAAACTTTAATTACCATTTTTCTTAACTGTTAAATTTTACACTAGCATAATATAATTATGTAATCATGTGACACCTGTTAACTTGAAAAAGCAATTTAGCAGTGCAACGTCAGAGTGAAATAAGATAATAAGAATCACAATATAATCGTTTGCATTCATTTTATTTTCAGTATAAACATCAATAAACCATTGAAAAAGATGTTTACCATAGATTTTAAGTATTTCAAACTAAAATGAACAACACACAGTGCTCAGATGTTGACAATCTCTGATATTGAGAACACCTGCCATTAAAGAGGTAAGGTGAATTTTTAGGGAAAAAAAATATATCATAAACCAAATTATTTTTTCTTCATTGCCAGCAGTAAATGGGCACCATGAAACAATTATTAGCTTGTGTCTTCCTTTGTGTTAACTTGATGCATAAAATACAATTTTAATTTTATTTTTAAAATACAATACAATCAGACAGTACCTACAGAAATACCGTGAATGGCTAAAATTTTCAGTGAATCCACCAACACAGTGTGAGCCCAAATTATCGCCAGCAATGCAATAAAGTGTGCCTTTAATGACGGACTGCTCTGTCATAGCAAGTCCATTGTCCTCAATGTCTTTCAAATCTGCTATTAATCAAGGGAAAACTCTTTCATGGCCAAAGTCTATGAAATCTTTCTTTCTACACAACAATACCAACTACATATGTTCAGTTTTTGACCTAAGATAAGCAGGTAAGGCGGCACAGTGGGTAGCGCTGCTGCCTCGCAGTTGGGAGATCTGGGGACCTGGGTTCGATTCCCGGGTCCTCCCTGCGTGGAGTTTGCATGTTTTCCCCGTGTCTGCGTGGGTTTCCTCCGGGGGCTCCGGTTTCTTCCCACAGTCCAAAGACATGCAGGTTAGGTGGATTGGCGATTCTAAATTGGCCCTAGTGTGTGCTTGGTGTGTGGGTGTGTTTGTGTGTGTCCTGCGGTGGGTTGGCACCCTGCCCAGGATAGGTTCCTGCCTTGTGCCCTGTGTTGGCTGGGATTGGCTCCAGCAGACCCCCGTGACCCTGTGTTCGGATTCAGCGGGTTGGAAAATGGATGGATGGATAAGCAGGTAAATTCGCAAGACATAGATAAACAGTCTAAATGCTGTGTTTCTTTTTTGCAGAGCCTAAAGGGTTAACAACCTCAACGGCATCTTGATAAAGCACTAGTTTGAGGCATTCTGGATTTTCATTGAAAAAAGCACCTTGTTTAAATATTTGGCCATCCGTGCAGTCACAAAATATATCAGTAGAGCTCCCTTCTGATCTCATAAAGCAATCCTGCCAGACATCTGAATCCAAAAAACACTTCAATGTCTCTTTCACAGGCACATAATATGTAAATTGCTCAACACAGTGTTCATCTCTACCCAAAAGTACTCTTTTTGGCTCTACGTATTTGAAGTGTTTTTTTAAAGGTTTGGGCCCTTGAGTACACCGATCGCAGGTCCCTTATGACACATAGTCAAGGCATCAGACTTGTTTTCTATGTCACATATTTTGACAATGTCCTCATCTGCTACTGACAAATCATTCTTCAAAAACATACTCAGTTTATTCAAAATGTATGCCTTTCCCAAATTATGAATATTTTGCATCTCTTCTACAATATTTTGTATTGTGGTGGCTGGAAGAAGCAACTGACCTTGCAACTTGATGTAAAACAAGCAAACATTTCTCAGATACAAATCACAAAAATTTTCCACATCCACTCCATATTCTTCTGATTGGCCTGGATCTGCTTCTAACTCACCAGGACACGACTGAGATAGTGTACAAGTTAACTGTGATGACAATGGCCTGTGTGAATTAGTAATGTTGCTGGATTTACAGTTTCTGTGTCTCCTAGACATATGGGATGTAAACGAAGATTTAATTCGGAAAGCACTCTCACATCCTCTCACGGGGCAATTTATCTCACGACCTTCCAGTAAATGCACCTTTAAATGAGCAATAAGTTCCTGCACATCCTGACATGTATGACCACACAGTGAAACATTGCATGACAAAGTGATATCGACTTCTTTAGGAGGAACCACAGAACTTATAGTTTTGTAATGTAGCCGATAAAAATGTGACTTAAATGCTTCGTATTTGAAAAACAACTGTTTGCAATCAACAACAGCACATTTAAAAATTGGACGAGGTTCGTTATGATGCAGTCTGCAATGTAGTACAAGAGCTTTTAGAGTTTGCACTGCAGCGCTACAAAAATTACAAGGGTACATTTCAAAATCTAACCGTCACGTATGCTTTGCTATTTACAATGTTAACAATATACAAGCGAACACTATTTTGAAAAAGAACACCAACGTGCATAAAATGCTGTGCATAAAAAAGTTTTAAAAACTTACCATAAAGGTAACGTTTTTAAAGTTTTGTCCGTAACAAATCAGAATAAGCAGTACAATTCTGATTGCATCAGGGGAAAATGGCCGTCAGCAATAGCAAAGAGCGTGCCAACTGAGTGGTCAGACCCTAAGTTCAAAGGTCAAAAATATATATCGTTCAAAATTTCATGTTACATTAAAAAAATACTGGAAATATGCTTATGTTTTTTTAAAGAATTTAAATAGATAGATAGATAGATAGATAGATAGATAGATAGATAGATAGATAGATAGATAGATAGATAGATAGATAGATAGATAGATAGATAGATAGATAGATAGATACTTTATTAATCCCAAAGGGAAATTCACATTCTCCAGCAGCAGCATACTGATACAATAAATAATATTAAATTAAAGAATGATAATAATGCAGGTGAAAAACAGACAATAACTATGTATAATGTTAAATGTTAACGTTTACCCCCCCGGGTGGAATTGAAGAGTCACATAGTTTGGGGGAGGAACGATCTCCTCAGTCTGTCAGTGGAGCAGGACAGTGACAGCAGTCTGTCGCTGAAGCTGCTCCTCTGTTTGGAGATGATACTATTTAGTGGATTTAACCGCTTAACGTTATCTATGATTTTGGCAGAAGCAGATTTGAATAAACAATTTCGATTACTAGCCATGTTACCTGATGCAGTTATTCGGCAGGGATTAAATTCAGAGTTTAACAGGAATTTTTTTTTGGATGACACTGAAAAAGAATTAATAGATTAAATGAATTGCAAAAAAATAATCCCAGAGAAATGGTATATATGTAAAATTAACAGGTTTATTTCTGTACAATGACATTAGATTCTTGACTATTTTAATACTATGATCTCTTGTAAATAATAAAAGAAAAATACAAAGTTTACAACAGGTGAGTTCTGTGAGAAATAATGCGTTTAACTGTATATTGTTTTACAGTAATTTATGGTTAAATTAACGGTCTGTTTATAAACAATATCATACTGTATTTTTTACAAAATAAAAGTGTAAATTTGAACAGATTTTTCTGTATTTTTGATTAGTAAATGTCATTGTTAATTAAATGGTAAATTAAGATTTTATGATTTACAGTTCTTTACCTTCTCAATTTTACATGTATTCACCGTTAAAATCAGACATTTTTAACATTGTAGTTATTGTTTAAAAAAACAATAGTAATAAAGGGCCCAGATGGTGAAACGGCATCAGACAAATTCCCTCAAAGTTAAATAAAACGACAAACACGTGCTTAGTAAAATTGTAAAGGTGTTCAGCTTGGAAGAGAGAAGGGCAGTAAAGTGCAGAAGACAAACACATCCCGTCTTCATGTTAACCCTAGAGTTCTTACCTTGATTCAAGAACTTTCAGATCATGAGTGGCGTGATGTCTGACTATGGACAGTAATATTTATGGCATTTATTGATGTGCCTCACTTATAGTTTGAATTTTTGTTTCAGTTCATTATCTGCTCAGCTGTCCAAGTTCAAGAAGCAAAGAAAAGTTTTGATGAACTTGTTACAAAGTTTGTAAGCAATATTACTGAGTTTTATTGGTCTTGTATTTCCTCATTCCCATGCCTGTACCTCAATTTGAAGAGCTTGTATGAAAATATTTGTACAATTATGTATTCTAGTAAGGAAATGCAGTAACCCTCAAAGGGTGTTAAAAACTCTTACATTTGTTTCATAAAAAATAACCCTTAATTATCCTTAAGACATTTTTAGATGGAAAGTCCTTTCCTTCTTTCTTGCCCTTTCTCTATTTTTCTTTATTTCACTCTTTTTCTCTGCATCTTTCTTCTTTCAGTGCCAATAAGATAACCATTAATCTGTCTTTTCTAATGTTTGTAAAGTTTGTATATGAATGTTGAATAAAATCATCTCATTTTTCACTGCTTTTAGGTTAATAAATTATTGGAAAAGCAACTTACTATCTTTAAAACTGCAAAAGATACTAAAACAACATTTGAGTTAAGTTAGTTTTCAGTTAAATGAGTGTCTTATAAATGAGGTTTTTACAGTTAAACAATTTTGTTTGGTACACTGTAAAAAAAATAATCTGTTGTTTTTACGAAAACAAACTGGCAGCTGTGGTTGCCAGAATAATTCTGTAAAAATAGTGACAATGTGAACAACTTTACAGAACAACCTGTAGTACTAGGGTGTTGTACCGTGTTAGCCATTATGAATGTAGAGAAAAGCCAAGCAAAATGACACCTTTTATTGGCTAACTAAAAAGATTACAATATGCAAGCTTTCCAGGCAACTCGGGCCCCTTCTTCATGATTACATCTCTCCTGAAGAAGGGGCCTGTGTTGCCTCGAAATCTTGCATATTGTAATCTTTTTAGTAAGAACAACCTGTAAATTTTACACTTTAAAACTGTTGTTAAAATATATAATATATACAGTGTGTGTATATATATATATATAATATATATATATATATATACTGTGGAGGATTGCCAGCTTTCCAGTCCGGCCCTCACCCCCAGGCCGCTAGGAGGAGCCCTCCGGACAGCATATTGGTGCCCCGAGTTCCAGCAGGGCCTCATGGACTCTGTAGTTTTTATACACAGCCCTGCTGGATACCTTGGGGGCCGCCAGGAGTCGCTGCGAAGGGCCTCATGGACTCTTTTATGCCCTATAACCTGGGAGTGCATCCCAGTCACGTGACTGGAAGAAGCGATGTGCTCCCGGGATGAAGAAAAGGACTTTGCCCTGACCCGGAAGGAAAACGGACTTGTGGGTTTGGCTTGGAGCCACTTCCGGGTCAGGGGCTATAAAAGGACTCTGGGTAAGCCCAGACATTGAGCTGAGCTGGGAGGTAGGGTGGCGACGTGTCTGGGCGAGGAGGAGAGTTATTGAGAATAGTGTATTGTGTTAATGAGTGTGTGGAGGAGAGTGCTTGGTGCACTACGGTATAATTATAAAATAAATATAATTTATACTTTCACCTGGTCATCTGAGTGGTACCTGAGGGTTCGAGAGGTGGACATGAGCCTCAACTGCTACACTGGCATAGTCGGCAGGATCCTCTGGCCGTCTGGAGGCAGAGGATCTGCATTCACAATTAAATTAGTTGTGGCAGAGAGCCCTAAGAAGGTCTCTCTAGTGACCGTGGAGGTGAAAACTCCACCCGCGACCAAGAGCGCTGCAGCGGGAAGCCAATCTCTTCAGCAGGCAAAAATGGGGAAAAAGTCTGGCAAGAAGAAGGCCAGCACCAATTGGGTGAAGACCGCAACCGATGCCGAGCTGTACTGGACTTACCTAACTGGGTGTGAGGGGGACCGACAGTCGATAAAAGCTGAGCAAGTCCGAAGGGCGCAATTGCAAGTAGGCTGCCAGCAATCGGCTACGTCAACAGCCCTGAAGGAGTCGGGGACACAGCGGGAGAATCCGGAGGTATGTGCCGGGGCAACGCCCGATGGGCAAGGGATAGTTTGTTCCTCTTTTGCAGAGGCCTGCCTTCGGAAAACAACCGCTGATTCGGATACCTGCCTCTTACCGTGGCAAGATGGCCGCGATACCCAGAAGGCAAGTCGGGCTGGAAGTCGGATGGAAGCGGCCAACCCATTCGTGGGATATATCCACGTGACCTCGCTCGACAGCAACCAGGAAGAAGGTCGGTTTGGAGCCGTCGGTGAGGTCATTAATTCCCCAACGCGTCTGCGCTCCGTGAAGGGGAAGGGGGCGGCGAGCGAAGCAGCGCCAACATTAACCAAAGGTAAAAAGGGACGGGAAGTGACTGTAGTGTCTGCCGGCAAAATTAAAAAGGCAGACCGCAGCCAGCCGCAGGAGGCTACCCGTTCCTCTAAAGACTCCAAATCTCAGGAGCCCTTGCGAAGCCCAGCAGAGCACGTGCCAGGAGTGGACGTGCTCATTGGTTCCCGGTCGGCAGGTGACCAAAATAAGGAAGTAGCCTTACTGCCGGCCGAGACAAATAACTTTATAAACTTGCAGGAGCTCGAGAAATGTCTCGCGCCCCTTTACGCTTTCTTCCAGGGACTACAGGAGGTGAAGGAGCGTGTGGAGGAGCTGGGAGCTGCAGCCGAAGCGCCGTTGAAGGGACTGATGACGTACCTTCGGCGGTTAGGCCGTGAAGCCCCGGCCTCAATTGATTCGGCGGTGCAGGTGAGTGAAATCTGCGCCGTATATAATAAGGGGACGCAGTGTGAATCGGCACCGCGTTTAATAAGTTGCGGTTGTCAAAGCGCTGTGTGCCCGACAGTAGAGTGTCGTACGAATACGGAGTGGTTGGGCAGCGATCCGATAGAGCTGGGGCGGCGATATCAGACGCCGCTCCGGGATAATGCGGACCGTAAGAGCCCGACCCGCGTGATAAAGGGGTTGCCGTTGGTTACCGGAGAGGCGGGGGAAATACCGATCGTCCCGGGGCAGCTGAATAGTGCTGTTACCCGGAGCGATGCGGTACTAATGACGCCGCCTCCGAGTTTACACAGGACAACGGGCGTGCAAACAGCAAAGAGGCTCTCTCTTTTCCATAGGGAGCCTCACGCTGTGCAGGAGATCCCCGAATTAAAAAGAGGGTCTCCTAACAATATAAAGAAAAGGGCAGAGAGCAGCAAAGCGGCTATAATTCCCTCCTTGGCGGAGGACAGGGCGGAGCTAACCCTGACGGAGTTTCCAAGGTGTTTTAAGTCCCAAGAAGAGAGGCGACCAGGAGGACGGCGGCGGTGTTACAACTGCCGTCAACCGGGCCATCTATGGCGAAATTGTCCCCGGAGGACAGGGGAGCTGTGGGTTAACCGTTACACTGTTCCCCCAAGGTTCGCTGGGGGGTCTCGACATCGTCGCCAGGGTCCGGACGACGCGTCCTCTTGGAGGAGAACGTCCCTCGCGGGGACCAACGCTCCGCCCCAGTTGGCTTCGCTGAGAGGGGGGAACTGTGGAGGATTGCCAGCTTTCCAGTCCGGCCCTCACCCCCAGGCCGCTAGGAGGAGCCCTCCGGACAGCATATTGGTGCCCCGAGTTCCAGCAGGGCCTCATGGACTCTGTAGTTTTTATACACAGCCCTGCTGGATACCTTGGGGGCCGCCAGGAGTCGCTGCGAAGGGCCTCATGGACTCTTTTATGCCCTATAACCCGGGAGTGCATCCCAGTCACGTGACTGGAAGAAGCGATGTGCTCCCGGGATGAAGAAAAGGACTTTGCCCTGACCCGGAAGGAAAACGGACTTGTGGGTTTGGCTTGGAGCCACTTCCGGGTCAGGGGCTATAAAAGGACTCTGGGTAAGCCCAGACACCGAGCTGAGCTGGGAGGAAGGTGGGCGAAGTTTCTGGGAGTGGAGGAGAGTTATTGAGAATAGTGTATTGTGTTAATGAGTGTGTGGAGGAGAGTGCTTGGTGCACTACGGTATAATTATAAAATAAATATAATTTATACTTTCACCTGGTCATCCGAGTGGTACCTGAGGGTTCGAGAGGTGGACACGAGCCTCAACTGCTACAATACATATATACACTTAAACTGGTAAATCCAAAGGCTCTTTTCTGCTGAATTGGCATGATCACAGTAAAATAAAATGGGGTTCCTTGTAAAATAAACAACAACTGCATGTAAATTTTACCTAAAAAATCAGTTTAATAGCAGTGTGGTCATGCTAATTCAGCAGAAAAGAGCCGTTGGATTTACCAGTTTAAATTGTTTTTTTTTTTTTGTTTTTTTTTAATAAATAAATTTTAAAGTGTAAAATTTACATGTTCTGTAAAGTTGTTCACGTCTTCACCGTATTTTTTACAGAATTATTCTGGCAACCACAGCTGCCAGGTTTTTTTATTGTAAAAACAACTGATTTTTTTTTAGTGTAGAGAAAAATGATTGTGTATCGATATTATCAATTAGTTCTAAAGAGAAACAAAGAGAGATGATATTTGAGAATTATCGTGCATCTGGAAGTGCTCCTGATGACCTTCACCTCCATCTCAGTATACGAGAAAGTCGTGGGGGATTTGGGGGGGCACTTCCGATTATTTTATTTCACTTTCGGCTCCATGAACGACTTTTCCAAAAGCAGCGCCGCCTCACCGTCGTGTTTCGCTTTCTTCATTTGACGGCCGCTGACTGAAGCGCGTACCGGTGCGGATTGGACGATTGACCCGAGGACTGCCGTGCAAATTGCTTTCACGCCGCTCCACTTATGGTGGACTCGAGCAGGTCCTGTGCGCTCCGTTTCCTCCATTTAAAAGGCGCCCTCCCTTCTCAGTCGACCCACTGGATTCTGAGTGCGCTGAAGCCGCTCATTCGAGATCTAGTGGAGGACATGGAGCTCAAGTGGGGCGCTATAATCTCCTTCGGGCTTTTCGCTTGTGCCGCGGCGGGACCGCTTCACGTCCAGTGCAAAGTGGATTGGTATGGACGTGTTCATTTCCTCGCTTTAATAGAATAATCCAGCAGTTGTTGTATTGTAATTGTGAGGGAGATCGTCCCTCAAATGTTAGTCTTTCCTTCTCATCTGAACCGGCACAGGGTTACAGCTAAGGGCGCATGAGCGAGCAGAGCTGGGCGGGATGGATTGGGGAGGCACGGTGGCGCAGTAAGGAGACCAAGGCTCGCGTCCCGGGTCCTGCTTACGCATGGAGGTATTCTTTGGACAAAATTAAATACATAAAAATATCTATATGCAAATAAATACAAGCAAAAGTATTGTGAATAACAACATCATGAAATGTTAGTATACATAGAACGTGTCACGAAAAATACTTTTTGTTGCTCATCCCTTTATGAACTTAATAGCACATTCTCTGCAGAAGAGGTCATCTACCTGACACTAAGCACATGGGGGGGGGGGGGGGGGGGGGTCTTGGTGGGCAGTCAGTACTAGGAAAAATCTTATAAGTGAGGTCCTGACTCTCTGTGGTCATAAAAGATCCCACCTTTGTAAACAGTAGTGTGTATCCTGGTGTCCTGGCTAAATGGCCCACCGTGGCCTGGTCATTCTGCCCCTCTAATCATCCTCTGTCTCCAGTTGGCTCTCTGTCTCTCTTACCACTTCACCACCTAACAGCTCATGTGTGGTGAGTGTACTGGTGCAAAAATGGATGCCGTCGCATCATCCTGGTGGATGTTACACATTGGTGGTGGCTGAAGTGGCTCCACACTCAGTGTGTAAAATGCTTTGAGTAGCGAGAAATGTGCTATTGAAATGTTCACACAACCAACCTGTGCCTTGAGGTAAGGAGACCAGGGTTCACCTTTCATATTTAGCTCTCTGTTAATCATGTAGTGCCTTTCACATCTATCTATCTACTGTAGGTCTGAGTTCCAGGCCACCAAGACCTCTCCCTTCAACCACCACCCAGGTCATATTGCACCCAGCCCCTATTCCTCCTGCAGGTGGTGGGCCCACAGGACTGCTTTTTCCAACTGTGCCCAATTGGGCTCTGTGGTAGGCCCGGCCACCAGGTGCTTGTTTGTGGGACCTTCTTCCAGGCCTGGTTTCAAGAGGAAGCCCTGGTAACCCTATACTAGGTGGGGTACTCTTTCTATCTTCGTAGAGCTGTATTATTAGGAGCTGTGTCTAACCCCTCACCTGGGACAATTTGCCTTGGGAAGCCCTACCAGGAGCTTTTGCTCCAGACAATATAGCTCCCTGGTTAAGTAAAACCTCTCCACCGCAATAAAAAGTTGATTCCCTGTGAGGTTGATTATGCTAGGTTAACTTTATTAAAAACAAATTGCAAGTTGTTACTCTTTACTAGTTCACAGCATTGTACAGTGCCTGTGGGGGTGTATTACAAGTTGCATTTGAAGCGTCTGGCCAGTATTTTGGAGAAACTACCACTGTATGTACAGCCTGAGTTGCAAGTTAACCTGGATGTAGCGGAAGACATTCCTTTTCAATCTCGTGTTACTTCAATCACCTGTGGAGACTTGAAGAATGTATTCAGAGAATATTCATTGTTTCTTTTATGGCATTTAACATCAATGAATTAGGAAACGTAACTAAACAAACAGTCGATATTTATTGTGGGTAGTAAAAAAAAAAAGCACAGTGTAATTGTGCATTTACAATTTTTTATACAATACAAAGAAAATTCACTGTGACCAACTGTCTTTATTATGGGTCTATCAAAAAATACAGGATTGTTGTCCATTCTGGTATCAAAGTAGCAAATATCAGGTGGGTTTGGGAAAGCTCTCAGAAACTAGCCTGCTCATACTGAGAATATTTAATGCTCAAACCTTTCCAAATCCCATCGATCCTCTGATTGCTGTCATCATTAAATGCAGCATTTCTGATTCGTCACTTACACCTCTAGGCAGGAAAAGGGCCATCGAGCATGTGGACGCATAAGGATGTCTGCAAACTCCTTCAAGCTGGTCCTAAAAATCAATTTCAACTTTCCCTGGAAAGCCCACTGGAGGAATGGCATCAGCTCCACTTATGAATATCAAAATTTCTTCAAAGGTTAAATCAGCTTCCTTTTCTAGGAAGGAATACAAATAGAATTACTGAACATTTACTCTAGAATAAAGCGTTGCTTTCAAACCACTCTTTTTTTATATATATATACATACAGTGCTAGTCATAAAATTAGAATATCATGACAAAGTTGATTTATTTCAGTAATTCCATTCAAAAAGTGAAACTTGTATATTAGATTCATTCATTACACACAGACTGATGTATTTCAAATGTTTATTTCTTTTAATGTTGATGATTATAACTGACAACTAATGAAAGTCCCAAATTCAGTATCTCGGAAAATTAGAATATTGTGAAAAGGTTCAATATTGAAGACACCTGGTGCCACACTCTAATCAGCTAATTAACTCAAAAGCCTTTAAATGGTCTCTCAGTCGAGTTCTGTAGGCTACACAATCATGGGGAAGACTGCTGACTTGACAGTTGTGCAAAAGACGACTATTGACTCCTTGCACAAGGAGGGCAAGACACAAAAGGTCATTGCTAAAGAGGCTGGCTGTTCACAGAGCTCTGTGTCCAAGCACATTAATAGAGAGGCGAAGGGAAGGACAAGATGTGGTAGAAAAAGTGGACAAGCAATAGGGATAACCGCACCCTGGAGAGGATTGTGAAACAAAAATGTGGGGGAGATTCACAAAGAGTGGACTGCAGCTGGAGTCAGTGCTTCAAGAACCACCAGGCACAGACGTATGCAAGACATGGGTTTCAGCTGTCGCACTCCTTGTGTCAAGCCACTCTTGAACAAGAGACAGCGTCAGAAGCGTCTCGCCTGGGCTAAAGACACAAAGGACTGGACTGCCTCTTTCTGATGAAAGTAAATTTTGCATTTCCTTTGGAAATCAAGGTCCCAGAGTCTGGAGGAAGAGAGGAGAGGCACAGAATCCACGTTGCTTGAGGTCCAGTGTAAAGTTTCCACAGTCAGTGATGGTTTGGGGTGCCATGTCATCTGCTGGTGTTGGTCCATTGTGTTTTCTGAGGTCCAAGGTCAACGCAGCCGTCTACCAGGAAGTTTTAGAGCACTTCATGCTTCCTGCTGCTGACGAACTTTATGGAGATGCAGATTTCATTTTCCAACAGGACCTGGCACCTGCACACAGTGCCAAAGCTACCAGTACCTGGTTTAAGGACCATGGTATCCCTGTTCTTGATTGGCCAGCAAACTCGCCTGACCTTAACCCCATAGAAAATCTACATGGTATTGTGAAGAGGAAGATGCAATACGCCAGACCCAACAATTCAGAAGAGCTGAAGGCCACTGTCAGAGCAACATGGGCTCTCATAACACCTGAGCAGTGCCACAGACTGATCGACTCCATGCCACGCCGCATTGCTGCAGTAATCCAGGTCAAAGGAGCCCCAACTAATTATTGAGTGCTGTACATGCTCATACTTTTCATGTTCATACCTTTCAGTTGGCCAACATTTCTAAAAATCCTTTTTTTGCATTGGTCTTAATTGATATTCTAATTTTCCGAGATACTGAATTTGGGACTTTCATTAGTTGTCAGTTATAATCATCAACATTAAAAGAAATAAACATTTGAAATACATCAGTCTGTGTGTAATGAATGAATCTAATATACAAGTTTCACTTTTTGAATGGAATTTATTAAATAAATCAACTTTGTCATGATATTCTAATTTTATGACCAGCACCTGTAATAGTTCAGGATACTGCAGACTCTCACACCCCTGCCTTGTCACTTATTTAAAACATGGAGTGGCCATGATGTACTAACCTTTTTGAATATAACAAGATGCTCTGTCGCTTGTGTGGCTGACTTTTTTCCGGCCTTGTGCTGATGGAGGAAGTAAGTGAAGCAACAGCAAAATTGAAGAAAGGTCACTGTCCCAACCTGAAAAACTTAATGTTTCCAAGATGCAAACAAAGTTAAGGAAAATCTTGAAAAAAAATACCTTCACATCTGCATCATATCAAAATGCCACTAGGTAATGTGGCTGTAATGCAGCCTTTATACGAGAAGCAAAATACTCTTACCAAATAAATCTGTTGCATTTTCTTCTGTTGTTGAGTCTGCTGCTTGAATCAATTCTGGAAGATCTCTGGACTGTGACAGACCTTTGCTTTGCTGAATAACTTTGTATTTGAACGACATTGACCACCTCTCTAAAAGCATGATAAAGTCTTGCTCAATCTATAGCAAGTACAATTATTTGAAAATTACACATAAAAAATTAAATTAAATTAACACCATGCCGAAATGTGTTTAGACCATATTTAAGTGA
Organism: Erpetoichthys calabaricus; assembly: GCF_900747795.2. NCBI lineage: Eukaryota > Metazoa > Chordata > Cladistia > Polypteriformes > Polypteridae > Erpetoichthys > Erpetoichthys calabaricus. The sequence continues at coordinate 4,699,067 of NC_041399.2, forward strand.
AACATACATACCAAGCCTTTAATATCTTTGAACTGAGAGAAAACAGATAGCACATTGCAGCACATATTTTCATCATTGACCATCTTCTGCTGATAGCTGAACGTAATCTTCATTTTCTGCTTGACCGTTTCCTCATCTGAACAATGTTTCATAAAGGACATTGCCTCTCTGCATTGAGAAATGGACAAAGGCTCACGTGCGGATGTTGGGCCTCCTGTACGCAACTGGTATGTTAATCATTTTTCCTCAGAGGCTACTTTTCTTTGTATGGTCTTGAGATGCCAGGCTAAATAACCTGATCCACTCTCTGGGTCATAGTAGTGCTCCTCTTAAAAAAGTTAAATAAGTTATATAAATCCAGGACTCCCTTACAAATCAAACCAAACTATAACTCCCCCAAACAAAATTAATAGCTTGTGAGGAGGCATTTTTGATAATTACAAAATGGCCTAAAGGCTACCCCTATAAAATAAAATAATCAATACTTACATAGCCATTTTTTGAATAAGGGTCTTTCAAATAAGGGAAGAGAGAGACAATTCCTCTTGCGTACATCTCCCTTACATGTCTTGGTGGAGTTGTCCTGTAACAGACCCATGTAACATTAGTGTAAAGAAACACGTTTCCTGCATACTGTTAAGTAATAATCAGGATTTTGAAGTTTTTCTTTTAAACTGCTAACCCATCAAAGGTAACTTACCCATAAGACTGTCATTTTAGCAGTAAGAATATTGACCATTTGTCGTCTTGTGCCATCATTTAGAGTTTTGGTCCGCACGTATTCCTTGATTACATGATCTCCTCCTGGGCTTTTCTGCAATATGTTCTCAATCGGCTACAGGGAAAAAAAATACATTAAGTGCCCCACATTTCAGCATACTTAGCAAAGGTGTTGAATAATGGTTCACCTATTAAATTTGAAACCTAATGTATCATATTACTTTATCACTGGTCACACCTTAGAGTCGCTTCATAGAAATGAAGTGCTAGCTTTCAAGGTTTTAATACTAAGAGAAATTTATCGTCTCACTTATTACATTGAACAAATACAATACAAAAATATCCAACAAACATTTAGAATACTGTCAAGTTACTTACACGTCCAGCTTCATGGTCATCAAGCATTCTCTGACGTTTAGTTGTGTGGTCTCCATTATCACCAATTATGACAGTGTCATCTGAGTCACATGTAGACTGATCCACGGAAGAACAGAATGAGATGTTTGCAGAAATTGCTGTACAGCAGAACTATGGAGTCACTTACTTTGTAAATAAGTACTATATAGAAAAATATATTATGTGATGGTCCTTTGAGAAAATAATATATTTCAATTCAATGGAAATGGATCTTCAAATAACTAATGTTCATTTTTGAAATAATTTATATTTTAAACAAAATGATCCTTTAAATCTGAGAATTAAGGTTAACATTTTTTTATTCTATACAATTTTTTGTTTTTAAGTTAGAAGCAAACAACTCAACCAATAAATTCACTATGTAACATAAAATCTGTAGTGCCGTACTGCAGTGATGCAGTTAACATCCAAAACATTTTTTGTACTCTTTTTCCCTTTCAACATTACCACAACTTCAAATAAATTAGCTATCATTAGCACACCTTTTTTAAAAACGTACTAAAATCTCCCTCAGGCAGCAGCTCTAACATGCCATAATAAGTTTAGATAAGAATTTCTCAGAAACAGAATGTATTATTTTAAACAAAACAGTAATTAACAAAAACTACCTTTCTTCAGGAAGTCTTTCATTGTCAAATCTATAAGTTTTACCTATTTTTGTTCATTTTTGTACTTGACCTTCACCAACATTGTTCTGTAAAAATTCACTTTGAAGACATTCAGCACAACTGTACAAAAATAATGTTTCACCCAATAATATCATAAACAATTCTTGTAAAAAATTCTACTTATTTATATATTTCGGAATAAAAGGGGGGCAGGCAACACATTTTAAAATGCAAACTGACTGTAAATGTATTTTCTGAGTGCCCTTTCAGTAGCACACTGTCTCAATAATTCTGAGCGAACAGAAGTACGTTTAACACCCAGATCTTACCTTTAAAATGCATGGAGATGTGAAGGGTGCCTCAGTAACACTCACACGTCTTTTCCTTAATAAGTATAAACTGGCCCTTGTTTTCTAATCGATGCATTTCCCCCGGTGTATGCTGCGGACTGACCAAAGGATCGTACGAGCTATCAACTTGACGTATTTACAGCAGTGGTGGGCCGTCAGGGCCTGCAAGGCCTTCTCTGCTGGCCTAAAAAAATATCTGAATCACAAACTGATGTTAATTATATTTTGTCCATGAATACTTATTAAATAATTCCAAATAGTCTGTCTGCTTCCTTTCATAGCTTTTCCGATGGCTGTGCTGCTTCCAGACATGCATTTTCCGTATTAAAGCATTTAAACAATCACATTTCAGCCATCATTTGTTGCCAGGCAGGGTCAAAGTCAAAAGAAGTCTGCCAGGAGGCCTTCACAATCCGTTCTGCAGGCCCTCTAACACAAAATAAATGTCGATTAAACTGTTGCTTCAACCAATCAGCTTTTGAGTTGGTGTCACTAGGGCCCTCTAGCAGGCGTACAGCAACGTCACCGTATTCAGACCCGTTGATTGGATAGGATGGTGTAATAGAAAAATCTGAATGAGAGCAAAGGGTAGCTGTACACATTGGTATGTTTGGCGGTGAGTATTCCCGTGTCCACTGCTTCTGTTGAGCGGACATTTTCAGCCCTAAAGCGAATTAAAATTTATGCCAGAAATACGACAGGGCAGGTTTGACTTTCAGCATTAGCTTCGATGGTGACAGAAAGGGATTTCGTGATGGAACTGAAGCGCACGGATAATCTGTACGACAGAGTAATTGAACTGTTTTTGAGGAAAGAGAGGAGGATGGATTTTGTTTACAAATAATCCGAATTTTTGGTGAGTAAAATGTTGCGATTTTCCTAAATAATATTGCAAGTTTATGAGTTATTATTGATGTTTTTTATGTGTGTCGCGGTTGTAGCTGCAGTAGAAAGGAACTTGTTCACCCCTGGTTTGTCTATTCAATAAAGGCATTTATTGTGGCTATAGGAGTTATCTATCTGCGATGCAACGGCTCTTTATACTGTATTTCTGTATATTAAGATGGTTTTTATAACCATAAATTAGTTTTTGAGGGGCGGGTTGATTCAGACGGAGCACTACTGAAGGCCTAGGTGTGAAATGCACTGTCCGCCACTGATTTACAGTAAAGTAAAAGTCTCAAAGCACTGAACAATAAAAAAAAGAAAAGAATAAATAAAATGCTGAGAGACAAAATATGGAACAATGACAATCTACCCACGAGTGGCAGCGCTACCCAAATGCCTGTCCGAACAGTTGCGTCCCTCCCAAGTTGACACCTGAGCAGTTCCACAGATTCTGCTGATCTCAAAGTCAGGGGAGGACTGTTCCATAATCTTTATGCAGGCTCCAGAGACCGCCAAGAAACAACATGGCGACGACCCTATATCCACACTCGGCCAAAACGCACCCATTACAGAAAGCAAAGCCAGATGAAAACCAATTCTCACTAACAAAACCACAACGCTTTCCGCCAGTCCGACATCCACTCCGAGGCGGACAAACAGGAGCGTGCACTGATGAGTAGGTCCGATAGAAACGGTGGGACTTTCTGTTCACGCAAGTCATATCCCACCGGTTTCTTGGTAGCAAGTCGAATTTCAAACAGTTTCAAAGAGAGCTACAGACGGCATGCCACACACACACACACCCCCCAGGCGTCATCTTTACGACCAAAAAAATGTCATTTTGGGTCATTTGTAATTTACTGAAGGAGGTTTTTCTAATTGCACGCTTTTGAAGTAATAACCACATCATTTGTATTCAGTGTGCCTACATTCGAACAGTCGACCTACCACTCGAGCGGGAAGTTCATCGGAGCGACACATGGACGTAAATGAAAAGGATTACCAGCAAAGCTGAACACCGCTATGCAGGTTCGCTAAAATTAACGGAACATTGAAATTATGATTCAAATATCAAACATTTTTAATCTGTAAAATAATGACACCCGAACTTGATATTATTGGTGCTCTGATGTAAATAAAATGGCGACTAAAGCACTGAACGAAGGAAGCACATTTAAGAATAGTTAAGCAGGAATGCCTAGCATTGTTTGACGCATTTTAACACAGAGAAACTCTTCTACAATTTTTATATATGTTATCGTTTGTTAGTTTTATATATGACGGAAAATAATGACATGTAAATAATTATCATATAAGTTCAAGCATTATGGTTTCACACGAACAACCAACACAACAAAAGAAATTGAATTTAGAAATATAACAATATCTCGAAGTGCTCTTTTTTAGGTTACATCTTGCCTGAAGAAGGGACCTGAGTTGCCTTGATAGCTTGCATATTGTAATCTTTCTAGTTAGCCAATAAAAGGTGTCATTTTGCTTGGCTTTTCTCTACATTCATAATGGCTAACACGGTACAACACCCTAGTACTTAGGTTACCATGGAAATATATGTATAGTAAAACAAATATTTCAACACTTACTTACAAAAAACTGCAAAAGTTTTACCTTTTCAAGTACAAAATGGAACGACTGCAAAGACGCTTGTATCTGTGATAAGTCCGGGGTGGTTTGGTTTACACAGTTCTGAGTTATCGTCACACCAAGACGGCGCATTCACTGTGTTGCCCAGTCGACACGATACGTCAGCGCGTCAGCCATTTTGCGAGTGGCAAAAGTGCCATTTAAACTGATACAGGTAGACATGGAAACCGGGTTAAAACAATAATGTTTAAAACAGTATCGTTTACATATGACAGATTTTGGAAAATCGTTTAAATGCAATTATTTATATCCATTTATACACTAATAATGACAATTATTAAATAATATTAATAATAATTCTTCTTCTTCTTCTTTTTATTAAATAATTCCTCCCATATAAATAACATTTCTCGGACTGCCTTCTTCCATCTCTGAAACATTTCTAGACTTCGTCCTATTCTTACACAACACAGTACTGAAGTATTGTTTAATGCCTGAGTCACCTCACGTATAGATTACTGTAATGCTATTCTATCTGGCATCTCACACAACCTTATCCATCGCTTACAACTTCTTCAAAATTCTGCTGCCAGGATAATAACCTGCTGTTGTAAATCCACTGAACATATCACACCTATTCTCGCTCAACTTCACTGGCTCCCTGTTAACTACCGATTACAATACTAAATACCGCTCTTAACATTTAAAGCTCTCCACAACCTCACTGATCTCCTCCAGACTTACACTCCTCTCGCTCACTCAGATCCTCATCTGCAGCTCTACTTTCTGTACCACACGTCAGACTCAGTGCTATGGGAGCTCGAGCGTCTCTTATTGTGCTCCTCAACTCGGGAATTCTCTTCCCTCTCATATTCGTCAGCTCAATTCAATAACACATTTTAAAACTGCCCTCAAAACTTATCTTTTCAAACTGGTGTACCAATTGTGAATTTTGCACTGTTACTACCAGTTATCTTTGTTTGTCTTTCTTTCAACAGTGAAATGATCCACTCAATGACAAAAATAAACAATTTTATTGTATACAAACTAATAATAATAATAATAATAATAATAATAATACATTTTATTTATATAGCACCTTTCCCATGCACAAGGCACTTACAGAAGATAATAAAGAACGGCAGCGTATACAGTATATAGCATTGTACAAACCAGATAAATAAATAAAGAAGATTAAGACAGTAAATTCTGAAAAAAATTTACTGCTTAAAATTAACTGCTTAAAAACTAGCTTAATAATTTATGAAAACATTTCACTAATTGCTCTCTCAATCTCTCTCTGTCTCTCACACACGCACACACACACACACACAATGTGGTTACTTAAATATACACAGAATAGAATCTAAAATCCATGAAACAGAGCTTTCTTCCATAGCTTTTTCCGTGTGTTGCCACTCTGTAATTTGAGAGTATTCAGTCTGGCAATATGGTGCAGCCTTAGTTTGTAGAAGACAGACACGACTAAAGACATGAGCATAAAATGATGCTTGTCAATTTCAAACTGAGTTTCCTCGATGTGCTCCTTGAGAACAAACAGATCATCTGAACCAATCGCAGCCCGAACAAACTGATTGATCAAAGATCCACTGACAGCTTGCCCTCATGTCGACTGTCAGATAACACGCTCAGCTACTTTGACCACCTTGACTGGACCTTCAGAAGGAATCATCAAACCTTCTTTGTTTTTTAATGTGAGCAAGTGGTAGATTTGATCATACGATGCCAGTACAGCATCTGTTACCAAACTAGCACGGCACACATACAGCTTTCTCAAAATCCCGTCTAAGAGCTACCTCCCACTGCTTCCTGAGGTGGATTTCTTTGGGAAACTTTCAAAGAAATGTTAACAGCTAACAACAATCTACATACGTTTAGCCAAAACGTTGTTTGGAGGCTCACTTGAGCACATAAATGCATAGCTTTGCTAGCTTAGCCTGGCGTAGCTAAAGTTAAAATTATAAAATGGGATTTTCTAATGGCCAAATATAACCAAAACAATTGTTCAGCTTTACCTATGAAATGTAATCCCTGTGATCTGCTTTAGAGGTACAGCGGTTTGTACAATCCCAAGCAGCACATGCATGAGGCATCTTTATCCATTACTTCACTCCACAGCAGTGCCACTCGCAATATGGCAGCGACGTTGACGTACGACGCTGCTGGTCATGAGGCGTCTAGTAGTTCTATGTCTATGGTTACGCTTCTCCGTTTAACTCTGAATAGTAACACCCACTCTATAGATGCTCTAGCAAAAATGGGAAACAAAATAACACCAAAGGTGTCAAAAACAGTCTACACTGTTATTTTAACACTTTGATTTTTACAGTGCTGCACACCAGTGTTAGTTTTGAATGTAATTAAATTCAACTCTTTATTGAGTTGTACTTGACTCTTTTTCAGAGTTGAATAACTTACACTTTTGAAAGTGTTAAATTAACTCTGTAAAGATTGGGACAAAATAAACACCGGCATAGTGTTAAATTTTACTCTCTCATAGTTCACTCAAAAAAATTATTCTTTAGATTAACTTAATTCAATTACGTGTAAAATTTCCAAGTAATTGAATTAAGCTATTTTAAATATGATTAATTTTAGTTAACTCAAGGCCATCTATATTTGTTACTCAAATCCAAAAGAATTAAATTGGATTGATTGTATTTAGTGTAGTTATTCGAAACTGTTTACAGTTTATTGATCCAACTCAAATAAAATAATTTCACTTAAACCAGTCGCTACATGTTAATTCAACATATTTAGATAGATAGATAGATAGATAGATAGATAGATAGATAGATAGATAGATAGATAGATAGATAGATAGATAGATAGATAGATAGATAGATAGATAGATAGATAGATAGATAGATAGATAGATAGATAGATAGATAGATAGATAGATAGATAGATAGATAGATAGATACTTTATTAATCCCAAGGGGAAATTCACATACTCCAGCAGCAACATACTGATAAGAACAATATTAAATTCAAGAGTGATAACAATGCAGGTATACAGGCAGAAAATAACTTTGAATAATGTTATTTTTACATTTGTCTCCTCTGTCTGGAGATGATCCTGTTCAGTGGATGCGGTGGATTCTCCATGATTGACAGGAGCCTGCTCAGCGCCCATCGCTCTACCATGGATGTCAAACTGTCCAGCTCCGTGCCTACAATAGAGCCTGCCTTCCTCACCAGTTTGTACAGACGTGAGGCGTCCCTCTTCTTTATGTTGCCTCCCCAGTACATCACCGCGTAGAAGAGGGCACTCGCCACAACCGTCTAAAAGAACATCTGCAGCATCTTATTGCAGATGTTGAAGGACGCCAGCCTTCTAATGAAGTATAGTCAGCTCAATCCTCTCTTGCACAGAGCATCGGTATTGGCAGTCCAGTCCAGTTTATCATCCAGCTGCACTCCCAGGTATTTATAGGTCTGCACCATTTGCACACAGTAAAAGGCACTATAGATAGATAGATAGATAGATAGATAGATAGATAGATAGATAGATAGATAGATAGATAGATAGATAGATAGATAGATAGATAGATAGATAGATAGATAGATAGATAGATAGATAGATAGATAGATAGATAGATAGATAGATACTTTATTAATCCCAAGGGGAAATTCACATTCTCCAGCAGCAGCATACTGACACAATAAATAATATTAAATTAAAGAATGATAATAATGCAGGTGAAAAACAGACAATAACTTTGTATAATGTTAAATGTTAACGTTTACCCCCCCGGGTGGAATTGAAGAGACGCATAGTTTGGGGGAGGAACGATCTCCTCAATCTGTCTGTGGAGCAGGACGGTGACAGCAGTCTGTCGCTGAAGCTGCTCTTCTGTCTGGAGATGATACTATTTAGTGGATGTAGTGGATTCTCCATAATTGATAGGAGCCTGTTGAGCGCCCGTTGCTCTGCCACAGATGTCAAACTGTCCAGCTCCACTGCCATTTAAATCACTGAAAAACAAAGAGGCAAATTTTCATTGACAAAAATAGTCAGGTAATCATCTACGCTTACATTTGCTAATACCAACTTTCCCATATGACTAACCAGTCAATCTCCAGTGATAAATATCACACGCAAAAGAAGTTTAACAAAACTACATACAGTACAACTTAACACAGCCTTAACCTGCTGCTTGATTAGTGGGAAAGTTAAAATAAATTTCCTAAACTGGTTTTAAATGCAGCTGCCCCCATGATAATGGGGCTTCTCAGCACAACAAAACCACAATGCACTCTAAGCAACAACAATATAACTTTATTTTTTTGTACAGTTGACCAATTATCTTGCAAATTAGAGCAAACTTCAAACAAAGCACAACTACAAACATCTATCACCAGGGGGTGCTGTGAATATACAAGAGACAAGATTTTCGCCCAACCTAGAAGTGCTGGCAGGCTATGTGAGTGGAAACCCAGAAGTACTCCCAGACTGGACAATATAAAAGGACTGAACAGACCTCACAGAAGTGAGCCAGAGTCAGGAGTGGAAAATACTTGCTGGGAGGTGTGGAAGAGAAGAGAAGGAAAACAAAGAAAGAAAGAAAAAGAAAGAATAATTGTGGGCTGTATTGCCTATTTGTTTGGGGCTGTGGTGCAACAGAGCATTGGAAATAAAAATGAACACGCTCTTGGTGCTTTTAAACCTGTGTCCTCAGTGTCTGTCTGTTGGGTTTGAGGAGCAACAGTGCCCTCTAGTGTTCAATATATATATATATATATATATATATATATATATATATATATGTATATATATATATATATATATATATATATATATATATATATATATATATATATATATATATAAAATATTCACGGCATTCGTAGTCTGTGTCACAATGTGATTCTCGGGAATCGAACCTCGGAGCCAGAGGCGAAGCCCCTAACGTTGCGCCACGGCGTGTGGTTCGTTTATTTGACAGCATGTAGATCGGGGTAATTACATTCACGGCATTCGTAGTCTGTGTCACAATCTGATTGTATGGGTGGTTACCTACCAGGTAACGCTTGTGGTTGGCCAGCAAGTCTGCTAACATCCTATATATATATAAAAAAATATATATATATACCCCACCATAGAGACAAGAACTAAGCTATCCACTAAAGACATAATGCACCTAATATCACTTTGCCAAAAAACTTTCAACGGCAAATACTACATTCAAAAAGAAGGCATGCCAATGGAATCACCGTTATCAGGACTGCTAGTGGAACTGGTAATGCAGTGATTTGAAAACGTGGCTCTATCCCAGTTCACGCCCAAAATTTGGATGCGCTATGTAGATGACACATTCATCATATTAAAAAATGATCAGCTGAACGAGTTCTACAAGCACATCAACACAATATTCCCTGCAATCCAATTCACCATGAAAAAAGAAATGAACCGATGCATCAGCTTCCTGGACATCTCCATTGAAAGAAGTAACGACGCCACCCTGACCACAAGTGTTTACCGTAAGAAATTCTATGTAGACAAGATATTACACTTCGCCAGTAATCACCCGGCATCTCATAAACAAAGCTGTATTAAAACTTTATTCAGAAGAGTCCACAGCCATTGTAATATGAAGGAAACAAAAATGGATGAGAGACGCTATCTCTTCCATCTTTTCACTTCAAACGGATACTCAAAGATGTTCATTAAACCATGCCTACACAGGAGACACCAGAGAATACATCGACTCGAACCAGACTCCCCCATCACACCTGGCACACACTTCCTTATCATTACAATGTGTCTGAAGGTGCAGCACGCATCCTGTCCAAGTCAGGCGTCAGAATAGCACACAAACCCACGAACAATCTGCGCACGGTCCTCTTTAATGCTAAAAACAAGAAATCGACAGCAGAAACACGACACGCAGTTTATAGCATTCCATGCAGTTCTTGCTCAGCGGTATACATAGGACAAACATCAAAAAGAATTGCAACACGTATACAGGAACATCGCAATGCCGTCAGAAGGAAGGACTCACGATCACAGATCTATACGCATACTACATCAACAGGACATACATTTAACTGGGACAATGTACAATGTTAAAGTAAGATTTAAGGCCAGTACTAAAAGTGCCAGAGAGCTGGCTGAAATGCCATTAGCAAATATTTGGAAATAAACTTGGACATGCAAACTTAAGAACATCCATCCATCCATCCATTATCCAACCCGCTATATCCTAACTACAGGGTTCCCAAGATGGCCACTAAATGTCTCTTTCGGCACCCTCTGATGACATCACTTCCGGCTCCATCCCAATGATGTCACGTCCGGTCTCCATAAGATGACGTCACTTCCTCCTTCTGATGACGTCGTATCCGTCTGCAAGTTTTGACGTCATCTCCTGCCACATCGTTTCCGTCCACCATTTTGTTACTGTATATAAACGCCATCTTTTGTAATCCACATTGTGATTTGCTGTAAATAGTATTTGATCCATCATTTTTGCCTCGTTGCATTCTTTTGTCCATTGGACATTATACAGGGACAGTCCCCAACTCTTTTCCTTTGTGGAAGTGTTTTGTTTTTCATTACAACACCTATACTGGCTGTTATTTACCTCAGTTAATGATGTAGATGAGTTTTTGGAATATTTTCTTTTTCATTACAACAAACTTGTTTAGTTTGACAAAGGAGGAATTTGAGCCTGGAAGTGACTTATTCCATGTGCTTCCACTTTCCCCCTCATTTGAGCCCAAAGGCAACACCATCTACCTCACATTCCCCAACTCTGTGAGACGATCCGAGACAGGATCCTTATGGAGAATTGCCAGTGGTGACGCACGTGGACTATTGGACTTAGCAGCTGAGGAACAATGTCACAGTTAACAGAAATAAAACTAAAACAGGAAAAGAAAAAACAAAAACAAAAAACAGCCAACATCCTGGTGCCCTTGGCACCCACTGCACCCTTCACTTCACGCAGTTGTCGCTTGTATTTAAAGTTGCACCCTTGATGGCCTCCTGTGTGACCCTGATGATCTTTTCTTTATAGATGTGCCAGATTTATGTTGTGCAGCACGGTTTAGTGACAGGTCATTACAACTCAGTCCAGGTAAACCTCCTTATTCATATATCATCCTAGTAGTTGCTTACCAGCTTGTGACCCCCAGGTTCATCCATGCTGTGTCTGGCAGCACCAACACAAGATGAACTTGAAAGGTTAATCCACAGCAGCTGACTAATGTCATCCTCTGTCACAATTTTAAGTAGACTCAAAGAGATTGTTGGGTATCCACCTTCAGCTCTGTCAGGACCTTTCAGAGACCCGTCGGTTGAAACAAGCGGGTCCAGTCACTTCCTCTTGGTCTCCCAAGTCTCTGACATTGAGAAGACTTTGATTGAAGACAGTCCTCGAGCTTTAAGTTGTCAAATTCCTCCAAGAGGTCCTCTTTACCATATAAATGTATCAGGTTAACCTAAGGAAGCATAAAGAAAGTTATTACAGTCATATGAAAAAGTTTGGGATCCCCTCTTAATTCTTTGGATTTTTGTTTCTCATTGGCTGAGCTTTCAAAGTAGCAACTTCCTTTTAATATCTGACATGCCTTATGGACACAGTAGGACTTCAGCAGTGACATTAAGTTTATTGGATTAACAGAAAATATGCAATATGCATCCTAACAAAATTAGACAGGTGCATAAATGTGGGCACCCCAATAGAGATATGACATCAATACTTAGTTGAGCCTCCTTTTGTCCTCTAGACGCTGTCCTCCTATAGCCTCTGATGAGTGTCTGATTCTGGATGGAGGTCTTGTTCACCATTCTTCATACAAAATCTCTCCAGTTCTGTTCAATTTGATGGACAGCCTGCTTCAAATCATCCTATAGATTTTCGCTGATATTCAAGTCAGGGGACTGTGACGGCCATTCCAGAACATTGTACTTATCCCTCTGCATGAATGCCTTTGTAGATTTTCAACTGTGTTTTGGGTCATTGTCTTGTTGGAATATCCAACTTCAACTTTGTGACTGATGCTTGAACATTACCCTGAAGAATTTGTTGATATTGGGTTGAATTCATCTGGCCCTCGACTTTAACAAGGGCCCCAGTCCCTGAACTAGCCACACAGCATGATGGAACCTCCACCAAATTTGACAGGAGGTAGCAGGTGTTTCTCTTGGAATGCGGTGTTCTTCTTCTGCCATGCAAAGCGCTTTTTGTTCTGACTAAATAACTCAATTTGTGTCTCATCAGTCCAAAGCACTTTGTTCCAAAATGAATCTGGCTTGTCTAAATGAGCATTGGCATACAACAAGCGACTCTGTTTGTGGCGTGAGTGCAGAAAGGGATTCTTTCTCATCACCCTGCCATACAGATGTTCTTTGTGCAAATTGCTCTGAATTGTAGAACGATGTACAGATACACCATCTGCAGCCAGATGTTCTTGCAGGTCTTTGGAGGTGATCTGTGGGTTGCCTGTCACCATTCTCATCAATCCTGCTCATATGCCGCTCCTGTATGTCTCTTGGCCTGCCAGACCTGCTGGGTTTAACAGTAACTGTGCCTGTGGCCTTCCATTTCCTGATTCCATTCCTTACAGTTATAGAAACTGACAGTTTAAACCTCTGAGATGGCTTTTTGTAGCCTTCCCCTAAACCAGGAGACTCAACAATCTTTGTTTTCAGATCTTTGGAGAGTTGCTTTGAGGATCCCATGCTGTCACTCATCAGAGGAGAGTCAAAGGGAAGGAAGCCCAACTTGTAATTGACCACCTTAAATCCCTTTATATCTCATGATTGGACTCACCTGTCTATGAAGTTCAAGGCTTACTGAGCTCATCAACCAATCAGCATTGAGCAGTGACAGGCATTCAAATCAGCACAATGACAAGGGGACCCACATTTGTGCACAGCCAGTTTTTCACATTTGATTTAATTTCATACAACTAAATACTGCGTCACTAAAAATCTTTGTTCGGAAAACACCGCAGTACTCCTGGGAAATGAAAGACAGACCACTGTTATCTTTATTGTTGAAAGGAGAGTCAATTATTATGCAGGCCGAGAGGGGGTCCCAAACTTTTTGATATGACTGTATATACATACATATATAGATAGATGAAGTGCTCTCATCACATGCAGTCAAGTAAAAATCAAAAGCACAAGTCTTTATCTGACACTTGATGTTTTACGTTAGCAGGCAAATCTTCAATTTGCCACACAACTGCGTTTCTGGACAAGCGAACCTTGTTGAATTCCTGCATCTTTCCTACGACTTTAGCGATTTGCCGTTTTATGACGTCACCACCTGAGAAAGGTTTCCCATGATGGGCAGTGAGTTGCGCTACCTCGTAACGGGCTAATGTGGCATTTTCTTGTGTTTTGTTAGCACGGAAAAAAATCCTGTTGTTGAGCTAGCAGACCAGCTGCCATTTCCTTAACTTTCTGTTCTCGCTCGGCACCAGTGTGGGACGTGGAGGTCAGATGTTTGGTTTCGTAGTGTCGACACACATTATACTCTTTCATCACTGCAATAGTTTCATTGCAAATCAAACAGACTCACTTGCCCTTGACTTCTAGGAAGAGAAATTAATTTTCCCCACCGAGTCTGAAATTTTCTGCACTCACTTGCTGTTGTGCGTTTCTTTGGTTCTGCCATTTTTGGTTACGCTTGTTTGTGAAGATGCTGCCTTGATCAAGACGGTAGCTCTGCCTTGTGTTAAACCTCAGAAGTACAATGCAGTTGAGAACAAGTTTCGTGTGTGGGCCTGTGGTGTAGCTGGTCCGCAGCTCAGCTCAGAGGGCCAGTTTTTAAATAGATAATCGCTTTAAGAGGGGGCGTCGTAGTGTGGCCGGAGCGGTTCCAGGGAGCTTCGTGATGCGAGTGGTCCTTACTTAAGTGCACAGGTGAGGAGTCGTCCGCATCCGGAATTGTTGCCAGGTGCTGCTAATCGCCAGGCCCGAGGAGAGGGGGGTGCAGCCGGTACATCACGCCGGGGCCTATGAAGCTCAAGGGGGCCCATGAAGCCTAACGCGTCCCATAATTTTTATTATAATTTGAACATTTATTTATTTAATTCATTTAATTTTTATTGTATTTTTTTTTAAATTTTGCAAGTCTGTTTAGTTTCAAAATTAGTAGAATTGGTAAAACTCAGCATTGAGTCTGATGTAACAAAACTGTTTGATTATGTAATTCAGAGTTTCGCCAGGCAAAGGGCCAGGAAAGCACCTTTGTTCAGCAGACAATAAATGCTATTATAAATGTCTTTTACTATTATAAATATATTACTTTATTATTACATTTATACCTATACATACTTATCTAAATGTATCAATGTAATCTACGATTGTTAGAAATAAATAATAATATACACACATACAGTACATGTTTGCAGAATTTTGTATAAGGGCCCACACACCTTCTTTGCACCGGGGCCCGGATTTTCTCTCGGCAGCCCTGCTAATCGCCACACCTGATCCACGTCCCCGTAATAAATAATAGAAGCACAAGGCGGATGGGGGGAAAAAAAAGAGAGAGAGAGAACAGGAACGGAGGTTAATGGAGAAGAAGGTGGCAGGAAGGACAAAGCCGGTGAGGGAGAGCGAGAGCGAGAGCAGACTCGTGAAAGTTTAATGCAGCTGGTAGGAGAGCCCTGAATGAGTGTTTGGCAACTCTCAAATTGGGGGAGAGCAGATTGAAGTGGTCTCTTCAGCTGAGCAATTTTGACCAGCAGAGGGGTCGACTGGCCTTGAAGGAAGAGGAGTCGAGGAGGCTTTGGGGCATAATGAGCACCCTGGCCGCTGGGGAGGGAACCCAAGTCTCAGTCAGGCGGGAGCCCGACGTACCCAGAGATCAGAGGGCTGCCGGACGAGAATTGAACGGAGCTTCATTTTGCTAATAGGGCGACTCCTCTGTTGCGGGGCCCGTAGGGGAGAAGCAGGGGAGCCGCCAGTAAGAGAGAAGAAAGCACCGGAGTTTTAAGAAAAGACTCCTTCCAGCCATTGTTTTAACCTCTCTGGCAAAGGTGGTATATAGGCATCGACCCGACACAGACTGACAATGGAGGCTCGTGTAAAATAAACAAAAAGAACTTTTATTTTTCTTCAGCCGTGGGGCACCTCTTTCCTGTGTCCCACAGGCCCAACACAGTCCCAAAACACCCCAAACAACAACAACAACACAAATATTTATTTCTATAGCACATTTTCATACAAAAAATAGCTCAAAGTGCTTTACATAATGAAGAAAAGAAAAATAAAAGACAAAATAAGAAATTAAAATAAGGCAACATTAGTTAACATAGAAAAGGAGTAAGGTCCGATGGCCAGGGTGGACAGAAAAAACAAAAAAAAAAACTCCAGAAGGCTGGAGAAAAAAAATAAAATCTGTAGGGGTTCCAAGACATGAGACCACCCAGTCCCCTCTGGGCATTCTACCTAACATAAATGAAATAGTCCTCTTTGTAGTTAGGGTTCTCACAGAGTCACTTGATGCTGATGGTCATACAGACTTCTGGCTTTTAATCCATCCATCATTGTTGGAACATCATGGTATTTAGAGTAGATGGTGCCACCACCAAAAGGACACCGGAAAAGGAAACAGAAGAGAGAGTAGGGGTCAGTACAGATTTTAGAGCCACCATGAATGGTTATTATAATGAATTGGATATACAGAGCATCAGGATTAGATTATACAGTGAAGTTATGAGAAGGCCACTCTTCTTTCTCTACTACTCCTCCCAGGCTCCTAGGCAGCTTCGTCGTTGTCATCGTCCTCCTCCTCCTCCCGATTCTGGCGCCTCGAGAAGTGGCTGCAGGCTCCTTTTATAGTACCACCAGAAGTGCGCCAGATGCTCGTTGACCTACTTCAGGTTGCACTTCCAGGGGTGGCTGCAGTCCAGCCCACATGGGCTCGTTAAGCCATGCAGCTCCCCTTGGTGGTGGCCATAGAGCCCAACAGGGATGATCTTCAGTGTTCCACCATTGTGGCCCCGATGCCAACCCAGATGGGCTGCCACCAAATGTTTTCGGGGGATGTAGTGTGCATCCCTTGGCTGCTCCTCCTGATCCATTGTCAAAAGGGCGTCCCGGCTATCCGCCACACCTCTTTGTTTCAAAGGATTTATCTATTGTGTTGTTAACCTCCACGGTTTCACCCTCTGTTTTTATTGGATTATGTAATTATTGACTTTGAGATACACTGCACTTATTTATTTTGGACACTGTTTTTGGTTTGTTTTTAAATAAAAGCACCCTGCACTTTTTGCACCATCCCCTTGCTTCGTTGTTGATAGATAGATAGATAGATAGATAGATAGATAGATAGATAGATAGATAGATAGATAGATAGATAGATAGATAGATAGATAGATAGATAGATAGATAGATAGATAGATAGATAGATAGGATAGATAGATAGATAGATAGATAGATATGAAAGGCACTATATGATAGATAGAATAGATAGATAGATAGATAGATAGATAGATAGATAGATAGATAGATAGATAGATAGATAGATAGATAGATAGATAGATAGATAGATAGATAGATAGATAGATAGATAGATAGATAGATAGATAGATAGATAGATAGATAGATAGATACTTTATTAATCCCAAGGGGAAATTCCCATACTCCAGCAGCAGCATACTGATAATAACAATATTAAATTAAAGAGTGATAACAATGCAGGTATACAGACAGACAATAACTTTGTATAATGTTAACGTTTACCTCCCGGGTGGAATTGAAGAGTCGCATAGTGTGATGGAGGAACGATCTCCTCAGTCTGTCAGTGGAGCAGGATGGTGACAGCAGTCTGTCGCTGAAGCTGCTCCTCTGTCTGGAGATGATCCTGTTCAGTGGATGCAGTGGATTCTCCATGATTGACAGGAGTCTGCTCAGCGCCCGTCGCTCTGCCACGGATGTCAAACTGTCCAGCTCCATGCCTACAAAAGAGCCTGCCTTCCTCACCAGTTTGTCCAGGCGTGAGGCGTCCTTCTTCTTTATGCTGCCTCCCCAGCACACCACCACGTAGAAGAGGGTGCTCTCCACAACCGTCTGATAGAACATCTGCAGCATCTTATTGCAGATGTTGAAGGATGCCAGCCTTCTAAGGAAGTATAGTCGGCTCTGTCCTCTCTTGCACAGAGCATCAGTATTGGCAGTCCAGTCCAGTTTATCATCCAGCTGCACTCCCATTTATAAGTCTGTACCCTCTGCACACAGTCACCTCTGATGATCACGGGGTCCATGAGGGGCCTGGTCTTCCTAAAATCCACCACCAGCTCCTTGGTTTTGCTGGTGTTCAGGTGTAGGTGGTTTGAGTCGCACCATTTAACAAAGTCCTTGATTAGGTCCCTATAATCCTCCTCCTGCCCACTGCTGATGCAGCCCACGATAGCAGTGTCGTCAACGAACTTTGGCACGTGGCAGGACTCCGAGCTGTATTTGAAGTCCGATGTATATAGGCTGAACAGGACCAGAGAAAGTACAGTCCCCTGCGACGCTCCTGTGCTGCTGACCACAATGTCAGACCTGCAGTTCCCAAGACACACATACTGAGGTCTGTCTGTAAGATAGTCCATGATCCATGCCACCATCTCTGTCAGCTTGTCCCTAAGGAGCGGAGGTTGGATGGGTTGGTTGAAGGCGCTAGAGAAGCTCCAGAAACATAATTCTTACTGCACCACCACCTCTGTCCAAGTGGGAGAGGGATGTCTTCACTGATCAGCTCATCCGGTGACATTACTGATGGTGTCAGGTTCGAGGGCTCCCCAGAAGCCAGATGGGAGCATGGAGCTGAACCCACATCGTCACAGGGCCATATTTTATTATTTTTTTACAATTTTGCTGCAGAGCCAATTAAAAAATGGACCACATGCCGCAGTTTGGACACCCCTGAATTAGAGGGTGAGGAGCAAATGCGCTTTCTCCGCTCTCTCCCGCGCTATAAACGTAATGTTCTCTCTTAGCCAAATATGAACTTTACCTGGGTGTGTGTATAAAGAATGAGATATGAAACTAACCAGTAGTCAATGTGCAAGTTGTCAACTGAATAGTGAATAAGCGACTCTTTTAGGTTCATACAGTAAATTTGTAAATGGACTCTGAAGGAGTCAACCAGACATGAAGCTCACCGCACGTCACTGATAAAGCTGTTAGCCAAATCCACAAGCAATTGCAGCCTTACTAAAGCCACGTCAAGTGAGGCCTTAAAGCCTCCTACATGTATGAGCAGCTGGCCATCTAAATGACGCTTTGAATGACGTGAAGGAGTTAAAATGTCACATCATCAAAGGGTTATTTCGATGGCCAGCTGCTCGTCCTAACGGGCAAGTGTGTTGTGTGTTCAGGCCAAGACGCATCCATTGGTCTCTGAAGCCATGAGGCAGGATGTCCCACCACCGTGCTGCCCCCTTTTCTATTGTTGGTGTAAGGTCGTAAGTTTCACTTATGCAAAACAGGACACCTGACCTCCTTTAAATTATTGGCAGAGGACACTCGCGATCACCCAAGCGTCTCTTTGCTTAATTAACCTCTGGCATGACTGAAAGATGCTGCTACCCTCTGAGGGCTCGTCAGGTTTTCTTGCTTGCTCCATTCTCGGCAGGAAACTTGAAATGCTTGAAACTGGCACCTCGTTGTGGCAGCTGGAGCTCCGAAATAAAGTAATTACCTCCATCGGCCCCGTCAGCCAGTTTTAATTACTTGAAGAGAACAAGAGGGCACAATCGCCAAGCTAGCCTTGAGATCGCAGCAGGAAGGGCACCTTTTGTCACCTCAGCCCAGATGTGCTTTAAACTTTGCATTCTTCATAAGCCACCAATGTTCAAATTAGCCTTCTACTTTTTATCATTACTGTCAGATGATCAAGGGATGACAGCATCCATCCCAGCATTCATTTATTAATTTGCCAGCAGATGGCACTGTTGTACTAAAATGAAATAAGAAGTTTATTTGACTCAGTGCTGCTTTGCATTCTGTCAGCCAATGCGATTAGCGAGGGTCAGGAAGGAAGGATAGCCATGAAGGTTGTGACAGATGGCCAAGAAGCCCCTTCACCACATCTGCCAGGGGACAAGGGTGGGAAGCCCAGTATCTACCCCTGGACGCTAGATGGCAGCCTCCCTGGTTTGCAGCAGTGCCTCGGACTCTCCCAGGGCTTCAAGGGGGTTGCAGTTCTGTGCAACTCTGTGGGGTTCCGCAGGCGCTGCCAGGGGGTGCTGCAACAGGAGCTGCTGGCCCCTTTTTGGGCACTGGTTTTGCCACACCTGGAAGTGCAGCTGGATGTCGGCAATCAAACACCTGGAGCACTTCCAGGTACCCAATAAAAGCGAGCCAGTGACCAACCACTCGGCAGCCAGAATCGGGAGGAAGAGGACGAGGTTGCCAGGGAGGAGTGGTGGTAAAAGAAGAAGAGTGTGTTGACTTGTGTTGATTTACTGTCTGTGCTTTGGGACTGTGTATTGCCTGTGGACACGGGGAAGATGTGCGCCCACAGGAGAAGAAAATAAACAGTTTATTTTATTTTACCCGTGCCTCACATGTGAATCTGTGTCGGGTCGGGCGCTATATAACACAAACACTCACACAATAAGGCAATACACGTACAGCACAATTACAAGATTACACGGTGCCATTTTTAACAGAGAAATACAAAACTCAAGTTTGTCCCGTCTACCAACCCAGTGATATTTTCATAACGAAAACAAGAACTAGAACTAAAAATATTGTTTTTCGTTTTACAAGAACGAGAACTGAAATTAAGGCAAACAGAGAAACTAAAACTAAATAAAAATAAAAATGAGTGATATGTGAATGATGGCGGCACAGTGGTGCAGTGGGTAGCGCTGCTGCCTCGCAGTTGGGAGACCTGGGGACCTGGGTTCGCTTCCGGGTTCCTCCCTGCGTGGAGTTTGCATGTTCTCCCCGTGTCTGCGGTGGGTTTCCTCCGGGCGCTCAGGTTTCCTCCCACAGTCCAAAGACATGCAGGTTAGGTGGATTGGCGATTCTAAATTGGCCCTAGTGTGTGTTTTGTGTGTGTCCTGCGGTGGGTTGGCACCCTGCCCGGGATTGGTTCTTGCCTTGTGCCCTGTGTTGGCTGGGATTGGCTCCAGCAGACCCCCGTGACCCTGTGTTCGGATTCAGCGGTTGGAAAATGGATGGATATGTGAATGAACTAAAATGAGAGTAAAAACAGCAAATCACATTTTCACTCAATCCGGGTTCAGTCGTGCAAAGGGGTTGTGTTCACTTACGTTGCGCTCTTCACTATGTACCGCTGCCCCAGGAGAACAACTAACTCCCGGGTTGCCGCACAATTAGACAACTGCTGAAGCAAAGCAGTTAAATATCAAAAATTTGTCGGGCAACGTGACCAACACTCGTCCTTTTATTTGACCCCTCACCACATGTCCCAGCTCAGCATTAAACTACAAGCCATATCACAAAATAAAGAAGAGGCAAAAAAAAATTACACATATACTGTATATTTTACATATACAGTCATGGCCAAAATTATTATTAATTATTATTCCTTGAAAATGCACCATTTCTCCCAGAAAATTGTTGCAATTACACCTGTTTTGGTATCCACATGTTTATTTCCTTTTATGTGCATTGGAACAACACAAAAAAAGCAGAGAAAAAAAGCCAAATCTGACATCACGTCACACAGAACTCAAAGACCGGGCTGGACAAAATTATTGGCACCCTCTACTTAATATTTGGTTGCACGCCCTTTGGACAAAATAACTGAAATCAAGCGCTTCCTATAACCATCAACAAGCTTGTTACACCTCTCAACTGGAATTTCCGACCACTCTTCTTTTGCAAACTGCTCAAGGTCTCTCAGATTTGAAGGGCGCCTTCTCCCAACAGCAATTTTGAGATCTCTCCATAAGTGTTCAATCGGATTTAGATCCGGACTCATTGCTGGCCACTTCAGAACTCTCCAGCGCTTTGTCTTCAACCATTTCTGAGTGCATTTAGAGGTATGTTTGGGGTCATTGTCCTGCTGGAACACCCATGACCTCTGACGCAGACCCAGCTTTCTGACACTGGGCCCTACATTCCGCCCCAATATCTTTTGGTAGTCTTCAGATTTCATGATGCCTTGCACACAGTCAAGACATCCAGTGCCAGAGGCAGCAAAACATCCCCAAAACATCTTAGAACCTCCGCCATGTTTGACTGTAGGTATTGTGTTCTTTTCTTCGTAGGCCTCATTCCATTTTCTGTAAACAGTAGAATGATGAGCTTTACCAAAAAGCTCTACCTTGGTCTGCTCTGTCCACAAGACGTTCACCCAGAAAGGGTTTTGGCTTCCTCAAGTTACATTTTGGCAAACTCCAGTCTGGCTTTTTTATGTTTCTGTGTCAGCAGTGGGGTCCTCCTGGCTCTCCTGCCATAGCATTTCATTTCGTTCAGATGTCGATGGATAGTTCGAGCTGACACTGTTGCACCCTGAGTCTGCAGAACAGCTTGAATATGTTTTGAAGTTAATTGGTGCTGTTTATCCACCATTTGGACTATCCTTCGTTGCAGTCTTTTATCAATTTTTCTCTTCCGTCCACGTCCAGGGAGATTAACTACAGTGCCATGTGTTGTGAACTTCTTGATTATGTTGTGCACAGTGGACAAAGGAACATGAAGATCTCTGGAGATGGACTTGTAGCCTTGAGATTGTTGATATTTTTCCACAATTTTTGTTCTCAAGTCCTCAGACAATTCTCTGCTCTTCTTTCTGTTCTCCATGCTTAATGTGGCACACTCGGACACACAACAGAAAGGTTGAGTCAACTGTTCTCCATTTTAACTGGCTTCAGGTGTGATTGCTATATAGCCAGCACCTGTTTTCTTGCCACAGGTGAGTTCAAACGAGCATCATATGCTTGAAATAAAACAATTTACCCACAATTTGAAAAGGTGCCAATAATTTTGTTCCGGCCCATTTTTGGAGTTCTTTGTGACATGATGTCAGATTTGACTTTTTTTATCTGTTTTTTTTGTGTTGTTCCAATGCACATAAAGGAAATAAACATGTGGATACCAAAACATTTGTAATTGCAACAATTTTTTGGGAGAAATGGTGCATTTTCTGGGAAAATTCCAGGGATGCCCATAATTTCGGCCATGACTGTAGACAAAAAAAAAAAAAAAACAAACAAGTACAAAGCAATCGAAACCTGGCTCCCATACCAGGAGTCGAACCCGGGTCGCCGTGTGAAAACCAGGAATCCTAACCGATAGACTAATTTTTTTAAAAAAAAAATACACATATATACTTTTCATATAAAAAAAAAAACAAACAAGTTCGTAGCAATCAAAGCCACCCCTCCTGGTTTAGGAGCGCGACGTTCATGAATAAGAGAAACCAGTTCATCCAAATAGGTTTACCATCCTTACTGTTTAGGGCAAAGAGAAATCCTACCGGAATACACCGGCCGTCGAGCCGATAACAAAAAAGTTCAAACCTACCGGTCCAAGGAATCGTCAGCGAAACCAAAGAACAAAAAGAGTCCGTCTTCAGAGACGCGTCTCCCTTGTGTCTCTGAGTAAACACAACAAAATAACTTTTTCCAGCAGATATTTTACTTGGCGCTACCTCGTCTTTTCTTTTTGCTCCACCACAACATGTCTTACTCGAGGTGCAACTTCCGTAAAGGATCGTCGTTTGTTTGCTGAGCACATTTCGTTCGTCGGGTTGAAGTAGTAATAGCTTGTGGTTGACGATAGCGAGTTTTGCACCGATGTTTGCGGGTAGAAAGCGAGAAAGTAACGTGTGCAAATACTTTAATTAGGTTAGGTTTAGGTTTAGGTATATTTGTCATATATAGGTTAACACAGGGTCAACATACAATGAAATGTGTATGATGAGAAAAACAAGTCACTCAGCCTAAATCCAATAAAGCTAAAAAAATAATTAAAATAATTTAAAAAATTATTACAGCGCAAATGATAATAAAAGCAAATGTAGCGTGCGAGAAGAAGAAAAGAGTCTCGGAGGTTTAGTGCAGGGCCAGCAGGATCGGTGCTTAGTGGAAGTCCAGCACTTCTCTGGCACCAGGACTGCACTTCATACAGGAACAAACGGTCTCACCTGTCTAGGTTTAGGTTTAGGTTTAGGTTTATTTGTCATATATAGGTTAACACAGGGTCAACATACAATGAAATGTGTATGACGAGAAAAACAAGTCACTCAGCCTAGATCTAATAAAGCTAAAAAAAATAATAATAAAAAAATTACAAGATAAAAATAGACAAGCCATATAAAATAAAATGTGTACGTTTTAAAAGAAGTTATAGAGCAATATGAGTTGAATAAGCAGCAAGTACAAATGACAGTTATTGCACAGATAATGTTTTCTAAGTACAGATGCATATTCCATAAAGTGCAGATTCATGTTCCAGTCAGTATTCCGAGTGTGTGCAGGTACAGTTTGTGTGTGAGCAGTGCAGTGTGTAGGTGTCATGTAAGTGTATGTAAGTGTTTAGGTGTTGCCGTTGAGGCGTCAAATGGCCTGGTGGTAAAAACTGTTCTTAAGTCTTGTAGTCCGAGCAGCCAGACTCCTGTATCGTCTGCCAGACGGTAACAAGGAGAACAGCTGGCATACTGGATGGCTGTGGTCCTTTATGATGCCACCGATGGAGGTAAATGTCTTCAATGGCAGGGAGACTCTTGCCCGTGATGTGCTCTGCTGCCTTCACCACTCTCTGTAGTGATTTCCGGCTGCTGGCAGAGCAGCTCCCATACCAGACGGTAATGCAGCCCGTCAGCAGACTCTCGACCACACTCCTGTAACAGTTTCAGGTGATGTTGGCATTCATGCCAAACTTCCTCAGCCTCCTCAGGAAGTAGAGCTGCTAGGCGAACTTTCTTAACCACAGTATCTATGTGAAGTGTCCACGAGAGATCCTCGGTGATGTTTACTCCGAGGAACTTGAAGCTGTTAACCCTTTCAACTTCTACGCCGCTGATGTAGATGACCTGGTGTTCTCTGCCTTGTTGTTTCCGATAGTCCACGATCATCTCCTTGGTTTTGCTGATGTTAAGAGACAAGTTGTCATCATGAAAAGTAAAAAAAAAAATTAATAATGATAACATAAAATAAATTTGTCCACTGGTCTGTGCTATAAATTTGTTTTCTCTATGATTCCAATAATTTTGATGATTTTTATAGTCAAAATCATTGAATTTGCGCATGTCCTGTTCAAATACAGGGGAGAAACGCGAGGTGCGACGAGACAAGCCTCACATTAAACTGCGCTCTCCTCACACTCTGACGGGGTCGATGCTTGCAATTGGCGCGTGCCTGTTGCTGTCTCTCTGTTTGTTGCCAATAAAATGTTTGCACACGCGTTTATTATACACCCTGACTTACCCCAGTCTGACTAATATCTTTAATAAATGAGTGTGACATATCTAGTCTTGGAGATCGGACTTATAAAACCGCAGTGAAAAGGCACAAGGCAGTGAGCCCAACATGTGCTTGTTGCTGCTGTTCTTCTAAGACAATAATAATAATTTTTCTTTACATTTATATGGCGCTTTTCTCACTACTCAAAGCGCTCTCCACACACGGAGGACCCGGGAAGCGAACCCACAATATCCTTACGCGGCAGCACTGCCACTGCGCCACCTGTGAGGAGTGAGACGCCAATAAGTTAGCGATATCAGAAAGTCAAGTGCACTGCAGCGGGTCCATTTATTTTTATTTTTTGTTCCGACTGACTGCCAAAAATTGAACATTAATAGTTTTTAAACTAAAGGAAAATAAGAAGGACTTTTACAAGAAAGTGTCAAAGATTTTCATGGGGTGCATGGACTTCATTTACAAATAAAGGTAAAACCATAAACGGTTTTCAATTTTATAAAAATGGGATCAGACTAAGAAAAAAAAAACAATATTTAAAAACTAAATTTTGACCTTAAATAAAATAGCCTGTTGTTGAACAGTCTTAAAGCATCAGAATTAAAAGCTTTTAAAAACAACAAAATATTTTAATGAAGGTCAAAATTGAAAATCATTTTTTTTTGTACACTGCTCTATACTTCCATTTGTATTGAATGAGTGTAAATTGTGGAATTGTAACGGCAAATTTGGAACACACGGAGGGTGAGGAGCAAATGCGCTCACTCCGCTGTTTCTCTCTCGCTGCTATAAATGTAACGTTCTTTAATAGCCTGATATGCGCCTTACCTGTGTGTGTGTAAAGTTTGAGATATGAAACATAACCAGTAGTCCGTGTGCATGCTGCCAGTCGAATAGTGAATATGCTACCCTTTTGGGTTCGTAGATTTGTAACTCTGATTCTGAAGGAGTCCGTGCCTCACCAGCCATGAACCTCACCGCATGTCACTGCTTCAGTACGACCGGCAGCAGAAATCGTCAACGTACAGCTCCGAGTTCCTCGTCTGTGCACCTGCATTACAGGCGCTCGTCAAGCAAAAAAATGTCACTGTGTGGCTATCTGTGCAATGGAAATCCTTACAACATGAACAAATCTCTCTGTTTAAAGCTTAACAGTAATGCACTTGCTGCACAGACGGGTTTCTTGAGTTGAAACATTTGATCCTGCTGACTACACTCATTAGGCCACTTCATCGGTTTGCTCATTGATAGTCAAGCTGTGTTCAACGGCATTATGACCCGTGAGCGTATTTGGTTGACTGAAGCATAACTTGCATTGAAATATGTGTAGGCCAGCATTTGTGGTCTTGCAACAGAGAAAAATTAAAATTGTACTAATATTATGTGAAAAAGCCAAAACTAAAAAAAGTAAAAATTGTTGACTCCACTAAAAACTAGAATGAAATAAAAATTAAAATGAATTTCATCCATCATGCTAAATCCTAACTACAGGGTCACGGGGTCTGCTGGAGCCAATCCCAGCCAACACAGGGCGCAAGGCAGGAAACAAACCCCGGGCAGGGCGCCAGCCCACCGCAGTTAATTTGAGTTTTTAAAGAAATTTGGTTTAATAATAATAATTAATAATTCTTTTGCATTTATATAGCGCTTTTCTCACTCAGGTTACTCAAAGCGCTCAGCAATTTCAGGTTAAGGGCCTTGCTTAAGGGCCCAACAGAGCAGAGTCCCTTTTGGCATTTACAAAGATTCGAACCAGCAAGCTTCCGATTGCCAGTGCAGATCCCTAGCCTCAGCTCCACCAAAATAAATACATTTTTTTGCTTTTATTCAAGTTTTTGAAAAGGTTAAAACAAACTCAAATGAATTAAGTTTACTCAAATGCTTTTTAAAATTTGAAAGAAATCAATTAGATTGCTTGTTACCCTGTGAAGTAATTTATTTATGTTGATCCAACAAAACATTTTTTACAGTGTGGGCAGGGCGCCAGCCCACACACACAAAGCATAATTTCGGATCGCCAAGGCCCCTAACCTGCATGTCTTTGGACTGTGGGAGGAAACCCACGCAGACACGGGGAGAACATGCAAACTCCACGCAAGGAGGACCTGGGAAGTGAACCCAGACGGGTCTCCTTACTGCGAGGCAGCAGTGCTACCCACTGCGCCACCGTGCCGCCCAAAATTAATTTTATAAAATAAAATAAAAACTAAAACTACAATTAATATCAGAACTGAAATATCACTGCAGTACCAACACTACCCCTAGCGTCGATATCCACTTTCCCACCGTCAAAAAATCATGGGACATGGAGTTCTTCGACTCAGCCCTATTGGACTCTATGGGTGTCACCAGGGGGTGCTGCAGGGACGTGGGTGCCCTAACTTCGAGGGGCTTCCATCTCACCTAGAAGCGTATGGAAGACCAGAAGTACTCCTAGGTGGAAGATCAAAGGAGCTGCCCGCCTCAGATTGGTGAGCCAGAGTTGGGAGGAAGGTGGTATTTTCCTCTAGGGGTCGCTAGCTCCCGAGTTGGAATAAGTTCTTTTGTAATTGCGGCATTTTAAGTAACCTGAAACTATATAGATATAATATTAAAAGGCGATATCCCTCCCATAGTGATACGGCGGTATAAAAATCACATAAGAGAAAATACCTTAGCTTTCTTTAATGATGATTTATGTGGCATTACAAACGGAGGAAGCTAAATGGCAAAACTTTTATCGAGGTGGGATCTCGATGTATACAGTCTGCCATTTTCCGTCGCTGAGCTGGAAGGATTCTCAGGACCAGATGACGATATCACCCATCCGTCCGTCGGCTTCAAGGTATTCGGCTGCTGTCCTAGTGTTTTATACTGTCTTCTCCACGTGTAGGCCCTTACTTAGGTTCCAAACAAGGCAAGGAGAGGATTCAATTTCATCTCTAACATACAAAAAGAGTACAATGCCCACTTTCGCAGTTGTACCTTTCTCTCTTCAAATGCTTGCCTAGCAGTTTTAAATGCTGAGAGCCGCTGTGTGCTAACTTTGGCCTGGCCTGTACATGTGAGTGGATTTATAAAATTGTACAGAGCACAGTGACATTGAACTTATTATTCTGATTACAGGTGGACTGAAGCTTGCAAGGAGAAGGCCGAGTGGAGTAGGAAGCAGTGACCTGCGAGAGAAAGGAAGAAAAGAGCTGTGCTGTGCAGTGCTTTATTGTACTTGGTGGTGGTGGGAAACGCTTGGAGGAGAGGAGAGTTTCCTACAGTAAAAGACGCCTTAGGCGTCTGTCTGAGCCGGCTTGTGTTGGGTGTTTGGGGAGCTGGTGCGCCCCCTGGTGTCCATAGTACATGAAAGCATTCACGCTTTGTACGAGATAACGGCTATCCCATCATGTTTGTTGTTCATTGTGCGGTTCAGAGCTTCCATAGAATATAAATAACAAGCTGGTTACATTTGCAGATGACACCAAGCGAGGTGGACTGGCAGATAATCGAGAATTACAAAATCGAGGAATGATTCTCTATTACCAACTCTATTAATCAACTTAAAACAAGAACAGCAAGTGTATTTATTGAAGCACCACGCCTTGAGACACACAGGCATCAAACACAAGCAGTGACTTCATTAGTCATCCTCCCTCCTTCAGTTCTGCCATTGGTCAGGCTGGTCCCACGGCTGGGGGGTCCACGACTGGGATCCGATTGTCCTGAAGGAAAGGGGACAAAGAGAAAGTGGGCCAGGTCACTGGCCAAATTAAAGTTCCCCGCAAATCGACGATCGGTATATGGCGGAGCTGCGAACTTGTCACTTATGCAGGACACGTTGCATGTCGGGGCTGCGGACTCATCGTCGTGTCTGGCGCGGGCGCGTCACAATATATATTTTTTTTATTTATTTTCTGGTGATTTTTTTTTTTTTTTCCATTAGGATTATGATTTATGTCTCATGTTTCTTAGTTCTGGTTGCCTCCGCCCTTTTTGGCTTACAACTTTTCAGGCTTTGTGATTTAATTATTGCCTTGTATTGTCCCACATGTGCGTAGCAACTGCGAGATATTATAATAGATTTATTCTTGAAAGATCTGTTGGGGTTCATCTCAACAGCAAACTGGACTGGTGGTGGACAAGAAGGGCCAGAGCAGACTCTGGTCTTTCAATGTGTGCAGCAAGCTGCTGGAGATGTTCTACCAGTCCATAGTAGCCAGTGTGGCATTCTGCGCTGTGGTCTCCTGGGAAGCAACTCTGTAACACTCACCCTTAAGTCAAGTCAAGTTGGGGAGCATGTACTGGTACTCAGGATCCCCGTTTAAAACCCCCCAGGCAGATACGTGGTCTAGTCCCACCCTCCGGAAATGGTATTACATGGGCGACCCCTTGGCCTGGTCCAGCCACTCAGGTCACCAACAGTGAGGATCCTACGAGCTGGATCACCCTCAGGGAAACGCACCACATGGCCATTGTGCCGTAACTAACGCTCCCTCACAATGCAGGTCATGTGCCTCGCTGGGGACTCCATGAGAAACACAAAGTCAGACCAACGGTACACAAGGACTCTCTGAAGAGACGCACATAAAGGAGTCTAGTCTTCGTCTCAGGTCACTGGATAGCATCCATGTCTCACAAACAGGAAGCACCAGGACTCTAAAGACTTAGACTTTCGGCCTTTTCCAGAGATATCAGGAGCGCTATACACCCCTTTCCAGCGACGTCATGACCCCCCCCATCCTCTCCCAATCCGTCCACTGACTTCATAGGAAGAGTCACCAGAGTCACATGAATGTTACTGCCAAGGTAAGTAAACCTCTCTCTCCACAGACAGACACACTGCTGATGGCCGTGCCCAAGAGGTCATTAAAGGCCTGGCTCTTGGTTTTTATCGGGACACTCGCAAGCCCAGACACGCAGACTCCTCACTCAGAGCCTCATTGACTCCACGAAGATCACAGCATCGTCATCAAAGTCAGGATTAGTGAATCTTTCTTCACCAACAGATGCCCCCCAGCCACTGGACCCCATGACTCTGGCCAACACCCAGTCGATTCCAACACTGACCATAATAGGAGCAGAACACACCCCTGACAGACCCCAGAATCAACTGGAGGTTCTGCCTCCACTCTGCACAGCACTCACAGTACCAGCGTACAGGCCGCTCATGATATCCAGCAACCTCGAGGGGATCCCACAAACCCTCAGGATGTCCCACAGAGCAGCTCGATCAACTGAGTCAAACGCTTTATGAAAATCGACAAAGACTGTGTAGAAGGAAAATTTTTTAATATTAGCATAAAAATAGCAAATTAACATAAAGAGCCATAAAAAGTAATTAAAAGATCACTCAATTAGTCAGTCATTTTGCGTTATTTTTTAAGCTTACAGCAGAATTGCTAGTGTGGGAAAGAACAGAAAAAAGAACAAAAAATGATGTGTAGAAACCAACTTAGAACAGGATAAGAAGATTGAGAACACCTGTGTCCAAGGATAGGAAGCTAAAAGAATGATACCACAAAGAAAAGATGGCTCTGAAAGGCACATACGAAGCCAGCTGAAATATTGAATCAGCAAAGATGGCAAGAAGGCATTGCTGTCAAGGTCAGGTGATGTAATGCAAGGAAAATGAAAAAATATGTTCTAACATAAATAAGTTTAGAAAATTAGTAATACTAGCATTTAACCTAAGTACAAAAATTAAATGTAAATCAAGCATACCAAGCAAATGATTAAATAAAGGCACATGCTATATTTCTTTTAAATCAAAGCTTAAGCTTCAGGCCACCATTATAAAAAAGTTTGGAAGGCTTAGAAAAGGAAATGACGAGAGGAAACCCATATATGGAATTAAGGCCTTGGCCAGTTAAAGAATTAAGTAAAAAACAAACTAGAAGTGAACAACAGACAAGTAGGAATACCGAGGGGCCAGCTGCAGCGAAGTCAGGAGATAATAAGGATTCCCATGGGAACTCAAGGTATCGGCCGGACAGGAGTAGAGGGGAGTCAGAGAAACTGAGCAAATGAGCTTATTTGAGCGAGGTCGGAGAAGATAGGAAATGACATAAGGAAAGCCCAAAGATGGTAAGAGGAAGCCATCTGCCCAGCCTTAGACCAATCAAAATAAGCCAAACAGAAACCAAGCGAGAAACAATGGACAGTAAAGCCAGGTGCAGAATGAGCTAATTAAGCAAGGACATTAATTTTTCACCACGACAGCTGCAAAGAAACTCTGCCGATATTCACGTTTGCGCTCCATGAGAACCCTCAGTGCCAGGATGTGGTCAATGGTCGACGTCTTAGGCATAAAACCAGACTGTTCCGGTCGCTGGTAGGTGAGCAAGTGATCACGGATCCTATTGAGGACGACCCTTGCGAGGACCTTACCCGGCACAGAGAGCAGTGTTATCCCCCTGTAGTTGCTGCAATCCAGGCGATCACACTTCCCTTTCCGGATAGGAACGACATGCCCGGTTTTCCAGTCAATTGTGATGATGCCCGTCTCCCAAATGGAAGCAAAGATTGCTTGCAATGCTAGGAGGACAGCCTGACCACCAGCCTGGAGAAGTTCACCTTGGATACCACAGATCCCTGCAGCCTTCCCTACCCTCAGCTGGTTCACCACCTGTGCCATCTCAGTGAGACTGGGGGGTTCACAGCTAATTGGAGGATCTGCCTCAAGAACCGCAGACACAGAGATGACCAACGTCCTGACCGGAGGATCAGCTTTGAACAGCCCAGGGGGGTCACAACTGCAGCGTCATCCGCAAGGACCATTCCATCAGCCACCCTTAAATAGACGTGAAATTACAGCAACCATGAGCTATGAGTATTCAAAATATCTTTCATCCCCCCATTCATTTGAGTGAAGCCCCTCAACTTCTTTTTATAGCTTCAGAAATAACCCAACGTGAAGACTTAGAAGTATTTGAAAGTTATTCACAAACAAATTACATTTGCAGTGACACAATCATAATATAATAAAACACACGTAAACCCCGACTGAAAACAAACTGCCCAGACCACAATGCAATCGTAACCCCCAGTATTTCACAACTTGTCCTTATGAGTTCTAGAAAATGTAAAGTCATGTGGGTGCGCATAGGGATCAGCTGAAGGGCTCTAGTGACTGTAATTCCACCGGCACACCAGTGGTTGGCGCTGTGTCTTAGCATCTTTCTCTCTTTCTCCCTTTGCAGGCCGGATGATTGACGGCTTGAACACCGCTGATGTCACTTCCGGGTGTCCGTCCACCTGGACCCGCCTCTTCCTAGATAGATAGATAGATAGCTAGATAGATAGATAGATAGATAGATAGATAGATAGATAGATAGATAGATAGATAGATAGATAGATAGATAGATAGATAGATAGATAGATACTTTATTAATCCCAGGGGGAAATTCACATACTCCAGCAGCAAAAAAATATTAAATTAAAGAGTAATAAAAAAAAAAAAATGCAGGTAAAAAACAGACAATAACTTGAATAATGTTCAACGTTTACCCCCTCTGGTGGAATTGAAGAGTCGCATAGTTTGGGGGAGGAATGATCTTCTCAGTCTGTCAGTGGAGCAGGACAGTGAGAGCAGTCTGTCGCTGAAACTGCTCCTCTGTCTGGAGATGACACTGTTTAATGGATGTAGTGGATTCTCCATAATTGATAGGAGCCTGCTGAGTGCCCGTTGCTCTGCTACGGATGTCAAACCGTCCAGCTCTATGTCAACAATAGAGCCTGCCTTCCTCACCAGTTTGTCCAGGCGTGAGGCATCCTTCTTCTTAATGCTGCCTCCCCAGCACACCACTGCGTAGAAGAGGGCACTCGCCACAACCATCTGATAGAACATCTGCAGCATCTTACTGCAGATGTTGAAGGATGCCAGTCTTCTAAAGAAGTACAGGTGGGTCTGTCCTTTCTTGCACAGAGAATCAGTATTGGCAGTCCAGTCCAATTTATCGTCCAGCTGCACTCCCAGGTATTTATAGGTCTGCACCATCTGCACACAGTCACCTCTGACGATCACGGGGTCCATGAGGGGTCTGGGCCTCCTAAAATCCACTACCAGTTCTTGGGAGCTCTGCCATCTTTGACAGTTTTGTTTGAACTGCGGGGATAACTCGGCAATTATCTATCCATCCATTTTCCAATCCGCTGAATCCGTACACAGGGTCACGGGGGTCTGCTGGAGCCAATCCCAGCCAACACAGGGCACAAGGCAAGAACCAATCCCGGGCAGGATGCCAACCCACCACAGATAACAATAACATTATTTATATAATGTTTGTACTAAATGGGCTGCCTAGGTAAAATGTAGAAACATATTATATACATTTATTTTTATATATATTAATTAGATCTGTGATCTATTGGTTTTACGGGGTGGCCCAACTCTTAATTGTTGTTCTCTCTTTTTTTACAGTAATTATTGGAAAGTTTGTTTTGGCTTTATTCATTGATTAATTTTTCTCCTTGTTGAACTGACTTTTAAGTTAAATAAACTAATTTCAGTTAAAATGTTAACGTTCCAAGGAGTTCATGGCCTATCCCTTCATCAAGCTCTAAATTCCTAACATCTTCCTGCCTTCGATGATTTTCTGCTTCCTTTAGATGGTCCTGAGTGTAAAACTTGAACTGATGACCACGCAAAGTGACCCCGGTGGTGGGAGGTGCTTTGAGTTGATTTGCATTCTCATTTGCATAAAACAGAGGCACTGTAAATGGCGTCCATTTGAACTAATCACTAATAGCTGTGCGCTGGCAGCAACTGAGAAGCTTTTAAGTCTCCCTGTCCTAATGGAGCTGTCAGAATCGAGCTCCTTCAGGGCCGCTGCTGCAATTGCTGACTTGGCGGCCCGACTTGCACTCGCCTAATGAGATTATGGCTTCGCTTTAATTAGCAAATGTTCTTGTGGATGCCGGAGCAGGCCGACAAGGTCAGTAGAAACAGCAAGCGGTCAAAGAGAACCATCAAAGTAAGTTTCATTTGCTGGGGTCACCGCTGATGGGCACGGGATGGAGCTGCTCCCGGGACTCGACCTCTTCATGGCACCGTTAGACGTCTGCCTTGATGGAGTTTAATGGAATTTTTGTCATCGTACATAAGCAGAACATCTTCAGGTATTTCAGTTTCCTTATGTGTGTTTGCAGTTCATACATGTTTGCTTATTCTTAGTGTATCGATGCAAACCAAAAAAGTACCAAAAAACACAATCAAATGAGAAAGAAAATTGGTGAGGCAGAAAAGGGGGATTGGGGTTCCGGCAAGTAACCCCCTTTAATACTGTGTGGAAGAAAAAAGAAAAACTCACATACAGTGGCATACAGCCTATCAAACAAAAGACCTGAGGGGGTCCACTATATTAATTCCCGTCATAATCTGAAACACTTCACTCAGGTCTCCTCTTAATCTTCATTTCCTTAAACTGAGAAGGTTCAGTTCCTTTGGTTCCTCCTCAGATCATCCTGGTGGCTCTTCTCTGGACTTTCTCCTGTGCTGCTATGTCTGTTTTTTGTAAAATGGAGACCAAAACTAACCATGCTACTCCAGGTGAGGCCTCACTAGCGTGTTAAATTACCCCACTTGACTTGGCGCTATATAACCAAACATGCTGTTTGAACATTAGAACAATTTAGACGAGAACAGGCCATTCAGCCCAACAAAGCTTGCCAGGCCTATCCATTTAACTCTTCCAAAGTAACATCAAATTGATTTTGGAAGTTCCTTAAAATCCTCCTGTCCATCACACTACTTGGTCACTTATTTCATGTGTCTGTGGTTCTCCATGTGAAGAAAAATTGTGTAAAGTTTGTGTGAAATTTACACTTAACAAGTCTCCAACTGTGTCCTCGTGTTCTTGATGAACTCATTTTAAAGTCACCGTCTCAATCTACTGGACTAATTCCCTTCATCATTTGAAACACTTCACTCATGTCATCTCTTAATCTTCATTTCCTTAACCTGAGAAGGTTCAGCTCCTTTGGTTCCTCATCAGATAATCCTCTTCTCTGGACTTTCTCCTGTGCAGCTATGTCTTTTTTTTTTGTAAAATGGAGACCAAAACGGACCATGCTATTCCAGGTGAGGCTTCACTCGTGTGTTATTTAACCTCACTTGACTTGGAGCTATATAACCAAACATGCTGTTTGAACATTGGAGCAATTTAGATGAGAACAGGCCATTCAGCCCAACAAAGCTCACCTGGGGCCTCATGTATAAACGGTGCGTACGCACAGAAATGTTGCATACTCCCGTTTCCACGCTCAAATCGCGATGTATAAAACCTAAACTTGGCATAAAGCCACGCACATTTCCACGGTAACTCATACCTTGGCTCGGTTTTGCAGACTGGCGGCACCCAGTGTCAAAGCAGTGCTACTGTTCCTGTGTGGTCACCTTTCTTTCTTAGCTCCACATTCCTGACTAGGCTTTATAAATACACTGAAATGAACTGCATATTGTTTATTAGTGTAATGCATCTGATTGTAATTAACCTGCAGCAATATAATGGTCCAGGGAATAGCCATAGTATTACAAACACCAGAACTGCTTTAGCGTTGTAACTCTCGCTGCATCTTCTTCTACTTTCAGCTGCTCCCGTTAAGGGTTGCCACAGCAGATCATCTTTTTCCATATTACTCTCACTGTACCACTCGGAGTATTTATAGCACTGTATCTGAGTGGGGAATCACAGCAGCAGCTGATCGGAAAGAGAATTATCGGTATACAGCATGAAGCAGATGCTGCCTCAACCATGGCAAAACGCTTTAGAGACTTCCCAGTACGGACTTCGCAGTTTAGAAACAGATTCATCCCAAGAACTCTAAACGCACTCAATCAGTCCATCAAGTGCTCCTTGTAGAACTGTTTACTTATAAGTACAATCACCTCACTGTAAACTTGCACTACAGTTATAATATTGCACAACCTGCGCCACTTTATAAAGCGCGTATTTACATATGATGACGGTATTCATTTCTAAGATGAAATGCAGCAAAATATGTTGATTATATTATACAGATAAAACTTTAAGTTCATTTAAATAATCTGTATTGTTAATAATTAAACATGTGAGGACACAGTGCCGCAGAGCTAGCTAGTTCAGGGATTGTTCCTGCATTGCGTTGTATTCTTGCTCGTGCTGACGCGACACTGGAAGATTAGACGGATAGAATAATTAAACACGTACTACGAAGATATTTCAATGTTCCTTAAAAGTTTTGAAGAATCGGCGTTTTAAGCTTACAGATGGCTTCACGTCTATTACATAGCTTATTGTGTGGCAATTGGGTTTTTGGAGAAAGAAAAGTAAGGACAGGAATTGGAGGTTAGTACGTTTGAAAGAGACAGTACTGCTGTAATAAATTATTTCATCGAAGGTCGCACATGGCACAGCAAGCCTCTTGCGTGAGATATGAACAATCACTGCGCCACCGTGTTCCCATGTTTAATAACATGCTTTCATTCCTATCATCATGAAAAAGATATCACGTATACATCTCAGTATTTTAATTATTCAGAGAGCTGTAATATCACGAATGTAATGGATTCTGTGTCCTGTCGGAGAAAGAGAAAGAACAGAAGCACGTAGTGATTCACACACAGAGCACATAGAAGATCAAATACAGAACAAAGCATTTAATGTGCCACTTTAGTTACGATGGGATTTGAGAAACTAGTAAATTAAACGATTTTAAGATGAAGTTTATGATGTTCTACTTTAATGGCAAAGTAAACTACGTGATTAAAGTGGAAATTTCGAGATTAAAGTTGACATTTCGTGCTTTTTTCCCACTGTGTGCCTATTTTTTTTTTCCCTGTACCCTAATAAGCTTTCATATGACACTCAGACGGTGGGCTATGACTTGCCTTTTCACGGTGACTTTGATATGTGATTTCTTTTTTATTTCGGGCACTGTGCGACTCTCCGACACTCTGTCACTCGATTAACTTCCTTTTGTTGATTATACCACTGTTTAAACCAACAAATAGTACGTTTTTCCTTTTCCTCCACTTGGTATTCGCTGAAATTCTTATATTTCCCCCTGTACTTTTCCCATTGTCTTTTCACAGAAGGCTATTTATATTGATTTGCATATTCAAAGAGGCGTAATTCTGGGAGGAGTTGGGGCGGGACAGAAAGCGCGTGCACGTGCGTTACTTTTCACGCTGATCGGGATTTATGTAGTGGAAGAACGTGAAAGTTTGCGTACGTACAGATTCCTGCATCTGGATTTTTCTGTGCGTACGCACATTCCCACTTTTGTGCTTACGCCATGTTATAGTGTGAGTTCTACGCACAGCGTTATACATGAGGCCCCAGGCCTCCTTATTTAATTCTTTCAAAATACAGTGGAACCTCAGGTCACGAACATCTAGGACCACGTACAAATCGGGTTACGACCAAAAAGTTTGCCAAACTTTTGCATCTGTTCATGACCACACACTCGGGTGACGAACAAGCCAGTTTCCGTTCCGGTTCGTATGCGGTGATGATTTCCGCACGTGTTCAGCCTCTCCCTGTGCAGCAAGCGAGGGAGAGAGCGAAAGAGCCCAAACAGAAGTAAGTAAACATCCATCCATTTTCCAACCCGCTGAATCCGAACACAGGGTCACGGGGGTCTGCTGGAGCCAATCCCAGCCAACACAGGGCACAAGGCAGGAACCAATCCCAGGCAGGGTGCCAACCCACCGCAAAAGAAACTGGAGTACCCGCAGGAAACCCATGCAGACATGGGGAGAGCATGCAAACTCCATGCAGGGAGGACCCGGGAAGCGAACCCGGGTCTCCTAACTGTGAGGCAGCAGCGCTACCACTGCACCACCGTGCGGCCCTGTAAGTAAACATTTAGTTTACTATTACACTGTGCATTCTATGGTATAATTAACTATTTTTGTGCTTAAAAATGAAAAAAAATATATATATTTACATACAGCTCGTATGGTCCGGAACGGATTGTATTTATATACAATCCTACTGTATGGGGGAAATATACTTCAGGTCACAACCAAATCGGGTTGCGACCAGAGTTTTGGAACGAATTATGGTCGTGACCCAAGGTTCCACTGTAACAGCAAATTAGAACAATTTAGATGAGACCAGGCCATTTAGCCCAACAAAGCTCACCAGGCCTATCCATTTAATTCTTGTAAAGTAACATCATATTGAGTTTTGAAGGCCCCTAATGTCCTATTGTCCACCACACACTTCTTCATTGTGCCAATGTCTTTCTGTGCAAATCAAACTTCCTGATGTTTGTGTGAAATTTGCCCTTAGCAAGTTTCCAACGGTGTCCCCGTGTTCTTGATGAACTCATTTTAAAGTCACCATTTTGACCCATTGGATTAATTCCCTTCATAATTTTAAACACTTCACTCAGGTCACCTCTTAATCTGAGTTTCCTTAAACTGAAGTGGCTGCAGGTGGACTCCAGTCCTGTTCTCAACACATCTCTCTTTTTCATACAGGTGTGTATGTTGGTGAGATAAGACGTGACTGGCGCCACCTGCTGGCACCATACAGATCCATCAAGTCTTCAGGGCCCTTCACTTTCTGCACAGTTTATTGTCTGGTTATTTAAATTTAAAATGACAAATTTGCCATTTTTGACCATCAAACTACACTCCATAACCCATGATGACAAAGTGACAACATGTTTTCAGAAAAATCTACAAGTTTATTCAAAATCAAATCCATAAACTCTTCAAGTCTTACTATGGTAAGTCTCTATAAGCTTTGCACACCTGGAGTGGAGCCGTTTGCCCCTTTCCTCCTGACAGATCCTCTCCAGCTCCATTAGGTTAGATGTGAAGCATCTGCCATCTTCAGGTCTCTCCACGTACATTCTATGAGGTTTAAGTCTGGACCCCTGAGGGACACTCAGAGACTTATCTCAAAGCCACCCCAGCGTTGTCATGGCTGCATGCTTCATGTCATCGAGCCGTCACTCCAGTCTGATGTGACATGATATCTTGGTGGCTCCAAACCTTTTTTTTTTTTGCTGGGAACGCTCAGAGCTTAAGAAACGATTTGGTCCCCTTGTCCTGATCACTGCCTCACCATGGAGGTCTTCAGAGAGTTCTTGACATGTAGTATGACGTGTGAGACTCCACTCAAGTTCTCCATTTCATGCAGGTGTGAGATAAGACATGACTGACATTGTCTGTTGGCACCATGCAGATCCATCAAGTCTTCAGGGCCCTTCACTTTCTGCACAATTTATTTTTGTGTGGTTTAATTTGATACATTTTCCATTGTGGACTATCAATCTACACTCCATGACCCATGATGACAAAGTGACAAGATGTTTTCAGAAAGATCCATCCATCCATCTATTTTCCAACCAGCTGAATCTGAACACAGGGATCTGCTGGAGCCAATCCCAGCCAGCACAGGGCACAAGGCAGGAACCAATCCCGGGCAGGGTTCCAACCCACCACAGGATACACACACACCAAGCACACACAAGGGACAATTTAGAATCGCCAATGCACCTAACCTGCATGTCTTCGGACTGTGGGAGGAAACCCACGCAGACATGGGGAGAACATGCAAACTCCACGCAGGAAGACCCGGGAAACGAACCCAGGTCTCCATACTGTGAGGCAGCAGTGCTACCACTGCGCCACCATGCTGCCCGTTATCAGAAAGATCCACAAGTTAATTGCAAAATCCAAACCTGAACTCTTTCCTTCATAGAAACTTTC
Source organism: Erpetoichthys calabaricus (assembly GCF_900747795.2). Taxonomy (NCBI): domain Eukaryota; kingdom Metazoa; phylum Chordata; class Cladistia; order Polypteriformes; family Polypteridae; genus Erpetoichthys; species Erpetoichthys calabaricus. The sequence goes on from NC_041399.2 coordinate 4,738,702, forward strand.
AGACCCTTCCTTCAGTACTTTGTTGAAGTCCCCTTTGGCAGCAATTTTAGCTTCAGGTCTCCTTGGGGTGAATCCTTACAAGCTTTGCACACCTGGATTGGAGCCGTTTGCCCCTTTCCTCCTGGCAGATCCTCTCCAGCTCCATTAGGTTGGATGTGCCATCTTCAGGTCTCTCCACACACATTCTATGAGGTGTAAGTCTGGACCACTAAGGGACACTCAGAGACTTGTCTCAAAGCCAACCCAGCATTGTCTTGGCTGCATGTTTCAGGTCATTGAGCTGTCACTCCAGTCTGATGTGACATGAACTCCTGATGACTCCAAACTTGTTTCATTTCACAATTTTTCAGGCCACTGTGCTGCTGGGAACACTCAGAGCTTTAGAAACGGTTTGGTCCCCTTGTCTAGATCTCTGCCTCACCATGGAGGTCACCAGAGGGTTCTTTGGATTTCTTGGTTTGGTTTTTGTACTGATATGTAGTGTCATTTATGGGCCGTCTATAGGGTGGTCCAGATCTAATTATGCAATTATTGCGTTGCATTGTATTAAAAGTTGCATAGTTAGATCTGGACCACCCTATATATGTGAAGCTTTCTAAACGACGTCCACCCCATTCATTTAGCCACAGGTGGACACCAGTCAAGTTCTCAACACATTAAAGCAAACTGGGTGGGCATGAACACAAGTTGGAGGGCCTGAATATTTCTAGGAGTAAGAGATTCCAGATTTTAAATTTTAATAAATATTCAAAGCCTTCCGAAAACACATTTTCACTTTGTCATTATGAAAGTATAAATTGATAGGCAACAATGGAAAATGTATCTGTTTTAAATAAAATGTGTGTTTTCTGATTTGTTGTTGCCCATTGCACTTCAGGGCCACCGTAGTGAAGGAGTCTGAAGATGTTCTGAATGCCTTGCGTGTTTCTTCTTCGAAAATGTAGCGCATCCTAAATGCTTGGATTATTTGTGGACAGGACTTGTTTTGTATTTCTTATATTTGACCAGTAGAGGGCAGCAGTGCCATTCACTTCAAGGCAGACCGCACTTGAGCCGTGAAGCTCAGCCGGCAGCGCAGCGCAGCTGACTTTTGGTCCTCTGCTTCAATCATCAAACAACCAATCAGAGGCGAGGCAGCAGGGCCGACTCCGCTGATTTGTCACATGTGAGAAGCAGAGGGGCGTGTGGGTGGCCGGGTGTGGTGTGTGTGTGAAAGCTGATGGCGTGAACTGTAATAAATGGGTGGTATTTTAAAATGTAATTTCCCGCAATGGTGTTTGAAGTGTCAGTATGTTTAAACCTCATAAAAAACGGAGAAAGAAATGTCACAAGTAAGTTAAAGTGGATGCCATCCAACTTTATGAAACTGATGAGGCATCTTATAAATATAAGGACACGGTGAAAGGGAACATGAGTGTAAAGTGCAAAAAACTAGGTAAGTCTCTCAAACGACATGGTGCCAGAGAGGGTGGGTACCATACTGGCAACAACAACACACCTCCATATACTAGTGTGGACCGGGACCACCACAGAGTGCCAACACTTGCAGGTGCCCTAGTTGGGTCACGGGAGCAACAGTCTTAGCAGTAAGCCCCATTCATCCCTTTTCTCCTGCCACACTTGCCAGCTCATATTGTGGGAAATCAAGACCATTTTGGGAGATGTAATCCTCCTAGCAAAGCCTAGGTCTTTCCCGGGGTCTCCTTCCAGCTGGTATGGTTGTGCCCATAGAAGCTTCATGGGTAGCATTCATATCAGATGACCAAACCACCTCAGTTGGCACCTCTCGATGCGGACAGTTAGCGGCTCTACTCTGGATGTCTGTGCTTCTCATCTGGTCTCCAAATGAGGACCCAGCCACCCTGCAGAGAAAGCCCATTTGAGACCCTTGTACCCCTGACCTCATTCTTTTGGTCATTACCCAAAGCTCCTGACCATAGATGAGGGCACAGATGTACACCAGATCGACTGGTAAATTGAGAGCTACGTCTTCTGGCTCAGCTCCTTCATCACCACCACAGATCAGTACAGTGACCACCTAACTACTCTCACCATCTCCCCTCAGTCGTGGACAAGACCCCTCTGCTTGAGGCAGTAAGTCACCTCATACTCATAGAGGACAGTCCACCTTTTACCAACTGAGCACCATGGCCTCAGATTTGGAGGTGCTGATCTTCATCTCTGCCACTTCACACTCGGTAGCAAACCATCCCGATATGTGGTGGAGTTTGCAGCCCCCTGAAGGCAACAGAGGACCGCGTCATCTACAAAGAGACCTACAGTCGTGGCAAAAAGTTTTGAGAATGACACAAATATTACATTTTCACAAAGTTTGCTGTCTCAGCTTTTATGATGCTAATTTGCATCGACTCCAGAATGTTCTGAACAGCGATCAGATGAATTGTGATGAATTCCAAAGACCCTCTCTGCCATGAGACCAATAGACCACTGCATGTCATCCCTACCACCAAAGGACCTGCTGACGTCACCTCAGTGATCGTGTCGTTCACGCGGGTGAGAGTGTCGACGAGGATAAGGCTGGAGGTCATCTCTGTCACGCTGATCGAGTTACAACAGAGAGGTGAAGAAGGCGTCAGGACGCCCAAGAGCGTCTCCTAAAGTGGATTGGGCACCACCAGGGCAGAGCTTGCTCAGGAATGGCAGCAGGCAGGTGGGAGTGAGGCGAAGACTTTTGGAGGATGGACTTTTTGGAGAAGCCATCAGGGACAGATTGATATTCTGGGATTGGACTGCTGAGGACTGCTGGGGTCAAGTCATTGTCTCTGATGAATACCCCTTCTGATTGTTTGGGGCATCCAGAAAAATGAAAAGGTATGTATAGCACAGCGTTTCTTAACCTTCAAGTATTTGCGACCCGAGTTTTCATAACAGTTTTATTAGCGTCCCCCTAATGTTTTTTCGAAACCCTAATAAAATTTTTTCCTATATTTTTTGCTGCCGATACACCACAACAAGTTTAAAATTTCCCTACAAATAGTGAAATTACGCCACATATGGCAACATTCGCGCCCTCTTTTTTGTTACTTCGAGCCCCCCTAGGGGGGCTCGCCCCTCAGTTTGAGAACTGCTGGTATAGAAGATTAATGTTTAAAGTGTACCATCTATTAGAATGTATGTTGTAATAAAGTACTTTGTATATTTAATTTCAACAGATGGTGCATCACAAACATTAAGCACTGCTTTTACTCATCCCATAGCAAGTGGCATATAACAGACTCACTCGTGTCCTTTAATTAAGGCATGTATTTATATAAACTGCTCAAAGAAATGAAAGGAACATTTTGAAAACACATCCGATCTCAATAGGAAATAAAAATCCTGCTGGCTCTCTCTACTGCTATGGACTGATATGGTGATGTATTAGGAATGAAAGGATGGAAATGAAAATGATCAACCTACAGAGGGACACCCCAAAAATCAAAGGGAACAAAATGATGTGGCAGGCAGGCGAGTCCATGTGGCCGAAATTTCATTGCAGCAACTCCAAATCGTACTCAGTAGTTTGTATGACCCCCCCCCACCCCATAGCCTGACAATGTCCTAATGAGACGACGGATGATGTCCTGGAGGATCTCCTCCCAGATCTGGACCAGGCCATCACTGAGCTCCTGGACAGGCTGAGGCGACCGATGGACCCAAACATAATGTCCCACCCAGAGGTGTTCTATTGGATTGAGGTCAGGCGAGTGAGCGTGGGGGGGTGTCAGTCAATGGTATCAGTTCCTTCATCCTCTTGCCACATGAGGCTGGGCATTATGGTGCACTAGGAGGAACCAGCTTAGGGTCTGACAATGGGTCCAAGGATTTCATCCCGATACCTAATGGCACTCCAGGTGCCCACTGTTGTCTAGCCTGTAGAGGTCTGTGCGTCCTTCCATGGATATGCCTCCCCAGATATATCATCACTGACCCCCCACCAAACCGGTCATGCTGAACGATGTCACAGGCCGCATAACGTTCTCCACGGCTTCTCCACACCCTTTCACCTCTGTCACGTTTGCTCTCATCTGTGAAAAGCACAGGGCGCCTGCCAGTGATGGACCTGCCAATTCTGGTATTCTATGGCAAATGCCAATCGAGCTCCACGGTGCCCACTAGAGGACATCGGGCCCTCAGGCCACCATCATGAAGTCTGTTTCTGTTTGTTTGGTCAGAGACATTCACACCAGTGGCCTGCCTGCTTGCTGGAGGTCATTTTGTAGGCTCTGCCAGTGCTCATCCTGTTCCTCCTTGCCCAAAGGAGAAGATACTGGTGGGTCCTGCTGATGGGTTAAGGACCATCTACAAGGGGCCCTGTCCAGCTCTCCTAGAGTAGCTACCTATCTCCTGGAGTCTCCTCCATTCCCTTGAGACTGTGCTGGGAGACACAGCAAACCTTCTGGCAATGGCACGCATTGATGTGCCTGCCATCCTGGAGAAGTTGGACTACCTGTGCCAGCTCTGTAGGGTCCAGGTATTGCCTCATGCTACCAGTAGTGACACTGACTATAACCAAATGAATAACGTGTGACAAAACAGATGAGGAGGGAAAAATGTCAGTGGCCTCCCTCCAGCTGTTTTGGAGGTTGTCTCATTGTGGCCCCTCTAGTGCACCAAAGCAGCTGAAACTGATGAACAAGCCCCTCTGATACTTCACTGACCAGATCAATAGCCCACAAGTGTCATTGACTTGATGCTATACTCGGATTCAAAAGGGCTCCTTTAATTTTTTTGACCAGTACATACATATAGTATTTGGTATTGTATTACACTCACTACTCTGAAGAGACACTCAAGTCATAATTTCAATGCACATGACAATAAGCTTGAACTTCAAATGGAGGGGCAAATACTTTTTCACAGCTCATTTTTGAGGGAATTTAAAGAGCTTAGTAGAGGAAAGAAGACTTGAAGACACGTAACGACTTCTGCCCTTTGGGTCTGGGAAGCGCACTCCAGAAATGCACCATGGTGGTCTTATTCTTAGCGGTTTCCATGTGACGTGTTGGCACATCTCAATCTGCATTCCCTGAGCAGTGCCCACCGAGGGGACAGGTGGCTTCTCTTTTACTTTTTTTTTTTTTTTCCTCTTGAACGACTCCATGGATATGGATGTGCAAAGCATGGCTGTCATGGAAGGAGTGAGCAAAGGGTGACAGAGAATGATGTCCGTTTACAGGAAACTAAATGTGGTTGGCATGCGCCCAGCCTGGATGCTCTGACTGCCAGACAAACGAGACTTGGCAATAATGCCAATGACAATAGCCTCGTAGATAAAAAAAAAAAAAAACAGCCCCTGATGAGCTGCATTTGTTTAGTCAATAAGTGGTCCGAGTCATGGGGTAGTTTAAGAGGGAAAAAATGACAGGGCACAGCATAGGTGCAGCCCAGAAGAAAGCAGATGGAACAATTCATGTAATTAGAGCTACGCTGTGTGTGCATTGCCAAGGGGTGCTATACTACAAGAAATCAATTGAGGACAGAGAGGAACTAACAAGTGTTTATCTGTGGCCTGCTCATTGAACCCCCACCCCCCCATTGAGCCTTATTCCAAAATGGATTCAATTCATTTTTTTCCTCAGAATTCTGCACACAACACCCCATAATGACAACGTGAAAAAAGTTTACTTGAGGTTTTTGCAAATTTATTAAAAATAAAAACACTGAGAAATCCCATGTCCATAAGTATTCACAGCCTTTGCTCAATACTTTGTCGATGCCCCTTTGGCAGCAATTCCAGCCTCAAGTCTTGTTGAATATGATGCCACAAGCTTGGCACACCTATCCTTGGCCAGTTTGGCCCATTCCTCTTTGCAGCACCTCTCAAGCTCCATCAGGTTGGATGGGAAGCGTCGGTGCACAGCCATTTTAAGATCTCTCCAGAGATGTTCAATCAGATTCAAGTCTGGGCTCTGGCTGGGCCACTCAAGGACATTCACAGAGTTGTCCTGAAGCCACTCCTTTTGATGTCTTGGCTGTGTGCTTAGGGTCGTTGTCCTGCTGAAAGATGAACCGTCGCCCCAGTCTGAGGTCAAGAGCGCTCTGGAGCAGGTTTTCATCCAGGATGTCTCTGTACATTGCTGCAGTCATCTTTCCCTTTATCCTGACTAGTCTCCCAGTCCCCACAGCATGATGCTGCCACCACCATGCTTCACTGTAGGGATGGTATTGGCCTGGTGATGAGCGGTGCCTGGTTTCCTCCAAACGTGACGCCTGGCATTCACACCAAAGAGTTCAATCTTTGTCTCATCAGACCAGAGAATTTTCTTTCTCATGGTCTGAGAGTCCTTCAGGTGCCTTTTGGCAAACTCCAGGTGGGCTGCCATGTGCCTTTTACTAAGGAGTGGCTTCCGTCTGGCCACTCTACCATACAGGCCTGATTGGTGGATTGCTGCAGAGATGGTTGTCCTTCTGGAAGGTTCTCCTCTCTCCACAGAGGACCTCTGGAGCTCTGACAGAGTGACCATCGGGTTCTTGGTCACCTCCCTGACTAAGGCCCTTCTGCCCCGATCGCTCAGTTTAGATGGCCTGCCAGCTCTAGGAAGAGTCCTGGTGGTTTTAAACTTCTTCCACTTACGGATGATGGAGGCCACTGTGCTCATTGGGACCTTCAAAGCAGCAGAAATTTTTCTGTAACCTTCCCCAGATTTGTGCCTCGAGACAATCCTGTCTCGGAGGTCTACAGACAATTCCTTTGACTTCATGCTTGGTTTGTGCTCTGACATGAACTGTCAACTGTGGAACTTATATAGACAGGTGTGTGCCTTTCCAAATCATGTCCAGTCAACTGAATTGACCACAGGTGGACTCCAATGAAGCTGCAGAAACATCTCAGGGATGATCAGGGGAAACAGGAGGCACCTGAGCTCAATTTTGAGTTTCATGGCAAAGGCTGTGAATACTTATGGACATGGGATTTCTCAATTTTTTTATTTTTAATAAATTTACAAAAACCTCAAGTAAACTTTTTTCACGTTGTCATTATGGGGTGTTGTGTGTAGAATTCTGAGGAAAAAAATGAATTTAATCCATTTTGGAATAAGGCTGTAACATAACAAAATGTGCAAAAAGTGATGAAGCGCTGGGAATACTTTCTGGATGCACTGTATATGCAGTGGCTTTCATAATCAATCATTCTTTACATCATAAAGTGCATTTCTCTCCAGAGCCTTTCATGAAGTCCAATTTCATGACCCACACCTTTTATTCTGTATAGCCTGTCACCAAAGGGACCAACAGGAGAGTCTCATGGGGGCTGAGTAACGACGGATGATGGAGAAAGCTTACAGGTGGTGCACAGCCACCAGCCTCATGTCTGCTTGCTTATTTAGAATGGAGGAGGTCACACCCACCCCAATGCTGCAGACTGCGCCCCCTCCTGTTCCCTCACTATGTAAACCGACAGCCCACCAGATGTCACCGCTCAGTCTGGACCCGGGAGCTCTGACCTGACCTTGTTGTGTTTATGACCAGCACACTGCAACTTTTTAATGATTATTCCTATTTCACTTTAAATTAAATGGGGGCATCCCTAGGGACCCCCAACAGCTTTCTTCTCTTTATTTTCAGGCCAAAATTCAAAGGTCTTCATTAAATTTCCCATTTGAGTAAAATACAAATGCAAACAGCCCTCTAAGGCGGTCACCCCTCTGTCCTTCCATTATGTTATGCCAACTGCCCACCTGGGACGCCCATCCACTGATGTTTTCATTCCATTATGATGGCCTCCCGGCCAGGTAACTGATTATCGATACCAGGCGTGCCTTCTTTCAAAATCTTTACAACAGAGGGGTGCAGGAGGACATCTGTGAACACACAACACTTAAGGCCTTGAAGCAACTGAAGACCACCCCATTTCCCCCTTCTGTCAGTGAGGCCGCAGCAGACGTCAGTCAGTCCAGTCTGTCATTATCCAACCCGCTATATCCTAACTACAGGGTCACGAGGGTCTGCTGGAGCCAATCCCAGCCAGCACAAGGCGCAAGGCAGTAACAAATCCCTGGGCAGGGTGCCAGCCCACCACAGCACAGTAGACATTTGATCATCAAAACGGGATGGCTGAAGACTATAAAAACGTCACCTACTCTGATGACATTGGACTCCTACTGTGACATTCAGATGGTCACCTCAGACATTTCCTGAATCTGTGGATTCATCCCGATGTGTCAACAGTGCAGGCTGGTGCTCAGAGGGAGATGCTGGGATGAACTCCACATGGCACACATTTGGCAGAGCAGAATCTTTTTTCTCGGAAGACTTAAGTTGGTCTACAACTCAGTGAGGGCCAGTGTGGTGGGCTGTGCCAGTAAAAGCACTTCAAATGATGCCCACAAAACCAACAAGCTGACTGTGAGGGCAGGATCAATGGTGGGACCCACTCTGGACCCCCTGGAAGTAGTGGTGGAAGAGAGAATGAAGACAAAACTGAGGGCCAATATGAACAATGCTGCACATCGTCTCTCTGACACACCAACACTGAGGACTTGCTGCCATCAAATTATTCAGCAGAAGTGTGTCAAGATATAAGACTGGGAGGGCTCCTTCAAACCAACAGCAATATGTTTCCATAGTGCGCCACTGCCTCTCCCCCTCATTCTTTGGCCAAGAGTCCTCTCTTCACTTCAAAATCTCAATCCAATGGGACTCCAATTTATGATGTGTGCCAGCTTTTTTGATGTATCTGTCCACCTTAATAAAAGGATAAGCATCTGTGTGTCTGTGTATGTGTCAGTCTGGTTGCAATCTCTCATTCAGTCCAACAGATGGCGCATCACAAAAGTTTTTAATAATAAAATGCATTGCATTTGGCATTCCAACAGATGGCACCTCACATACATTGGCACTGCTTTTACTGATTCCATATCAATTGGAATACAACAGAGACATACACATTGCATTCAGGGTTTCCACAATAGTAAGGAGACCAGGGTTTACATCTCAGGTCCTCCCTGCATGGAGTTTGCATGTTCTCCCCGTGTCTGTGTGGGTTTCCTCGGGGTACTCTGGTTTCCTCCCACTGTCCAAAGACATGCAGATTAGGTGAATTAGTGACACTGAATTGATCCTAGTGTGTGTGTGTGTGTGTGTGTGTGTGTGTGTGTGTGTGCTCAGCCTACGATGAACTGCCACACTTTTAAATGTTTGTTCCTGTCTTGCGCTCTTCACTAGCTATTATAGGCTGCAGCCACTAACAACCTTCATCTGGATTTTCTGGATAGAAAATGTTGAGACATAAGCATTGTATTTTTCATTCCAACAGATGGTGCATCATAAACATTTGTAGTAATGCATGCTAGTACTACAGGTATTTGTGATGTGTCATCTATAGAAATGACAAACACAATGCATTTTACTGCTACAAATGCTTGTAATGTGCCATCTGTTGGAATGACAAGTAGAATGCACTTTATTGCTACAAATATGTGCGATGCTCCACCTTAATAAAAGAAGAAGTGTTCGTTTGTCCATCTCTTTACTATGTCTTTGTCATTCCAACAGATGGCATATCAGAAGCCCTTGTAGTTAATGCATTTTACTACTATAGATGTTTGTGATATGCCACCTGTTGGAATGAAAAATTCAAAGTGTTTTATTACTATATTCATTACAAAATACATTCCAGTAGATGGTGCACTGCAAATGTTAATGCTGAGGTCTACGTTGGTTATTTCGATTTTCACTTGACTTAAACAGGTACACAACTAGTCCACCTTAGTAAAAGGAGATGTGTCTATGTATCTGTGTATCTGTGTGTCCATCCAGTTACTATTTCCCTGTCATTCCAACAGATGGTGCACCACAAGCATTTAAAGTTAATGCAGTTCGTCACTTCAAATATTTGTGGTGCGCCATCTGTTGGAAAGACAAATGCAATGCATTTCATTACTTTATGCATTACAAAATACATTCCAGTAGATAGTGCATGCAAATATTAACACTGAGGTCTATGTTGATTATTTAGGTTTTTCACTTGTCTTAGACAGACGACACAGCTAGTCCACCATAATAAAAGAAATGTTTGTGTGTCCATCTGTTTACTATGTCTCTGTCATTCCAACAGATGGCATATCAGAAGCCCCTGTAGTTAATGCATTTTACTACTATAAATGTTTGTGATGCACCATCTGTTGGAATTACATATACAGAGTGTTTTATTACTACATCCATTACAAAATATATTCCAGTAGATGGTGCACTGCAAATGTTAACACTGAGGTCTACGTTGATTATTTCGGTTTTCACTTGACTTAAACAGGTAAACAGCTAGTCCAGCTTAGTAGAAGGAGAAGTGTCTGTGTGTATGTGTATCTGCATGTCCATCCAGTTACTATTTCCATATCATTCCAACAGATGGCGCATCACAAGCACTTGCAGTTAATGCAATTCATTACAACAAATATTTGTGATGCACCATCTGTTGGGAATACAAATGCAATGCATTTTATTACTTCATGCATTCCAATAGACGGCTCATGCAAATATTAACGCTGAGGTGTACGTTGATTATTTAGATTTCAGCCTGTCTTAGTTGGGTAGCACAGCTAGTTTAACAATGTTTTACCACAAAATGCCTGTGTTTTGCATATTTTGAGCTTGCAATTGAATAACTGACTTATTTTATTATGCAATATGAGTGTTGTGAGATTTCGTTTTTCTTTTTTCCATGGACGTTTTTCACAATGCCTGTCGTTGTACAGCACTGCTCCCCATTGGCTGGTATTATATCATTTTTTTTTCCGTTCCTTTGTCCTGCCTGAAAACATGAGATTAAAATTTCTTCATATCTGTCATTAAAGACTCTATAAAAACATAAGTCAGTTTCGGGTGGAGTGTTCACCTAACTGACAGAGTAACGATATCACAGCAATCATGAGATGGAAACGTAAGTCAGAGCCAATGGAAATTTCATAAATTACAGAATCCATTCGTCTAAACCAAAGAAAGAGAAAATAAAAATCAAAGCCGTTAATTAGAGAAGCCCAACCAGCAGAAAGCCCACCGAGTCACAGAGATCAAGTCTGATTTAAAACAAGGATGGGGACGAATGAGCGCCGCCACTAATGATGTCATCATGCGCGACTTCTGGGACTTTACATGCAGGATCATCCAGGGAGATGATCTAAAACCAAATCGACACATTTAGCCGTCACACTGAATCACACGGAGAGACAGAGATGGACCAGAAAGTGAGACGCTGTCAGGATACAAGCAGGGCCTGACGTGGATAATCAAATTGGAATTTAAAGCAAAACCAGAACAAGTCGTTAGCCTAAGAGGACAGCGCTGAGTCTTATAAGGACTAGGGTGAAAACATGGCTGCCAGTGGTGACCCTTCATGATGTCAGATGTCGTGACCTTTATGGCCACACCCCTGGTGTGACAGAATCAAACATGACATCAGCAATCCTGTAAACCGGGTCGTTAAGTGAAAATCGCCACCGCCATTTTACAACTGCATTTACTCCTGGTGATCTTTTCATTCATTGCCTCTCTGATCCTTTATTACTTTAGAAACCTTCACACGTTGTTACTCTATGACTACAGTGGACTGCATTCTAAAGTTATGATTACATTTTTAGGTTTCCTTTGTAGTGTATGTCTTGGGGGTGCGACAGATGATGGTGGGGTCAGCCTCCTTAAGCTGATTATTGGTGACTGGTTTCTTCACCATTCATCACCGCATTCTGCCAGGCCTTCCAGATCTGACTTTAGCAACCAGCAAACATGTTCCTAAGTGTTGAGTCTACAAGCCCAGATTCAGACCCTCACCAGCCCCTGGGTGATTTAACTCATTAGCAGAAAGTTCATCACACATTTAACAATCAAGACCATGACAATGGGGCAGCATGGTGGCGCAATGGGTAGCGCTGCTGCCTCGCAGTTAGGAGACCTGGGATTGCTTCCCGGGTCCTCCTTGCGTGGAGTTTGCATGTTCTCCCTGTCTGTGTGGGGGTACTCCGGTTTCCTCCCATAGTCCGAAGGCATGCAGGTTCGGTGCATTGGCGATCCTAAATTGTCCCTAGTGTGTGCTTGGAGTGTGTGTGCCTTGCGGTGGGCTGGTGCCCTGCCCAGGGTTTGTTTTCTGCATTGCGCCCTGTGTTGGCTGGCTGTGACCCAGTACTTAGGATATAGCGGGTTGGATAATGGATGGATGGACCACGACACTTGAGCATTTAATGCTGCACGCTATTTCCCACTCTTGAGACTTGATTGTTCATTGAGAGTTGGATCCCCCTTGGTCGTTTCATCAAGTGGAGACCCCATTGGTCATTTCAGCCCGTGGAGACTCAGTTGTTTGATAAAGCAGGGTCACCCTTGGTCATTTTAGCACAAAGAGACTCAGTCATTTCATCGAGCTAAACCTTTGGTCATTTCGGGCCATTTGTTTGATCAAGCAGGTTACCTCAAAGTCGTTTGGCACATAGCGACTCGATTGTTTCAAAGAGCTTGGGGTGGAAGTCTGTCCCCCTTGGTCATTTTAACCCATGGAGACTCAATTGTTTGATCAAGCAGGGTCCCCCTTGGTCATTTTGGCATGCAGAGACTCAATCTTTTCATCAAGTGGAGTCCCCCTTGGTTATCTCAGCACATGGGGACTCAAATGTTTCAATGATCTTGGGGTAGGGATTTGTCCCCCTTGACCATTTCAGCCCATGGAGACTCGATTGTTTGATTAAGTGGGGTTCCCCTTGGTCATTTCAGCAGATGGGCACTCAATCATTTCATTGAGCTTCCCCCTTGCTCATTTTGGCATACGGAGATTCGATCTTTTCATTAAGTGGGGACCCCCTTGGTCATTTTGGGCTGTGGAGACTCAATTGTTTGATCAAGCAGGGTTCCCCTAAGTCATTTTGGTACACGGCGAGTCGATTGTTTCAAAGAGCTTGGGGTCAAGGTCTGTCCCCCTTGGTCATTTCAGCCCACAGAGACTTGTTTGTTTGATCAATTGGGGTCACCCTTGGTCATTTCAGCACACAGAGACTCAACTGTTTCATTGAGCTTGGGCATTTTGGCATGCGGAGACCCAATCTTTTCATTAAGTGGGGTCCCCCTTGGACATTGGAGCACGTGGAGTAGTCAAAGAGCACGCATAGTTCCAGTTGGAACACAAAGGCTGGAGGAGGTGGAGAAGTTTACATTTCCTGGCCGCATCATTTCCTGAAACAGAGAAATGGAGAGTGATGCGAAGTGTCAGACAGAAAAGGCCTCAGCTATTTTCCAGAAAATGATGAACATCTGGTCTTCACTGACAATCTCCCACAGGATCAGGCTGCACCTCTTCACCTCAATCATGATCCCTATGGCCATCTATGCAAGCGAAACAAAGAAGATGACAGCTGCCATCACCAGGAAGATCAATGTGTTCCAGCAATGTTACCTCTGACAGATACTGAAGATCAAATATTTTCACCACATCTCCAACCAAGAAGTGCTCTGGATAAGCCTTCACCTCACCGTCACACAAAGAAGACTACGCTTGGGTAAACCACCAAATCACCAATGTAGCCCTGAGATGGACACTGTCAGGAGTAAAACACCACCAAGGGTACCCATGTAGCACACTAGCCAAAGACCTGAAGATCATGAATGTCACATGGGATGAAACCAAAGATGCTGTGACTCAGCCGGAAATGATGGAGAAACCCAGATACACAATAAGTTACTTAAGATTGGTGGATCTTAGTCTAAGTAAGTAAGCAATCCCCAGATCTCATCCAGAGCTTTCTTAAATGGTGTCAAAGTGTCTCCATCAACTCCATGTCTTGGTAGTTTGGTCCAGATTCCCTCATCTCTTTGGGTGAAGAAGTGCTTCCTGGCTTCAGTCCTAAATGCTCTTCCACCTCTGTCCTGAATGCAGGATACTCAGGCAGGATGACAAGATCAGGTTCAACCAAAACAGCAGAATAAACTGTTGGAGGCAAAAGCAACAACAAAGAGAGTAGCGGATTGGTAGATCAAAAAATATGGAAGCTGAAATAGGAACGGATGGTTCAACTAAACAGCCTGGAGCAGGTGCTGAAGATGAGAGCAGACAACTGCTGAACATCTGGTCTTCATCGACAACCTCCCATAGGATTAGGCAGCACCTCTTCACCTCAATCTTGATCCCTATGGTCATCTATACATGCAAAACCTGGAAGATGACAGCTACCATCACCAAGAAGATCGATGTAAAGAGCAATGTTGCCTCCAACGGACTATGGAGATCAGATATTTCGACTGCATCACCAACCAGGAAGTGCTTTGGAGAAGTCTTCACATCACCGTCGTACAAAGAAGACTACGCTTGGCTGGCCAACCAAATCACCAAAGTGGCCCTGATATGGACACTGCCGGGAGTGAAGCACCACCCAGGATGATTGCATGACAAACTTGCCAAAGACCTAAAGATTCTGGATGTCACATGGGATGAAGCTAAAGATGCCATGAGCTACCAAAAACAATGGATTGACCTTGTCGGCTGATATGCTACTTAGGATTGGTGGATCTTAGTCTAAGTAAGTAGGCTCTCCCGATATCCCATCCAGAGCTTTCTTAAATCTCAAGGTTTCTACTTCAACTCCATGTCTTGGTAGTCTGGTCCAAATTCCCTCATCTCTTTGCATGAAGAAGTGCTTCCTGGCTTCAATGTAAAGAGCAATATTGCCTCCAATGGACTTTGAAGATCAGATATTTCAACTGCATCTCCAACCAGGAAGTGCTCCGAAGAAGCCTTCACATCACAGTCACACAAAGAAGACTATGCTTGGTTGGACCACCAAATCACTAAAGTGGCCCTGAGATGGACGATATCAGGAGTGAAACATCATACTGTTCCCCATGTTCCACAGGGGTCAATGTGGGGGCCGCTGCTATTTTTAATAGATATAGATAGGAATATAAGTAACAAGCTGGTTAAGTTTGCAGATGATACCACGATAGGTGGATTGGCAGATAATTTGGAATCCATTATATCATCACAGAAGGACTTGGATAGCAGACAGGCTTGGGCAGATTTCTGGATGATGAACTTTAATGTCAGTAAATGTAAAGAATTACACATAGGAAGTAAAAATGTGAGGTTTGAATACACAGTGGGGGTCTGAACATTGAGA
The DNA here is from genome assembly GCF_900747795.2 of Erpetoichthys calabaricus. Lineage (NCBI taxonomy): Eukaryota > Metazoa > Chordata > Cladistia > Polypteriformes > Polypteridae > Erpetoichthys > Erpetoichthys calabaricus. The sequence goes on from NC_041399.2 coordinate 4,753,797, forward strand.
TTCCACCTTATGAGAAGGATTTAGGAGTCATAGTGGACTCTGAGCTATTAGCTGACTGACAGTGTTCAGAAGCCATTAAGAAGGCTAACAGAATGTCAGGTTATATAGTGCCTTGATGTGTGGAGTACAAGTCACAGGAGGTTCTGCTCAAGCTTTATAACAAACTGGTGAGGCCTCATCTGGAGTCCTGGGTGCAGTTTTGGTCTTCAGGCTACAAAAAGGACATAGCAGCACTAGAGAAGGTCCAGAGAAGAGCGACTAGGATGAGTCAAGGGCTACAGGGGATGAGTTATGAGGAAAGATTAAAAGAGCTGAGCCTTTACAGGAGATGAAGAGGAGACCTGACTGAAGTGTTTAACATTATGAAGGGAATTAGTCCAGTGGATCGAGATGGTGACTTTAAAATGAGTTCATCAAGAACATGAGGACACAGTTGGAAACTTGTGAAGGGGAAATTTCACACAAACATTAGGAAGTTTTTCCTTACACAAAGAACGATGAACACTTGGAAAAAGCGACCAAGTAGTGTGGTAGACAGTAAGACGTTGGGGACTTTCAAAACTCAACTTGATGTTACTTTGTAAGAAATAAGTGGATAGGACTGGCGAGCTTTGTTGGGCTGAATGGCCTGTTCTCGTCTCGATTGTTCTCATGTTCTAATCACCCAGAATACCCGCACGACACATGAAGATGTACTTTCGCCGAAGACCTGAAGATCCTGGATGTCGCATGGGATGAAACTGAAGATGCCACGGGCTACCAGAAATAATGGATTGACCTTGTCGGCCGATATGCTACTTAGGATTGGTGGATCTTAGTCTAAGTAAGTAAGCAATCCCCAGATCTCATCCAGAGCTTTCTTAAATGTCATCAAGGTTTCTCCTTCAACTCCATGTCTTGCTAGTTTGGTCCAGTCTCCGTCATCTCTTTATGTAAAGAAGTGCTTCCTGGCTTCAGTCCTAAATGCTCTTCCTCTTAATTTCCACAGGTTGTCCTGAATGCAGGAGACTCATGCAGGATGACAAGATCAGGATCAATCGAAACAGAAGAATAAACCATTGAAGTCAAAAGCAACAATAAAGAGAGTAGTGGGTTGGTAGATCAAAAAATATGGAAGCTGAAATAGGAACGGGAGGTTCAACTAAACAGCCAGAAGCAGGTACTGAAGATGAGAGCAGACGGTTGCTTGAGGACCCCTGCACAGAGTGGAAGGCCAGTTGGCACCTTGGGGTGGGTGTCTCCATGGTGGCAGAACACACAGGAAACCTGGCAGCGGAGCGGACTGGCGTCTATCCAGGGTGGCTTCCTGCTTTGTGCTTGATGATGCTGGTGGGCTCCAATCCAAGGAGTTTATAAATGGTCTGCTATGCTGGTGCAATTCTAATTTGGAAGGAAGGAAATCAAAATGGACGACTGGTTGCTATCAGCGTGTTAAGGGTTTCATCTCTTAAAACTTTGCCACCTTGGTTAGGGTGTGCAGTGCGCCAGTGGATTATTTGTGTAAGGAATGCTTACCTTTCCAACCTGGTGGTCCTAACGTTATTTGTATTACACATATGAAGATGCCCACCAGTCAATGGCTATTTACTTTGTCCCTTTGAGCTGAGGCAGCAAAACGACCCTGGGTGGTCTCATTAATCATTTGCATATGATACCAGGCCTTTATTATTATTTTTCTAACCGGCATAACCAAGATAGACTTTGGGAAAGTTTGGAGTGTCGATTGTAATTGTGATTTTTTTACCCATTTGAGATTCCTGTCTCGGTTGCATCATGATTGGCTGAGGCTATCAGCAGATGAAGAAGAAGAAGAAGAAGACTGACGGACTCCCGTTAATGAAACATTCGCTAAGACACTGTAAATATGCATAAGCCGCGGGCGGATGGATTCATCTGACTGCTTTCTGCTCAATTCAAAGAAGGAAACGCATCCTTTATGTTGCTCTAAATTACATTTTCCTAGTCGCATTCATACGAGAGTAATAATCTGGCAGTTTTTAATGTAAAATTCGCCATAATGAAATGCAACCCGAGATGACGGCAATCATATCAGCAGCAGCGGTGACACAAAGAAAATGAATCTAAAAAAAAAATGAACACAAAAAAAAAAAACAAAATAAGGCCGCAAAGATTCATTTCAATCAACAGCTCTGGAGCTTCAGCCTCATTAATTATGGGGGAAAAATAATCGGCTTCTACGCATGGCGCGTTCTAATTTGCTCCAATTCACTCCTTCCTACTTCATCCAGTTCAGAGTTGTGGAGCCTGTTCTAGCAGCAGCGAGCGTGAGGCAGGATAAGGGCACGGGGTTCATTTTAGAGCCATGAGGGTACATGTGATTAAACCAGGGGGGTCCTGAAAGGGGGGCAGGTTGTCGTCTCTTATTGAGAAGTCACTTATTGCGGATGAAGCACTTACTGCTCAAGTGACATTTCTCAGCTTTGTTTTAGTGGTCTCGCTTGTTCAGCCTCCCCACCCTTAATGGCTTATAAACAGCTGCACTCACTGTTCTTCATGGCTCCTTATCTATATATAAAATTCATTAAGCAGCTGCCAGCGCAAGCAAGACACCCATGAAGCACGCAGGACGGAGCCACGCCCACCAACTCTAAGACCATTGGATACGACGACAACTCGCAGAGCCAAGCCCACCAACTCAGACGCAGCAACTCACAAAACAGGGCGTCATTTGTGTTTGTCTCTGCTACACTCCACATGCACCTCTGAGCCACGTTGACTTTTCATTATTCTTTTCAGTTATGACGCACGACCGCGTCCACCATCGCAAACTGTTTTACACGCCATGGTCTTAGAGTTGGTGGGCGGGTCTCCATGAGTTGCTCTTGCAAAAGGGCGCATGGCAGTGTGTATGCTTCGAGTGCGAGGGTGGACGCGACAGGACCATCTAAGAAAAATCATGTTTGTCGCGGATGTGAATCGCTGTATGAAGTGTGTAAAACAGTTTGTTTGTCGCGGATGTGAATCGCTGTATGCAGCGCGTAAAACAGTTTACGATGGGTATCCCATGGTCTTAGAGTTGGTGGGCGGGTCTCTGTCAGTTGCTCTTGCGAGCGGGCACATGACCAGGCGGTGTGTATGCTTCGAGTGCGAGGGTGGATGCGACAGGACCATCTAAGAAAAATCATGTTTGTTGTGGATGTGAATCGCTGTATGAAGCGTGTAAAACAGTTTGTTTGTCGCGGATGTGAATCGCTGTATGCAGCGTGTAAAACAGTTTGTTTGTCGCGAATGTGAATCGCTGTATAAAGTGTGTAAAACAGTTTATTTGTCGCGGATGTGAATTGCTGTATGCAGTGTGTAAAACAGTTTGTTTGTCGCGGATGTGAATCGCTGTATGCAGTGTGTAAAACAGTTTATTTGTCGCGGATGTGAATCGCTGTATGCAGCGCGTAAAACAGTTTGTTTGTCGCGAATGTGAATCGCTGTATAAAGTGTGTAAAACAGTTTAATTGTCGCGGATGTGAATTGCTGTATGCAGTGTGTAAAACAGTTTGTTTGTCGCGGATGTGAATCGCTGTATGCAGTGTGTAAAACAGTTTGTTTGTCGCGAATGTGAATCGCTGTATAAAGTGTGTAAAACAGTTTATTTGTCGCGGATGTGAATTGCTGTATGCAGTGTGTAAAACAGTTTGTTTGTCGCGGATGTGAATCGCTGTATGCAGTGTGTAAAACAGTTTATTTGTCGCGGATGTGAATCGCTGTATGCAGCGCGTAAAACAGTTTATTTGTCGCGGATGTGAATCGCTGTATGCAGCGCGTAAAACAGTTTGTTTGTCGCGGATGTGAATCGCTGTATGCAGCGTGTAAAACAGTTTGTTTGTCGCGAATGTGAATCGCTGTATAAAGTGTGTAAAACTGTTTGTCGCGGATGTGAATTGCTGTATGCAGTGTGTAAAACAGTTTGTTTGTCGCGGATGTGAATCGCTGTATGCAGCGTGTAAAACAGTTTGTTTGTCGCAGATGTGAATCGCTGTATGCAGCGTGTAAAACAGTTTATGATGGGTATCCCATGGTCTTAGAGTTGGTGGGCGGGTCTCTGTCAGTTGCTCTTGCGAGCGGGCACATGACCAGGCAGTGTGTATGCTTCGAGTGCGAGGGTGGATGCGACAGGACCATCTAAGAAAAATCATGTTTGTCGTGGATGTGAATCGCTGTATGAAGCATGTAAAACAGTTTGTTTGTCACGGATGTGAATCGCTGTATGCAGCGTGTAAAACAGTTTGTTTGTCGCGGATGTGAATCGCTGTATGCAGCGCGTAAAACAGTTTACGATGGGTATCCCATGGTCTTAGAGTTGGTGGGCGGATCTCTGTCAGTTGCTCTTGCGAGCAGGCACATGACCAGGCGGTGTGTATGCTTCGAGTGCGAGGGTGCACGCGACAGGACCATCTAAGAAAAATCATGTTTGTTGCGGATGTGAATCTCTGAATGAGCGTGCGACAGCGGTCCTCCAATTGTCAGTCACGGACAATTGTATGTTGCCCTCTCCAGAGTTCCATCGTTTCATTCACCTACAGTCGTATCCTCAAACCCACCGCATTTGGACAACTGTGTCTTTCAGGAAGTGTTCACTCATCAATAAATAATTATGCAGCGTATGCTACGCCGCGGGTTGGCTAGTTAGCAATAAAACACAAAGGAGCAAGCAGTTCTCCGTCTAACTTGTTTCCATTCACACCACTGTGGATTCATCCTGCACTATCTGGTGTAATAAAACACTTCAGAGAAACATGTGACCGACTGAAAATGACCCGTTTTAGGGTTCAAATCATTTGGGGGATTTCCTTGGACTGGATATTAGAACCTGACACTGCAGACTAACGAGCCATAAAATGAAATAAGGCCTGAGACTGGCAAGGATTGGTTTCTAACTAAGCATCCAATTAATCCATCCTCCATAAAAACCAGCCAGCCACCTTTCCAATATTTTGCCAAATGTATATGCTAATTCTTAGACTCTGCACAAGAAGAAGCGAATATTCCGGTTCATCTACAGTATATGGGGACTGTTCCCCAACCCTTAATCTGACTCTCTGGTCTCTTTATCACAAGTGTAAGAAAAGCAGCAGCTCGGCTCCTCAAGCGGTCCGGTTGGCTCGATCCCATCAGCAAATAAGGACGTGGAAATGTGTTTTTGCTCTTTTGAAATGTGCAGGTTTCTCTGGGCTTCAATCAAAAAGACAGAGACGACGGTCAGGCGTTCGTTCTGCCAGAATGGTATTGGTTGTTCATTTTCACGTAACCTTAAACTCTAACCGCTCTGAAAGGAGCTCACAATTCAGTTCAATTCAAGTTTTCAAGTCTCGTCTGACCCCAACATCCTTGGAGTCACCTGCTCCAATTCACTCCTTCCTACTTCATCCAGTTCAGAGTTGTGGAGCCTGTTCTAGCAGCAGCGAGTGCGAGGCAGGAAAAGGGGCACAGCTTCTATTTTAGAGCCACAGGGTACATGTGATTAAGCCGGGATGGTCCTGATAGGGGGGCTGCAATGGCTGCAGGTTGTTGTTTCTAAATGAGAAGTCACTTATTGCGGATGAAGCACTTACTGCTCAAGTGACATTTTGAAGCTTTGTTTTAGTGGTCTTGCTTGTTCAGGTTCCCACCCTTAATGACTTATAATCAGCTGCACTCGCTGTTTTTAATGGCTCCTTATTAGCAATCAGATACAAAGGAGCCAGCAGTTCTCTGTCTAACTTGTTTCCATTCACACCTCTGTGGATCCATCTTGCACTATTTGGTTTAATAAAACACTTCACGACTGAAAACGACCCGTTTTAGGGTTCAAATCATTTATGGGATTTCCTTGGAACGGATATTAGAACCTGACATTGCAGACTAACGAGCCGTAAAATGAAATAAGGTCTGAGACTGGCAAGGATTGGTTTCTAACTAAGCAATTCGGTTGGAATGAAAACCTGCAGCCACTGCGGCCCTCCAGGATCGATGTTGCCCACCCCTGGATTAAGCAGGGTCACACACCTTATTTCTCTCAGGTTTAGCCCTTACCCTTGATATTTGTGTGTATGTGACAAGTGTCCAGTCTTTGCCAGCTGCAGGACGTCTGCTGATTTTGTTAATCCTACTCGAACATCCTGTACATGGCATCCACCTTCTCCTGGTTCCCTGATATGCTTGAACAGGTTTCTAACAGTTATGGACCCTTTTATGGTACTTCTGAAATACTATAATGCTATGCTTTAGTGTGGGAGGCATACTATAACTATATTAGCTCTAAATGATCATGTGACCCCCCTCCCCGCCACCCAATTCTCATATTTTCTTCCACACTTATGAGGTTGGGCAGAACTCCAGGCCCTATACCTGGGGTGTCACCAGCCTAATAACATCATCACAATAAAGCATGGAGGATGAATGCAACCAAATACAGAGAACTCCCCCTGCGCCAGAGGGCATGCCACCTCAGACTGGGGCGATGGCTCCTTCACCCGAAACACAACGCTGGTGTGACTTCAGCACAAGTCTCTGAATGTCCCAGCCAAAGCCCAGACTCAAATCCCATAGAGAGTCCTGAAGATGGCAGTTCACAGACACAGAGATGCGGATGGATCAGAGTGGGATAAACTGTCCAAATCCAGGCGTGCAAAGCTTGTAGAGATTAATCAAGAAGCTGGAATTGCTTTCAGAAGGGGCTTCTTAGATTAAGGATCTAAACACTTTTATGAATGTGTAATTTTAGCATTTGATGTTTGATAATGGGCGGCACGGTGGCGCAGTGGTAGCACTGCTGCCTCGCAGTTCGGAGACCCGGGTTCACTTCCCGGGTCCACCCTCCGTGGAGTCTGCATGTTCTCCCCGTGTCTGCGTGGGTTTCCTCCGGGCGCTCCGGTTTCCTCCCACAGTCCAAAGACATGCAGGTTAGGTGGATTGGCAATTCTAAATTGGCCCTAGTGTGTGCTTGGTGTGTGGGTGTCCTGCGGTGGGTTGGCACCCTGCCCGGGATTGGTTCCTGCCTTGTGCCCTGTGTTGGCTGGGATTGGCTCCAGCAGACCTCCGTGACCCTGTGTTCGGATTCAGCGGGTTAGAAAATGGATGGATGGATGTTTAATAATCATGTTTGTTTTTCTGTCATTATGGGTGACGGAGTGTAGATTGTTGGGTAGAAATGGCAAACGTCTCGATTTAAAATGAAAACTACAACACCATAAAGTGTGCAGCGAGTGACTGTACATCCACGACAGACAGATTTTGGTGTTTTTCACTTTAATTTTGTAAGATGGAAGCTTTGTACGGTTGATTGAATTATTTGTTGTTTTCTTAACCTGACAGCCCTGGTGAAATTCGTTTCCTTATTAATACTTTTGACTTTCCACTCACAGTGTGCCCAGAACATCAGTTACGGTTTCACTTGCCTGGTTGAAATATGAGGCAGCGAGACCCTCCCCTGCTGCTCCTGCGGTGCCCCACTCGTCTTTTTTCCATTTTCTTTTGCGTTGGACTGCACACCGACTAAGTGGAGCACATGAAACAAATGGAGTGTAAGAAAGGCAGCTGCTCGGCTCCTCAAGCGGTCCGGTTGGCTCAATCCTTTCAACAAATAAGGACGTGGAAATGTGTTTTTGCTCTTTTAAAATGTGCAGGTTACTCTATGCTTTGATCAAAAAGACAGAGACGACGGTCAGGTGTTCGTTCTGCCAGAATCGTATTGGTTGTTCATTTTCACGTAACCTTAAACTCTAACCGCTCTGAAAGGAGCTCACAATTCAGTTCAATTCAAGTTTTCAAGTCTCGTCCGACCCCAACGTCCTTGAAGTCACCTGCTCCAATTCACTCCTTCCTACTTCATCCAGTTCAGAGTTGTGGAGCCTGTTCTAGCAGCAGCGAGTGCGAGGCAGGAAAAGGGGCACAGCTTCTATTTTAGAGCCACAGGGTACATGTGATTAAGCCGGGATGGTCCTGATAGCGTGGCTGCAATGGCTGCAGGTTGTTGTTTCTAAATGAGAAGTCACTTATTGCGGATGAAGCACTTAATGCTCAAGTGACATTTCTCGGCTTCATTTTAGTGGTCTCGTTTGTTCAGGTTCCCCACCCTTAATGGCTTATAAACAGCTGCACTCGCTGTTTTTAATGGCTCCTTATTAGCAATAAGATACAAAGGAGCCAGTAGTTATCCTTCTAACATGTTTCTGTTTACACCGCTGCGGATTTATCCTGCTCTATTTGGTTTAATAAAACACTTTTTTTCAGTGTTTCAAAGATGCTAAATATATATATAAAACATATATACATATATATATACAGTGCATCTGGAAAGTATTCACAGCGCATCCCTTTTTCCACATTTTGTTATGTTACAGCCTTATTCCAAAATGGTTTAAATTCATTTTTTTCCTCAGAATTCTACACACAACACCCCATAATGACAACGTGAAAAAAGTTTACTTGAGATTTTTGCAAATTTATTAAAAATAAAAAAACTGAAAAATCCCATGTCCATAAGTATTCACAGCCTTTGCCATGAAGCTCCAAATTGAGCTCAGGTGCCTCCTGTTTCCCCTGATCATCCTTGAGATGTTTCTGCAGCTTCATTGGAGTCCACCTGTGGTAAATTCAGTTGACTGGACCTGATTTGGAAAGGCACACACCTGTCTATAGAAGGTCCCACAGTTGACAGTTCATGTCAGAGCACAAACCAAGCATGAAGTCAAAGGAATTGTCTGTAGACCTCCGAGACAGGATTGTCTCGAGGCTCAAATCTGGGGAAGGTTACAGATAAATTTCTGCTGCTTTGAAGGTCCCAATGAGCACAGTGACCTCCATCATCCGTAAGTGGAAGAAATTTGAAACCACCAGGACTCCTCCTAGAGCTGGCCGGCCATCTAAACTGAGCGATCGGGGCAGAAGGGCCTTAGTCAGGGAGGTGACCAAGAACCCGATGGTCACTCTGTCAGAGTTCCAGAGGTCCTCTGTGGAGAGAGGAGAACCTTCCAGAAGGACAACCATCTCTGCAGCAATCCACCAATCAGGCCTGTATGGTAGAGTGGCCAGACGGAAGCCACTCCTTAGTAAAAGGCACATGGCAGCCCGCCTGGAGTTTGACAAAAGGCACCTGAAGGACTCTCAGACCATGAGAAAGAAAATTCTCTGGTCTGATGAGACAAAGATTGAACTCTTTGGTGTGAATGCCAGGCGTCACGTTTGGAGGAAACCAGGCACCGCTCATCACCAGGCCAATACCATCCCTAAAGTGAACCATGGTGTTGGCAGCATCATGCTGTGGGACTGGGAGACTAGTCAGGATAAAGGGAAAGATGACTGCAGCAATGTACAGAGACATCCTGGATGAAAACCTGCTCCAGAGCGCTCTTGACCTCAGACTGGGGCGAAAGTTCATCTTTCAGCAGGATAACGACCCTAAGCACACAGCCAAGATATCAAAGGAGTGGCTTCAGGACAACTCTGTGAATGTCCTTGAGTGGCCCAGCCAGAGCCCAGACTTGAATCCGATTGAACATCTCTGGAGAGATCTTAAAATGGCTGTGCACCGACGCTTCCCATCCAACCTGATGGAGCTTGAGAGGTGCTGCAAAGAGGAATGGGCGAAACTGGCCAAGGATAGGTGTGCCAAGCTTGTGGCATCATATTCAACAAGACTTGAGGCTGGAATTGCTGCCAAAGGGGCATCGACAAAGTATTGAGCAAAGGCTGCGAATACTTATGGACATGGGATTTCTCAGTTTTTTGATTTTTAATAAATTTGCAAAAACCTCAAGTAAACTTTTTTCACGTTGTCATTATGGGGTGTTGTGTGCAGAATTCTGAGGAAAAAAATGAATTTAATCCATTTGGGAATAAGGCTGTAACATAACAAAATGTGGAAAAAGTGATGAAGCGCTGGGAATACTTTCTGGATGCATTGTATATGCGGTGGGCTGGCGAAATGCCCGGGGTTTCTTTCCTGCCTTGCACCCTGTGTTGGCTGGGATTGGCTCCAGCAGACCCCCGTGACCCTGTCGTTAGGATATAGCGGGTTGGTTAATGGATGGATGGATGGATATATATATATATATACTGTATATATTCATATATATACAGATATAAGTCAAACGTACACCCCGTACACATTCCCCAGTCCCTTTTTGTCCATACTCCTTGTCTTATGTTTCTTACAATCCAAAACACCTGAAAATTTCACAGTTAAACTCAGCGTACTGGTAAAATGTAACGATGGGCACCCTTCCTTCTACGCTATAAAAGGAGCGTTCTCACCAGTTTTGGAGATAAATCCTATCCTGCAAGCCGATGTCCGTCTCACCCAGGTGTAATGGGGTTAACTGGAAGACACAAGCGTCACAGATAAAAGGCCCGTACCAATCCAAACCCAGAGTTTTCGCACCAATCGGATCGCTCCCTTTAACATTCTGTCGACCCGACACAGACAGGCAGGACACAGGTTCAACTCAACACCCGTGTTTATTTACAGTTTTATGCACCAACATACAGTCCCTTCTTGCCGCCAGTCCATTCACCTCCACTCCTCCTCAGGCTTTGTCTCCTTCCTCCCGACTCTGGCCCCTCAATGGAGTGAGGCGGCTCCTGTTATTCATGGTCCCGGGAGTGTTTCAGGTGGGCTCATCAGTATTACCTGGAATCACTCCCAGGTGCTCTGCAGCTCCCCCTGGTGGCCCCCCTCCACGAAACCCAACAGGGCTTCACCAAACTCCAGTTTCTGACATGCCCTGCAGGAATCCGTGGTACCACAGCCACCTAGGAGAGCTGCTCTCTAGTGTCCCAGGGGAGGTATTGCCTCATCAATGCCCTCTCCCCTGGTCCTTCCACCTTGTGGCTGCCCATCACACTAGTAATGTTCATACTGTAACTATGTATTGTCCCTTGAGTTGTGCTACCATTCCTTGTGTGCTGTGGGTGAAGCCCCCAAGAGGCGGAGCAACCCTGACATCACTCCTGCTGAGCCCGCCCCACTGGCTATTTAAAGCCAGAGTTGAGGAAGCTGAAATCAGCAGAACATTCTGGAGTGATGGACTTTGAAGTGAGTACTGATTTTTGGTGCACATTTTCTGATTATTTCTGCTCCACGTTTGTTTTACTATTTTGCATTCATATTACGTATTGGGACTTGCTTGCCTTGAATTGCCTTTGTTACTCACCTCCTTTTTGCTATTCTGAGCATTTTTGTTATTTTTTTCATTTCTGTAGATAAAATGTCAATTTATAAAAATGCACTTTAGGGGTTGTCCTTACAAGCCAGAGTTTTTAATCTTCCCTCAAAGGCATTTTTTATATTTCAGAGTATAGCTATTTTTGAACTTTCAAGGCTAGCTGTCCATTTAGGGGCCTGCTTAGGCCGTAGCCTGCAGGCAGATTTTGGGAGCAGGCTGGTCTGAGGTGTACTCTTCTGGGCTGGCCTGCCTTCTTTTGTGGAGTCCTCACCTCATCTGCCTACGCTCGGGACTCCAAATCAAAACAAGACAAAAACTGAGTACCCAACTCCAAAACACAAACCAGAAATCATTGAGTCAATGGCAGTAAATCCCCAAATCGAGGTGTGTGAAGTCCGAGGTGAGAAGACTCCAGGATGGAATGACTGCCAAAGGGGCTTCAATGAAGAACTGAGTAAGGGTCTGAATATTTATGTCAATTACATGTTTTTTTATTTTTAAAATTTTTGCAAATATTCCTAAACTCCTGTTTCTCCTTTGTCATTGTGGGGTATTGAGTGTTATATCAATGGCATTTGATACCATTGATCACAATATTCTTAGAAATTACCTTGGGTGATTGGGTGGGACTCTCTGGCACGGTCTTAAATTGGTTTGAGTCTTACCTGAGAGGTGGAAAATTCTTTGTTAGTTGTTTTAATTATATAGACCCCTGAAATTCTATGTAGTGGTCCACAAGGATCTCTCCTGGGTCCGCTGCTCTTTTCGATCTCCATGCATCCATCAGGTCAGATTATCTTGGGGCATAAAGTGAGTGACCACAGCTCTGCTGACGACACACAACTGTATTTACCAGTGCCGCCTGATGACCCCGACTCTCTTGATTCACTGATCCCCAATATCTTACTTGTGTTTCTGAATGGCTGAGTAGTAATTTTCTCAAACTAAATAAGGAGAAAACAGAAATTTTTGTGATTGGGAAAAATGGATATAATGAGGGTATTAGAAATAAACTTGATGCATTAGGATGGTAAAGAATTTAGGGGTAACTATTGACTCTGACCTGAATTTTAAATCACATACTCATCAGATTACTAGGACAGCATTTTTTCACTTAAGCAATATAAGAAAACTTAGACCTCTTATAACATTGCAAGATGATGAGGAATGAGTTCACACTTTTGTTTTCAGTCAGCGAGATTATTGTAATGCACTCCTCTCAGGACCACCGAAAAAAGACATTACAACGAGTGCAGAATGGAGCTGCCAGAATCTTAACTAGGAAAAGAAAATCCAAACACATCACACCAGTCTGAGCGTCACTACACTGGTTACCGGTGTCATTTAGAATTGACTTTAAAATCCTGCTGATGGTTTACAAAGCCTTCAATAATCTGCTCCATCCTCTACCTCAGAATGACTCTCACTTTACACTCCAAATTGTAACCTTAGTCTTCAAATGAAGGTCTGCTTAGAATTCCAAGAGAAGTGGTGAGGCGGCCTTCTGCTGTTAGGTACCTAAAATCCGCAATACAAGTTTACTGATAGAAATTCGCCAGGGTGATACGGTGGAGCACTTTAAAAAACTGCTAAAAACTCATTACTTTAACATGGCTTTCTCAGAGCTTCATTTTAGTTTAATCCTGATACTCTGTATATTCATTTAATTATCATTATCATTCCTGATGGCTCCATAATCCATACTAACCCCTTCTTTCTCTTCTGTTCTTTTTCCGCTTTTCTGTGGTGTTGATCTGTGCTGCCACCACCTGATCAAAGCACCGTGATGTTCCTCCATTGATGAACTAAAGGCCAGAAGTCCACATAACCATCATCAAGTTCTTCCATGTGAACCCTGAATGCCATGAGGACTGATTGAGGTCATTTTTGTGAGGTAGAATGCCTAGAGGGGACTGGGTGGTCTTGTGACCTCGGACCCCCTGCAGATTTTATTTTTTTTCTACAGCCGTGTAGAATTTTTTTGTTTTTTCTGTCCTCCCTGTCCATCGGACTTTACTTTTATTCTCTGTTAATTAGCGTCCCCTAATCTGAGAGAAATTTCATGTTTTCTTGTGTAAACATGACTAAATAAAGAAACCTAAACCTAAACCTAATTTTAATTTTTATTCATTTTGTCTTTTTTCTCTTTCTTCATCCTGTAAAGCACTTTGAGCTCCAGCATTTGTATGAAAATGTCCTCTAAAAATAAATGGTTTTATTATTGTTGTTGTGTATGATGATAGAAAACAAAAAAAAAAATTAAAGGATTTTATCACAAGGCTACAAAAAAATGGAAATGTGAGAAGCGTGAAGACATCTCAAGACTTTCTGGCTGCACTGCAGAGGACTTTTACGATGTGACAAAATTCTCATTGGCCGCGCGGTCCAGTAGACCGAGCTCTGTTTGACCACCAAAGCGTACGTGGTGACCTTGCGCTGTGCTACAGTTTCACTTTAAAGAAAAGTTAATGAGAGATCTTGGAAAGAGATTCATATCTGCATTAGGAATAATTAGACCTTTAGCTATAAATTAATGAGTCACTGCAGTCATCATCCAAAATCAAGGCGCTTACAGTGATTACATCCCACTCTGTGAACGTTCAGCTTAATACAAAATCGGGGCTCGTGGGTGTGGGAGCGTGCGAGCGTGAATGCCGGTCCTGTCCAAATGAACTTCTAAATATTGCTGCTTCATGCATTACGAAAGAGCTGCTTAATGTGCTATAATGACAGCTTCAAGCAACAGCAAAGGTTTTCATCTAAATACACCCAAAAATGTTCCATTAATTTCAGATGTTATCGGATCAAATCATTGATCATGTTGTAAATCCAAAAAGATGCCCATCGGTGTTTAAAATGATTAACCATCCATTTTTCTTTTCTGGCTAAAGCTGCAGATTATAAAAATTGCTCTGACTTTACTGTCTTTCTCATGTGTTTTTTTCATATACTGTATAAGTTAAATTTGATGAAACATTTGCTGTTGCACGTTGGAGTCATTATACATAATGCACAAATCTGTAACAGGTAGCAAACCATCCACCTTAATCAAAGGAGAAGTGTCTGTGTGTCCGTCCGGCTGCGATGTCTTTCATTCCAGCATATGGTGCATGACAAACGCCTGTAGTAATAAAACCCATTGCATTTGGCATTCCAACAGATGGCATATAGCAAACATTAACACTGCTTTTATGAAGCAGAGCTGCATGTATTGAATTGGTCATTCTAACAAACAACACATCACAAACATTTATAATAATAAAATGTTTTGCATTTGTCATTTCAGCAGATGGTGCATAACAAACATTCACACTGGTTTTACAAATCCCATCCCAAATGGCATATAACAGGTGTGTGTATTGCATTTGTCATTTTAACAAAAGATTCACCACAAATATTTCTAGTAATAAAATGCATTGTATTTATAAATTCAACAGATGGTGCATAAAACATTAAGATTGCTTTTATGAATCCCATCCCAAATAGCATGTATGTATTGCATTTTTCATTCTAACAGATGGCACATCACAAACATTTGTAGTAAATAAAATGGAATACATTTGTCATTCCAACAGCTAGTGAATAGCAAACATCCATAGTAATAAAATGGATTCCATTTGTCATTTCAACAAATGGCACATCACAAACATTAACACTGTTTTATGAATTCCATCCCAAGTGGCATACAACAGAGATGTAGGCATTGACCTTGCCACTTTAACATTTGGTGCATCATAAATATTTGTAGTATTAAATGCATTTGATTTGTCAATCCAACAGATGGTGCATAACAAACATTACTACTGATTTTACAAATCCCCTCCCAAATGGCATAAAACAGAGATGTATATTATGTATTGTATTTGCCATTCTAACAGTTGGCACATCACAAACATTTGTAGTAGTAAAATGCATTGCATTTGTCATTCTAACAGAAGGTGCATCACAAACATTTCTAGTAATAAAATGCATTCCATTTATTGATCCAACAGATGGTGCATAAAAACATTAAGATTGCTTTTACGAATCCCATCCCAAATGGCATATATCAGAGAAGTATGTATTGTATTTTTCATTCTAACAGATGGCGCATAACAAATCCTCTGTAACAATGAAATATATTGCATTTGTCATTTCAACAGATGGAGCATCACAAACATTAACACTGCTTTTACGAATCCCATCCAAAATGGCATATAACAGAGACATATCATTGCATTTGCCATTCTAACAGAAGGTGGATCACAAACATCTGAAGTCATAAAATGCATTGCATTTGTCATTCCAATAGATGGCATATCAGAAACATTTACAATGCTTTTATGAATCCCATCCCAAATGGAATATAACAGAAATGTATTATTGCATTTTCCATTTTAACAGATGCTGCATCACAAACATTAACACTGCTTTTACGAATCCCATCCCAAATGGCATATATCGGAGAAGTATGTATTGCATTTGCCATTTCAACCGATGGAGCATCACAAACGTTAACACTGCTTTTACGAATCCCATCCCAAATGGCATATAACAGAGACATATTATTGCATTTGCCATTCTAACAGAAGGTGGATCACAAACACCTGAAGTCATAAAATGCATTGCATTTGTCATTCCAATAGATGGCATATCAGAAACATTTACAATGCTTTTATGAATCCCATCCCAAATGGAATATAACAGAAATGTATTATTGCATTTTCCATTTTAACAGATGGTGCATCACAAACATTAACACTACTTTTACGAATCCCATCCCAAACGGCATATATCGGAGAAGTATGTATTGCATTTTTCATTCTAACAGATGGTGCATAACAAACATCTGTAAAAATAAAATGTAAAAAATTTGTCATTTCAACAGATGGAGCATCACAAATATTAACACTGTTTTTATGAATCCCATCCCAATTGGCATATAACATAGCCATAAATATCATATTTGTCATCCTAACAAACATTGCATCACAAATATTTGTCACAATACATTTTATTAATGCATGCATGTAGTAATTACAGTTTTTATTCCAACAAATAGCACACGGCAAACATTAGCCAGGAGATTTTTCTGGAATTGTTAGACCTTGGGCTCTGTGTTTTGACCTTGTTTTCGAATTCTCTACTGGGATTCTACTGTTCACCTTGGAATGCCTTCTTGTTACGGCCAATTTCGTTTTTCCTTTGCACTCCACAGAGATTCATTGTGATTCTTTTTTTGTGAAGAATAAATCTCGTGTTTTAGAAGATTATGTGCATTGCCCTTATTACTTACCAGGGTTTGATGGTGATATCCCCCTCTAGTGGTAGTGATGGGAACTGCCAGTCCACAACAGGAAGAACATGCAGATTCCACTCAGATGGAGATTTGAATCCTGGAGTCAGAAATAATCAATGCCAGGGTAAAATCATGAAGTTGCAAATCATTTCATGCGTTTTAATTTTTTCCAGGAGTAATATTTCAAGTGTAATCATTGTGTTGAACTCCTAGTGCACATAAAGAGGTCTTATTTTCTATCACCTCAATTCAATTTAACATCAATTGCTATTTGAATGTTGGTTTCAATTTCAAATTAACAAACCCTGATCATTTACTGATAATGCTGCTTAATTGAAATGTTTCACTTTTATGGGGCCGTCAGGTACGGCGCAGCCTCATCCTCGTTCATCATATTGCATTGATGGCTTCCCTCAAGGCTACAAGGCTTAATAAATACCCCCAGAATGACACAAGGTCTAGACACGAGCAAGCTGAAAACCTTAAAATATTAATGTAAACACATTGATTCAGTCGACAGAACCAGGAGTGCGTCCTCTTGGGTGCAGTAGGCCTACGATACTCGATGTACTTCATTAGCTGTGCTAATTAACTTACAAAACGCCTCCAATTGTGAATTCTTAATTACGTTAACTCAACTTCTTTGTATGGGTGACTGCTCTGGAATTTTCAGTGCACAAAAATAATGAAACGGTGACCGGGAGATGATCCTGCTAATTTAAAATACATCAAAAGGAAGCGGTGAGCGATGCAGGAGTTTGGCACAGTCAGGGTGGCTTACTGGATGAGGTACTGGAATTTAAAATGGCGACTTCAGGTCTCTCCTCGGACTCACAGTGCACATGCAGACGAGCGGACCGCAATAAACAGATAAGCGTCTGTGTGTCTGAGGTGTCAAAGGTTGGGTTTTGCATTCTGAAAGTCCAGACAAATAATATCATGAGCCTCACTTTGATTCTATCCTGATTATTATAAAATACTAAATCTAGGTAGGCATCCACTCACATAAACAACTTGAGTTTGGGTAAGGTGCTATATACATAAAATGTATTATTATTATTATTACTATTGTTGTTGTTGTTGTTTATTGTTATTGGTGCTTTAACATACTGTGGAGTAGCCTATCTAGATTTAGTATTTGAAACAAATACAAGTAAACTAAAACTGCTAACACAAAATTAATTACATTAACAATCACAGAGCTGCGGTGGGCTGGCGCCCTGCCCGGGGTTTGTTCCTGCCTTGCGCCCTGTGCTGGCTGTGATTGGCTCCAGCAGACCCCCGTGACCCTGTGTTAGGATATAACGGGTTGGAGAATGACTGACTGACAATCACAGAGTAATTGAGAAAAGACCAGCAAAACTATTCCCAATTTAAAATTTTGCACTGTACTGGGACAAAGCAGATTACAAAATGGAGGGGTGGATGGATGGAGGAGTGAAGCCTTTCTAAACAGCCAGGCAGCCAGCAGAAGTTTGCTGATTGCCTGATTTTTTTCCAGCCAGACCAGAGTACATTAAATATTTGTCAGTTTTTACTTTAATCGTTGATTTCCAATTCTTCAGTTTTGCTTACGGCCACACTGACATGAAGACGTACCTAAAGACAGCACATGAGGCCTCTGTTTGTGAATTTTGTTTGTTTTCTGTAAGCCTTTTATCACCTAAACTATTTTAAAAAGGAGCCTTCCTTCAGACATGCTGACCCCGACTGAATAAGAAAAATGAAAAGCGGAGGCTTCTCAGCACTGCAATGGCCGTGTGTAATTAGGCCCTCTGGTGTTTTTACAAAAAGAAAAAAACAAGTAAATATTTAAACAGCATTTTAACTGATCATCGTAATGTAAAGATATTAACTGGTCCAGAGCGTCTCTGCGCAGGCATTTTCTAATTAGTGATAAGGCAGCTGACCTCTTTTACTTTCACTAAGTGACCCAACTGATTCTACGCGTGTGGCGTGTGGCGTGTGACTTGACCCAGAAGCACTGTGGGTGGTCTGCCCACCTTACAGGAGTGACGTCCTCGAGTGCTGAATGAGTGGAGCCTGAAACCATAATGTCATTGCGTAACTCAAACAATTTATACGAGGTGAGACACAAAAATAACAGGACTGGGCTTGGGGCTTTCCTGGAAAACCGTCTGGAGGTCGGCAAGCCGGACATGAATCCTAGAACTATCCATCCATTTTCCAACCCGCTGAATCCGAACACAGGGTCACGGGGGTCTGCTGGAGCCAATCCCAGCCAACACAGGGCACAAGGCAGGAACCAATCCCGGGCCGGGTGCCAACCCACCGCAGGACACACAAACACACCAAGCACACACCAGGGCCAATTTAGAATCACCAATCCACCTGACCTGCATGTCTTTGGACTGTGGGAGGAAACCCATGCAGACACGGGGAGAACATGCAAACTCCACGCAGGGAGGACCCGGGAAGCGAACCCAGACGGGTCTCCTAACTGCGAGGCAGCAGCGCTGCCACTGCACCACCTTGCCGCCTATCCTAGAACTATATCTCCTCATGCACACCGTCTCAAACCGCCGACCGGCTCGGTATATCCTGTGAGGAGCCCAGTCAGGATTTGCACAACAATCGCTAAACGAGTTGCCACGATAATGTTGGGTGAAAAAAAAATCGAAAACAGCGAATCAACATCCAATTTCTCGCGAATTTTCGCTTTTTCCGTCGTTGACAGAAACATTCCTGTCCTCCCTCGATCATCTTCCCTATTCGCCTGATTTAGCTCCCTGTGAATATTACTTGTTTCCAAAAAATCAAAAGTGACCTGAAGAGAACACGTTTTTCCTGAGTGGATGAAGTGAAGACAGAAACGGCAAGCCTGTTGATGAGCCTCAAGTTAGAAGACTTCCAGCACTGTCTGAGTCAATGGAAGATACAGACATGAAAAAGTTTGGGATCCCCTCTTAATTGTTTGGATTTTTGTTTCTCATTGGCTGAACTTTCAAAGTAGAACTTCCTTTTAATATCTGACATGCCTTATGGACACAGTAGGATTTCAGCAGTGACATTAAGTTTATTGGATTAACAGAAAATATGTAATATGCATCATAACAAAATTAGTCAGGTGCATAAATGTGGGGCCCCCAACAGAGATATGACATCAATACTTAGTTGAGCCTCCTTTTGTTCTCTAGACGCTGTCCTCCTATAGCCTCTGATGAGTGTCTGATTCTGGATGGAGGTCTTGTTCACCATTCTTCATACAAAATCTCTTCAGTTCAGTTCAATTTGATGGACAGCCTGCTTCAAATCATCCCGTAGATTTTCAATGATATTCAAGTCAGCGGACTGTGACGGCCATTCCAGAACATTGTACTTCTCCCTCTGCATGAATGCGTTTGTAGATTTCCAACTGTGTTTTGGGTCATTGTCTTGTTGGAATATCCAACCCCTGTGTAACTTCAACTTTGTGACTGATGCTTGAACATTATCCTGAAGAATTTGTTGATATTGGGTTGAATTCATCCGACCCTCGACTTTAACAAGGGCCCCAGTCCCTGAACTTGCCACACAGCCCCACAGCATGATGGAACCTCCACCAAATGTGACAGTAGGTAGCAGGTGTTTTTCTTGGAATGTGCTGTTCTTCTTCTGCCATGCAAAGCACTTTTTGTTCTGACCAAATAACTCCATTTTAGTCTCCTCAGTCCAAAGCACTTTGTTCCACAATGATTCTGGCTTGTCTAAATGAGCATTGGCATACAACAAGTGACTCTGTTTGTGGCGTGAGTGCACAAAGGGCTTCTTTCTCATCACCCTGCCATACAGATGTTCTTTGTGCAAATTGCGCTGAATTGTAGAACGATGTACAGATACACCATCTGCATCCAGAAGTTCTTGAAGGTTTTTGGAGGTGTATTGTCTGTCACCATTCTCACAATCCTGCTCATATGCCGCTCCTGTATTTGTCTTGGCCTGCCAGACCTGCTGGTTTAACAGCAACTGTGCCTGTGGCCTTCCATTTGCTGATTCCATTCCTTACAGTTACAGAAACTGACAGTTTAAACCTCTGAGATGGCTTTTTGTAGCCTTCCCCTAAACCAGGAGACTCAACAATCTTTGTTTTCAGATCTTTGGAGAGTTGCTTTGAGGATCCCATGCTGTCACTCTTCAGAGGAGAGTCAAAGGGAAGGAAGCACAACTTTTAATTGAGCACCTTAAATACCTTTATATCTCATGATTGGACACACCGGTCTATGAAGTTCAAGGCGTAACGAGCTCATCAACCAATCAGCCTTGAGCAGTGACAGGCATTCAAATCAGCACAATGACAAGGGGACCCACATTTGTGCACAGCCAGTTTTTCACATTTAATTTAATTTCATACAACTAAATACTGCGTCACTGAAAATCTTTGTTCAGAAAACACCGCAATACTCCTAGGAAATGAAAGACAGAGCACTGTTATCTTTATTGTTGAAAGGAGAGTCAATTATTATGTAGGCTGAGAGGGGGTCCCAAACTTTTTCATATGACTGTACGTATGGAGTGGTGTAGAGATCAGGAGGGGGACTATAGAGAAGGTGACAATGTTTAGAATGCTGGAATCATCAAAAAATATTTATTTTTACCAATCCGCTTATTTTTGTGTCTCACCTCGTAATGCACTCAAAAAGTATTCAGACGCCTTCACACGTTTCACATTCTGCTAGACAGCGATGTGGACAAGGCTAACACTCTGGGCCAGATTTTTCCTCCCTTTGCCACCTTCTACAACATCCCCAACACATCAACAGCTACTACCAATTCACCTGAAGTGGCCAGTAATGAGTCCACCTCTAGTTGTCAGTATGGGCTCTTCATCACCATTGATCAAGTGAGGAGACAATTGAGGAAGAGTCACATAGGGAACACTACGGGCCCAGATGGAGTCGGTCCTTCAGTTCTTCAGACGTGTGCTGACCAACTTTTTGTTGTCCTCTGTCACCCGTTCAGTCTTTCCTTAAGGATCCAGAAAGTGCCACTCAGAGCTGCTCAATCCATTAGGTGTCATAGATGGCTGCCTAGGGTGCTATGACCCAAGTTCCCAAAACTTTATTAAAGTCAAGTGGCATGTGTCTCCCTGGACACCGAGGACCACCATTCATATCTCAAGTGGTGTGCACTACAGAATTCCCTCCAGTGGTGCAATGGATACTAAGGGGTGCTGTTCTGGTAACTCAAAGGACACTGAAGGACACCCCCACCATCCCTACTCCGCCCAAGTGTGGCTCCATGTGGACTTCAATTTTGTAAAACATCCTGCGTTATTCCAAGAAGGAAGGCATCTCTTCACCCACTGACTACAGACCAGTCTCACATCATGAAGACCTTTGAGAGGATGTTTTTCGACTACCGTATATACTCACATTTAAGTCCTCCAGTGGATATGTCAGGATTTGATTTTATTGTATAATTTCCAGTATTTTATAATGTTGGTCATATAAGTTAAATGCGGAAAGCCCACGCTATTGGTCCAAGAGATTACGATATGCTAATGCCCACCTGAGAGAGTAACCACAGGGCACACGGCCATTTTTATTTCTATGTATTGTGCTTACGTGACCACACAGTGATACCCAAACTATTCTGAAGCGACTTTTTCACTGATTTGTGTTTATTGTATCTCAAACCCTCATACACCTTTATTATAAGAACATCCCTTATCTACGATGGAGCATTCGATCAGAAGAAAATATGAAGCTGGCTTTAAATTAAAAGTTGAAGTGGCGAAAGAAATTTGCAACTGCGTTGCTGCAATAAAATTCGATGTGTCTGAGAAACTGATACGAGATTGTAAATATGAGATACGAGATACGAGGCAAGAAGATGGAAAAAAAAATAAGTGTCGCATTTTTGAACTGGTGTATAAGTCAGGGTCTGATTTTATGATCAATTTTTCGAGATTCAAGACCCGACTTATACGCGAGTATATACGGTATATGAGTTGTATTGTGGTAGACCACCTCGACCCACTGCAGTTTTCCTATTGGACAAAAAATTGGAGTGGAAGATGCAATTATTTGTCTCCTCTGCAAGACTGGACAAAGCAGGCCGCACTGTGAGGATTTTGTTTTTTGATTTCTCCAGTACCTTCAATATCATCCAGCTATCCCTGTTAAGGGGTAACCTCAGACCCTATCCACAAATTTTCTTAAAATGTAGCTTTTTGTAAGCGTTTTGGCCTTTTGTCCACACACAAACTGCATTTTAGGTCCCTGAAAAATGGAGCTTTTGAAAGACTCCTTACAGGATGAAGATGTTCAGAGTCTCCATCTTCCCTGTTTACGTGTAGAAAGGAAACACAGAGGTTATGGCTTGTAATGTCAGAGTGTGCACCGGTACCTTGTTTGAGTGACGTCAGAGTATGCGTCATTATCTGTTTTTGTTTATGAGGCAATTTTGTGCAATAGTGGTCATAGCTAAATAAAGTAGTGCTGGTGTTAACCTTGTTAATGTGACTTACACATTTACATTTAAACGTACGATTACTTTATCACTGTATTGAGCAACAGAGGTGTCAGAATGCGCTATGGAGGTCACTACTACATTGAACACTCTGACAACGCATATTCGGCTGACTTTGCTGGTTCTTGACGAAACCCAATCACACCTCTAGTTGGTGGGACAACTTTGAGAATGAAGTGCACCCTGCATGACCTTCTCCCATGTTGACATCACAACTGTAGTCTCCAGGCCCCCTCCACTCCCTGGACTTTGTGTCTCAATTGAGGAGAGAACTGGGGAAAACTCTGTATGAACGAGGCTTCAGGGCCGGATGGAATCAGCCCCATTGGTGCTGAAAGCATGTTCCAGGCAACACTGTCAGGATCCTCATCTCTTGTTATCTCTTTCCCTGAGTTTGCAGATGGTTCTCCAGCTGTGGAAAGCATTCTGTGTGGTCCCAGTGTTAAAGAAAGAGCATTCCAATGATCCTAAGGACTTCAGATCAGTTGCTCGTATTTCATATACCATGACGAACTTTAAAAGGCTGGTCCTAAAAAAGCTATGCCTGGTTTCAGAACATCTGAATCCTCTGCTGCTTGTCTATCAGACAAATACAAGTGTGGAAGTTGTTCTCATCTATGTGCTCCACAGAACCTACTACCACAAAGCTGGCACCACAGTCAGGATGATGTTATTTGAGTCTTCTAGTGCTTTTAACATCATTCTGCCTCATCAACTGGGGAAAAAGCTCAAGGCTTTGCATCTTGATGCCCCCACAGTCTCCTGGATTGTGGCCTACCTGACCAACAGTGAGGAACTGTGTATGAGAAATAGTGTATCTAATGCAACCAAATCTCATCTAATCTAATTTTATCTAATCTGATTTAATCTAATCTAATCTAATCTAATCTAATCTAATCTAATCTAATCTAATCTAATCTAATCTAATCTAATCTAATCTAATCTAATCTAATCTAATCTAATCTAATTTAATTTAATTTAATCTAATTCAGGGGGACTAATGAAAGGTTTTCTTTGTTATTATTGATGGATAAATTAATTTATTCCAGTTTCCAGTTTGCAGAACACACATTGGTGAAGATTCCAGTGCCATTCTCTTACATACATGCAGCCACAATAATTTGAGAAAGAAAGAAAGAAAGAAAGAAAGAAAGAAAGAAAGAAAGAAAGAAAGAAAGAAAGAAAGAAAGAAAGAAAGAAAGAAAGAAAGAAAGAAAGAAAGAAAGAAAGAAAGAAAGAAACTGCAAATATCGAAGACTCCATATCAGATAGATAAATAAAACAGATAAAACACAGAACGCAAAAAGTAAGTGTATAATATATATGTGAAAGGCACTATATGAGAGACAGAGGAGGAAAAAACAGAAAGTGCACAACATTTATAGATATGAAAGGCACTATATGAGATAGACAGAGAAAGAAAGAAACAAAACAAGTGTATAATGTATGTAGATGTGAACAGGGCTCATATAAAAGAAAGAAAGAAAGAAAGAAAGAAAGAAAGAAAGAAAGAAAGAAAGAAAGAAAGAAAGAAAGAAAGAAAGAGTCGCTCATTTTTTAAGATCTCAAACCTCAATGGGGTGAATGTCCTTTTAACACCCCTTCACACACACAAACACCACCCAAACCCACCTCTCCCTGTTCTCATCCCTCCCTAAGCAGCCCATTTGTTTTTGACAGCAGACCTCCTCGCCTCAGAACGAAAGTAAAGATGATTATCAGGAATGCATTGTTCACTTCATTCACAGTCAGGCTATCAAAATAACAGCAAATATCCCAGCTAAATTTACAAAAAAGTTCAATTAAAAATCCTCCTTTAAAAATAATACCAAACTAGGGTACAAAAAAACTGGAAGCCAAGTAACTTTATCCATCTTGTTTCTTGTTAAAAAGATAATGAAACCATTCTTTTCAAAGTTTTCATCGCCAAGTTCAGATTAAAAAGAAGAAAATGAAACTGTTTTTTTTTCTTTTCTTTTTTCTTTTCTTCGTTCTTATTAAGATAGCGATCATGCCCCATTGGTGATATGTAAAACAGGCCACTTTTTTAACTTCAATTTAAGGAAATTGTGAGAAAATTAAGATCAGTGGTCTCACTATTATCGTTTTGTCTTGAAATCCAATTAATTTCCGCAGTGCTAAGTCGTTTTAGTTAAGGACACTGTAGTCTGTCTGGTGTGTTCTTATGTAATTTAAAAAAAATTAAAATAAAACACACGAAGCAGAGTCATCAATAACAACAATTTCTTTCTTCTATAGCCCATTATCACACAAGTAACACTTCGGTGGTCTTTAACAGGCTGCGCAAAACAACAACAACAACATTTATTTCTAGAGCACATTTTCATACAGATGATGTTGCTCAAAGTGCTTTACACGATGAAGAAAGAGAAAAAAGACAAAATAAATAAGAAAATGGAATTAGGGAACACTAATTAACTCTGAGGTACTGGAGTTTTCTATGTTTTACTTGGAGTCTTCTTTCCATAACAAACGGTGCCCTGTCTTATACTCCATTACGTGGGCACACCTCCTAACCAATCAATGAAAGCTTTCGCTACCAATCAGTTTATCTCCTGCCACTCCCATTCTGTCTTCAGGCACTCCTGCTTATTGTCTCCTGATTTCCTGACGTCCGCCTGTCACTCCTGTCACTCCTGTCAGAGCCTGTCCCATCACTTACAGCATTCACCCTTTCTGCTCCCCAACAGTACATCACAAGCTGCCCGCACATCACTATATTTGGGGCGGAGTGGTGGCTCTGAGGCTAAGGATCTGTGCTGGTATCCAGAAGGTTGCCGGTTTGAATCCCCGTCACTGCCAAAAGAGATCCTACTCTGCTGGGCCCTTGAGCAAGACCCTTAACCTGTAATTGCTCCAGGGGTGCTGTACAATGGCTGACCCTGTGCCCTGACCCCAAGGGGTATACGAAAACTAACAAATTCCTAAAACATGAAATTGTATAAGACAAAAAAAAATATTAACAAAACATAAACAAATTAAAAATAAAATTACAACACAGGAGAACATTAACATTAATACCTTAACATTACGGTCAGTGGTTTCCATTTTCGACAGGTTTTACAGCTTTGTCGAGTTCCCTGTTGTTCTTCATACTCTGTAAATTGAAGCAACACTCGTACTTTCGCCGCTTCGTACACGTTTTAATAATTTCAGATGAAGGAAGCCCATGGCAAGAACCCAATTTGGGAGTGAGGGCCCGATGTGTAGAGTCTGCCATTTTTTGCTGTTGCGGTGGAAGGATGTTCAGGATCGAATGATGTTATCTCCCATCCATCCGTCGGCTTCCACTGCAACGGCGAAACGGTGGACTCTACACATCGGACCCTCACTCCCAAATTGGGTTCTTGCCATTGGCTTCCTTCATCTGTTATGCAGCGTAAGCCATCATTAAACAAAGCTAAGTTATTTCTCCTATGTCATTTCTTACCACCGTATCACTAAGGGAAGGGTATCGCCTTTCTATTTCTATATATATATATATTTCCCAAACCATGAGGACTTGAAATTTGGAATGTAGGTTACCCTTGCCCCATAGGTGCTCGCTAAAAAACAGTTTTAAAAATTTTGTGGTCCAAGCACGTTCTGTCTGTATGTCTGTCCGCTTTTCATGAGCGAATTACTTAACGGATTTAGATCTGCTTGTTTTCTATAATTTGCTTCAACTTTCCGGTTGATTTTGCGACTTCTCTCATAGTTCGCTTGTGGTACCGATGTATTTATGCAAATCCAAGAGAGTGGCTGTGGGCCGAGAGCAGGGGGACGGGGGCCTTCCTCACTGACGCGCCAGCCTCTGTTCGAGTTGGTCTGCGTCTCGCTACGTGTTGGAGCGCACCTCGACTCTGCTTAGCTAGTGATACTTGTTTGTTCAGCAGACATTATCATCGACAGAGTGTTAAGGAGTAACGTTTGACGTTTTTGAGAGAGAGAGATCAGAGCTATGTGTGTTTTAGAGGGCAGCTGCTGATGTCCAGACGTATCACGGCCATTTGCTCTTCTTCCCAAATTGGGGACGCTTTCCCATCAGAGCTGAACACGATCTGATATAGTGACAACGTCTATTGCTTTTTACAGTTTGTCCTGTTTCATTACCTGCGGTGGCCTGGTGCCCTGCCCGGGGTTTGTTTCCTGCCTTGCCCCCTGTGTTGGCTGGGATTGGCTCCAGCAGACCCCCCGTGACCCTGTAGTTAGGATATAGCGGGTTGGATAATGGATGGATTCTCATATGGATGAGAGGTTTTTGCTATTGATTTTAAATAAATTTGGAAACCTCTATGAAAACGTGTTCACGTCATCATTATGGGTTACTGAGTGTAACTTTAAACTTTAATTAAATGTAAAGCGCAATAAAGTGTGCAAAAAGTGGAAGGGCTGGATAATGGGTGGATGGATGGATGTTTCATTACTATGTGGGCGCAGCCATGGGGTACAGCTAGTTATATCTATATAGTTTCGGGTTATGTAACACGCCGCAATTACAAAAGAACTCATTCCAAGGGAGCTAGCGCCCCCTGCTGGATACAGCTGTGTGTGACAGCCTTTGAGTCACCACAGACTTCTTTGGGCTCTGCTTTGAACTGAATTATAAATTGCTGTTAAAAAGCGCAGATTTAATGTCGTTTACTAGCACATGGAATTGTAATCTATTATCGGTATTAGTTTTTGAACACGACTCTTTGCTACAAAAATATTTAGTAATCAGAAATTTGATACCGGAGTCTTGGATGAAGTAAATAAAAAATGTAAAATGCTCCAACTTTCCTATAAGTTTACTAAGTCGCTGAACGCACCTGAATGTTATGCCATGCTAACATTGTCGGACCTGCTAAGCCTACTTGTTCTTTTACACCAGCCCACCTGAGAGAATACTTATATAGACACTCACACACACACTCAGGGAAAACCAGTGATAGCGACTAAGTGGGAGACTGAACCCGAGCCCCCACCATTGTGCTGCTTACTTCCACAATCTGAAATGTCGTCTGACATGGAAATTAAAAATTAGCTGTAATACAGAAAAAAAAAAAATGCGAGTCCCCAGGAGACGATCCTGACATTTCTTAATGCTAAATGTATTGAATGGTCGTCACTGACTAAATATCAAAAGTGAGAGCGGCAGCAGCTCCGGCATACAGAAGAAGATCAGTAGAGCAGCGTTTGGCTTCAAAAAAACTTCAAAGGCCTTCCCAATCTTGTCAAGCGACTTGAAAAATGTGAAAACCCTCTTGGAAGAGGGTTAAAAAATAAAACGTCTGCTAATATACTGTATGTCGGGCATGGCATGGGCACCTGGTGGCATTGTTCCACTGCGTTGATTACATCCAGACTGACTGAGCTCTGATGAGCAGATGAGCCATAAACGGCACAACAATTGGCAAGAGTGGCGTTTGGGGGTGGCAAGTGGGGCGACCACACCAGGCCCGGCGCCTAAGGGGGCCCCTGCTTTTGAGGTCCGTGTGTCCAGTTTGAGCAGATTTGTCAAGTTATATTCTCCAGTATATCCATCTTACTAACCGAAGGTTGTAAACCGGATATGGATGCAGGGCACTGGGTGCTGGGTGCATCGAAGCGCACGCGCACTGCTGCACAATATGGACGAGCCCGCCACAGAGCAAAAAAATAGCGCAGGACGCATCGAGGCGCACGCGCACTGCCGCACTGCAACGAGCCCGCCACAAAGCAAAAACATAAAACTCCGCCACAGTGCAACAAAATAAAAACGAGCCCGCCACAGAGCACACGAGCCCGCCAAAGAGCAAAAAAATAGCGCAGGGCGCATCGAGGCACACGCGCACTGATGCACTGCAATGAGCCCGCCACAGAGCAAAAACATAAAACTCCGCCACAGTGCAACAAAATAAAAACGAGCCCGCCACAGAGCTAAAAAATAGCGCAGGGCGCATCGAAGCGCACGCGCACTGATGCACTGCAACGAGCCCGCCACAGAGCAAAAAAAAACGAGAGGATTCGAAGGTTGGATTACAGTACGGAAACCCCAGAGGTCCACACTACACAGCATATTTGAATCACATTACAGTATTACAGTAATACATTATTAACAGTCCAGCCACAGAAAACACAGAAACGCCACCAGATGGAAAGAAACAATACACGAGCGCTCCGTATTAAATGTAAGTGCGATTATAATTCTTAACAGTAGACGCCGTATAGCTAACAGAGTCACGGCTCCAAAAACAAACAGCTCAACTAACGGAAATACAAAAACGAGCCCGCATGGATACACACGATGAACGCAGGCGCCTACAACGCGTTTCTAAAACAGAGGAAGAAAAACAGTCACGGCTCCCACTGTGCCAGTAATGTTGATCACATAGCGGTCATTCAGTTTGGCGCCCGTCCCAGAGTCCAGAGTCAAACAACACAACCTGTGAGCTACACTTGCTCTAATCCACTGTGACAGAAATATAGATGACATGACGGTCACAGACTCTAACCCAGCGGCTTCCCAGACTCAGTGGCTGGCACACGAACACCACAACCTGTAAACTGAACTTTCTGTGCTCCACTCTGCCAGCAGTTGGTGTCAGCAAAGGCAACGGACTCACGTCTCCACAAAACAAGACCGCTTTACTACAGATATGCTTATGTAATTAAATGACATTTCCCCAGACGCACCCACCCTCCATAATATGTCATCCATCCAGATATCGGACGGAACAGAAACTGATTGCCATTCTTGGATTTCCGATTCGCTGGCGAATCGCGGGCTTACTGGTATATATATATTTGAGACAAGCCCTCGTTTCTATGGACAATTGCAGCAGTATGATGCACTCTTCGGGTTTCTGTACAACATTAACACCAGGCGACAATTGAATGATGAGGACTTGTTAAAACATTGCATGCACCTTGACATAGCATTGCACTTGGGCGATGCAGATTTGTGTGTGGAAATTAAGATTTTTCGTGAAATTGTGTCTGAAAGTATAAGAACTGCCCTACAGTGCCTTCAGTACATTTGGAATATCAAGGATTCATTTCTAAACATCGTTATGGTATACAGGATAATGCTGACCGTGCCCCATGACAGTTGCTAGCTCCGAAAGATGATCAACCATGTCTCAAGATAGGCTTTGTGGTCTGGCGATCCTATCCATAGAAAAAGACATTGCAGGTCCAGATTAGACTATAAAGATGTCATCAACGACTTTTCCAATCGGAAGACAAGAAACGTGGATTTTCATCTCTGAACCTGGAAACCGGTAAGAGATTTCATGATGATACCTCGACGCTAATTTCACACTTCTTGTTGAAACACTGAAGCTCACATTTTATTTGTAGACCATAAACATGTCTGAATATTAATGCACAGAAACAAGATAGCCAGCTGACAGGACATCAACATGAGTTATGACTACGACATCCCGCATATCGAGACTCAGTTTGGGTCCTTTTTCTAAAAGAGGCCCTGCAAATTTCCACGTGACACTGCATCACATTTTGCACTGTTGTGGTATTGTCATGAATTCTGAATTGCACTTTTTTAATATATTATATCGTTATATTTTGATTAAGTCAAATTACAAAAATTGAGCTGAATACTGTAATTAGAAAATCTGGTGTAGGTTAACATTATTTTTGTTAAATTTGCATGCAGGTTTACACAGTCCACACATACCGGTAATTATCCAGTGCCAACAAAACTAGTAAAAAGTGCAATGGATGTTCTTGCAGCGCCTATTCTAAACATTATCAGTAGTTCATTATTGCATGGCACAGTACCTGAAGCACTAAAAGTGTCAGTCATTAAACCATTACTTAAAAAGTCAGACCTAGACCAACACATACTTAATAATTATAGGCCTATTTCAAATTTACCGTTTCTCTCTAAAACACTAGAAAAAGTAGTCGCCAGTCAGCTTCAGTTACACCTTACGCATTACAATTTATTTGAGAAATTCCAGTCTGGTTTCCGCACTGGTCATAGTACAGAAACGGCACTAACACGGGTTGTAAATGACATTCTGATATCCTCTGATGAAGGAAACTCCAATGTAATTACGTTGTTGGACTTAAGTGCAGCGTTTGACACCATCGACCATTCTGTTTTACTGCACAGGCTAGAAAATGATGTTGGGTTACAGGCACCATACTCGCTTGGTTTAGTTCTTATTTATCAAATCATTTCCAATATGTACAGAAATGTGCTGACAGGACTCCATCATTATACACAGAAGTTCAATATGGTGTCCCACAGGGCTCAGTACTCGGACCGTCACTGTTTTCACTGTACATGCTTCCACTGGGGTCTCTCATTAGGAAACATAATGTTAATGTTCACTCGTATGCAGATGACACCCAGTTATACCTTTCATTTAAATCAAATGAAGTTTCTCTGATGTTGTCTTTAATTAGTTGTGTTAGTGAATTAAAGGAGTGGATGGATGAGAACTACTTGTCTTTAAATACAGATAAAACAGAGATGTTAATTGTTGGAGGGAATGACGCTGATCACAACAATATTCTGTCATCATTTACCTCAGTTGGAATCCCAATTAATTTTACTGAATCAGCCCGCAATCTCGGAGTTATCTTTGACTCTAGCATGTCATTTAAAGCGCATATTACAAAGTTCTCCAAATCAGGTTTCTTCCATCTTAAAAATGTTGGAAAATTAAGGTGCTTTTTAAATAAACAGGATTCTGAGAAATTAATTCCTGCATTTATTTCTAGTAGGATTGACTACTGCTATGCAGTATTCACTGGATGTTCAAACTGTTCTCTATACAGCCTCCAGTTAATCCAAAATGCTGCTGCAAGAATTATTACAAGAACAAGAAAATACGAACACATAACTCCAGTTCTTAAATCCTTACACTGGCTCCCGGTTAAGTTTAGGGCAGATTTCAAAATCCTCCTTTTAACATATAAAGCATTAAATGGCCGAGGTCCGGCTTACTTGTCATGTCTTACAAACCAGAGCGCACATTAAAATCTCAAGATGCCAGTCTGCTTATGATTCCAAGAATTAATAAAGCAGAGGTGACTACGTTGTAGCAGATTATATTTATATTATGGTGGGTACTCCAGGGTCCCACCGAACCTTGACCTGGCACGCACGCACACACTCACAGAAGACACAGTTAGAGGCCCAATAAACTGATAAATATAATGAAACAAAATGAACCAAATTAAGGAAAAAAGAATATGCAATATAACAAAAAAACACGTCTGCAATAGCCCTTCTCAATTCTGCTGATGGTGATACCAAATCCAAAGGCAACACAACAAACAAAGTCCGAACCAGTCCAGGGCAGCAGAGGCAGTGTGACAAATGAGAAATCCTGTGAACGGTTCACTCTGAGCAATGGAAAGTTTGTTGGACCAGTTTCCTGATGCATTGTGGGATGAGGTGATTGGGAGCGCTCCCTATGGTGAAGACGTATCCCATCCGTACAAACTCACATGAACAGGCTGGCACGACACAGACACAGGAACGGTAATCCAATGGTGTGGGTGTGAACAGAGTATGAATAGACAGACGGAACATCTCAATCTTTTATCGATGTCTTCCAGGCCCCCTTTTTAAAGAGCCCGCCTTCTCCTTCTTCATCCCAGCAGCCCCTGTACCCTCTTTAAGCTGTCCACTAGTGTTATGTAGTTGTGGTAAAGAGATGTCCGTAGCTGATTGGCATCCTTTAAATAAACAACCACCAGACTCACGTCTTCAGTTGGGGGCATGATGGCATGGTGAGAGCGGGCGCAGACAGCCATGCTCTGAGTGCACAGTGACCCTAAATGGTGCTGGGAGATGCTGATTGCCACAACTGTGCCACGTCCTCCCTGCTTTTAAAGGGAACAGCAGCTGTGAGAGGAGAAGAATCAGAAAGAAGAGGAAAAATGGCCGCAGGTTAAAAGATGGAAAGAGGAAAAAGACAGGACAGAGGGAGAGAGCTGGTGGAAGAGATCCTGGTGGAAGTCCATTGGGGTGAGCGGATGGCACTCAGGGGGCTGAGCTGGGAGCTGGAGAGGGCCGAAGACCTGCCAGCTGAAGGGGAGTGAGAGGCTCAGCGAGGCTTTCCGCGGGTGGTGCCATGAAACCATAAGGAAACCATGTGAATTTCCCATTGGGATTAATAATGTATCTATCTATCTATCTATCTATCTATCTATCTATCTATCTATCTATCTATCTATCTATCTATCTATCTATCTATCTATCTATCTATCTATCTATCTATCTATCTATCTATCTATCTATCTATCTATCTATCTATCTATCTATCTATCTATCTATCTATCTATAAGGACGCAAGCCTGGCAGCAGGGAGTCTGGAGGCTCTATGGGGAGTCCTGTCTGGAGCCAGAGGGGGCTACAAGAGGGGCCCAAGCCTAAGAGCAACACTGAAGGTGGGCTGATTAGGTCTGCAGATTAGGCACCTCCTTGGCTGCAAGAGCCCGTGTCGAGTTTAGTCAAGGCGATGCCCGTTTTTAAGGACTACACCCGGGTGCTGCTACAATAGGGGGCCCTAATCCAGGTCTTCAGAACTCTCAAGGGCATCAAATCAGTGGACTTGCTGACTCCACTGTGGTATGTTTGGCCGCCCTCACTCAGGTGCTGCTCTTGGTCACCCTGCACTTTGCTAATTCAGTCAGGCGAGCTTTGGGTGTGCCTGGGGGACAACCAGAGGGCTCATCAAACAGTTGAGGGTTGGCGCTGTTACCTAATGCTTCCCCTCCTTTCTCATCAGGAGATCTGACGACTGACAATGATGTCACTTTCAGATTTCACCACCCTGTGCCCATCTCTTCCACCATGGGCTTCCTCTTAAAGCAGGGGTGCTGAACTCCAGGCCTGGTGGGCCGCAGTGGCTGCAGGTTTTCATTCTGACCCTTTTCCTAATCAGTGACCAGTTTTCATGGCTAATTAACCCTTAAACTGCCACATACTTGGGGGGGTGGGGATTAATGGCAAATTTTTTTTTGCTGCAACTTTTTAAGGAAACGTCACAATTCACCAAGAAAAAGTGAAATTTTAATGGAACACAATGCATCACAATTACTGCAACACGGATTATTGTAAAAACTATAGAAGTCTACTGCAACAATCTATTTATTATTATTTGTACAAGGTGCAACTGACACCATTGATGAAATTCAGTAAATCACCAAGCCAACTGCGCTTGAACTGGCTGCACGTGAACACACAGAGGCCAACGCTGATGCCTACAGGCTCGTCTAGTGCAGCGTCTGAATCCCAGGGACAGAGTTCTGAAGACCTGGATTAGGGCAGTGCCACTTAAAATGAACTACTGCGAGGGTGCAGGTCAGCTCTATGCTCCCTCTGAACAGATGAGGACAAACGCACCAAGCATGGGGGCATAAAGGTACTCGGTGCTTTTATTAAAACGAGTGATGCTGCAGTGCTGCAGGGGGGCGCCAGTGGTCATGAGCTGGCTGCTCAAAGAATGTACGGCACGGACTGAAATTGCACTGTAAACCGACTATAGGCGGTTGTGGTGGTTTAAGGGTTAACTCTTTTTCCCTTCATTCTAATATCCCTGTTTTTAAGGATTCAGTCCTCTGTATTTATTCCTTTCTTTATTAAATGGCAGCCAAACAGAAATGAGACGTAAAACGAGCCGACAGACGAGCAGCTAAACTGGGATTTCAAACTCCAACCAATTTCATTCCAACCAAACTCTTAATCAGAAGAAGATTCTTGCTGGTAATTAAACCCGTTATTTAATTCAGGTTGTTGCTGCTCTGTTTCTGCCACGGGAAGACATTTACAAAACTGTTCATTTTTTAGTTTTTTCTAAGACCACCATCAAAATGTTTTCGGTGACCTGAGAGATCAAACCTTACCGAGACCACCGTCACCTTTCTTTATTTTCAGATATTGCGTGATGGACACAGGTGAGCTGTGTCTCATTATTGTTTTTGCTGCTAAATAAAGAAAAGGAGGAGGCCAGAATCAAGTTAATGGAAATGAAGGCAAAAGAAGTTAATTAGCAGCAAAAACTGGTCGCTAATGAAGAAGACGGCTAGCATGAAAACCTGCAGCCACTGCGGCCCACCAGGACCAGAGTTTGACACCCATCTCTTTAAGGGGTCCACCACCATGTTGGGACAGTTTGATTTTCGACTTGTGTCTGGAAAGTCATTGTCATTGCCTTATGGTGCCCCCCAGCACTTTATGGTCTTTCTTTTTGTCTTCTTTCCACAGCGCCTAAGCACTGCGTCACCATGCTGCTCCACAGAATACTTTGGTTTATGCCTTTAAGGGTAACCTTTAAAAGACATTTATGATAGAGGCTCCCCTCTAAAGCACGTCG
Source organism: Erpetoichthys calabaricus (assembly GCF_900747795.2). Taxonomy (NCBI): domain Eukaryota; kingdom Metazoa; phylum Chordata; class Cladistia; order Polypteriformes; family Polypteridae; genus Erpetoichthys; species Erpetoichthys calabaricus. Next base: position 4,789,025 of record NC_041399.2, read on the forward strand.
TAAATCCTCTCTCCGTTTGTTAATGATGATCACAGACTGCAAGAATCAAACAAAATACTACAAATTGAAAAACCAAGCAGAACAAACCCCTACGTCACATAGAGATGGGCTACGACTACAGTGAAAAAATAATTAGTCTCTGGAGGCCCATCACTTCTTGACTGGAACAGCTGATGGCTTCCCCCTTGTCGGCTTTATCAGAGCAGGGGCTTTAAATTGCTACACATCCACAAACGCTTTCTTGACAATGACAATCCGGCGCGGCCTTCATTATAGTTCATTGCCTCCCTGCCACCTTGATCAATTTGCTCCTTGACAGTGAACCTCTTAACGGCGGCCCAATTAACCTTCAACTCATTCATTTGGTGCTTAATCATTCATCCGCGATCCAACGTTCTCAGCTGTCTTGGGCGAAGACATTCTTAACTAATTTTTCTCCACAAGGAAGGAGTACAAAACCACGGAGAGGATACACTGGGGAAGAAGAGCTGTCACCCTGACAAATGAAAGGTAGGAAGTCGAGGCAAGGTGTCGAAAATACCAATGTAAAGGATCGGGGAAACGACGGCGGTGCTGACTGCGCACCAAAGAATTATTTAAGGAGAAACGTGTCAGATAAATGAAGCTTCACACAAAAAGAGAGACACGTATATATATATATTTTGATCCTCGGTAAATTGCTTTGCAGACTAAGGAAACAGCCACTGACGCCCATTTCCAGCCTCTTGAACTTCTCTTGCCGACTTCTGCTGCGCGTTTGAACTCCACGGTTTTTTTTTTTCCCAGCAGCCAATGCATCTTCACTTCAGAAAACGTCATCCACCTGACGCTAAGCATGGGTGGGAGACCATCTAGGAAAAGCTTTGGGTTGCTGCTGGAAGTGGTGTTGGCGAGGCCAGCAGGTCTGAATGTGGGTCCCAATGCCCCAAGTGGTGTGACGGGGACACTGGGCTGTAAAAATGGTGACATCCTTCAAAAGTCCTGACTCTCTGTGCTCATTAAAGGTCCCTGGGCATCCTTCATAAAGAGTAGGGTGTATCCCAATATCCATCCATTATCCAACATGCTATATGCTAACACAGGGTCACGGGGGTCTGCTGGAGCCAATCCCAACCAACACAGGGCACAAGGTAGGAAACAAACCCTGGGCAGGGCACACCACAATTTAGGATCGCCAATGCACCTAACCTGCATGTCTTTGGACTGTGGGAGGAAACCCACGCAGACACGGGGAGAACATGCAAACTCCACGCAGGGAGGACCTGGGTAGTGAAACCCGGGTCTCCTAACTGCGAGGCAGCAGCGCTACCCACTGTGCCACCGTGCTGCCCGTATCCCAATATCTTGTGTGATAATCTTCTTAAATAAGAGTCTCTCACAAGCATAAAGGTTTGGGGACCGTCCCCGTATAATGTCCAAAGGACAAAGAAAAAAGACAAAATACATTGTGAGTGGATCAAAAACCAGTAAGTATTTGACGATCGTTACACATCAAAATGGCGTTTTTTTATACAGAGACAAATAAAATGGAAGCGGGAAGTGAGTTAGCAGGAGATGACGTTGAAGCTGTGGGACAGAAGCGACGGCATCAAGGATGGACCGGAAGTGATGTGGCACGGGTAATGATGTCATCAGGAGGAGCCGGAATTGAAGTCAAGTGAAGGGGCCAGAAGATACGTCATCTGTATATTGATTTTTCTTCTTTTTGTCTGACGGGAAGAAAGAGGGAGAGGCACCGTTACCGTATATCAACCCTTCATCTCGCAGTGTTTCATTCACCTTTGAGCTTACCGACTGTCTCCTAAGCGCACGTGTGTGACACCTGGCTAAATTGCCCACCGTGGCCTGGTCATTCATTCTGTCCCCCTAATCCTCCCCTGTCTCTGATTGGTTCTCTCTCACCACTTTACCAGTTAACTGAAGCAAAAATGGCTGCCGTCACATCATCCAGGTGGATGCTACACATTAGTGACGGTTGAAATGGCTCCCCACTCACTAAAGCACGGTGAGAAGTGAGAAAAGCACTCTATAAATGTTAAGAATTATTATTATTTTTTTAAAAATGTTTTCATGGTGCCCCCACTAATTTGTAGTGTATTTTTCATGATGGATACCATATTCCAAGAACTAGTCAGTGTCACACATGTGCACTTGGGAGACAACGTCAAGTCTCAGTCAGTCAGTCAGTCAGTCAAGTCAGTCATTGTCCAACCCGCTATATCCTAACTACAGGGTCACGGGGGTCTGCTGGAGCCAATCCCAGCCAATACAGGGTGCAAGGCAGGAACAAACCCCAGACAGGGAGCCAGCCCACCGCAGGACACACACACCAAGCACACATTAGGGACAATTTTGGATTGCCAATGCACCTAACCTGCATGTCCATATAAATGTAATTACACTCCCAACCAGGAGAGGCGCTGTTGCCTAATTCCTTTTCTCTTCCTCCCTCTGCAGAAGCAGTGATTGATGGTCGCGTCCACTTCTGGTTCCTGATGATATTCTACAAACCGCCTCTTCCTGTTGTCCTGATTAAAAATGGGCTCCATCGCCATCTTAGAACAGTTCAAGATTGACTCGATTCTTAACCCTTAAACCGCCGGAACCAGCTATACTTGGTTCCCAAAGCAATCTGCCAGCACGCCAGAGCCGAGTATTTTCAGCAACGTACCTTCATTGAACGCCGCAACCGGCTATAGTCGCTTCCCAGTGCAATTTGCCAGCACGTTGGAGCTGATCAGTCTGTGCCGTACACTTGTTGAGCAGCCAGCTCATGACCACTGGCGCCCCCTGCAGCACGGCAGCATCACTGTTTCTGGGATTCAGCCGCTGCACTAGACTAGCCAGAGAGAGTCAGCGCTGGCCTCTGTGTGTTTGCGTGCAGCCAGTTTAAGCGCAGTCGGTGATTTACTGAATTTCCTCAATGGCGTTAGTTGCACCTTCTACATACTGTATTGTTCCATTAGTTTTTTTTAATAGATTTTTCAGTTCATTGGCAGTGTGTAAAATGATCTGTGTTGCAGTAATTGTGATGCTCTTTGCATGCAAAAAAAATGCATTCCATTTAAATTTCACTATTTCTTTCTGAATTGTGATATTTACTTAAAAATTGCAGCAAAAAAGTATTTTGTGTCCAGGGGTGCATTTACCCCCAAGTACGTGGCAGTTTAAGAGTTAAATGACAAGACTTTATTTGATTTGTGATTTATTTTAAACTATCAGTCACCACAGAGCTCCAACACTTTATTTGTGTTCTTCTCATTCCTACATCAAATATATTGCAACATCTAATGCCATTGCATAGCCCCTATAAAAGATGGTGGCAAACTATTCTGCAAATTCAGGGTAAAGGGGTAACAAGTGCTGAAGCAGCCCATAGAGTTGGTTGGCACATGTTTTTGGGACCCTGATGCTGATTCCATCTGTCCCTGAAGCCTTGTTCATACACTTCATCAGCAGAGACACAAAGTCCAGGGAGTGGAGGGGGGCTGGAGACCACAGGTGTGATGTCACTATGGTGGAAAGTTGTGTAGGGTGCAGATGGTAGTTGGGATTCTAGAACTTCTTTGGCTCGCTCACGGAAGGTAGCAGTGTTGGGGGAGGGCTGGACTGACCAGAATGATTAAGGTCATCAGATTTGTTCTCATCCCCTTCATCTGCATGTTTTACTGCCTGTTTGAGGCCAGTGATAGTCCTCACTCCATTCCACACTTCCTTCATGTTGTTTTGTAGTAACTTGTCCTCAGGTATCGGTCTCTGTAGCGGTCTTTCTCCTTTTGGAGCTGATTCTTCAGTTCTGACTGTACCTGCTTTATTTTATTCTTTGCTGGGCTATTGGTCTAATGTTCTAATGTTTAGACTCAGGTCCAACTTCACCACCATGCGCCGGTACAGTGCCTGCAGAACAGATCTCTCCATTCCAATCCACTTGTTCTCACATTTTCCATCACTCATGAAGAAATGTCCAAGATAACTAAACTCATCTACTAATGGTAGTTGTTACCTCTGACCAGGACAGAACAATCAACTCTTCTCCGAGAGGGAGCCATGACCCCAGATTTGGAGGTCCTGATACTCATTGCTGCCTCTCATACGTGAGTAAGTGCTGAAGTTCAGAGTCAGATGAGGTAACATCATCTGCATGAATCAATAGCGTTAGGCTTGGCCTCACCCACTGGACACCCTCACATCCTCAGTTGTGCCTTGATATCCCCTCCATAAGAACCACAAACTGGAACACACATTTGTTCACTGTAGGTGTATCAATATTAGAGAAGTCTTTGTTGGTGTTGCTTGTGTTCCTAGAAGGAGGTGTTTCAACTTGCAGGTCACCCTGGATATCATCGAGAGGAGTCACAGTGCACGGCTTGATGGCAACTCTGGTCCGTACCGGGAACTGAGAAGGACGGCTGCGAGGGCTCGGAGGGCAGAATCTGTGAGCAGGTGACACACCATCTGTGGTCTAGTGACCCACGTCCTGCTTACAGAGGAATCAAAGAATTACGCACATCCAAAATCTAACCGTGGGAGAGTCGCAGTCAGGGTGGGTGATGAAATGGTCCTTACGAATGACACTGCAGATAGAGACCCCTGGGCTGTTTAAAGCTAATCCTCCGGTGATTACGATGGACATCTCAGGATCCCCAATTCTTGAGACTGATCCTCCAATTAGCTGTGAACACCCTAGTCTCACTGAGATTACACAGGTGATGAACCAGCTGAAGGTAGGGAAGGCTGCAGGGATATGTGGTATCCGGGTTGAAGTTCTCCAGGCTGGTGGTCAGGCTGTCCTCCTGCCATTGTAAATGAAGGACAGGCGTTATCCCAACATGACTTGTCGTTCCTATCTGGTAAGAGAAGGGTGATCGCCTGGATTGCGGCAACTACAGGGGGATAACACTGCTCTCGGTGCCAGGTAAGGTCCTTGTTTGGGTCATCCTCAGTAGGATCCGTGATCACTTGCTCACCTACCAGTCTGGTTTTACGCCTAAGAAGTCCACCATCGACCGCATCCTTGCACTGAGGGTTTTCAAACATGAATATCGGCAGAGTTTCTTTGCAGCCTTTGTCCATTTTAGTAAAGCATTTGACTCAGTTGATTGAGCTGTGGCCTGTGGGACATCCTGAGACTCGAGGTTGCTGGATATCATGGCCGGCCTGAACGCTGGTACTGTAAGTGCTGTGCAGAGTGGAGGCAGAAACTGAGTTTTTCCCAGTTGATTTTGGGGTCCGTCAGTGGTGTGTTCTGCTCCTATTTTGTTCAATGCTTTCATGGACTGGGTGTTGGGCAAGGTCGTGAGGTCCAGCGGCTGTGTGGCATCTGCTGGTGAAGAAAGATTCACTGATCTTGACTTTGCTGACGATGCTGTGACCTTCGCAGAGTCAATGGAGGCTCTGATGGGGGCTCTCGAGAGACTGAGTGAGGAGTCTGAGCTTGCGAGGGTCCTGATAAAAACCAACATCAGGCCTTTAATGACCTCTTGGGCATGGCCATCAGCAGTGTGTCTGTCTGCGGAGAGAGTGTCGACCTCATCGAGAGGTTTACTGACCTCAGCGGTGACATTCGTGTCTCTGGTGACTCCTCCTATGAAGTCAGTAGACGAATTGGGAGAGCATGGGGGGTCATGATGTCACTTTGTAGGGGTGTGTGGTGCTCCTGATATCTATTGAAAAGGACGAAGGTCCAAGTCTTTAGAGTCCTGGTGCTCCATGTTTGATAAACATGGACGTTATCCAGTGACCTGAGATGAAGACTGGACTCCTTCAGTACTGTGTCTCTCCAGAAAAATCCTTGGGTACCGTTGGTTTGACTTTGTGTTGCTCATGGAGTCCCAAATGAGGCACATGACCTGCATTGTGAACGAGTGTTAGTTACGACACTACGGCCATGTGGCGTGATTACCCGAGGGTGATCAGTTCACAAGACCCTCATTTTTGAGGACCCAAGTTGTTGGACCAGGCCAAGAGGATGCCCACGTAACACCCAGCTGTGGCAGATAGATGGTCATTTCCAGAGAGTGGGACTGGACAGCGTGTCTGCCTTGGGGGGGTTGCTAACCAGAATCCCTAGTTGTTTCGTAGTGTGGTGGGCGCGACAACATACTGTACCAGTGCAGGCTCTCTGACCTGACCTGACCTGAAACTGAAACCATTTTAAGAAAAGAGTAAGGTCATAAGGGCAGCATGGTGACGCTGCTGCCTCGCAGTTGGGAGACCTGGGGACCCGGGTTCACTTCCCAGGTCCTCCCTGCGTGGAGTTTGCATGTTCTCCCCGTGCCTGCGTGGGTTTCCTGCGGGCGCTCCGGTTTCCTCCCACAGTCCAAAGACATGCAGGTTAGGTGGATTGGCGATTCTAAATTGGCCCTAGTGTGTGCTTGGTGTGTGGGTGTGTTTGTGTGTGTCCTGTGGTGGCTTGGCACCCTGCCTGGGATTGTTTCCTGCCTTGTGCCCTGTGTTGGCTGGGATTGGCTCCAGCAGACCCCCGTGACCCTGTGTTCGGATTCAGCGGGTTGGAAAATGGATGGATGGATGGATGGATGGATTGATGGATGGATGGATGGAGTAAGGTCATAATGAATTTGACGACAGCAACACATCTGTGAAGCATCTGTGGAGCATCTCCTCTTCTTTTAGCAACGGTCCATAAACTTCTGGGAACCGAGGAGTTTTGGGAGAGGAAGTGACATTCATGTCTCTGGTGACTCTTCTTATGAAGTCGGTAGACGGATTGGGAGAGCATGGGGGGTCATGAGGTCTCTGGAAAGAGGTGTGTGGCGCTCCTGATATCTTTACAAAGGGATGAAGGTCCAAGTCTTTAGAGTCCTGGTGCTCCCTGTTTGTGAGTCATGGATGCTATCCAGTGACCTGAGATGAAGACTGAACTCCTTCATGTGGGTCACTTCAGAGGGTCCTTGGGTACCTCTGGTGTGACTTTGTGTTGCTCACAGAGTCCAGAATGAGGCACATGATCTGCTCATTTTTGAGGACCCGACTGGCTGGACCAGGCCAAGAGGATGCCCACGTAACACCCAGCTGTGGCAGATAGAGGGTCATTTCTGGACGTTGGGACTGTGCTGCATGTCTGCCTGAGGGGTTGCCAACTAGGATCCTGAGGTGTTTCATCATGTGGTGGGTACGCCAACATGCTGTGCCAGTGAATGCTCCCCAACCTGACATGACCTGATGTCTGCCCCAATAGTGGACAATTCTGGTATGACCCCACCGGAGTTTTGATGCCAGAAATGCCACTGGTGAATTATTAAGCTTATGACTATGCCCGTGTCTCTTGACATACAAAGTATCTCATAAAGAAATGTAGAGACAGAGGGGCCAAACTAATTTAAAAAGAGAAATTGTCAGAAAACCTTACAAGATACTGTAAGTAATTAGGAAAGGTTTCAAGTCCCAGTCCTGTACCAGGATGGAAAATGACACTCGGTTAGACGAGCGGCCGTCCAGAAATCAGGAGCATTTCACAGAAGTGCTTAAAGGGGGCCGCTCAGGACTGAGCCAACAAAGATCAGTGGCACGGTGCCCAGTTAGAAGTGCCAGCGTCAAGGTGGCAGATGTAGAAGGGCATGGCTGACGTTCAATGAGAAGCAGATTCTGGAGGGTGGATGTGACACTTTTCATCATCTACACGGCCTCGTAAATCAACCCAGACATTCATTTTTATTTGGTTTCTTGGAAACTCTAAGGACACTTTATTTTTTTTTTTTCTGAGGTGGCTACATAAACTTCATAAAATTTGCAGTTTTCTTTTATTATATAATGATAACTCAGGCTCTCTGGAACAGTTTGGTTTGCTTTGCAGTGAACACGAAATTCTCCTCTGTCCATCACTAATATGTTCTTTGGCTTGGCCACAATGTCTGGTGGTGGCTCAAAATCAATGCAGCGCAAGAAAGGGGTGAAGAAAATCAATTTGTGAAGATCACTTTAAGGCAGGGGTAGGCAACGTCAGTCCTGGTGAGCCGCAGTGGCTACAGGTTTTCATTCCAACCCAATTGCTTAATTAGAAACCAATCATTGCCAATCTCAGACCTTATTTAATTTTATGGCTTGTTAGTCTGTGCAATGTAAGGCTCTTATATCCATCCATCCATTTTCCAACCCGCTGAATCCGAACACAGGGTCACGGGGGTCCGCTGGAGCCAATCCCAGCCAACACAGGGCACAAGGCAGGAAACAATCCTGGGCAGGGTGCCAACCCACCGCGGGACACACACAAACACACCCACACACCAAGCACACACTAGGGCCAATTTAGAATCGCCAATCCACCTAACCTGCATGTCTTTGGACTGTGGGAGGAAACCGGAGCGCCCGGAGGAAACCCACGCAGACACGGGGAGAACATGCAAACTCCACGCAGGGAGGACCCGGGAAGCGAACCCGGGTCCCCAGATCTCCCAACTGCGAGGCAGCAGCGCTACCCACTGTGCCACCGTGCCGCCCGGCTCTTATATCGTAGATTTTTTTCCTTTCCAAAGATATCATCCAAATGATATGAAGCCTAAAACAGATCATTTTCAGTCTGTCACATTTGTGCTTTATTAAATCAAACAGTGCATGATGAACACACACAGATGTAATTGGAAAAAAGCTAGCTGGAGAACTGCTGGCTGCTTTGTCTTTTACATCTTATTGCTAATAAGGAGCAATTAAAACACTGAAGGCAGCAGTTTAAGATTGAAATAAGCAATTAAGGTTGGAGAACCTTAACAAGCGAGACCACTAAAATGAAGCATTAAAATGTCACTTAAGCAATATGTGCTTCATCAGCAATAATTGAGTTCTCGTTAAAGAACCGGGTTGGAACAAAAACCTGCACATACTGCGGCTCACCAGGACCGACGTTGCCTACCCCTGCTTTAAGGTAAAGCATCGGATGATGCGTCACCACGGCTCGGATTAGATTACGGATCATTTAGGCGTCACTGTGATCAGAAAGCTTAATCATGTTGTGGTCTGGGAGTCCCAAAGCACATAAATCCCAGTCATTTCCAGAACTGCCCATAGAGGGGGATGTCCCCATTGAAACCCAGCTAGTAATAATGGCAGGCAATAAATCTTTATAAAAATAAAGTTCATTGATTAGTATTCTACTCAATATGAAGCTCCGTGGAGCACAAAGGAGAAATTAAAAATCACCTGAAGCACAAAGCAACCCCAAAGTTATCAACTCACAAAACAGAATCCCAAAAAAAATGGAGCATGATGTCAAGTGAAGGTGAAAGGTCAGGTTTGTAAGACGGTGGTAGGACCAGCAATGATGTATGGAGCTGAGACACGGGCAGTGACGGGAGCACAGCAGGAGACCAAGGTCGATGGGGCAGAATTGAGAACCTTGAGATGGACGAGTGGAGTTACAGAAAAGGACAGAATAAGAAGTGAAGACCATCAGAGGTGCAACAAAAGGGGGAGAGACATCTAAGAAAGGACAGGAAGGCAGATGGAAGTGGCATGGAGACATGATGAGAGCAAAAAAGAGTGAATGGGAATGGATGTCCAGGAGAAGAGAAAGTGAAGGAGGCCAAACGCTTGGGGGGCGCTGTTGCCCCGTTAAACCCAACAGACAGATGCCGACACAAGGTAAAAGCAATAAGAAGATCTTTTCTTAATTCTTCCTTTTTCTTTGTAGTGCCACCAAATCACCCCAGCCACAATAAACAGGCAATAATACAATACAAATGATGATAATGAACACAATAACGCTCTCCTCCACCTCCCAGCAAGCTCTGTCACACTCCTCCTGAGTGCTGGGTTCCCATCAGTCCTTTAAATAGTCCTTGACCCAAAAGTGCTTATGTTCTTCTGACTATGTGACTGACTGGCCCTTCCGGGACTAATGAAGAACTGAAAAAGGACTTCGGGGCTTCTGTCCTCGTGAATACTTTGTACTTCTCTGGTTAAAAGGAAAGTATGAGTCCTCAAGTTCTTTGACAGCTCCCACTGGCGGCACCCATGGCACCAAAACAGGACTGAGAAATAGAACTCCAAGTCCCAAGATGCCCTGCAGGAATCCGGGGGCCCCGCCACACTGCAGGGGAGCTGCCATCTGGCATTCTGGAAAAAAGCAGTTTCGGCAGAACACCCATCCTTCCCCCATTGTTCCATTCCAGGGGTGTCCCGGCCGGGTTCAGCTGCCAGCCATTCATCACAATGGATAAACTGGAAAGAAGATCTGAAGGGAAAGTGTCTGACTGGAGAGAAGGTGTAGGACCGAACTGTCTGGAGAAGGTGGATCAGGCACATTGAAAAAAGATAAAGAAGAAGAAGATGAAGAAGAGGAGGGAAAAGATAAAGAAGAAGAAGTGGGTAAAAATAAAGAAGAAGAAGATGGAGAAGAAGAAAAGGAAAAATATAAAGAAGAAGTAGATGAAGAAAGATAAAGAAGAAGAAGAGGGAAAAGAAGAAGAGGGAAAGATGAAGAAGAGGGAAAAGATGATGAAGACAAAGAAGAAGAAAAAGAGGGAAAGATAAAGAAGAAGAAGAAGAGGGAAAGATGAAGAAGAAGAGGGAAAAGATAAAGAAGAAGAAGAGGGAAAAGAATAAGAAGAGGTAAAGATGAAGAAGTAGATGGAAAGAAGAAGAAGAGGGAAAAGATTATGAAGATGAAAAAAAGAAGAAGAAGAAAAAGAGGGAAAGATAAAGAAGAAGAAGAGGGAAAAGAAGAAGAAGAGGAAAGAGAAGAAGAAGAAGAGGGAAAGATGAAGAAGAAGAGGGAAAGATAAAGAAGAAGAAGAGGGAAAAGAAGAAGAGGGAAAGATGAAGAAGAGGGAAAAGATGATGAAGACAAAGAAGAAGAAAAAGAGGGAAAGATAAAGAAGAAGAAGAAGAAGAAGAAGAAGAAGAAGAAGAGGGAAAGATGAAGAAGAAGAGGGAAAAGATAAAGAAGAAGAAGAAGAGGGAAAAGAATAAGAAGAGGTAAAGATGAAGAAGTAGATGGAAAGAAGAAGAAGAGGGAAAAGATTATGAAGATGAAAAAAGGAAGAAGAAGAAAAAGAGGGAAAGATAAAGAAGAAGAAGAGGGAAAAGAAGAAGAAGAAGAAGAGGGAAAAGAAGAAGAAGAAGAGGGAAAGATAAAGAAGAAGAAGAAGAAGATGATGAAGAAGAAGATGGAAAATATAAAGAAGAGGAAGAAGAGGGAAAAATAAAGAAGAAGAAGAGGGAAAGAAGAATAAGAGGGAAAGATGATTAAGAAGAAGAAGAAGAAGAAGAGGGAAAGATAAAGAAGAAGAACAAGAAGAAGGAAAAGAAGAAGAAGAAGAGGGAAAGATGAAGAAAAAGAAGAAGAGGGAAAGATGAAGAAGAAGAGGGAAAGATAAAGAAGAAGAAGAAGAAAGATGAAGAAGAAAAAGAGGGAAAGATAAAGAAGAAGAAGAAGAGGGAAAGATGAAGAAGAAAAAGAGGGAAAGATGAAGAAGAAGAAGAAGAAGAAGAAGAGGGAAAAGATAAAGAAGAAGAACAAGAAGAAGGAAAAGAAGAAGAAGAGGAAAAGAAGAAGAAGAAGAGTAGTCACCTTCAAAGCCCTCTCTCCTTTAAACGCAATGCCCAGGTCTCAGCACTTTTCTCATTCCTGGTGTATTCGTCTTTAGTTACCTCATCCAGAAGTCCTTGTGTGTTTTCTTTTTTCTTGGATTTCTTTCCCAGTAACAAATCCCCTTCTCTTCAGCCTCATTTTTAATTTCTGTAATTGAACAAGGTCACATAGAGTGAGATGTGCTGAATACAGGGCTTGTGAAGAAACATCCTCATTGTTTTTGGTCAACAGTCTCTTTGACTGACATCATGGTGTTGTGATGCACTTGGCTGCCTGCAACCTGCATTACTGTACTTGAACCCGGGACATCAGTAACCACAACCAAGTATGGACTGGGCAATGAGGCCACATAACATAACAAGACACGGTGGCAAAATATGTTTTGTGCTTTTATTTAAAAAACAATTAGTGTCCAAAACTAAGGGCAGTGCAGATTCCATAAATAAAAAAGTGATCCAGAATAAAAACAAAAGCTTCTGTGAAGCATTCCAAACTGACATCTCCAATGGCCATCCTTTAGAAGGTCTTGTCAGTACCTGAAGACGTCCACCAGTAAGCCAGTCAGTCATCCCTCTGTCTCCTGCTGGGAACCCCTCGAGCTCTGTTCTGTTTTCCCACCACCATCCCTTGGCGTTCTGTGGTGGACTTATCTGAGTGGCTGGTCACTCCTGCTATTCTCAGTGCTCAGTAGGAGTAATGCCGCCCTGTGAAGGTCTCTCGCTCACTCACTTTCTACCGGGCCAGTTCCCCACCTGCTTGCCTCCTTTCCACAGCAGCGGTTCTGCTACGATCCTGTCTTCCCTTATTCCTTCTTATCCCTTCCTTACCTTACCTTACCTCTCTTTCTCATTTCATTTTCATTCTTTTTTCTTGCTGTCTAACCGACTCGGGCTCTTTTTATAGAAATGTGAGTTTGGGTGCCTTGATTTCAGACCCCAGAGCGCTAACGAGGAAATTGTCTGAACTTCCAAGGGGGTGAAGACTTTTTAGAGCACAGTATGTAGGACTAACTCCATATACTGTAATACTACTATTACTACTACTACTACTGCTGTTATCGTTATTATTTTTATTATTATTTATGATTATAACTTTTTCTCGCTACTCAGAGTGCTTTACACAGTGAGTGGGGAGCCACTTCAACCACCACTAATGTGCAGCATGCATCTGGAAGATATGATGGCAGCCATTATTGTGCCAGTTGTCGCACACGTGCAAGTAGGAGGCAGCTAAAGAGCTTGAGTAATTGTAATTCTACACCAGACCAGGGGGTGAGCTGATTGTCTCTCTCAGTTCCCTGCAGACCATTCTGGGGAAATCCCACCGGGGTTTGCCACCTCTGAAGACATCATGTCCGGTCCTGGCACCGGTGATGACGTCACTTCCGATCCTGAAGATGTCACTTCCTCCACTGGCCTTTAAAGCCGCCATCTTTTCTCACAATGACCAGTTCTGTTTTGGACTCAGTATTGAAAACAACTCTGAAAACGTTAACCTTTGCAGCCAGGGCATAATACACAGGTGGCTGCCCCAAACCTTTATATGTCTATTGGTCGTTTTTGTGACACAATACACTCACCACAAATGAGAGAGACAGCCAATTAGAGACATGGGATGAATAGGGGGCTAGAATGACCAGGCCATGGTGGGACATTTAGTCAGGACATTGGTATACCCCCTACTCTTTATTAAGGATGCCCAGGGATCTTTCAAGACCACAGAGAGTCAGGACCTCGATTTTGATGCCCCGTCACTGCACTGGGGGCATTGGGATTCACATTCAGACCACAGGGTAAGCACCCCCTGCTGTCCTCACCAACACCAGTTCCAGCATTTGCCAGGGAACATTCCAGATTTTAGGGCTGTAGTGGGCACAAGACATCGGGTTACACTCTTCTCTCCATGAAGGGTGCCCAGGGATCTTTTAAGACCACAGAGAGTCGGGACCTCAGTTTTTACGGGGCGGAGTGGTGGCTCTGAGACTAAGGATCTGCGCTGGTATCCTGAAGGTTGCCGGTTCGAATCCCCATCAGTGCCAAAAGAGATCCTACTCTGCTGGGCCCTTGAGTAAGGCCCTTAACCTGTAATTGCTCCAGGGGGCGCTGTACAATGGCTGACCCTGCGCTCTGACCCCAAGGGGTATGCAAAAAAAAACTAACAAACACTGTTGTAAGTCGCTCTGGATAAGAGCGTCTGCTAAATGATGTAAATGTAAATGTAAATGTTTACGTCTCATCCGAAGGACGGTGCCAAGTCGACGGGAGTTCCTCACTCAGCTAAAGCAGCGCAAGGCAGTGGACTCGCTGAGTGAAGCTTAGCAGGCCAAGATTTGGATCCATCTGCTCGTCTCTTCGGTTTGCCCCCCTCGCATTATTACTTCTATATTAATTGGGTGTGTGGATCCTTGGCACCGACGCCCAGCCTCAATAACGGTTTGAGGGCACCAGATGCTGGGGTAGGCTTTTGGAAAATGTCACTCAAGGTCAGATTTCCATTTTGCAAAGGTAATATGAAAGAAATGAATCCTTTGAGCCTGGCTGTATTTAAACAGAGCTCTGCACTTGCATTAACATTTCAAGATAAGCCACGGAGGTGTAACAAAAATGAGTTTGCTCATTCAGTTGCTGACTGCGGGCAAAAATGGCCTTTTAAAGTGGGCATAAAACATACATTTCACAGATCCAACTTAACGGATAAGTCCGCTGTTTGTCAAGTTCAAGTTATTTCTTGTATGCATTTGCCACGCAACATTGTGTTCTAAAGTTAAGAGTTTCCTATAAATTTTAAAGGTGCTGCACCGTGTTAGCCATTATGGATACAATGAGAAGTCCAGCAAAGAGACCCCTTTAAATGGCTAACTGGACAGATTACAATACACAAGGAACTCGGACCCCTAATCTTAAATCTTGTTTGAAGAAGGGGCCTGCATATCGTAACCTTTTCAGTTAGGCAATTAAAGGTGTTGTTTTGGGGTCTTGTTCAAAATGCGGATGCTACAAACCCTCCGCGTTGTTCGAGTTTTGGGATGTTCGGATTCCGGGGGCAATACTGTATGTCGGAAACACGGTAGGCATGTTAAGCTTTTATTATTAAAGCTGTCAGCTTTGCTTTTCCGGTGGTGCTTCGTGTTCCATAAGGTGTTGTTATAAAATGCCAGTCAGTCAGTGTCCAACCTATTATATCCTAACACAGGGTCACGGGGGGTCTGCTGGAGCCACAACAGGGCACAAGGCAGGAACAAACCCCGGGCAGGATGCCAGCCCGCCACAGAGCACACACATGGACAATTTAGGACCACCAATGCCCTTAACCTGCATGTCTTTGGACTGTGGGGGGAAACCCACGCACACACGGGGAGAACATGCAAACTCCACGCAGGGAGGACCCAGGAAGCGAACCCTGTGAGGCAGCAGCGCTACCCACTGTGCCACCGTGCCACCCAGACTGACTATGTATTCCTTTAAAATTTACAAAACAAGGGTCTTGTTCAAAAAGCGGACGCCATCAGTATACACCAGGGTTCAACTTTAACATTAGGCACCTTTACACTATTTTAAGATTAGGCCCCTAATCTAAATTTTAAGATTGTGGACACTGGTGTACCTGGCCTTACCCCCCACGAAACTTAAGTTCAAGGTTTGTAAGTTGGGGACTTTGGCGTCCGCTTTTTGAACAAGACCCCAAGTTGGAATCTGAACGAAAAATTCGAGCAAATTTTAACCCCAGAATCCGAACGCTGGTTTGTGTGCCTTTGTGCGGACGTCTCCCCAGCGCTCGGACCACCCATACGCTTTGTCCTTCAGTTCCTAGTGAAAGCATCTCGTGTGATTTTCGTTGCTAATGCTTTTTGTGCCTGTTTTGTGTTATTTTTTTTTTATACAGTGGAACCTTGGCTTGCGAGCGTAATTCATGCCGGAAACTTGCTTGTAATCCAAAGCCCTCCTCGAATATCAAAGTGAATTTCCCCATAAGAAATAATGGAACACAAAACTATCCTTCTATTATCCAACCCTCTATATCCCAACACAGGGGGTCTGCTGGAGCCAATCCCAGCCAACAGAGGACGCAAGGCAGGAACCAACTCACCACAGGACACACACACACACACACACACACACACACACACACACACTAGGGCTGAGTTAGAATCACCAATGCACCTAATCTTCATGTCTTTGGACTGTGGGAGGAAACCCACGCAGACACGGGCAGAACATGCAAACTCCATGCAGGGAAGCGAACCCGTGTCCCCTAACTGCGAGGCAGCAGCGCTACCACCATACCACTATGCTGCCCTCAACCCAAAACTATTCATTTAAAATGAATACAAATTCCATCCAACCATCCATCCATCCATCCTCTTCCGCTTATCTGAGGTTGGGTTGCGGGGGCAGCAGCTTGAGCAGAGATGCCCAGACTTCCCTCTCCCCGGCCACTTCTTCTAGCTCTTCCAGGAGAGTCCCGAGGCGTTCCCAGGCCAGCCGGGAGACATAGTCCCTCCAACGTGTCCTGGGTCTTCCCCGGGGCCTCCTCCTGGTTGGACGTGCCCGGAACACCTCACCAGGGAGGCGTCCAGGAGGCATCCTGATCAGATGCCCGAGCCACCTCATCTGACTCCTCTCGATGCGGAGGAGCAGCGGCTCTACTCTGAGCCCCTCCCGGATGACTGAGCTTCTCACCCTATCTTTAAGGGAAAGCCCAGACACCCTGCAGAGGAAACTCATTTCAGCCGCTTGTATTCGCGATCTCGTTCTTTCGGTCACTACCCATAGTTCATGACCATAGGTGAGGGTAGGAACGTAGATCGACTGGTAAATTGAGAGCTTTGCCTTGCGGCTCAGCTCCTTTTTCACCACAACAGACCGATGCAGAGCCCTCATCACTGCGGACGCCACACTGATCCGCCTGTCGATCTCACGCTCCATTCTTCCCTCACTCGTGAACAAGACCCCGAGATACTTGAACTCCTCCACTTGGGGCAGGATCTCGCTACCAACCCTGAGAGGGCACTCCACCCTTTTCCGGCTGATGACCATGGTCTCAGATTTGGAGGTGCTGATTCTCATTCCAGCCGCTTCACCCTCGGCTGCGAACCGATCCAGAGAGAGCTGAAGATCACTGCCTGATGAAGCAAACAGGACAACAAGCAGTGACCTAATCCCGAGTCCACCAAACCGGACCCCCTCAACACCCTGGCTGCGCCTAGAAATTCTGTCCATAAAAGTTATGAACAGAATCGGTGACAAAGGGCAGCCCTGGGCAATGTCAGTCCTGGAGAGCCGTAGTGGCTGCAGGTTTTTGTTCCAACCCAAATTCTTAATGAGAAGTCAATTATTTCTGATGATGCCCTTATTGATTAAGTGACATTTTGATGCTTCATTTTAGTGGTCTCGCTTGTTAAGGTTCCCCACCCTTAATTGCTTATTTCAATCTTAAACAGATGCATTCATTGTTTTAATGGCTCCTTATTAGCAATAAGATGTAAAAGACAAAGTAGCCAGCAGTTCCCCAGCTAGCTTTTTTCCAACTATATCTGTGTGTGTTCATCACGCACTGTTTGATTTAATAAAACACTTAATAGAAAAATGTGACAGACTGAAAATTATACGTTTTAGGCTTTAAATCATTTGGATGATATCATTGGAAAGGATAAAATCTACGATATAAGAGCCTTACATTGCACAGACTAACAAGCCATAAAATTAAATAAGGTCTGAGTCTGGCAAGGATTGGTTTCCAATTAAGCAACTGGGTTGGAATGAAAATCTGTAGCCACTGTGGCTCTCCAGGACCGACATTGCCCACCCCTGGTCTTGGGGGAGTCTCGTTCGTGTTCGATAACTGCATGAGGGTTTTCTTCACCCCAAATTCGTACATTATGACGATTTACCTTCCCACTAATGTGAAACGTGGCCTCATCACTGAAGATGATCGAGGAACAAAAATCTTCATTGGTCTCCAAATGTTTGCTGGATGAAAGTTGAAAACTCAACTTGACGCGTCTTATCCCCTCGTCTAAGGGTCTGAACCAACTGCAGACGATACGGTTTCATAACCAACCGGCGTCGGAGAATTCTCCATACACTTGACGTTGGTATCTGTATCTCATGACTTGCTCGTCGAACTGATTTCGATGGGCTCCAAGTTTGCACTCGGGCGACATTCTCAGCAGAGGAGGAAGTTCGAGGTCACCCGGTGCTTTTACCTTTGCAGATACACCCAGTAACCCAAAATGTCCGGTACCATCAACAGATGTTATTGTCATTCCGAGGGTCAGTCCCATATTTTTGACGAAATGCCCGCTGCACTGTAACAACTGATTGAATTCTGGCAAATTTGCAAAAACGCAAAAAGCTTTTTGTTGTGGCACAGCCATAACTGCAAATGTAACTAATCGAAACAACACCCATCCATCCATCCATTTCCCAACCCGCTGAATCCGAACACAGGGTCACGGGGGTCTGCTGGAGCCAATCCCAGCCAACACAGGGCGCAAGGCAGGGAACCAATCCCGGGCAGGGTGCCAACCCACCGCAGATCGAAACAACACGCTGTTAGATTTTTATTAAGCACTGGCACCATTTACCGGCAACGAAATGAAACTAGATTAATTCCTCAAGACGCCACTAGGTGGCTCTGCAGTCTCCGATGAATGGGCGCCAAGCTACAGCTCTTTAAAACTCCGATATTCTTTTTGGGACACCCGGTAATTAACAAAGACAAAGCAAGATAAAAACAGAGATAGAACAACAATAATTAGTGACATTCTTGTTAATATGCTTTCCTAAATAGAAAAGTCTTTAGCTGATTTTTAAAACAGCTCACCATCTGCTGTGTTCTCAGGCTTTCTGGTAGGCCATTCCAGAGCCGTGGAGCAGCGACTGCAAAGGCTCGGTCACCCATTGTACGAAGTTTGGTCACAGGGGGTGAAGGTGGTAGGTATTTGCAAGATGGTGGTTTCTTGTAGTGGATTGTAGTATAAGAAGTTCCTTAAGGTATTGTGGAGCATTTCCATGGAATCACTGGTGACTGAGCAGACAGAGTTTGTACGCAATACGGAGGTGGATAGGAAGCTAATGAAGTGATCGAAGGATTGGTGAAATGTCTTCATATTTCTGCACCCTCATTAGGATCCTTGCAGCACTATTTTGGATTTGTTGGAACTTATGAAGGCTCTTGCTGGGGATCCCGATGAGGAGTGCATTACAATAGTCCAGTCTGGAGGAGACAAAGGCATGAACCAGCTTTTCAGCATCACAAAGGGAAAGGCAAGGGTGCAGTTTGGCTATGTTCCATCCATCCATGATCCAACCCACTAATGTCCATAAGCATTCACAGCCTTTGCTCAATACTTTGTCGATGCCCCTTTGGCAGCAATTCCAGCCTCAAGTCTTTTTGAATATGATGCCACAAGCTTGGCACACCTATCCTTGGCCAGTTTCGCCCATTCCTCTTTGCAGCACCTCTCAAGCTCCATCAGGTTGGATGGAAAGCGTCGGTGCACAGCCATTTTAAGATCTCTCCAGAGATGTTCAATCAGATTCAAGTCTGGGCTCTGGCTGGGCCACTCAAGGACATTCACAGAGTTGTGCTGAAGCCACTCCTTTGATATCTTGGCTGTGTGCTTAGGGTCGTTGTCCTACTGAAAGATGAACTTTCGCCCCAGTCTGAGGTCAAGAGCGCTCTGGAGCAGGTTTTCATCCAGGATGTCTCTGTACATTGCTGCAGTCATCTTTCTCTTTATCCTGACTAGTCTCCCAGTTTCCCACAGCAAGATGCTGCCACCACCATGCTTCACTGTAGGGATGGTATTGGCCTGGTGATGAGCGGTGCCTGGTTTCCTCCAAACGTGACGCCTGGCATTCACACCAAAGAGTTGAATCTTTGTCTCATCAGACCAGAGAATTTTCTTTCTCATGGTCTGAGAGTCCTTCAGGTGCATTTTGGCAAACTCCAGGCGGGCTGCCATGTGCCTTTTACTAAGGAGTGGTTTCCGTCTGGCCACTCTACCATACAGGCCTGATTGGTGGATTGCTGCAGAGATGGTTGTCCTTCTGGAAGGTTCTCCTCTTTCCACTGAGGACCTCTGGAGCTCTGACAGAGTGACCATCGGGTTCTTGGTCACTTCCCTGACTAAGGCCCTTCTCTCCCGATTGCTCAGTTTAGATGGCTGGCCAGCTCTAGGAAGAGTTCTGGTGGTTTCGAACTTCTTCCACTTACGGATGATGGAGGCCACTGTGCTCATTGGGACCTTCAAAGCAGCAGAAATTTTTCTGTAACCTTCCCCAGATTTGTGCCTCGAGACAATCCTGTCTCGGAGGTCTACAGACACCTTTGACTTCATACTTGGTTTGTGCTCTGACATGAACTGTCAACTGTGGGACGTTCTATAGACAGGTGTGTGCCTTTCCAAATCAGGTCCATCAACTGAATTTACCACAGGTGGACTCCAATGAAGCTGCAGAAACATCTCAAGGATGATCAGTGGAAGCAGGATGCACCTGAGCTCAATTTGGAGCTTCATGGCAAAGGCTGTGAATACTTATGGACATGTGCTTTCTCAATTTTTTTATTTTTAATAAATTTGCAAAAACCTCAAGTAAACTTTTTTCACGTTGTCATTATGGGGTGTTGTGTGTGGAATTCTGAGGAAAAAAATGAATTTAATCCATTTTGGAATAAGGTTGTAACATAACAAAATGTGGAAAAAGTGATGTGCTGTGAATACTTTCTGGATGCACTGTATATCCTAACTACAGGCAGTGGCATAGCGTAGTGGGGGCGGCAGGGGCGGCCCGCCCCGGGCGGCACTTTTAGGGGGTGGCAAAATTTCACAATAAATAATAATAATATCTTGTAAAAATTTGAACCATACTTAAATAAGGGGGCGGCGGAATTTTTCTCCGCCCTGGGCGGCTGACACTCACGCTACGCTACTGACTACAGGGTCACGGGGGTCTGCTGGAGCCAATCCCAGCCAACACAGGGTGCAAGGCAGGAAACAAACCCCGAGCAGGGTGCCAGCCCACCGCAGGGCACACACACACACACACCAAGCACACACTAGGTACAATTTAGAATCGGAAATGCACCTAACCTGCATGTCTTTGGTCTGTGGGAGGAAACCCACGCAGACACGGGGAGAAAATGCAAACTCCAGCGCTACCACTGCGCCACCGTGCCACCCTTGGCTATGTTTCGAAGATGAAATAATGCAATTTTACAGAGGTAACGAACATGTGTATCAAATGACAAATGGGAGTCTAATTTGACACCCAAATTAGTAACAGAAGGGGAGAAAGTAATGGTATGACCAGAAAAGGAAATACAATTTACAGAGGAACGAAGTACCAATTAAAAGGTATTCACAGGATTCACAGTTCACAGTTCACAGGAAAATTAATGGAAGGAATTATTAAGGATAAGATTTGAGCAACACCTGGCAAGGACAGGAGATATTCTGAACAGTCAGCATGGGGTCAGAAGAGGGAGGTCGTGTTTTACTAACGTGCTGGAATTCTATGGGGAGGCAACAAAAGGGTACAACCAAAGTGGAGCAGATGAGATTATTTATCTGGCCTTTCAGAAAGCATTTGATAAGGTGCCACATGAGAGGTGGGCATCAAATTAAAAGAAGTGGGAGTTCAGGGTGATGTTTTTAGATGGGTGCAGAATTGGCTCAGACACAAGAAACAGAGAGTGATGGTGAGATGAACCTCATCAGAACTGGCCAATGTTAAGAGTGGTGACCAGCAGGGGGTCAGTGCTGGGGCTGCTGCTGTTTTTAATATCTATAAATGATTTAGATAGGAATATAAGGAACAATCTGGTGAAGTTTGCAGATGATACCAAAATAGGTAGATTAGCAGATAATTTGGAATCTGTTATATCATTACAGAAGGACTTGGATAGCAGACAGGCTTGGGCAGATTTGTGGCAGATGAAATTTAATGTCAGTAAATGTACAGAATTACACATAGGAAGCAAAAATGTTAGGTTTGAATACACAATGGGTGCTTGGAAAGTCAAGAGTCCACCTTATGAGAAGGATTTAGGAATCGTAGTGGACTCTAAGGTATCGACTTCCCGACAGTGTTCAGAAGCCATTAAGAAGGCTAACAGAATGTCAGGTTATATAGCGCCTTGATGTCTGGAGTACAAGTCACAGGAGGTTCTGCTCAAGCTTTATAAACACACTGGTGAGGCCTCATCTGGAGTACTGGGTGCAGTTTTGGTCTTCAGGCTACAAAGAGGACATAGCAGCACTAGAGAAGGTCCAGAGAAGAGCGACTAGGCTGAGTCCAGGGCTACAGGGGATGAGTTGTGAGAAAATATTAAAAGAGCTGAGGCTTTACAGTTTAAGCAAAAGAAGATTAAGAGGTGACATGATTGAAGTGTTTAAAAGTATGAAGTGAATTAGTCCAGTGGATCGAAACTGTTATTTTAAAATGAGTTCATCAAGAACAAGGGGACACAGTTGGAAACTTGTCAAGGGTAAATTTTGCACAAACATTAGGAAGTTTTTCTTTACACAAAGAACGACAGACACTTGGAATAAGCAGCCAAGTAGTGTGGTAGACAGTAAGACGTTGGGGACTTTCAAAACTTGACTTGATGTTTTTTTGGAAGAAATAAGTGGAGAGGACTGGCAAGCTTTGTTGGGCTGAATGGCCTGTCCTCGTCTAGAGTGTTCTAATGTTCTAAAAGAGCTTCAGTTTTGGTGCTGTTCAGCTTAAGGAAGTTCTTGGACATCCAGGCCTCAATCTCATCCAAGCAGGAGGAAAGCGTTGATGGAGGTGTAAGAGAAGTCGAATCCAGTCTCACATAGAGCTGCGTATCATCCCCATAACAACAGAATGAACCTCCATACCTGCGGATGATGTGACCGAGGGGTAGCATATAGATGTTAAAAAGGATCGGCCCAAAGACTGATCCTTGTGGGACCCCACAGGTGACAGTGTGGATACAAGATTTAGCATCCCCCCTCCTTTATCATGTCATCATGGCCAGCCAAGCGAGCAGGGGTCCATCCCAGGTGGGATGCCGGTTGGTGCCTCACCTGTGAAATTCCCATGTGATCAGTCTGGCCAGGTGAGACTTACTGAGGGTGCGTACCCGTGCCTCGCACCCAATGCTGCTGCCATACACTCTGCCTTCGAGCGATTCAGGATGAAGGAAGTTCAAAAACAGGAAGAAAGAAGAAGAACAGTTTAGGAATACTTCATCCCAAGCTACATGTGAACAGATCGTCAAGAATTCTATTTAGAAAAGAAGGAATTAAAGTCTAAATAATTTTAGTTTTTGAATTACACCGTTAAGTTTAAAAACTTGAAGTGAGGCAGGTATTTTCAGCGCAGTCCTTAAGTCCAAATAAGGTGACATTGATCCCGACCACATACTTCTGCAATCTGTTCTCACAGAGATGACCCATCTGCCACATCTGACAGCCCCCCAGGCTTTCTGTATTATCGCTAAAGGAGCCTAAGGCTTTAATCACCTAAGATGAACTCAAAACTGTGGAGGTTTCTATCATCATTCTGCAGAAAACATTTTCCCTGACAGGCTGCTTCTTTCAAAATCAGTTGCTCCAATATCACTGCAGCGATGAACCTTCGAATTATAAAAACTTTATACATGCATTGTAATGCCACGCCGGTGCTTGCCAGAGAAGTCCTTCCCTTCATGTGTCTCTTTCTGTAGCTCGAATTGAATGGAATTCTTATGTGACTTTGTTCTGGGCTCCCCTACCGCTGGCGCCGAAGCTGCTCATTTGCATGGTGGAATGCCAGCTCATTCTGTTGGTGACTCATCCTCAGGCTGATGCCACCTGTCAGTAGTCTTTGAAATTGAGGTCCCCTGCGACAGCATCCATCTCTTTGCAATGTTGCACAAACTGCTTGGCTGGTGACAGCAGGGGTCTCGAGTGCTTTGTTGTCTGGTGGTGCAGCATGGGTGTTAAATGCTGTACTTCTGTACGGTGATCCATCCATCGTATTTCTGCAGGTGAACCCTCTTCTCTGGAACTGCAGATGTAAAAGTCTTTTGGCATTTTGGCAAAAATGGCATTCCAGGTACAGATCCTGCCATCCACAGCTGCTCTCTAATGCCTTGATGATTCACCCGATGCACTGTTTTGTCACCCTGCCCGGGGTTTGTTCCTGCATTGTGCCCGGTGTTGGCTGGGATTGGCTCCAACAGACCCCCGTGACCCTATGTTAGGATATAGCGGGTTGGAGAACGACTGACTGACTGTTTTGTCGCCTAGTCAACTCGACCTGCTACACTTGAGCCAGAAGCTATCAGCAGTCGACACTTTTCTAAATCAGACTGTAGGCTGTCTCCTTATCCCACTGTTAACACCAATCCAGTGTTGCACTAGTGCTTGCCAGCGCCAAGTGCCAATGGATTTTTGCTCTTCACATTGCACCCTTAGGTAGCTCGCTGTTGCCACGCTAGTTGGAATTCATATTTGACTTTGCAGGCTTGTTGTTTTTCTAGACTCCCCTGCAGCTGGCACTGAAGCTGCTTATTGGCATTATGGAATGCCAGATCAAAGTGACGGTCACTCGTCCCCAGTATGATGCAACCTGTCAGCACCATTACTGTATATCAGAGGTGGGTGACTTGAGTCACATGACTCAAGTCTTACTTTTAGTGACTTGTGACTTGCTTGACATTGACTTAGACTTGCTTATGGATGACTTGTGACTTGACTTGGACTCAAGATGAATGACTTGCAAAGTCACACGTTACTGCCCCACACAATTATTAGTCTTCAACTTGCATTCTTTTAATTGACATTCCGTTAATATACTCTAAGTACTCCATACCTTCAGGTGTCACCAGAAGTACTGAGCATGTTTGAGGGCAGCACTAATGGAGGGATCCTCACTGGGATTTAATGAAGGAATCTGAGGGATGCATATTGTCACACAGCTGAAGGGCTCACAAAGAGAAAAATTCCATGCCACACCAGGGGGTGGCAGAGTTCACTAATCCTTCCTCTTTTTCCATCAGCAGACTGACCACAAGGAATTTCGCCTGGACTCGAGGACGTCACTTCCGGGTTCTGCCCGGCTCATCTCACTTCCCCTGCCTGGCTTTAAAACCGCCATGTTTGCCTATTGTTGTCGTTCCATTGTTGGACTGAAGTCTGTTAAGGCCTGTCATTTAGTAACCAATCTTTCATTTTGGCAGCCTGATTTAAGTATACGGGTGGTTGCCCCAAACCTTTTCCTGTGTCTGTTCAATCATTACATATATATTATTTGACAGTAAAACTATTTCAACCATTCCATGATCTGCTTCTCGCAACTGAAAGAGGGCACCGTGGCAGATGTTAGCCGACTTGCTGACCAACCACAAGCGTTACCTGGTAGGTAACCACCCATACAATCAGATTGTGATTCAGACTATGAATGCCATGAATATATATATATATATATGTGTATATATCACTTACTCCTCCTCTTTGCAGGATCAGCTGCAGACTTGCTGGCTTGCCGCACGATGTGCTCCTCACATGGGTCTTCGAACATTTAAAACACAAAGCCATGGTCATCCTGCGCTCTCACTATCCTGCCTTTCCTCCCTCAGACTCCCTCTGCTCCGGTTGCTGCTTCCGAGCCGCTGTACCACCTTGAAGAGGTAGACTTTGTATTCCTTTGAATAGGATTAGGGGCCGAGGCGTCACATTTGACAGCTGTTCCCAGTGTGGTGGGACCGCTTCTGAAAGGGTCTTGTGTTTTTATCTGCCAGAACTTCAATAAAGCTTCTACTCCTTGGAAACCCTTCTGTGATCTCCTGTGCAACTTTGTGACCCAAGCTTGACAATATATAGTAGGTATAGAAAAGAATCCCCCCCTTTGAAATATTCCCATTTTGTTTGCTTTACAGTCTTAAATGAAAACAAGTCAAGTCAAGTTGGGGAGCATGCACTGGTACAGTATGTTGACACACCCACTACACTACGAAACAACTCGGGATCCCAGTTTGCAACCCCCCAGGTAATAATAATAATTCATTACATTTATATAGCACTTTTCTCAGTACTCAAAGCGCTATCCACACAGGGAGGAACTGGGAATCTTCTTACTGCAAAGCAGCAGCACTACCACTGCGCCACCTGTGAGGTAGACACGTGGTCCAGTCCCACCATACGGAAATGACCCTCTATCTGCCACAGCCAGTGTTACATGTTACTGTTAGGTGTTATGTGGGCGACCCTTTGGTCTGGTCCAGCCACTTGGGTCCCCAACAATGAGGATCTTATGAGCCGGATCACTCTTGGGGAAACGCGCCACATGGCCGTAGTGCCGTAACTGACGCTCCCTCACAATGCAGGTCATGTGCTTCATTTGGGACTCCATGAGAAACTGCATATTCAACACAAAGTCAAACCAACAGTACCCAAGGAGTTTCCGGAGAGACACAGTACCAAAGGAGTCCAGTCTTCGTCTCAGGTCACTGGAAAGCGTCCATGTCTCACAACCATATAGCAAGACAGGAAGCACCAGGACTCTAAAGACTTGGACCTTCATCTTTTTGCATAGATATCAGGAGCGCCACACACCGCTTTCCTGCGACCTCATAACCCCCCATGCTCTCCCAATCTGTTTATTGACTTCATAGGAAGTGCCACCAGAGACATGAATGTCACTGCCGAGGTAAGTAAACGTCTCTCCACAGACAGACACACTGCTGATGGCCATGCCCAAGAGGTCATTAAAGGCCTGGCTGTTGGTTTCTATCCAGTACACTCACAAGCCCAGACACTCAGACCCCTCACTCAGTCTCTTGAGACACCCGATCAGAGCCACCATTGACTCCGCGAAGATCACAACATCATCAGCAAAGTCAAGATCCGCGAACCTTTCTTAACCAACAGATGCCCCACAGCTGCTGGACCCCACGACCTTGCCCAACATCCAACCCATACAAGCATTGAACAGAGTAGGAGCAGAACACACTGCTAACGAAACCCCAGAATCGATTGGGAAAAACACAGAGGTCCTGCCTCCACTCTGCACAGCACTCACAGTACCAGCGTACAGGCCGAATGAAATGAAAACACACACAAAATATTTTTTCCAGCTGTACTTACTCTTTGGAATCTCTAACATCCATCCATCCATTTTCCAACCCGTTGAATCCGAACACAGGGTCACGGGGGTCTGCTGGTGGCGCAGTGGGTAGCGCTGCTGCCTCGCAGTTGGGAGACCTGGAAGTGAACCCAGGTCCTCCCTGCGTGGAGTTTGCATGTTCTCCCCGTGTCTGTGTGGTTTCCTCCGGGCGCTCCGATTTCATCCCACAGTCCAAAGACATGCAGGTTAGGTGGATTGGCGATTCTAAATTGTCCCTGGTGTGTGCTTGGTGTGTGGGTGTGTTTGTGTGTATCCTGTGGTGGGTTGGCGCCCTGCCCAGGATTGGTTTCTGCCTTGTGCCCTGTGTTGGCTGGGATTGGCTTCATCAGACCCCCATGACCCTGTGTTCGGATTCAGCAGGTTGGAAAATGGATGTATGTATATGTGTGACCATCCACAAGTAATTGTTAAAACAAGTAGACCCTTACCAATGTCTTCAAATGCTGCCACAATGCTGTGCCTTCCGGATCTTTTGTGACCCGATACTGACAGCTCCTTTAAGGGGGCCACATATGTCAGATTTTTCACCCAAAGTCTATTTTGAAGTGACAGGCCATCTTAAGCTGTTGGACCGATGATCCTCAGCTTTAGAAGAGATGCAAGAAGCACACAGTCAGGACACCTTTGTCCGATTCCCTTCCTAACCCTCCTGGGAAGCTGGACTGATGGATCATGCTCGAGTAATGTCTTGTAAGATCAGGGGCAGGCTGGGAGAAAGACCACGTCCCAGGGACGGGCACACCGACTGGGAAGGCTCCATCAACTGGGATGATGCTTCTGGTGTGATGTCCCCACAGTCTTTCCAGTACGACACCTTGAGAGAAAAACCCCGAAGGTGCAGCACACACTTGGTGAGCCAAGAAGATGTCTTCAAGTGATTAAAGACGCCGTTCAGAGCATTGAGAGCCACGTACACCCCAGGACCGCTCATCCAGTGTATCAGGGCTCCCAGTTGTATCTGGTGGCTCACATGTTCTTGTAGTTTTTCCTTCCTGGATGTGCAATTATAAAATAATAATTTTATTCACATCACACACAATATCTCAAGCTGGAAAGTGAAGCTGAAATATACTGTACGCCGTGTGTTTAGGAAAATAATTTAATTTAATAACATCATTTTTCTGCTTTTTACACATGCACACACTAGTTACTGCCTATGCTAATAAGAGCTAAATGCTAATTAGACCGACAGGAAGCTTATTTATATTAGAAAGTAAATTGTCGTCAAATTTATATAAAGTGTTATTATTTCAGCTGCTAACCGTATTCATTTGCTGATGGGTTTTAGAGAGCGTTACTCCCTCTGAACAGTAGGTATCTCGCTGGCCTTATATGACAGATTAAATCATTAAATGACAGCTTCAGTTTAGGCCGTTAAACTAGCAATTAGCAATTCTCATCAAATTAGCTCTCATTACCGCGCAGCTTCTGCTGAGCAATTCCAGCAAATCACATGGAAATGAAACTCGACGCGTGCTTCTCTTCCACGTTACCAGGCCTGAATCTTCCCGGTCTGGTGTTATCTCCTCTTTGTCCCGTCCATTAAAAGGAGACATCTTCACAGCTGTATGACAGTACAAGTCACAAGTCCCATTGTCACCTTTGTATTTTATGGGGTCCTTACAGTGACATTCATGTCTCTGGTGACTCTTCCTATGAAGTCAGAAGATGGATTGGGAGAGCATTGGGGGTCATGAGGTCACTGGAAAGGGGTCTGTGACGCTCCCGATATCTCAGCAAAAGGACGAAGGTCCAAGTCTTTAGAGTCCTGATGCTTCCTGTCTTGCTACAGTGCATCCGGAAAGTATTCCCAGCGCTTCATCACTTTTTCCACATTTTGTAATGTTACAGCCTTATTCCAAAATGGATTAAATTCATTTTTTTCCTCAGAATTCTACACACAACACCCCATAATGACAACGTGAAAAAAGTTTACTTGAGGTTTTTGCAAATTTATTAAAAATAAAAAAATTGAGACACCACATGTACATAAGTATTCACAGCCTTTGCCATGAAGCTCCAAACTGAGCTCAGGTGCCTCCTGTTTCCCCTGATCATCCTTGAGATGTTTCTGCAGCTTAATTGGAGTCCACCTGTGGTAAATTTAGTTGACTGGACATAATTTGGAAAGGCACACACCTGTCTATAGAAGGTCCCACAGTTGATGGTTCATGTCAGAGCACAAACCAAGCATGAAGTCAAAGGAATTGTCTGTAGACCTCCGAGACAGGATTGTCTCGAGGCACAAATTTGGGGAAGGTTACAGAAAAATTTCTGCTGCTTTCAAGGTCCCAATGAGCACAGTGGCCTCCATCATCTGTAAGTGGAAGAAGTTTGAAACCACCAGGACTCTTCCTAGAGCGGGCCAGCCATCTAAACTGAGCGATCAGGGGAGAAGGGTCTTAGTCAGGGAGGTGACCAAGAACCCGATGGTCACTCTGTCAGAGCTCCAGAGGTCCTCTGTGGAGAGAGGAGAACCTTCCAGAAGGACGACCATCTCTGAAGCAATCCACCAATCAGGCCTGTATGGTAGAGTGGCCAGACGGAAGCCACTCCTTAGTAAAAGGCACATGGCAGCCCACCTGGAGTTTGCCAAAAGGCACCTGAAGGACTCTCAGACCATGAGAAAGAAAATTCTCTGGTCTGATGAGACAAAGATTGAACTCTTTGGTGTGAATGCCAGGTGTCACGTTTGGAGGAAACCAGGCACCGCTCATCACCAGGCCAATACCATCCCTACAGTGAAGCATGGTGGTGGCAGCATCATGCTGTGGGGATGTTTTTCAGCGGCAGGAACTGGGAGACTAGTCAGGATAAAGGGAAAGACGACTGCAGCAATGTACAGAGACATCCTGGATGAAAACCTGCTCCAGAGCGCTCTTGACCTCAGACTGGGGCGATGGTTCATCTTTCAGCAGGACAACGACCCTAAGCACACAGCCAAGATATCAAAGGAGTGGCTTCAGGACAACTCTGTGAATGTCCTTGAGTGGCCCAGCCAGAGCCCAGACTTGAATCCGATTGAACATCTCTGGAGAGATCTTAAAATGGCTGTGCACCGATGCTTCCCATCCAACCTGATGGAGCTTGAGAGGTGCTGCAAAGAGGAATGGGCCAAACTGGCCAAGGATAGGTGTGCCAAGCTTGTGGCATCATATTCAACAAGACTTGAGGCTGGAATTGCTGCCAAAGGTGCATCGACAAAGTATTGAGCAAAGGCTGTGAATACTTATGGACATGGGATTTCTCTGTTTTTTTATTTTAAATAAATTTGCAAAAACCTCAAGTAAACTTTTTTCACGTTGTCATTATGGGGTGTTGTGTGTAGAATTCTGAGCAAAAAAATGAATTTAATCCATTTTGGAATAAGGCTGTAACATAAGAAAATGTGGAAAAAGTGATGCGCTGGGAATACTTTCTGGATGCACTGTATATGGTTGTGAGACATGGATGCTATCCAGTGACCTGAGACGAAGACTGGACTCCTTTGGTACTGTGTCTCTCAGGAAAATCCTTGGGTACCGTTGGTTTGACTTTGTGTCGAATGAGCGGTTACTCATGGAGTCTCAAATGAGGCACATTACCTGAATTGTGAGGGAGCGTCAGTTACGGCACTACGGCCATGTGGCGCGTTTCCCCTTACGAATCCTTGAACAGCAAGAAAGAAAAGAATGGGAAGTTAAACTCATGTTAACATTTAACACATTACAACCTGGTTTGAATAGAGACATGGGTCTTATGGCCAGATTTGAGGATTGTTTTCATCTCTCGGAGTGACACACACAACCTGACTACAGACCATATTGTATTGAAAAACTCATCAGAAACTTCAAAAGACTTTGGTGGTCAGTTATCTTATCCAAAGATCTTGACTATACATTGTTCTCCTCTCTTGCTAAATGACTCTTAGCCTGAAGAGGTCTATTATTTTTTTACATTTAAGATGTCTCACTTAAAGGGTTTCCAATGTTGTATCTGTCCTGGTGTCTACATCAACACAGGGAACTCCAGTTTCTTTATTACGTCTTGCCTGAAGAAGGGGCCTGAGTTGCCTCGAAAGCTTGCATATTGTAATCTTTTTAGTTAGCCAATAAAAGGTGTCATTTTGCTTGGCTTTTCTCTAAAAATAAAAGAGATTTATTTTTCACAGAATGCCCTGTCACACATGTGACGGTGAGGGTCGGCTCCAGGCTGTTGGAGCCTCTTGACCAAGAATACTATTAATGTGCTACCATTGGGCGTAATGCAGGAATTGGAGTGGGCACCACTGGATGTAGGAAGAACATGCAAACCCCACATGGACAATAACTCTGAAGCTGTGAAGGACTTGCCACTCAGGTGTCACAAAACAAGTGTAATAATAAAGCGACTACAAGTGGCCAGGGTGAGAGGGTTCAGTCGTGACTGATTTCGAAACCAAGGGGAAACACATTTTACAAAACTGGGAATGAAATCTTACAGAAAATTCACACCTGGGATGCCTTATTTAGCTGCCCAATGTTCATCTTTTCTGGAATTGCAATTCACTTTAGGATCTCATCTTTCTATGCAACGGAAACGTTTAACAATAAAGACGCATTCCCGTCTCTGATATTTCATCTCCAGATTCCATGTGACTCTTACCGCTCGCTAATATTTTGCCAGCAGCGATACTCTGTATTGTGTCAGGGATTTTCTTCAAATGTCAACGGAGATTTTTTTTTTTGAAAGGACACGCGTGCTAATGAGGAATTGCTTGATGAGGCAAAATCCATCAGCTCCCCGATTATTCTGAACTCAAACTGTTGGTTTAATTAATTTCTGAGTAACGTGAACATGTTTTACATTTCGGGTACGTCGCATCAATCAGATGTCGCTTGGTTCAGTGGGGAAGCGCTGAAGATAACAAGTTCCACACTGGTGGGATTTTCACCCGTCAATCATGTTTCCTACTACAGGATTAAGGATAGCAGGAGCCTCACCACAGCAACATCGGGCGCCAGGCAGGAACCAAACCTGGATGGCAATCCATTGTGGAGGTAAGTGCTTTGAGCATGGGAAAGGCGCTATATAACTAAAATGTAACACTGTTATTATTATTATTATTATTATTATTATGTAACCGTGTTCAGGCTCCTTCAGAAAGCATTCAGGCCCTCCATTTTGTTCACATTTTGTGATGTTGCAGCCTTGTGCTAAAATGCATTTCAGTTCATTTTTTTCGCTCATCAAGCAACCTTCTACATTCCAGAATGAGAAAGCGAAAACAGAATTTGAGAAATTTTGTCATTTTTCGGAAATATCACATGGACAGAAGTTTTGAAACTCTCTCCTCTATGGCGGCGACTGCAGCCTGACGTCTTTATGGCTTTCCATGCCTGGATTTGGGTGTTTTCTGCCATTCTTCTCTAGAGACCCTCTCAAGATCTGCCAGTAAAGATGGAGGACATTGGTGGACAGCTACTTGCAGGTTTTGTCCAGAGGTGGTCGATTGGGATCAAGTCCAAAATCTGGTTGAGCAGCCCAATGGCATAGACAGAGTTGTCCCCAAGCCACTCAGGCATTGGTTTTGCTTTGTCCTTTTGGACGATGAATCTTTGACCCAGTCTGAGGTCCACCATGTTGTGGGGAAGGTTTTCCCTTTTGGAGATCTCCACACTTTGCTCCATTTACCTTTCCCTCCATCCTGTCTGGATTCTCAATCCATGCTGCTAATAAACACCCCCACGGTGAGATGATGCTACCGCCATGCCACACCATGCACTGCTTTTGAGGTTTACATCAAGGATCAATAGGCCTTGTTATTGCTTTTAGAACTATTGACTATTAAAAGGAGTTGCTTGACGTCTTTTTTAAGTGGCTCAGACAGGCACAATTATTTTACAGGCCGCTGCTTCTCTTTTTAATATGGCCCGCTTGGTTTCACTTGCCTTGTTTTTAAAGGACCAAGGACGCTGTGTTTTCAAGGGAACTGAGGAAACACGTTTTTGTTTTGGGACACGACGACTCTGCAGGGTCTTTTGACTCACCAAAGTCTAAACAAATTATTGGAAAAACCTTCAACGTCCCCAAAATTAAAAGAAACTAAGTAAACTGTCATGCTAGCACATAAACACTTTAAACAAATAAACATTTTAGAATTTAAATGTTAATATTGTATTAAGGCTTATGAACTTTTTAGATGATCAGATTAAAAGCGAGCTGTATTGTGTTAGTTCAGTTTAATTATACAGAAGTTTTAAGAACTGATTATCAAGGTTAGCCCCCTGTATTGGTAAGTCAGGCCGTATGTGACTGCGTGTCACTGGCTGAGGACGCTGCTGACTTTGTTCTCAGGCTGCAACATCGGCCTGTGTGCATACATTCGAGATAACATTTAAGATCCTACAGTAAATCAATGCTTCCACATGACTCAATATCTTAAGTGATCAACGCGTATTATATCAACTGGCTTTGAGCAATAGATAGATAGATAGATAGATAGATAGATAGATAGATAGATAGATAGATAGATAGATAGATAGATAGATAGATAGATAGATAGATAGATAGATAGATAGATAGATATGAAAGGCACTATATAATAGATAGATAGATAGATAGATAGATAGATAGATAGATAGATAGATATAGATAGATAGATAGATAGATAGATAGATAGATAGATAGATAGATAGATAGATATGAAAGGCACTATATAATAGATAGATAGATAGATAGATAGATAGATAGATAGATAGATAGATAGATAGATAGATAGATAGATAGATAGATAGATATGAAAGGCACTATATAATAGATAGATAGATAGATAGATAGATAGATAGATAGATAGATAGATAGATAGATAGATAGATAGATAGATAGATAGATAGATAGATAGATAGATAGATAGATATGAAAGGCACTATATAATAGATAGATAGATAGATAGATAGATAGATAGATAGATAGATAGATAGATAGATAGATAGATAGATAGATAGATAGATAGATAGATAGAAAAGGCACTATATAACAGATAGATAGATAGATAGATAGATAGATAGATAGATAGATAGATAGATAGATAGATAGATAGATAGATAGATAGATAGATAGATAGATAGATAGATAGATAGATAGATAGATAGATAGAAAAGGCACTATATAACAGATAGATAGATAGATAGATAGATAGATAGATAGATAGATAGATAGATAGATAGATAGATAGATAGATAGATAGATAGATAGATAGATGTGAAAGGCACTATATAATTCATAGATAGATAGATAGATAGATAGATAGATAGATAGATAGATAGATAGATAGATAGATAGATAGATAGATAGATAGATAGATAGATAGAAAAGGCACTATATAACAGATAGATAGATAGATAGATAGATAGATAGATAGATAGATAGATAGATAGATAGATAGATAGATAGATAGATAGATAATTTTTTAATTTTAAACAGTCCTTTATTAACAATTATAACACAACTGCAGTCAAATTAACAGCCAAAATTCAGCAACATTTAAAAGTAAAGTTTTCCTACTCAGACTTTAGTACCAGACATTCATTTTCCATGGAACATAAAACATCATTTACAGCCCAGATTTCACTAAATACACCTAATTGATTAATTAGTTTAAAATATGCAAATTCAATCTTCAATCTCCTTTGAAGGAGGACCTTAAACATTAATAGGGCGTCAGTGGTTTTCAGACCTTTATCTCTATTTCTTCTTGTTTTTAAAGTTGCCATCTTGGCCTGGCCTAACAAAAAATTACAAAGTAAACATTCTCTTTTATGAATTCTCGACACCGACATTCCAAAAATATAAATGAGTTCATTAAATACAATTCCCAAATTCAACAACAATAAAGCAAGGAAAGTCAGCAATGGTTGTAATCTGGTACAATACAGGAATAAATGATAAATTGTTTCTTTCTGAAGGCAAAATGGACACTGATCTGTTGTGCTGGCGCCAATGGTTTTTAAGAATGAATTGGTAGCTAGTGCTACATGTAGAATCCTCCACTGCAAGTCCCCAACTCTTTTCTCAATGGGAGGTTTATATAAAGTCCTCCATGCTGGAGATGTCGTGTCATGCAGACACAGAGTGTTCCTCCAGAGGGTATCAGTCATTTCCTTCAAATGTATAAAATGGGACACTTTAAGACACCAGTCATACAATTCTTTTTTTGACAAATCTTGGAACAAAATTCCATTCATGTGATTAATTTTTAAAATTGAGTTTTTAGGCCTGATAAAATCTTTTACATTTGGTTTAATTCTAATATCACATTCAGGAGGTTCTGCCTCTTTTATGAGATCACCAGAGAAAAACTCCTCACACAGGGGACCAGCACCCAATTGCACTAAAGAGACTTGTAGTTTGTTAATAATCGACCCCCCAAAGCGGACAGACCTAATCCCGAGCTCATGTGTCACAGCTGCCTCAGACTTCCATTGGTTGCTGACCGGATCAATAAAGTCAGCTACTTTAATAAAGCCTTTGCTCATAAGCAAGGAGTTTAAACTAACCGAGTCAAACTCCAAGGTTGGATTCCATACTACTGGTTCCTCAAGTAACCAGAAGACTGATTCCAAATTAATACCCACTCTGCTTGTTTTAATATGCCAAATTAATAACATATTGCGGTAAAAAACGGGCAGTACAGACAGCGCCAATCGCTTGATGTCAATGAAAAGGAGTTGCAAATCAAAATGAAGATTACCAACCCTATGAAAAAAAGTAAAAGCCAAACTCCTCCACAGTAAAGGCTGAGGGGCGTACAAAAGACGCTGTAAATCTGTCAGCCTAAAAGCTTCAATTCTGCACAGAATGTCCACCAAGCCCTGACCACCTTCATCCACAGGCAGATGTACCACACTGCGTTTAACCCAATGAATTTTGTCCCAAAAAAAATCCAGCAAAATTCTCTGAATTTCTTTTAATAGCCAAAGTGGAGGATCTGCACACCTAAATTTATGCCAAAGCATTGAAGCAATTAAATTATTAATAATCAGCACTCTACCCCTAAAAGAGAGCTTGGTGACCACCCATTTCCATTTCTTCAGTCTCCCCTGAATTTGATCAATTAAGCCCTCCCAGTTATCAGCTGTGGCTCCAGACTTCCCAATGTAAATTCCCAGATGTTTAAACACCTTAGAATTCCATGTTAAACCACTTGGGAGGCTTGGGGGAGGACAGTCCCACTTGCCCATCAGAAAGGCGTTACATTTGGACCAGTTGACCCTGGCAGATGACACCGTTTGAAACACCTGTAAACAGTCCTGCAGCAGGACAACATCATTGGGTTCAGTGATGACAACTGTGACATCGTCAGCATAAGCCACCACTTTAAAGGATACAGTGGGACACACAGGCAATGACAGGCCATGAAGTAAGTGGCGAAGTCTGTGGAGCAGGGGCTCTATGGACAGCGAGTATAACATACCAGAGAGTGCACACCCCTGACGAATGCCCCTTGTAACAGAAAATGGGGCTCCCAATCCTCCATTAATTTTTAAAACACTAAACACATTTGTGTACATTAATTTAATATAACCTAGAAAGGTCTCACCAAAACCAAACCCCTCTAGAACTTTAAATAAATACTGGTGGTCTACCTGGTCAAATGCCTTCTCTTGATCCAATGAGATGAGACCCGCCTTAAACCCAAGAATCTCAGATGCAGATACCAAATCCCGCACAAAGAAAATGTTATCAAAAATGCATCGTTCAGGGACACAGTATGACTGATCGAAAGCCACCAAGCAGTTCATAACAGTCCTCAGACGAAGAGCCAACGCTTTGGAAAAGATTTTATAATCCGAGCATAGTAGGCTGATTGGTCTCCAGTTCTTAATGTTGCAAAGATCCCCTTTTTTTGGCAAAAGAGTCAAAACAGCTCTCTGACAACTCACAGGAAGTTCTTTATCCCTGATGCTCTCCACAAACACAGTCAGGAAGTCCTTACCCATGATATCCCAAAAGGACTTGTAGAATTCAACAGGAAGTCCATCAATCCCAGGGGCTTTGTTCTGATTTAGACTCCCAAGAGCACTGGTGAGCTCCTCCAGCGATAGTGACAGGTCGAGTACTTCCTTAGTGGATGGAGTCAACTGTGGTAAGTCATCAAAGAAAAATTCTGTGGTTGAAGACAAATCCACGGTTTCTGCTGAGAATAAGTCTTTGTAAAATTTTAAGGCAAATTCCTTGATCTCCTCAGTCTCCGTCATTTCAGTCCCATCAGCAGTTTTCAGACAGTGAATGATTTTTGCCTGAGCAACCTTTTTCTCCAAAGAAAAGAAAAACTGCGTAGGGGCGTCTACGTGAGAAATATTCTGGAATCACCCCCGGACAATGGCGCCCTTCACCTGTTCATCCAGCAGGGATCTTAGAGAATCCTTTTTGTCTTGTAGGGACTCAAGCAAAGTGGCATCAAAACCGCTATCCAGTTTGGCTTGAATTAGCCCAATGTCCTCTTCCAGTTCTTTAATGGCCATGGTGACCTTTCTAGAAGAATGTTCAGAATAAAACTGGCAAAATAGTTTAATTTGGACCTTGGAGACGTCCCACCATTGTTTCAGAGATGAGAATTCACTTTTGCTGAGTCTCCATTTGTCCCAAAAGAGATGAAAGTGTTGAAGAAATAGAGAGTCTTTAAGAAGTTTAGAGTTAAAGTGCCAGAAAGATTTAAAATTACTCTCAGACCCCAACGAAAAATGAGTGAGAGCTAAACTATGGTCTGAAAACCCTGTGGGAAGAAGGCAAGAGCCCAAAATGAGGTTCAAATTGTGCTGTAAAGTATAAATTCTGTCCAGCCGTGCCATAGATAACATGCCACTGGAGGCCTTGAGCCATGTGTACTGTCTCGCCGTCGGGTTCAACTCCCTCCACACATCCACAAGTTCTTGCTGATGAAGGACCGACTGCAACACCTTGACTGACCCCGGGTGAGGCTCAGCGCCATTCCTGTCCATCACTGCATTGTCAGTGCAATTAAAATCACCAGCTAAGAACACAACATCCTCTGAACTGCACTCAGCGAGTACGTCTTTTAACAAAAGAAAAAACGAAAGTCTCTCTTTGCCCTTCGTTTGGAGCGTAGACATTTATAAAAATAATATTTTTCCCCTGAATATGAACAACAACCTTCATGAGACGGCCTTTAACTTGCTCAATACAGTTGATGGACTCTGGGAGAATTGCTTTACTGAAGAGCACTGCCACCCCTGCGCTGGCACTGGAGCCGTGGCTCAGAAACGTCATCCCAATCCAGTCCCTCTGCCACTCCGATTCATTCATTGGGTCAGTATGAGTTTCTTGAAGAAAAATCACATCAAGTTTTTTCTGTTCTAAATATTGAAAAAGTACGGCTCTCTTTGAGGAGTCTCTGCAGCCGTTAACGTTCAAAGAGCCCAAAGAGAGAGCAGGCATTAGAAAGAATAGAAATGGAGCAGCAATGACAACAAGAACTTTAACTAATGACAAAAAGAGGAACTGGTGTGGAGCCATTATGTGCTGGAGGTGAGAGACTTTCTAACTTTGCTGATAACATTCTTTAAACGATTAAATTCTTTTCTTTCCATTCCCAAAGGAACAGCATTACGCATAACACGCTTGGCTGAAACCAAAAAAAGTTCCAGGTCAGGAAAATGTTCTACAACATTGACCCTCCTTTTGCCTTCAAGAAAATCCAGAAAGCTCAGAATGCTTTCAGTGCTGTACTCCGTTTTTCCAAGAGTACCAGTTAAATTGTCACTTGACATACAAGAGTCACTGTCCTCACCACCCTGCTGACTCTCCTCACACTCTGGGCTAATTGTCACCTCTCTGGTATTTAAAAAGCGATTTTTTAAAGACACGTCAGCCCCCTCTGTCAGGTTCAAGTTGTTACTTCTCTTTGCACCAACTCCACCGTCTGAGGTTTCTTTCCTCTTTCTGGGGAGTGTCGTCCATTCTTCTTCAACAGTCATTTCCTCAACAATTCCAGCTTTTTCTTCCCTAACTGCACTACCTGAAGTGGTGCCTGGTTCAGTTTCTGCCACAGCTTTGAGATTCAAGAGAGGGTGAGCAGCTTCACTGTGGACTGTGGACTCAGGACTGGCCTCGGCCCGCTCATCCACCTCAGATGGTTCACAGGCAGTAGCAGCAGCAACATTTAGATTTTCAATGTCATCCACCTCAGTTGGTGTCGTTTCTCTGATAAGCTGCATAACCTCAGCCTCAGCTGGGCCCTTTTCTTCAACCTGATGTATATTTAGATTAGAGGACTTCAACTCAGCCTCAGCCAATCTGTCCACTTCAGGCATTTTTGTCTCAGCTTTCTTTATTTCACTCCTTTCAACTGTGGAGCTACAACTGGGTATCTGAGTTTCAGAACTTCCTGAAGTCAAGCTAAGAGTACCTGTGGATACCTCACAGATAACAATCTGCTGATCTTCAGCATCGGAGTCGGAGTCCTCAGACTCATCCTCTACATCTGACTCCCTCACTACATGTATGTTACCTCCCATAGAATAACTTCCATCAGTTCTCTTACAATCAACTTCTTTGTGCCCTGCACGGCCACATTTAAAACATTTCATTGATTCAGAAGATATAAACACAATATAATCACATCCATCAACTTTGAATTTCAGAGCAACATCTAACTCATTGTAACCTCTGTTGAGGAGCATAAAAACCTGTCTCCTAAATGAAACCACATGCTTTAATTCTGGCTGTTTACACCCCAAAGGAATCAAAGTAATATCAGAAATAATCTCACCATACCTGCGCAATTCATTACGTAGCAGTTCATTCTTCAAGAAAGGAGGAACATTAGAGATTATAATCCTCTTTGCAGGAGTTGAAAGCGGCAAAACAGAAATGAGGGTTCCATTAATAACTAGGCCTTCCTGAACCAGTTGGTGAACTAAGGCCTCCTCATTTAGAAATACCACAACTGCCTTATTCATTCGTGAAGCAGAAATAATGTTTTTACATCCAATTATTTTTCCAATTTCAGTAACACACTTCTTTACTGAAACTACTGGATCAACAATCAACTTGATACCATTTCTTCTGCTAAGATTTTCAAAGCCATGTCGCAAAAGGCCTGGCTGTATCCCTCGGGACACAGCCATCCTAGCCACTTCTTTTTAAAAACAAAATACTATATAAACTTGAAATAATAACTATATATAAATAACACAGCTAAAAATTAAGAGAAAAGACTAGAAAAAAAAAAGAATAAAAGAAAAAAAAGGAAAAAAAGAAAACGCTACACTCACTCTCCTGCTAGCACAAAGGCCACTCCCACTCCAGACCAAAGCAATCGACACACAGAGTAACAGTAAGACAGGATAGATAGATAGATAGATAGATAGATAGATAGATAGATAGATAGATAGATAGATAGATAGATAGATAGATAGATAGATAGATAGATAGATAGATAGATAGATAGATAGATAGATAGATACTTTATTAATTCACATACACCAGCAACAGCATACTGATAAAAACAATATTAAATTAAAGAGTGATAACAATGCAGGTATACAGACAGACAATAACTTTGTATAATTTTAACGTTTACCCCCCAGTGGAATTGAAGAGTCACATAGTGTGGTGGAGGAATGATCTCCTCAGTCTGTCAGTGGAGCAGGACGGTGACAGCAGTCTGTCTCTGAAGCTGCTCCTCTGTCTGGAGATGATCCTGTTCAGTGGATGCAGTGGATTCTCCATAATTGATAGGAGCCTTTTGAGTGCCCGTCGCTCTGCCATGGATGTCAGACTGTCCAGCTCCGTGCCTACAATAGAGCCTGCCTTCCTCACCAGCTTGTCCAGGCGTGATGCGTCCCTTTTCTTTATGCTGCCTCCCTAGCACACCACCTTAAATAAACATTTAAGGGTTCATTAATAAAGGCTTTAGCACTGTGCTTACTGACTCATTGCCTCTTGCCTGCTTCCAGCTCCAACAGCTTAGCTCTTATCAGTAAAGCTGCGTGTTGCGCTCACCAGAACAGCTGCCTATGATTTTAGTCTTATTGGATGCCCAGGTACAACACCTGGGATCACTTCCCGGGTCCTCCCTGCATGGAGTTTGCATGTTCTCCCCGTGTCTGCATGGGTTTCCTCCAACAGTCCAAAGACATGCAGGTTAGGTGCATTGGCAATCCAAAATTGTCCCTAGTGTGGGTGTGTGTGTGTGCCCTGCGGTGGGCTGGCACCCTGCCTGGGGTTTGTTCCTGCCTTGAGCCCTGTGTTGGCTGGGATTGGCTCCAGCAGACCCCCGTGACCCTGTGTTAGGATATAGCGGGTTGTATAATGACCGACTGACTAGGTCACCTCAAAGGTGAACCCCATATATCTGATGGCAAAAATCAATGTAACAAACCAAAATGGTATGAAGATCTTTTCAGACTATAGTCAGAATATCAGCTGCCTCAAAAATGGCAGTGCTGCCTCCTAAGAGCACGCCAGACCAGATTGGGCAGGGCCAGGAGATGACAACCCGGATGTGGCATCATGGAGACTGGCCATTGTCTGATCTGTAGAAACAAAAGTAGGAGGAGCAATAGGTAACATCGCCAACCCTCTGCTTGGGGTGGAATTACATCTTGATGAGCCCTCAAGTTTTCTCACAATCGCACGTATGTGATCGACAGTAAAAACAATTAGAACATCACGCAGTCACCACAATGGAAAGAAGGTGATGTATTACAACACATTCACGATGGCTTATGGTTCACTGTTGGTCTAGTTGAAGCCCAGATTATATGAAAATGGATGCTCCACTATGGGGTGGCACCACTGTTAAACTACAATGTGATTTCTTTGGGCAGAAGGAATGAAACCCTCTAAAATCCACCAATGGATATTGATTTGTGTAGATCAGTAAGCTGTTTGCGTACTCATCTTGCACATACTTTCTTCATCTCCATCTTCTTCTTCTTCTTCTTCTCCGTCTCTATCCTCTTCTTCTTCTTCTTTTCCCACTTCTTTGAGGGGTCGATATGCCTGATCAACCTTCTCCACACAGCTTGGTCCTGCACCTCCTTATTCATCAAGCCCTTTTCCTTCAGATCTTCTTCTCACAGTCACCATGTCACGTGCAGATCCACAGATGATATCCAATTGTGCAGCAACAGAGGACAACTTAATTCATCTGTCTTCTCTGAGGAAGCCATTCACCATGTCAATGTGGGCTTTGTGTCCATGATGTTGATGGTCGACCAGCTCGAGCATCACCTTTCTCCCTTGTTGTTTCCACTTTAAACCTTTCTACCCCTTGTAATGGAAACACAGGACAATGAAAATGTTTTGGGGGTATCTTGCGGCCAACCTCATCTATTATAAAGCTGAAATAGAAAAAAAATAAATGTGTGTTAATAATGCAAAAACTGTCTTCTTAGACTGTAGTCCTATTCTGACCATCAAAGATGGCGGTTATTCTGGTCATATGGGTGCCGAACTAAAAGAGGCGGGTCCAGGTAGGCAGACACTGAAGGGGACATCATTTGAGGAGAGAAGTCAGTCCGCCAGTCTGCAAAGGGATGAAAAGAGAGAGAATGTTATCAGCACACAGCGCCACCCCGTGGACTGGTGGAGAATTACCATCACCTGAGCCCTTAAACTGTCTCCCGTGCACACACGTGTGTGACACCCTCCATAAACTTCTCATCGTGTCCTGCTGTTTTCACTTCTGTTCTGAGCCTTCCTCCTTCTGTCAATTTCAGCAGGTTTCACTTGCTGTACCCAAAGAAATCTCACAATGGTGCATTGTTCATTGGAGCATCCATGTTCCTTTGACCTTGGCTCCAACTAGACTAACAGCAGACTCTACATAGTGCGAGTTCAAACTACCCATAAGCCATTGCGAATGTGTCGTGTTGAGTCATCTTCTGTCCATTGCAGATCTGTTGCCTTGACTTTTTAATTTGCAGTCGTATTCAATACACAATAACGTGATCTCTGATAAAGCAAATAAACAAAAATTTAAATTCTCCAGCTGTCAAAACCTATAGCTAAGTCCCTGTAAGCCCCTGAATTGTATGATTGGTGTTCCCTATTTTTTTTAACTTGTTTCTTTGTGTCACCCTGTCCCTTCTGAGTACCTGTGGGCAGGTGGCCGGTGTTACTACTAAATGTGTATTACAAATCATCAATCCCTGGGCTCTTAATTAATTGTGTAAATAAGTATAAGAATATGAGATGAGTATTTAAATATAATAATTTCAATTCTGTCTTGAAAAAAATGATAATATGAACAGGAAAAAAAGCTACTAGCAAATAATAAGGTTGAATTGAGCACATTAGTGACTATCAAGTAATTTGAGGTTCAGGAAATGAATTGCTTTGCCTCCAGCTCCGACAAATTTTCAATCTATTTTTGTGATAAGCGCTCTGCCAATCATAAGGAGATGCGCCGCAGGCTGCTAATCACTAACACATCCTATGGAGCCGGGAAGCAAAGCTGAACGAAGGCAAGAAAAATAAAAGCAGGAAACATCCCCGCAGAAACCAGTCAAATAGCTAAAGACGTGATTTTTATTTTCTCAGAGTGTCTGCCCAAAACGGTGTTTGACTGAACACCTACATGCTGTTCAGCTTTGAAAATCTTTTCCACAGATAATTTGCTCCCCTGAGGGCTGACGTCAGATTATATAAAACATTTTTCTACAGGAGGGAGGACTGGCGGATTGTTCTTCGGAATCGTGCTCATTTGGCACCCGCTCCACCGCATGCTGCCTTCATAAAACGGGCATACAAAGAATAAAAGGCTGGCTTCTGTAATGAAGTCTGAATTATTCTCTTTATCACCATCATCATCATCATTAACATTTTCATTCTGTTTCTCCTCATGAGGGCCGAAGTAGCAACGTGCTGAGCTGGGCTGAGCAGACCTTTAACGTCCCAGACGACTTGTTGCAGGCATTCTTGATGAATATCCAGATACGCCCAGGACAGCCGGCTGATATAATCGTTCCTGCCTGTAAAGGAGTTTCAGCCATGTGTTGAAAATGATCAATATATTTAAGATTATTTCAGTTTGTCCAAATACTTTTGAGCCCCTGAAAATAGTGGGAGCACGTATAAAAATGGCGGTCTTTTGTCAATGGCTCATTCGGTATTGTTGTTAAATCCCTACAATTAAACCTGAAAGTATACACTTTGATCACATCTTCATTTTAAATCCATTGTGGTGGTGCACAGAACCAAAATGATGAAAATGAAGCATGTCACTGTCCAAATACTTATGGACCTGACTGTAAACCTGTGAGACAATCTGCTTACAAATATTGTCCCTTTATTTAATAACATTATGTAAACTAACAGGTAAGCATGACCAAAGCATGAGAAAACACGGGAGAACAATTCCTGATCTCTCCATCCACTCCTCCTAAGAGTTTTCTCCTCTACCCCTCGACGTGGACTCCTCACGTAAAGTAGAGCGGCTCCTTTGAAACGAGACCCAGGAGTACATCTGGTGCCATGGCAGAGCCCCTTGCCTTTCACATCTATCTATCTATCTATCTATCTATCTATCTATCTATCTATCTATCTATCTATCTATCTATCTATCTATCTGTCTGTCTGTCTGTCTGTCTGTCTGTCTGTCTGTCTGTCTGTCTGTCTGTCTGTCTGTCTGTCTGTCTATCTAGTGCATTTTCTCTGTTTATCTGTGATATATGCCATCTATGATTTTGTGCTTTTCACGTCTGTCTTTCTAGACATCATCTCCTCCATGTTCC
The DNA here is from genome assembly GCF_900747795.2 of Erpetoichthys calabaricus. Classification (NCBI taxonomy): domain Eukaryota; kingdom Metazoa; phylum Chordata; class Cladistia; order Polypteriformes; family Polypteridae; genus Erpetoichthys; species Erpetoichthys calabaricus. Next base: position 4,833,436 of record NC_041399.2, read on the forward strand.
TCTCGACTACCCTAAGTCATCATGTGACCAGGGTTCAGTCCCACACCACTTGTCCAGCACAAGCCCCCAGTACAAGGTGCCCACCTCTCACTGCTACGCTCCCATCAGAAGGAGATTGTTGTTGTGTTTCAGATGCCAGCACAGCCATGCCAGCCAGCCAGTGACACACTGTGAGGCCTAATTCAGTGTCAACTCTTGAATTTCTAAAAACATTTGAAAAATATATCTTGGTTAAAATAAAGTTACATTTTCGTGTAAAATGGCAGTGTTGATCCCAGAGACAGACTGGCAGACAGGACCAGAGTCTTGTGCCGACCTCACCCTGCTCTTTAAGGTAATGTGTTAAAAATCAAACATTTTGTGCCAAGACACAGAAAGTCTTGCTCATTTCTATACCATAAAGTGAGATGCATTTATTTCTAATCTCTTTTCTTGTGCACTATCAAGTCTTTTGATGTGCCCAGCATCCTATAACAATAAAAATCAATGAAATTGTGCTTTCAAACCAACAGGCGTCACACATTTAATAACATCAGGCTTTTAAACTGAAGAAACTACCCGCTGGAAATCAATCCATCAATCATTTCTTTTTTTTTTTGTTTCTTGTACTATCACGCTCTTAGACAGCATGATGGTTTCACACTATCCATCTGTCCATCTATCTGTCCATCCATCCATCCATGCACCAACTAATCCAGTCAGTTTTTAACCCATATACTCACTTCATGGTTCTTTAGAATCAATGCCATTACTGGGCATGAGGCAGGCATCAGTTCTGGACTGGGGGTCTCTGCCACCCTGCCCCCCCTTCCCCCCCCCCCCCCCCCCCCCCAATCAACCCCATGGTCACAGTGGACCAATCGACTTAACACACAAATACGTCTTTGGTTGCCTTTCTGAGCTGCGTTAGGTTTTGGGGGCTTCACGTGATCTTCTCAGTCCAGGCCACTTGTTGATTTCATTTCTTTCGTCCATCTTAACCTTCCCATCAAATAAATCTGAGGCGCTCAGACTGCTAATTTCATTCCATAAAGTGCATATTCTGTTGGGAAGGCATATTAAATGCTTATTCCAGTAAGATCCCCCCTGTTCATTACAGCGGACACTCATTGCCGATGTGGTAAAAATGTCCGATGCCAAGAACACTTTGGCATCACCTCCTGAGTCTGGCTCCATTATTTTAATTGCCTTTAACCTATAATCAATATTTACAGCTTTGCACCGGGCGAGGACGAGCGGCTCAGCGTTATTTGAAAGCAGGTTTTCGTTTTCTTGAAGCTCCATCTGCGCCATCATTTTTTTTTTTTTTTACATCTGGAAATCTACTCATTTCAGAAATGGCAGGCTGGTGGGGCTGGCGTGGCTGGCATGGCTCCCGGCCACCAGGAGCAAGAACCATGTGTGCAGTCCCAGCTGACATAGGAAGTGATGGCTCATCTGTTTAATGCGCGGGTCGGAGAGGTGAAATGGCACTTAATAAATGTTGGAAGGAAAAGTTAGCCGAGTTTAAGATCTGCACAATTATCCATAACTAATGTCCTCAAGTACACAGCTGATCGTTTTTATGTTCACAATTATTAGTTTAGTTGGCACTTTTATCCAAAGTGACTTACCAAAGAGGTCAGCATAATCAGGTGAGCGTCGGTCTGAACAAAGTGTGATGGGACAAGGGAACAAAAATTAATCATAACAGGTGAGGAGATCAGAAAAAGTGGAATGAGACCATCAGAGGTACCACTAAAGTGGGAGACACATCTAGGAAAGGACAGACATGTAGGCTGAACGTGTGACAAGGAGAGACAATGAAGCTGTGGGCAAAAAAGTAATGGACATGGGGAAGAGGAAGTGAGGGGGGGTAAAGAAGAGGTGGATGAATAAAATAAAAAAAGACGAATAAAAAAAGGGCTTGACTGAGGATGAGGGGCAGGAACAACCTGCATGGAGAAAGTTCTTCACTCATATCAACCCCCAACAGACAAGAGCAGTAGAGGGAGAGCAGGAGAAGACGTTGGGTGGGGAAGAAATGAGAATATGGAGGTGGATATGTGGAGTTACAAAAAAGGATATAATAAGAAATGAGAACATCAGAGGTCCCACCAAAATGGGAGACACGTCTAAGAAAGGACAGGAACATAGGCTGAGGTGGCATGGCGGTGTGATGAGGAGAGACTGTCACCATCATGATATACACTGACTTAAGGCAGTGCCCGCCAGTAGTTCATAGCTGGACGGAGCTCGAGATGCCCCAAAACACAGGTATTTTGAAACCAAAGTCACCGATGTTTATTGCAGGAAAAATCACAATCCAGTATTTGTTGGTGAGATAAAGAACAAAAATCCGCAAACAAAAAAAAAGAAGGTGTCATGAAGATGTAAACAATCCATAAAAATAATACACCGCAACAATCAAGCAAAACTAAATAGTCGTATCCACCAGGTCAGGACAGGTCAGGTTGGGGGGCCTGCATTGGTACAGCGTGTTGCTGCACCCACCACATGATGAAACAGCTCGGGATCCAGTTCGGCAACCCCCCCAAGAAGACACGCGGTCCGGTCCCACCCTCTGGAAATGACCCTCTAGGTGTTAGACGGGTGTCTCCTTGGCCAGGTCCAGCCACTCGGGTCCTCAAAAATATGCCCGGTCACCCTCAGGTAATCACGTCACATGGCCGTAGTGCCGTAACTGACGCTCCCTCACAATACAGGTCATGTGCCTAATTCAGGACTCCGTGAGCAACACAAAGTCAAACCAGCGGTGCCCAAGGACCCTCTAAAGAGACACAGGAGTCCAGTCTTCATCTCAAGTCATTGGAATAATGTCCATGTCTCACAATCAGGGAGCACCAGGACTCTAAAGACTTGGACCTTCATCCTTTTGTAGAGATATCAGGAGCACCACACACCCTTTACCAGCGACCTCATGACCCCCCCATGCTCTCCCAATCCGTCTACTGACTTCACAGGAAGAGTCACCAGAGTCACATGAATGTCACCGCTGAAGTAAGTAAACCTCTGGATGAGGTCGACAGACAGACACACTGCTGTGCCCAAGAGGTCACTAAAGGCCTGGCTCTTGGTGTTAATCAGGACCCTCACAGGCCCAAACCCTCAGACTCATTGGAGGCTCTGATCGGGACTCTCTCTCTCGAGACTGAGCGAGCATCCAATAAACAGGACAAATTCGATAAATTGCTAAAAACATTAATGCAGAGTAGTTACAGGCAAGGGCTCATAAAATTTAGGCAATCCAAAGCTGCAAAAAAATAATAATGGTAGAAAGATAAAGGTTAAATAGTGGGTGCAATGGCTCTGTGGCAACCAAAACCTCTCTCTCACCCCAGTGCTGAAACTCTCTCAACATCTAGGAGACCCCCAGGCTTTAAAGGGTTGAACAAAATACCTTAAAGACAGCCAACAGCATGGGGGGGAAAGGAAACTTTGCAAAACGCACAGCAGAGACACCCGTCCTCACCACTGACTCTCTGAACTAACATTTCATACCCACTCACTTAAAGGCAAGGGGCTCATACCATTCTGATGGGCGGGGGGTTCAGGGGGTCTGCCCTCTTATCCTCACCTTGTTCTTACACATAAACTAACTTACCTTCATTTCACACATCCCAATGGATTATTTCTAAACTCTTAAACACCAACAAATTTAAAATCCACAAACAAGCTGTTCAGATTAAATAGGCTGAAATCGAGCAAATCACCAGGGGCCTCATGTATAAATGGTGCGTATGCACAAAAATGTTGCATAAGCCCATTTCCATGCTCAAATCGTGATGCATAAAACCTAAACGTGGTGTAACGCCACGCACATTTTCACGGTAACTCCAACCCTGGCGTACGCAAGTTCTCTGCTCGGTTTTGCAAACTGGCGGCACCCAGCGTTAAAGCAGCGCTCCTGTTCCTGTGTGGTTACCCTTTCTTTTTTACATCCACAACGCCGGCTTTATCAAATACACTGAAATTAACTGCATATTGTTCATTAGTTTAAGGCATCTGATTGTAATTAACCTGCAACAATATATTGGTCCTAGGAATGGCCAAACTATTCCAAATACCATAGCTGCTTTAGCATTGTTACTTTCACTGCACCTTCTTCTTCTACTTTCAGCTGCTCCCGTTAGGAGTTGCCACAGCGGATCATCTTTTTTCATATTACTCTCACTGCACCACTCGGAGCAGCTGATTGAAAAGAGAATTATCGGTATACAGCATCAAGCACACGTTGCCTCTGCCATGTGCACAGTCTATTTGAACTGCTCTCATATGACAAACGCTTCAGAGCCTTTCCTGTACGGACCTCGCATTTCAGAAACAGTTTCATCCCAAGAACTCTAAACGCACTCAATCAGTCCATCAAGTGCTTCTTGTAGAACTGTTAGTACTTATAAGTGTGATGACCTCACTGGAAACCTGTGATATAGTTATAATATTACACAACATGTGACACTTTATAAAGCGGGTATTTACATATGATGACGATATAATTTTTAAGATGAAATGCAGCAAAATATGTTTATTATATTAAACAGATAAAACTTTAACGTCATGTAAATAATCTATATTGTTAATAATTAAACATGTGAGGACACGGTGTTGCAGTGCTAGCTAGTTCACAGATTGTTCCTGCCTCTCACTGTATTCTTGCTGGGACTGGCGCAACACTGGATGGATAGATGGATAGAATAATTAAACACATACTATGAAGATATTTCAATGTTCCTTAAAAGTTTTGAAGAATTGGCGTTCTCAGCTTACAAATGGCTTAACATTTATTACAGAGCTGATTGTGTGGTGATTGGTTACTTGGAGAAAGAAAAGGAAGGACAGGAGTTTGGGGTTAGTACGTTTGAGAGAGACAGTACTGCTACAATAAAGTATTTCATCGAAGGCCACACACGACACAGCAAGCATCTTGCGAGAGGCAGGAACAATCTCTGGATTGGGCGCCTGCTCGTCATTATCACTGCGCCACCATATTCCCATGTTTAATAACGCGCTTTAACTCCTATCATCATGAAAATGATATCACGTATACATCTCAGTATTTTAATTATTCAGAGAGCTGGTAATATCACGTATGTAATGGATTCTGTGTCCTGTCGGAGGAAGAGAAAGCCCATTTAAGAAGCACATAGTGATTCACACACACAGAGCACATAGAAGATCAGATACAAAACAAAGCATTACACGTGCTACGTTAGTTACGATGGGATTTGAGAAACTAAATTGAATGATTTTAAGATGAAATATATGATGTTCTACTTTAATGACAAAATAAACTACGTGATTGAAATGGAAATTTCGAGATTAAAGTTGACATTTTTTTCTCTGTACCCTAATAAGCTGTCATATGACACTCAGACGGTGGGCTATGACTCGCCTTATCATGGCAACTTTGATATGTGACAACTTCTTTTTTATTTCGGGCACTGTGCATCTTTGTGAACTTGAGCTTTCGAGTTTCTCTGACGCGCTATGTCACTCAATCAACTTCTTTTGTTGTTTATACCACTGTTTAAGCCAACAAACAGTACGTTTTTCTTTGCCTTCACTTGGTATTCGCTGAAATTCTTCTATTTCCCCCTGTGCTTTTGCCATTGACTTTTCACAAAAGGCTGAGCTTAAGGGCTATTTATATTGATTTGCATATTCAAAGAGGCGTAATTCTGGGAGGAGTTGGGGTGGGACTGAAGGCACGTGCACATGCGTTACTTTTCACGCTGACTGGGATTTATGGAGGTGAAGAAAGTGGAAGTTGGCGTTCGCACAGATTTATGCATCTGGATTTTTTTGTGCGTACAAACATTTCCGTTTTTGTCCGTACGCCATGTTATAGAGTGAGTTCTAAGCATGGCATTATGCATGAGGCCCCAGGACCAGATAATATTTACTACAGAGTTCTTAAGGAGGCTAGTGAGTACAGATATAAACCCTTTATATATATTGTAGCAGTTGAGGTTCCGATCCACCTCTTGAACCCTCAGGTACCACTCCAAACACCAGGTAAAAGTCCAAGACTCTTTTATTTAGCAGTAATCACATGCACAAAGCATCCTCCACTCCACACTACTCATATACTAATCAATAGTCCGAATACAAATATAAATACCAATCCTCCTCTCCCAGACACTTCGCCACCCTACCTCCCAGCTCAGCTCAGTGTCTGGGCTTTCCCAGAGTCCTTTTATACTCCCTGACTCAGAGGTGTTCCTGCCCAATAGTCCACAATTCCTTATTACTTCCGGGTCAGGGTAGAAGTCCTTTTCTTCAACCTGGAAGTACGTCATCTCTCCTGTTCACAAGACCAGGACGTACTTCCAGGTTATAGGGCACATACGAGTCGATGAGCCTCCCTACAGCGACTCCCGGTGGTCCCCAAGGTATCCAGCAGGGCTGTGCATAGAAACTACATAGTCCATGAGGCCCTGCTGGCCAATGCTGTCGGGAGAGCTCCTCCTGGCGGCCTGGGGGTGAGGGCCGGAATATGAACCCGGCCATCCATCACAATATATATATATATATATATATATATATATATATATATATATATATATATATATATATATATATGTTTTAGGAGGTCATTGCGCACTGGAAAATCCCAAAGGACTGGAAAATGTCATATCATCCCATTATATAAAAAGGGTGACCGGACAGAGCCAAGCAACTGTAGGCCAGTAAGCTTAATGTGCAACACAGGAAAATTAATGGAAGGAATTATTAAGGATAAGATTGAGCAACACCTGGTAAGGACACAAGTTATTAGGAACAGTCAGCATGGGGTCAGAAGAGGGAAGTTGTGTTTTACTAACAGGCTGGAATTCTATGAGGAGGCAACAAAAGAAAACAACCAGAGTGGAGCCGATGAGATTATTAATCTGGACTTTCAGAAAGCATTTGATGAAGTGCCACATGAGAGGGTGGGCATCAAATTAAAAGAAGTGGGAGTTCAGGGTGATGTTTTTAGATGGGTGCAGGATTGGCTCAGACACAGGAAGCAGAGGGTGATGGTGAGAGGAACCTCATCAGAATTCGCTGATGTTAAGAGTGGTGACCAGCAGGGGGCAGTGCTGGGGCCGCTGCTATTTTTAATATTTATAAATGATTTAGATAGGAATATAAGTAACAAGCTGGTTACATTTGCAGATGATACCAAGATAGCTAGACTGGCAGATAATCTGGAATCCATTAAATCATCACAGAGGGACTTGGGTAGCATACAGACTTGAGCAGATTTGTGGCAGATGAAGTTTAATGTCAGTAAATGTAAAGAATAACACATAGGAAGTAATGAGAAGTCAAGTAAAATTACACCTTTTATTGGCTAACTGAAAAAGATTACAATATGCAAGCTTTTGAGGCAACTCAGGCCCCTTCTTCAGGCAAAATGTAATACAGAAACTGGAGTTCCCTGTGTTGATGTAGACACTAGGACAGATACAACATTGGAAACCATTTAAGTGAGACATCTTAAATGTAAAAAATTAATAGACCTCTTCAGGCTAAGAGTCATTTAGCAAGAGAGGAGAACAATGTATAGTCAAGATCTTTGGATAAGATAACTGACCACCAAAGTCTTTTGAAGTTTCTGATGAGTTTTTCAATACAATATGGTCTGTAGTCGGGTTGTGTGTGTCAGTCTGAGAGATGAAAACAATCCTCAAATCTGGCCATAAGACCCATGTCTCTATTCAAACCAGGTTTAATGTGTTAAATGTTAACATGAGTTTAACTTCCCATTCTTTTCTATCTTGCTGTGTTCTGAAGTTCCCCATAAGCACTGTGACTTTAAAGTCCCTCTCACAGTGTCCATAACAGTTGAAGGATTTAGGAGTCATAGTGGACTCGACACTATCAACTTCCAGATAGTGTTCAGAAGCCATTAATGCAGCTTGTAGAAGGTTGTCTGGTTATATAGCACCTTGATGTGTGGAGGACAAGTCACAGGACTTTCTGCTCAAGCTTTATAACACACTGGTGAGGCCTCATCTGGAGTCCTGGGTGCAGTTTGGCTCTTCAGGCTACAAAAAGGACATAGCAGCACAAGAAAAAGGTCCAGAGAAGAGCGACTAGGCTGATTCAGGGCTACAGAGGATGAGTTATGAGGAAAGACTAAAAGAGTTGAGCCTTTACAGTGATGAAGAGGAGACCTGACTGAAGTGTTTAAAATGATAAAGGGAATTGGTTCAGTGGATCGAGACTGCAACTTTTAAATGAGTTCTTTAAGAACACGGGGACACAGTTGGAAATTTGTTAAGGGGAAATTTTGCACAAACATTAGGAAGTTTCTTCTTCACACAGAGATCCCCAGACACATGGAATGAACGATCAAGTAGAGTGGTGGACAGTCAGACCTTAAGGACCATCAAAACTCAACTTCTTTCTGAGATCCTTATACTGCAACAAGTCTCCCAAGCTGCCAGCATCAGGTTCTGCAAATCAATTAGTTCTGTAAATGTAATTGTGAGCAGAGGGATAGAGACAATAAAAAGGGCACTGGCTTGTCACTTTGCCAGGACGCTTTACCCAGTGCTGGCTTTTAGCTAGACATCAGAGGAAATCAATACGAGGAAAGAAGTCAATCCTATAACGGCCTCAATTAATAGATGCAATGAGTGATCCAGAAATGCACACACTGAACTCTCAGCATCTTTTCATGATTTTGATTGAGGCTTGAGGTTAGCAGGCAGCTTTAAAGGAATTGCGGATTTGGCCAAGTGTACACAAAGTTGAAAGAGTCTGTAGGTTTTGACGGACCTTAAATCAATCCGTTTTTGTTCAAACCTTTCAAGGAACTACCCATCACTGTCTGCGACACAAAACCCACAACAAATTCACAAATTCAAACTTCTTTGTCTATTGATGCTGATGTTGCCTCACAGTCCCAACATTTGGATTGAGATGCCTGGTTACTGTCTGCAGTTCGCTTGCGTGTTCTCCTCGTGTCAAAGTTCACCTAATGGAGACCACCACTGGACCCCCAGAGACTCCATTGCAATGACCTGTACAGTCTGTGACTGACACACATATGGTGTGACATATGACCAGATGGCCAGTCCCAAAGTCGGCACACGACTGTTTTGAGGAATGATTGTGAGGTTTAGCATTTTGCCAACCGATTTTATTTGGAGCTTTTGCTTTTGACCTCGTAAAATTTATTAACCAAAAAAATAATTATTTTTAGTTTCTCATTCACCTTCCTTTATTTTTAGAAATTTCTCACCTTGTTGGATCAGCTGCCAGGTTCATTTTTGAGAATAAGTAGACGTCAATGCCTGCTGGCGTAGTATTGGCAGATATAGTACCCAAAAAATGCATGGAGGTTCTGGTGTTAATGATTTCATTGGTCGACAAGCATCTTGCTACTGGGATTCTTTCATCTGTACATTAATAAATTTCACTTGCTGACTCCAAATCTGAAAACCGTTTTGATCCAGCAGCACGTCCCGTTTTTTAATTATGATGTTCCAGTTCTTGGACAACTAGGGTGACTGGACAGTAAAGGTGATGCGTTTCAGCATTTAAGAAATAAGTTTGGTCTTGAGAAAAGTGAAGCCAAAATTAAGGAAGGTGTTTTTGTTGGCCCTAAAATCCGTGAACTGATGCTTGACAATGAGTTCAAAAGGGAACTGAAGCCCACTAAATCAACATCCTCATTCGTGCAGGTTGTCCAGAATTTTCTTGACAGTCACAGAGCAGAGAATTATACTGAGCTTGTGGAGAACCTGCTGAAAGTATATCAGCTTACGGGAGCCAGAATATCACTGAAGACGCTTTTTTGACATTCTCATCTCGACTTTTTTCATTCAAATCTAAGCGATGTTAGAGATGAGCATGGGGAAAGATTTCATCAAGATATAAAGGTGATGGAAAACTGATATCGGGGAAAAGTTCACTCCGAGCATGATGGGTGACTACTGTTGGTTCTTGCAAAGAGAGACAGATGTGCAGTTCAAGCGCAAAAGCGAGTGCCTCCAACATTTTTGGGCACGCTGACCTCACTTTTATATTGAGGTAAATTGACATAAATATACTTTAACGTGTCTCTGGTATCGTCTTCTGGTTTGTTTTCAGGATAAACACATCAAAAAATTTTGGTGGGACAGAGTCCAAACTCTAGATATCGTGTTGATATATTATATTGAGATTCAAAAGTGTCAAAACGTCAATGATGTGTATTTCAAAAACCTGACGTGCTAGCTTAATTCCGATTTAATATATGAAATCAGTGTAAAAAACTTAATAAAGAGCTGCTCCGAAGTTCCCAGTAGCAACCAAAAAATATTTTTTTGTAGACCAGTGTAATCTTAATACATAATTCGCCAGTCTCCTCACTCACTCACTCACTCGCTCACGTCCGTCCAAAGCCGAATGCGCAGTCGCCTTCTGCGCAGCTGCCCGAAAAACCTTACAAGACCGACATCACGGCAGGCGGTGGATTTATGGCCGCGAAAATTCAAAGAGAAAGGCGACTACGGCCGCGAAAATTCAAAGAGAAAGGCGACTTCGACCGACATCCAACCCCAACATCGCGGGAGGCGGTGGAGTTACGGCTGCAAAAATTCAAAGAGAAAGGCGACTTCGATTAAAGCTTCGATTAAAGGCCTGAAAGGCGATTTCGACTAAAGCTCAAGGTCTAATTACGCATTCATTCAATACACCTATATCAGGTTTGTGGTGCTTATACTTATTCTATATTATACTATTCCACTCGTGCCCGTTTCATCTTACGTTGTCGAAACGGGCTCTTTGTCTAGTATCTATAATAATAAAAGTCAAAGCCCTCACTGACTGACTCACTCACTGACTGACTGACTGACTGACTCATCACTAATTCTCCAACTTCCCGTGTAGGTGGAAGGCTGAAATTTGGCAGGCTCATTCCTTACAGCTTACTTACAAAAGTTAGGCAGGTTTCATTTCGAAATTCAAAGCGTAATGGTCATAACTGGAACATATTTTTTGTCCATACACTGTAATGGAGGAGGCGGAGTCACGTATCGCGTCATCACGCCTCCTACGTAATCACGTGAACTAAAAACAAGGAAGAGATTTACAGCACGAGTCACACACGGGAACGAAGGTAAATGACGTTAATTTTTGACTGTCTTTTAATACTGTGCAAGCATACATATTAACACATGTGCAATTAAACATGTGCATTTACGGGGTGATTTCTCAGGCTTAAAAGCTCACCTTTTATCAAACGCGGGAACAAAGGTAACTGACGTTGTTCACTGTCTTTTAATACTGTGTAACCATACATATTAACACATGTGCAATTAAACGTGTGCATTTACGGGGTGATTTCTCAGGCTTAAAAGCTCGCCTTTTACTAAAAAGGTAAATGCAAAACTATTTTCAATCAGTTTATTGAAACGCTCCCGTTAAGGATTGCAATAACATATTCGCGAGATAAAAGAACGAAGTAGGGGGAAATGGAGGAACAGCCGGAAACAGCGAAGAGCAAAAAATTAATTAAACAATTGAGAACGGAGCGAGTGAAGCATACAAGCATGTTCATAAGGGAAACAAAGCACGGTGTAAAACGTAAGTTTAAATTAAGTTTATAGAAACGCTCCCGCTGCGGATTGCAATAACATATTCGCGAGATAAAAGTTTAATGAGAAGACACGAGGTATAAACGAACCACACGCCGTGGCGCAACGTTAAGGGCAACAGTTTCAACCATTCTATGATCTGCTTCTCGCAACTGAAAGACGGCACATGGCGGATGTTAGCCGACTTGCTGACCGCAACGTTAGGGGCTTCAACTATGGCGCTGACGCCACATCTCAGTGCCAACACTTTGCAGACTGTACTTAAAAGACACGCCCTCCTCACTGGACAGTTAAAAAGACCAATCAAACTAACGATGACATCAAGTATTACCCAATCAAAAGTAGGAAAGGAGGCATCTTCATAAAATGCGTGTGGGATGATATGCATGACACGCTGCTTTAAAAAAAAAATGATAAAAAAAATACGGGATAAATCCCGTCCAGTATTGATTCAAAACGGGACGCGCAATTTCATTCTCAAACGCGGCACGATTCCGTATTTTAAAGGACGGGTGGCAACCCTACAGTGCCAGGTAACCACCCATACAATCAGATTGTGATTCAGACTATGAATGCAATGAATGTAATTACCCCGATCTACATACAAGGCGAAAGTCTTGCAACATTCAAAGATGATGGTTTGGGATAATTAGTACTTATTAAGTACACCATGGCACATAAAAGAGCTTATGAAGCCTTGAACCGAAAAAAGCAAGATCTCAGAGATCGTAAAAAAAAAAAAGGAGGTGATGTCGTTTTACTCGCTGTACATTTTAGTCAAACATTACCAGTTATTCCACGAGGGAGACCAGCAGATGAACTCAACGCGTGTTTAAAATCCATGCTTCTCCCACGCTCGGTTATATGTCGCGTGTTCTCGGGTAGGTACACCAAAAAATGTATACATTTAAGCATGTAATGGGCAAACAAAAAATGAGGTATACCCGAAGGCACTGCAGTAGTACTAAATGTAACTTTACTTCTTAAATGTTAATGTTTTACTGTTTAATAATTTATACGCTTCTTATATATTGTTCAAATTCTTTTTATCAAAATACCAGTGACAGCGCAATGCACGATAACATGGAGTGAATACACCATACGCATCTGCCCACGGCCGCCCTGCTGTGCGCAGATAGGAGTTGATTCTAAAATAAAATAAACATAAAAAGAGTAATACATTCATCACCCATAAAGCGGATAGCAGACGTGACGTATTATATGTGTACCACATTTCAAGTCAATACGTGAAACGGTTTGCAAGCTACAGGTGATTTAAAATCCTGGACAGACCAACGAAAAGCCACGGTAGCAAATTATAGAAGAAGATTTTACTGTTTAATAATTTATATTTATATGAAATGTGCTTCTTATATATTACTTCATATTCTCATATGATAATGATGTTAATGTTGTTTATATTGATTTCTATGTTATTGTAAGTGCATCTATGTGTGTATATGTATGTATGTATGTATATATGTATGTGTATATATATATATATATATATATATATATATAAAAAAAATATATATATAAAAAATATATGTGTATATGTATATATAATATATCTGTATATGTGTGTATATGTGTGTGTATATGTGTATATGTATATATATATATGACAGCAACACTCATAACAATGACAACACAATTACATTGACAATCATGTTACGTTATTTTAAAAATGTTTCCTTTACTTTTTCATAACCTCTTTAACACACTACTTCTCCGCTGTGAAGCGCAGGTATTTTGCTAGTATACTAATAAAAGGCAAAGCCCTCACTGACTCACTCGTCACTAATTCTCCAACTTCCCGTGTAGGTAGAAGGCTGAAATTTGGCAGGCTCATTCCTTACAGCTTACTTACAAAAGTTAAGCAGGTTTAATTTCGAAATTAAATATATTCATGAAAGTAAATACAGAGGGTGCACTGCAAGGAGCAAGCCACTCATAAGCCTCAAGAATAGAAAGACTAGATTGGACTTTGCTAAAGAACATCTGAAAAAGCCAGCACAGTTCTGGAAAAACATTCTTTGGACAGATGAAACCAAGATCAACCTCTACCAGAATGATGGCAAGAAAAAAGGATGGAGAAGGCGTGGAACATGTCATTATCCAAAGCATAGCACATCATCTGTAAAACACGCTGGAGGCAGTGTGATGGCTTGGGCGTGCATGGCTGCCAGTGGCACTGGGACACTAGTGTTTATCGATGATGTGACACAGGACAGAAGCAGCCGAATGAATTCTGAGGTGTTCAGAGACATACTGTCTGCTCAAATCCAGCTCAATACAGCAGTCAAATTGATTCATGATACAGATGGACAATGACCCAAAACATACAGCCATAGCAACCCAGGAGTTTATTAAAGCAAAGAAGTGGAAAATTCTGGAATGGCCAAGTCAGTCACCTGATCTTAACCCAACTGAGCAGACATTTCACTTGTTGAAGACTAAACTTCAGACAGAAGGGCCCACAAACAAACAGCAACTGAAAGTCGCTGCAGTAAAGGCCTGGCAGAGCATTAAAAAGGAGGAAACCCAACATCTGGTGATGTCCAGGAGTTCAAGACTTCAGGCTGTCATTGCCAGCAAAGGGTTTTCAGCCAAATATTAGAAATGAACATTTGATTTCCAGTTATTTCATTTGTCCAATTACTTTTGAGCCCCTGAAATGAAGGGATTGTGTTCAAAAAATGCTTTAGTTGCCTCACATTTTTATGCAATCGTTTTGTTCACCGCACTGAATTAAAGCTGAAAGTCTGCACTTCAACTGCATCTGAGTCGTTTCATTTCAAATTCATTGTGGTAATGTACAGAACCAAAAGTAGAGAAAAGTTGTCTCTGTCCAAATATTTATGGACCTAACTGTACGTTGCATGCTCAAGAGTCAGCTCAGCACACAGCTTGGTCATATTACAACCGGAGGGACGAACTGACAACGTGGTATACAAAGAGATCCTTAACAAATAATTATTGGTATATTTTCCCTCAGTTTAAAAAGGTTTACTTTTCTTCTTAATAAAAATTTTAAAGCAGTACTTTGCCGCTGCGAAGCGCGGGTATTTTGCTAGTGTATTAATATAGCAGCACATTCCGAAGTCATTCTACTAATGTTGGCGTCAAACATTTCTGTTTTACGTGAAATATGCTTAATTCTCTCAATTTTATTTCATACTATCAAAATACCCATGCTTCGCAGTGGAGAAGTAGTGTGTTAAAGAAGTTATGAAAAAGAAAAGGAAACATTTTAAAAATAACATAACATGATTGTCGATGTAATTGTCGTAGGCTTATTTTAGTACTGCGAGTGAATTTGATGATTGTAAAGAGTTTAACTTATGATTGTTAATGTCCTGTATGAGAAATGCACATTTTTAGGATTTAAGGATCTCTTTGTAAACGACACCCTCGGGCTGTAAAATGACCAGAGTGCTGGTCTGCTGAGCTCACTCTTGAGCATGTAACGTACTTTCGGCCCACATGAGAAGCCATCTTGTTTTTCAAGTCAATGGCGACCTTTCTTAGAGTCTGGCCCTGTGACTTATTTATTGTCCTAGCCAAGCAGACCCTTACTGGAAATTGGAGGCGTTTGAATTGGAATGGGAGCTCAGAGGGTATGAGAGGGATGCGAGGAATAAATCCAGTCTTCCCTGAGCCAGTGCCAGTGAAGACCGTTGTCTCAATGAGGTTCTTGTGCAGAGATTTGATCTGAAGCCTGGTGCCATTACAAAGTTTTGGTGTGTAGTAACATAATTTGTGTGCCGACCTTCAAAAGTAGAGTATGCGGAGGCCTGCCCAGAGGATTTAAGAGTGTGAAGAAACTCTACCGGATAGTGCACCGCGCCCTCTAGTTCTACAACAGAGTCGACAGGTTTTTGTTTCGGAAGTTAGTCGGTGAAGTAAAAATGGTGTTTATATGTGAAGTCATTGGTGTTAGAATAGCTCTCTCCCTCAACCATGAGACATCCTTTACATGCAGATTTCGTAGGTTGGGGTAAACATTTTCAATAAGGGTTTGTAAAGGTATTCACCAGGAGACAGAGATCGTTAGGAACATTGATTTTACAATTAAATTGACATCACGTATTTTGATGAGGAGAGCAGCGAACTCTCCGGCTTTTTATCACAGTTCAAGTAACCCCTCGTGTTTATTCTTAAGGTAAGAACGTCGGTCCTAGGCCATAGGTATGAAGACTGGCAAGGTCTGCCGGAAGTCTCCAGCCAGCAAGATTGTCAAGCCTCCCATCATTCTTGTAGGGTCCTGTCTAAAGTCTTAACACCTGCTCTGTGTGCCGTAGTGCATTCATCCCATGCAATGAGCTGACAATCGCGCAGCACTTGTGCCACGGTGTTCTGCTTGGATATGTTACACATGGGGGAATCAGTATGGGTGAGGTTTAGAGGTAGCCTGAAAGAAGAATGAGCAGTCCTTCCACCCTTGAAGCGGTGGAGTAAAGAAGAAGGGAGCAGTGAGCACAACAAACAGCTGAGGAAAGTAAGGAAGAGAGTGGGAGGCACACGATGTCGTTAATGTATATAGGCAGGGAGCCAACCACATGGTAGTGGCGCGGACAGCGGGCGAGCGGAAAAAGGAAGGGGGACCGAGGGTGGCTGTTGTGCGTCTCTGCCGTGAAATAAATCCTCTGTTAACGGAAAAAAGAAATGAAACCACCAAAAGGAGAGGTCAGTTCTGAAAGTTCTTTACATCATAATGGTGAGAACTGCCAAAAAGAAGACATTATTTTCGAAAGTTAGTTACGGGGCATGGCGCGAAATGAAACATACTTAACATTTGTAAGTACAGTGTAAAGGATGAACATGGGAAATTTGGGCTTCCTACGTATATTGGAAGTCGCAGATATAGTGAGGATGGGTTTCCCTTATCTATATATACAGTTTAGGGGGTACACCCGTTTCCCCCCAATAGGACATGAAACTTACCTAACTTTTGTAAGTACACTGCAAGGAATGAGTGCTCGAAATTTCAGCTTCTCACCTAAATGGAAAAAGTGGGAGAATTAGTGAGGAGTCGGTGAGGGCTTTGCCTTTTATATGTAGAGATTATTGCACTGTATACAGTGGGATTCAGAAAACATTCAGACCCCTTCACTTTATTGTGTCGTAGATTTAACCCAAAAACGCAAGAAATGACAGGAAAAGAGTTGGGGATCCATCCCGTATATCGAGTACACTGCAAGCAAAAGAAATATTACCTCCGGAGAAGTGTCTGGGTCAGCGTCCAAACAGGGACAGGACAGGAAGGGAAGCTGCTGGGCTTTTATAGTCTCAGGGGGAGGAAGAGGCGGGACTGTGAGAGATCAAGCCGGAAGTGATGTCAGAAGGAGGCGTGGCTAGGAAGGCAGTGAAAGAATTGGAGGAGCTTTACGTGGGGTTTCTGTTCAGGTGAAGAAGGAGAAGAAAGGTTAGTGCACTTCATCAATCCCTGCCCTCGGTTAAGCCCTTAGCCCACCTCCCAAGCGCACGCACGTGTGTGACACCTAAAATGGACAAATTTGCCATTTGTGTCCATCGATCTATACTCAATATCAAATAATGACAAAGTGACGGCTTGTTTTTCAGAAAGCTTTAGACATTTGCTGAAAATCAGAAACTGAACTCTCTCTGACCCTTTGCCTATCCTGTGGGCCCATCCTGCTTGCTTGAATCCTTCTGGAGATGTGTCCAGAACGTGACTGGAGTCCAGCTGTGACAAAACTCAACAGACTGGACATCATCATGTTAGTTTCTGATGACGTGCTCAGAGGACACATCAAAACAGCAAAATGGCAAATATCATCTCATTATATAAAAAGGGTGACCGGGCAGAGCCAAGCAACTATAGGCCAGTAAGCTTAACGGGCATCACAGGAAAATTAATGGAAGGAATTATTAAGAAAAAGATTGAGCAGCACATGTCAAGGACAGGAGTTATTAGGAACAGTCAGCATGGGTTCAGAAGAGTGAGGTCGTGTTTTACTAACATGCTGGAATTCTATGAGGAGGAAACAAAAGTATACAATCAAAGTGGAGCAGATGATATTATTGATGTGGACTTTCAGAAATAATTTGATAAGGTGCCACATGAGAGGGTGGGCATCAAACTAAAAGAAGTGGCAGTTCAGGGTATGGGGTGTAGATGGGGGCAGAATTGGCTCAGACACAGAAAGCAGAGGGTGATGGTGTGAGGAACCTCATCAGGACTGGCCGATGTTAAGAGTGGTGACCAGCAGGGGGCAGTGCTGGGGCCGTTGCTATTTTTAATAAATAGAAATGATTTAGATAGGAATATAAGGAACAAGCTGGTTAAATTTGCAGATGATACCAAGATAGGTGGAATAGCAGATAATTGAGAATCTGTTATATCATTACAGAAGGACTTGGACAGCAGACAGGCTTGGACAGATTTGTGGAGTGTAACAAGATGCTATATAAGCGCCAGACCTGACACAGATTGGACACGGGAGGCACGTATAAAAATAAAACAAATTTTAATTTTCTTCAGCTGGAGGGCACATCTTCTCCCTAATTCCCCCCAGCCACAACACAGTCCCAAGCACAAACTGTAAAAAACAAACACAAACTTCTCTCTTCTGGCACCACCACTCCTCCCAGGCAACCTCGTCCTCCTCCACCCAACTCTGGCCGCTGGGTGGTGGTCGCTGGCTCCTTTTATTGGGTACCTGGAAGTGCTCCAGGTGCTTAATTGCCGACATCCGGCTGCACTTCCGAGTAAGGCGAAACTAGTGCCCAAAAGGGGCCAGCAGTTCCTGCTGCAGCGCCCCCTGGCGGCACCTGCAGAACCCAACAGGGCTGCACAGAACTGCAACCCCCATGAAGCACTGGGGGAGTCTGAGGCACCGCTGCAACCCAGGGAGGCTGCCATATAACATTTTACAAAGTTATTGTCTGTTTTTCACCTGCATTATTATCATTCTTTAATTTAATATTGTTTATTGTATCAGTATGCTGCTGCTGGAGAATGTGAATTTCCCCTTGGGATTAGTAAAGTATCTATCTATCTATCTATCTATCTATCTATCTATCTATCTATCTATCTATCTATCTATCTATCTATCTATCTATCTATCTATCTATCTATCTATCTATCTATCTATCTATCTATCTATCTATCTATCTATCTATCTATCTATCTAGCGTCCAGGGGGAGATACTGGATTTCCCATCCTTGTCCCTTTGGCATCCCGGCCATCTGTCACAGGAGGATGAAATTTAATGTCAGTAAATGTAAAGAATTACACAAAGGAAGTAAAAAATGTTAGGTTTGAATACACAATGAGAGGTCTGAACATCGAGAGTCCACCTTATGAGAAGGAATTAGGAGTCATAGTGGACTCTAAGCTATCGACTTCCCGACAGTGTTCAGAAGCCATTAAGAAGGATCACAGAATGTCAGGTTATATAGCGCCTTGATGTGTGGAGTACAAGTCACAGGAGGTTCAGCTCAATCTTTATAACACACTGGTAAGGCCTCATCTGAAGTCCTGTGTGCAGTTTTGGTCTCCAGGCTACAAAAAGGACATAGCAGCACAAGAAAAGGTCCAGAGAAAAGCAACTAGGCTTATTCTAGGGCTACAGGGGATGAAGTTGTTCTGTCTTGTCTTTATGTTACGGATGAGTACCGATCCCAGCAGAGATGACAGCTCATTGGTGCTCTCTATCACTTCATGTAAATGAAGGCTACTATTGACAATATCTGGCAAAACTCGTGTAATTTATATACAAGTCCAAGGAGGAATACAATGGTGAGGGCTCATCTGGAGTCCTGTGTGCAGTTCTGGTCTCCATAAAGACAAAGCAGCACAAGAGAAAGTTCAGAGAAGAGCGACTGGGCTGATTCAGGGGCTACAGGCGATGAGTTATGAGGAAAGATTAAAAGATGAAGAGGAGACCTGATTGAAGGGTTTAAAATGATGAAGGGAATTAGTCCAGTGGATCGAAATGGTGACTTTAAAATGAGTTCATCAAGAACACGGGGACACAGTTGGAAACTTGTGAAGGGTAAATTTCAAACAAACATTAGGAAGTTTTTCTTTACACAAAGAACGATAGACACTTGGAATAAGAGACCAAGTAGTGGTAAGACTTGAGGGACTTTCAAAACTCGACTTGATGTTTTTTTGGAAGAATGAATTGGAGAGGACTGGCGAGCTTTGTTGGGCTGAATGGCCTGTTCTCGTCTAGAGTGTTCTAATGTTCTAATGTTCTAACAGCAGTGGGAAAGCGTGGCAGCCATGATTCATGCGTGTAAGCATTCTGAGCCTCAAGTATCGTTGGGCCCTGCTATGGACAAGAGGGGCGATGTCTGTCCAGTCCACCGATGTCATGATTTAGGCTGTAAACTGATGCTTCGTAGCCTGTTTCTTTAAGAGAAGCCATTTGTGTACTGTTGTCGGGGCACAGCGCCAACCCCTGGAGTGCAGGTAGAATTGCAGTCACTAGCGCCCCTCAGTTGTCACCTATGCATACGTGTGTGACAATAATAAATAGCCTGACAGAATGCACATATCGTTTCTAGTTAATTCAGGCCTCAAATAGGAAGTTCGCCATATCTGACACATTTTTCTTTTCGTGGCTAATATGCATAAACTCCAAGGGCAGCAGTTTTTTGTAAAGTCAGTTCCACTCGGCGGTATCCGCATACTCAATAACGAGAGACTTTGGGGATGCGTCAAAAGAACGAACGCAAGGCAATCACACTTCACTGACCATCACCGCTTAAATGGAATCATAATTCAACCTAAATGGGGACAACTTTATTAGAAGTTCACTCCTCTGACAAATCAAGTTGGAGCCGGAAGCGCCATTCTTGTGGGTCGCTTGACATCAGTTTAATTTGGTTAGCAGCGAGCTGTTTGTTAATGAGCCATTAATTAGAATTTTAATATCCGTTTCTTCCTTTATAGTAATAATTATTGCATGTGGAGAAGCGACTCCCCCAGGTGAGCTTGGCACCGAGCTGCTGCTGTGCCCATCCTTCATAAACCTGAGACGCAAACCCAATAAAATTCCAAAAGGAAGGTGTCATGTGTAACAGAAAGCTGGGATTCTTACCTGGCCGGGACGCCTCCGTAGATGGAGTGTTGAGATGTCCTCAGAGGGAACCACGGGATTTGGGGCATGGAAGCTCAACCCTGCTGGGGCCCATGGCTACCACCAGGGGGACCTCGACGATTGCTGAGAATTTGGGTTGTAGAACTTCCTCCACACCCAGAAATGCTGCTGGAAGTAGATCACCAAGCACGTGGAGCTCTTCCTGGTGCCTAATAACAGGAGCCAGAAGCCACTCCTCGAGGTGGAGGACAAAGCATTGTGGGAGGAGGACTGGAGGCAGACAAGTGGCAGAAGAGAGAAAGAGAAAGGAAGAAAGTCATTGTGGGTATTGTGCTTGCTGGACTGAGCTGCATAAGGTGGGAAACAAGGGAGAAGCGTTTCCCACGTAGTTAATAAACGTGTGTTGTGTGCTGGAATTGTCCTCAGTGCCTGTTGTGTCCGGAGTTTGGGGCGCTGTATGCCCCCTGGTGTTCACACAGGGTGTGAAGTTGAAGCCCCAACACATACCAAATGGTTCGGACATCCTGCTGCTTATCCATTGGATCCAACTTTCTTTCTAATTGGAATGGCCATTCACCCACTTAAAGCTTCTCTGTCACCTTCATCTTCATGTTGGTTGCCGCCTGCATTATTCAGTTTCCTCTTCACACCCAACGCCAGCTCCAGCGTGGTTCACACTTTAACACATCCATGTTTTTTCTGCACCCACCCATTTTCCTGGCAGCATTGGGCATAAGGCAGGTCCAACTACCATGCCAGTCCTTCACAGGGCACTCAGACCAGGATGATCTTGAGTCACCGATTAACTGAAGATGGTTAGCACAGACATGGGGAGAACATTCCATCCAGACAGTGGACCATGATTCGCCCTTTGCTAGGTGGCAATGACACACAATATCCCTACTCACTCTGTCTAATCATCGAGCCCACCCTTCTGCCTTCTGAGTAATCAAATGACTCGAAAGCTTGTGGGCTTTCAAATGTCCAACAACAACAACATTTATTTCTAGAGCACATTTTCATACGAATGCTGTAGCTCAAAGTGCTTTATATGATGAAGAAAGGGAAAAAATACAACATACAGTACATAAGAAAATTAAATTAGGGAACACTAATTAACATAGAATAAAAGTAAGGTCCGAGGGCCAGAGAGGACAGAAAAAACAAAGAAAACTCCAGACGGCTGGAGAAAAATAAAAAATGAAATCTGCAGGGGTTTCGAGGCCACGAGACCACCTGGCCAACCCCCTTTAGGCATTCTACCTAACATCAATGACCTCAATCAGTCCTCATAGTATTCAGGGTTCACATGTAAGAAGTCATGTGAACTTCTGGCCTTTAATCCATCGATGTGCTTTGATCAGGTGGTGGTGGCGCAGATCACCACCACAGAAAACCAGAAAAAGAACAGAAGAGAAAGTAGGGGTTAGTATGGATTACAGAGCCGCCATGAATGATAATGATTATTAAATGCAAGAAAAGAGATTGTAGACCTCCACAAGTCTGGTTCCTCTCTAGGAGAAATTTTCAAACAACTGAAGGTCCCACAATCTTCTGTATGAACAATTATATGTGAAATACAAATATCTAGGGACCACAACGACACTGCATTGTTCACGAAGGAGGCACAACTTAACTAGCAGAGATGAACTAAATGTGTTGTGAGAGGTTCAACTGAACCTCAAGAAACTTGTGAAGGGGTCTCATCAACGGTGTGAATCTTAGCGACACTGGAACGATACAAGCCAAAAAATATGAACAGGAATAAAGCGAGAACGTGAAGGCAGAAAAGAACTTGTGCACCCAAACCAAGTGACAGCTGCCGAGGTAAAGGAGTTAATAAAAGATAATACATTGCTAAACGTGAAAATAAATTCTTCAATGGTGCTGGTCTAAGATATTCAAGATCATGTTGGTGTAGCAAAGCGTAATATGTTATCGATAATTCCGCTTTGCTTTAGTTATGAACTTCCCCAAAATTAGTTGACACAAGAATGAGTCTTAGACATCATGAAGGTTTGGGGCAGCCACCCATTTATTGTTCAAGGGCTGTGAAAATGAGGCTTAAATAGAACAGAGATGTTCACACATGCGAGTCCAAAACAGAACTGAAGTTATTGAGACAAGATTGCGGCTTTAAAAGCCAGTCAAGGAAATGATTCCTCTGGGGCGGAACTGGAAGTGATGTCATCATTGGCCCCGGGACTGGAATTGACGGCATCAGTGGCGACGGAACCAGGAGTGACATCATCGGGACCGGAAATTATGTCACCATCGGCGCCGAAAGCGGAAGTTGCTTCATCAGTGGCCCTGGAGGAACCGGAAGTGATATCGGCGGGGGCGGAAGTAACGTTATCATTGGGCCTGAGACCGAAGGTGACACCGTCAGTGCCACCAGAACCAGAACTGACGTTGTTGGGACCGGAAGTGACGTCATCGTCGCTGCCAGAACCAGGAGTGATGTCATTGGTGGCACCAGTACCCTACGGGATTTCCCATGGACGGTCTGCAAGAGATTGAGAGAGACAGTCAGCGCACCCTGCCACCCCTTGGTCTGGCATGGAATTGCTGTCATGTAGGCCCTTCAGCTGTCTCCCAGTCGCACATGTGTGACAATAGTTATAGCACACTGACAATATCATCTGTTGTAGTACGGGTGTTAATTAGCGTTACACCTCATCACCTGCATGCGCCACGTTTTTTGGCTCTAGCACCAGAAGCGCGGTGGACGCTGTAGGGGTAGGTGGTGGTTTCAGTTCTCCCTAAGTTTTTCCCGATTTCATTTATTTCGTATTAATAATTTGTAATTGATCTAATTTATTATTTGATTGGCATAGGGGAGAAGCTGCTGTTGTGACACCCTGTCCCTTTTTTATCCTTTCACTTTGGAAAGTTTCTCGGAGAAGAAAATAAAAGCTTCTGTTTTCACCCTAAGTGCCACTGATTTGACGATCATTTACACGATGCAGAGAAAAGCGGATTGCTGTCGGTTACATTGGCAGATGCATGGAAATTCTGGATAGTTGATGAAGGAAGAACTTCACCTTTGAGTTCATCGAGTGCATAAATTCAGCAATCAAAAACCGACGTGTTCAATGAAATTAGAAAATCGGCAGAGCAGACACTGATAGTCGATGAATCAACCGACAATTCTGAAAATGTGAATTTTGTGTGTTACGGTCATCTCCCGACTTGACTGCTCACTTGTGACTACCAGTCTGACCACCTCGGAGGGCACACAATGTCTACACCAGCGAGACAAAACCAGACGAAGCATCAAAAGCTTCATGGACGTTATCACTGACGATCGAGTGTGGAATAATAAGATGCTTTGGTTTTTCCTGGTGTTTCGCTTAGGGTTAGGGTCGACTTGTTGAAGTGGTTTTAAAAAGCCCTACTTGACCACTGCTGACCGCCCCTGGACTTTGTTTCACTCGACCAAGGACAGACTTCACCTCAATTCTGCGTTCGGTTATCCCGCCATCCTAGACTGGCACTCCAGAATCCTCATCTAATCTCAGTCGACGGCCTTTTACACTGCAGGCCCCTGCTGGACTGCGGAGTCGAGGATAATGATGTACATCTTTTTTTTTTTTTTTTTTTCCTATCAAGCTCACTTTGCAAATGAAGTTGGCACAGATGTGAACGTTCTGCTTCAAAGTAATTTATTACTACTGCATTAGGAATATCACGGCACCCAGCAGCCGTCTCAAAAGTTCGCCGCATTTTTTCCCCCCAGAGGAGAAAGTCAATGCAAAAGCTTTCATGCAAATTTAAAGGGACGAGCACTTCATCTTCTATACCACCTTGGAGCAAAAGTCAGGCACAAATTGAAGAGACCAAATTTTGTATTTCATTTTATAACATCAAAGTGGAATGCAAAAAGTCAGCACTGCTGGAACTTCATTGATGTTTTGTTTTTCAAGCGTTAAAAATGATGCTTAGATGCTTCTATAATGAAATCCATTCAATGTATTCTTATGTAGTGCTCATCTCAGCAAGTCGGATTTACAAAAATGAATAATAGAATCAGACAAAGAGAAATGGGAAATGAAGCAGCAGACGTGCATCCTCAGGTCGAGGGGAAGAGACAGCAACGTCTTCATAAACGGACCTCTCTGCATACTGTGTCTCACCTCAAACGTGAAATTTATTCATTTAGTTGTTTTCTGTGCCTGCCTACCCCGTGACAAAGGCTGTCATAAAAGCACTGGTGCCAGGCAAACAACATCCAGTCCATATTAGGACACATACACTACTGCACTCTTATCAGACCCATTCAGGGTTACCAATCAAATTGGCACACACACATTCATTTATCACTTATTATTTATTTATTATTTCTATTTATTTATTTTAGGGGGGCATGGGAAGAACACGGGGAGCTCCGCAGAGACAGAGAGTGTGCCCACGCTGGCCATTGAAACCAGGGTTCTGCCGCAGGAAGGAAGCTGGAGTACCCACTTTGACATGATGAGAACATGGATGTTCCACACACAGAGGGTCCACACTTCTGTTTGACCCCTAAACTCGAGAATTGGAAGGACACCAGATCATCCATATGGGCACATGGAAAATGTGGGCATTCCAAACTTAGTGTGCCCATACTGTCATTTGTAATCATTGTTGAGATACGGGGGCATTCATATGGGTATGGTGAAACCATGGTGTCTCCACACATACATGGGCCATGCTTGTGTTTGATACCAGGAACCTTAGAACTGGGAGGACACCAGAATAACCATATGGATAAATTAATAAGGTGGGATTTTAAATTTAGTGTACCCATACTGTCATTTGTAACCATTGTTGAGAAACTGGGGTACCCATATGGACATTGTGAGACCATGAGGGCTCCACACATACAGGTGTCATGCTAGTGTTTGATACCAGAAACCCTAGAACTGGGAGGACACCAGAATAACCATATGGATAAATGAAGATTGAGGGCATTCTAAATTTACTGTGCCCATGTTGTCATTTCTAACCATTGTTGAGAAATTGGAGTAACCCAGCGACAGGAGATACACAAACCATTGTGTTTCTTCGTGCCAGTCCCAAGCCCGGATAAATGAGGAGGGTTTCATCAGGAAGGGCATCCGGTGTAAAATTTTGCCAGCTCAATATGCGGACAACAATACAAATTTCCATACCGGATTGGTCGAGCTCCGGGTTAACAATGCCCGCCACCAGTACTGTTAGTCAACAGGGTGCTGGCGGAAATTGGGCTAATGTTGGCCGAAGAAGGAGAAGAAGAGGGGGGAGACGTGTCCAGAGGCAGGAGGACAGGAGCAAGGTAAAGAGAGTGGAACTGAGGGTAGGAAGTGAATGTTGGCAGTATGACTGGTAAGTGGAGAGAGTTAGCAGATATGATGGAGAGAAGGAAGGTTGATATATTGTGCGTACAAGAGACTAAATGGAAGGGGAGTAAGGCCAGGTGGATTGGAGGTGGAATCAAATTGTTCTATAATGGTGTGGATGGGAGGAGAAATGGGGTAGGAGTTATTCTCAAGGAACAGTATGTCAAGAGTGTTATGGAGGTGAAAAGAGTGTCAGGCAGAGTAAAGATTATGAAGCTGGAAATTGGAGGTGTGATGATGAATGTTGTTAGTGCATATGCACCGCAAGTTGGGTGTGCAATGGGTGAGAAAGAAGATTTTTGGAGTGAGTTGGATGAAGTGATGGACAGTGTACCCAAGGGACAGAAAGTGGTGATTGGAGCGGATTTCAATGGACATGTTGGTGAAGGGAACAGAGGAGACGAGGAGGTGATGGGTAGGTATGGTGTCAAGGAGAGGAATGAAGAAGGTCAGAGGATAGTGGATTTTGCCAAAAGGATGGACATGGCTGTGGTGAATACGTATTTTAAGAAGAGGGGGGAACATAGGGTTACATACAAGAGTGGAGGAAGATGCACACAGGTAGATGACATCCTATGCAGAAAAGTCAATCTGAAGGAGACTGAAGACAGCAAAGTGGTGGCAGGAGAAAGTGTAGTTAAGCAGCATAGGATGGTGGTCTGTAGGATGACACTGGACATCAAGAAGAGGAAGAGAGTGAGGGCAGAACCAAGGATCAAATGGTGGAAGTTGTAAAAGGAAGACTGCAAGGTTGAGTTTAGGGAGGAGGTGAGACAGGCACTGTGTGGCAGTGAAGAATTACCAGACAGCTGGGAAACTACAGCAGATGTAGTTAAGGTGACAGCAAGAAGGGTGCTTGGTGTGACATCTGGACAGAGGAAGGAGGAAAAGGAAACCTGGTGGTGGAATGAGGAAGTACAGGAGAGTATACAGAGGAAGAGGATGGCAAAGAAGAAGTGGAATAGTCAGAGAGATGCAGAAAGGCGCAATTTGAAGAGAGAGGTAGCGAAGGCTAATGAAAAGGCATTTGATGAGTTGTATGAGAGGTTGGACACTAAGGAGGGGGAAAAGGACCAGTGGGCTAGACAGAGGGACCGAGCTGGG
Source organism: Erpetoichthys calabaricus (assembly GCF_900747795.2). Lineage (NCBI taxonomy): Eukaryota > Metazoa > Chordata > Cladistia > Polypteriformes > Polypteridae > Erpetoichthys > Erpetoichthys calabaricus. The sequence goes on from NC_041399.2 coordinate 4,860,551, forward strand.
AAAGATGTGCAGCAGATTAGGGTGATAAAGGATAAAGATGGAAACGTACTCACAAGCAAGGAGAGTGTGTTGAGCAGATGGAAAGAGTACTTTGAGAGGCTGATGAATGAAGAGAATGAGAGAGAGAAGAAGTCGGATGATGTGGAGATAGGGAATCAGGAAGTAAGGACAGCGATGAAGAGGATGAAGAATGGAAATTGCCGTTGGTCCAGATGACATACCTATGGAAGCATGGAGGTGTTTAGGAGAGATGGCAGTGGAGTTTTTAACCAGATTGTTTATTGGAATCTTGGAAAGTGAGAGGATGCCTGAGGAGTGGAGAAGAAGTGTACTGGTGCTGATATTTAAGAATAAGGGGGATGTGCAGGACTGTAGTAACTACAGGGGGATAAAATTGATGAGCCACAGCATGAAGTTATGGGAAAGAGTAGTGGAAGCTCAGTTGAGAAGTGAGGTGATGATTAGCGAACAGTAGGATGGTTTCATGCCAAGGAAGAACACTACAGATGCAATGTTTGCTCTGAGGATGTTGATGGAGAAGTTTAGAGAAGGCCAGAAGGAGTTGCATTGCGTTGTTGTAGACCTGGAGAAAGCATACAACAGGGTGACTGAGAGGAGCTGTGGTATTATATGAGGAAGTCGGTAGTGGCAGAGAAGTACGTAAGAGTTGTACAGGATATGTACGAGGGGAGTGTGACAGTGGTGAGGTCTGCAGTAGGAGTGACGGAGGTGGGATTACATCAGGGATCGACTCTGAGCCCTTTCTTATTTGCAATGGTGATGTACAGGTTGACAGAAGAGATTAGACAGGAGTCCCCGTAGACTGTGATGATTGCTGATGACATTGTGATCTGTAGCGAGAGTAGAGAGCAGGTTGAGGAAACCCTAGAGAGGTGGAGATATGAGGAGGAGAGGAGAGGAATGAATGTCAGTAGGAACAAAACAGAATACATGTGTGTGAATTATAGGGAGGTCAGTGGAATGGTGAGGATGAGGGGAGTAGAGTTGGCGAAGGTGGAGGAGTTTAAATACTTGGGATCAACAGTACAGAGTAATGGGGATTTTGGAAGAGAAGTGAAGAAGAGAGTGCAGGCAGGGTGGAGTGGGTGGAGAAGAGTGTCAGGAGTAATTTGTAACAGACGAGTACCAGCAAGAGTGAAAGGGAAGGTCTACAGGACGGTAGTGAGACCAGCTTTGTTATATGGGCTGGAGACGGTGGCACTGACCAGAAAGCAGGAGACAGAGCTGGAGGTGGCAGAGTTAAAGATGCTAAGATTTCCATTGGGTGTGACGAGGATGGAGAGGATTAGAAATGAGGACATTAGAGGGTCAGCTCAAGTTGGACGGTTGGGAGACAAAGTCAGAGAGGCGAGATTGCATTGGTTTGGACATGTGCAGAGGAGAGATGCTGGGTATATTGGGAGAGGGGTGCTAAGGATAGAGCTGACAGATAAGAGGAGAAGAGGAAGGCCTAAGAGAAGGTTTATGGATGTGGTGAGAGAGGACATGCAGGTGATGGGTGTAAACAGAACAAGATGACGGGGACAGGAAGATATGGAAAAAGATCATCCGCTGTGGCAACCCCTAATGGGAGCAGCCGAAGGATGAAGAAGAAGAAGAAGCTGAGAAACTGGGGTACCCATATGGACATCATAACACAATGGGGACTCCACACGCAGGGGGTCAATGCTTATGTCTGATATACCTTGGACTCTAAAACTATGATGACACCAGAAAATCCATATAGATACATGCAGAATGTGGGCATTCTAAACTTAGTGTGCTCATGCTGTCATTTGTATCCATTGTTGAGAAACTGTGGTACCTATATGAACATTGTGAGACCATGGGGGCTCCACACATACTGGGTCCATGCTTGTGTTTGATACCTGGACCCTAGAACTGGGAGAACACCAGAATTTCCATATGGACACATGGAGATTGTGGGCATTCTAAATGTAATGTGCCCATGCTGTCATTTGTAACAATTGCTGAGAAACTGGGGTACCCATATGGGCATCGTGAGACCATGGATGCTCCACACGCAGGGGGTCAATGCTTGTGTTTGATACCTGGACTCTAAAAATGTGAAGAGGCCACAAAATCCACATTGGTACATGGAGTATGTTAAAACTTAACTTTCTGAGCTCCCAGACTGGCACTTGATTTCTGGAACTGAAATGAAGCCAGAATTCTCACATGTGCATAGCAAGAACATGAAAGGTCCAATCACAGGGTGCCCACACTAGAATTAGATGCAAAAACTCAGGAACTGGTTAGAAACTGGAACAAGTATGAGGGCATGGGAAGGCATTGGGAGAACATGGAAGCTTGTCATAGAGACTGTAAAAATAATCTGGAACTTAGAGTGTCTCTGAGGGTAATCTTGCTTCCTCTAGATAGATAGATAGATAGATAGTATCTATCTATCTATCTATCTATCTATCTATCTATCTATCTATCTATCTATCTATCTATCTATCTATCTATCTATCTATCTATCTATCTATCTATCTATCTATCTATCTATCTATCTATCTATCTATCTATCTATCTATCTATCTATCTATCTATCTAGAGGAAGCAAGATTACCCTCAGAGACACATGGAGGACATGAAAACTCAAAGTTTAGTGTGTCTGTGCTGTCATTTGTAACCACTGGTCAGAAGCTTGAGTACCCATATGGACTTGGAAAGACAATGAGGGCTCAACATAAAGAATGCCAAGGCTTGTGTCTGATACCAGGACTCTGGACCTGGAAACTGGAGTATCTACAAGGGTATGATGGGAACATGGATGCTCTGCTCATAGAGGTCACACACTTGGATTCTAGGAAACTGTGGGGAAACCTGAATATCCACACGGACACAGGGAATATATTAAAAATCCAAATGTACATGGGAGGGAGTTGAATTGATTTAGTTTTGTAAAAGTTTGACTTGATTGTATGGAATGGTACATGTTTTTCATAAATTCAATAAAAGACAAAAAATAAATAAATAAAACTACAAATTTAGTATGTCCATGTGTCATTTGTAACCCTTGTTCTGAAACTTGAAAGAAATTGGAGTGGTGACATGAGGAGACCATGGAAGCCCCAAAAACAGAATGCCGGTGCTGGCATCCGAAACCAGGACTCAGGAAATGGAGGAGAAATGCAAGCATCTAAAGTGGACTTGGGAAGGACGGGGAGGAACGTGGGAGATGAAGAAACCAGAAATGTACCATGGACACAGAGAGAACATGAAGATGCACACGTAGGTTGACATTTGATTCCAGGAGTCTGGAACTGCAGCACTAATCACTATGTTGCTTGAAAACTAACATATTTAGAGCAGGATGGCACAGTGGTTAGCACTTCTTCTCAGAGGTCCAAGGTCTGAAGTCTGCCCCCTTATCCATGTTGGTGTCTCTCTGGGTTTTTCTCCAGCATTCAAATTCTCCTCTCATATCACAAATGGTTTGACTGGTAAGTTAACCGACAGTCCAAAGTGTGTGTGAGTGGGACCTGCAAAGGACTGGCACCACACCAAGGGTGGATTAACTCCCCTTGCACCCAATGCTGCCAAGACAAGTTTAAACCCACTCGAAACCCTAGATATGGTGGAGCTGGGTTGTACTTTTAAGTGTGGAAGGAAAATGTGAATGTGACTACTGGACAATGCATATGATATGCAGTGGATTCAGAAAGTGTTCAGACCTCATTATTGTCTTGTAAATTGTAATTGAAATTAATAAATGTGCCATTCGTGACCCTCAATCTACACTCAATAAACCATGATGACAAAGTGAAATCAGGCACTCAGAATGGTTCACAAATTTATTGAAAATCAACAACTGAAATCTCTCATTCCTAGAACTATGCAGACCCTTCATTTAGGACTTTTTAGAAGCTCCTATGGCAACACTGACAGCCACAAGTCTTCCTGTCTCTACAGGCTTTGCATACCTGAGATCCCATTCCTCCTGGCAGATCCTCTGAAGCTTCATTAGAGTGAAGGTGAAACAACCTGAAAACTGCCATGTTCTGGTCTCTCCAGAGATGTCCAATGGGGTTTTAAGTCCGGGCTTTGGCTGGGCCACTCAAGGACTCTCAGAGACTTGTCCTGAAGCCCCTCCACTGTCGTCTCGGCTGTATGCTTCGAGTCATTGAATGGTCTGAGGTGACACGCACTCTTCAGCAGGTTTTCTTCAAGGACCCCCCCCCACACACACTTATTTCACTCAAGTATCCAGAGTGTCCATGTCCCTACTGCTGGGAAGCACCGATGCTGCCACCACCAGACTTCACCGTAGGGATGATATCAGGCAGGTGATGAGCAGCTCCTGGTCTTTACCAGACATAGTACTTGGAGTTCTGCCCAAAGAGTTCCATATTGGTGTCATCAGACCACTGAATCTTTTTCACGTGTTGTCCTGCTGAGATGGCCGCCCTTCCAACGGGTTCTCTCATCTCACCTGTTTGACCAAGGCCCTTCTTGTCCAGTTACTCAATATGACTCCTGGTAGCTCCAAACTTCTTCCACTTCAAACTTCTGTAGGCCACCATGCTCCTGGAAACACTCCAAGCTTTGAAAATATTTTTTATCCCTGTTGACATAATCTACAGTATGCCTCGCCACAATTTGATCACGGGGGTCTACAGAGAGTTACCTTGAGTTATTTACTTACATGACGACGGTTCTACAACGGATCTTGCTTTTATGTAAGTAACATATAAATGTTAATGTTTTGGGCTCATGCCCCGTCCTTTGTATGTAAAAGAGAGAATAACAGAATAGAACAAAATAAAGCTAACCTTTACAAGTATCATAAATTACACCAGCTGTTACAGATTGGAATCAAATGTATGTTTTTATTCTAAAATAGTAAGAATACGAGCAGCTCAGTTCTCAAAATGGACTCGTCCGGGATCGAACCCATGAAACTTTGATTACAAGTCAGCAGCTGATACCGTTTCACCACCGAAGCTGTCGTAACAACTGCATGTTAATGTCACAGGTAAACGCATTTGTTCTGTTATATTTGTACCTTTTGTGAAAGTGTTTAGTTGATATTTGGACTTCAGGCTTCACACATTATACAGTATACTTCATGTCTACATTTTGTCGATTATTACCAAAACATGAAAAACGTTTCTGTTTTAACGATGTGTTTACATAGAATGTTGTAGACACGGAACACACATGAAATGCATGTGTTCCAAATAACGATATAGTATTTATAAAAGGTGTCATTTTGCTTGACTTCTCACTCTATGCAACTCCAAGCAAATGACACGCTGGTAAACAGACTTGAGCTGAGAAAACTGTGCGGCGGTAGGGGATGTGATAGCAGGCTGCTTATCAACACATTTACAGAACAAAAGACGCTGATGGAGAGGTGCGAAGCAATTTAAGGTGGGACGGTTAAAAAAGTTTTTTCGTGGGCTCTGGTAATTCTAGTGCTAAAGGGCAGAAAGAGAAGTGAAGGGCAGAAGCAGAAGGGTCCTCATCCTATAGGCTCGGACCCGGACATGACGTCATCAAAAGGGCCGGAGCCGGAAGTCTCTTCATCCAAGGGTTCTATACCAGAAGCAACATCATTATTCCCGGGACCAGAAGTGACGACATCAGAAGGACTGGAACTAGAAGTGACGTCATCAGAAGGGCCGGAACCAGAGGTGACGTCATCGGGGCTGCAACCAGAAGTGACGTCCTCAGGGCCAGGCAGAATTTCCCGTTAACGGTCTCCAGGAAAGTGAGAAAAAAGGCAAGCGCACTCCGCCACCCTCTGGTCTGGCGTGGAATTACTCTCATTTAGACACTTTAGCTGCCTCCCATGCACACGTGTGTGACACCATTGAAATGAGATCTACGACACAGTAAAGTGTTCAGAAAGTAAAGGGGGCTCAATACTTTAAGAATCCAGTATTTAATTCAGCAGGGAGACCACATCTGGAGTAGTGGTGTGTGCAATTCTGGACACCACAAGGCTATAGAGACATAGCAGCACCTGAGGCAGTGCACAGCAAAGCAACCAGGTGCATTATGGGACTAAAGGACATGTCCTACCGTGATAGGCTCAAGGAGTTAAACCTGTTTAGTCTCAAGTAGTGAAGACCACGTGGGAACCTCATCCAGGTCTTTAAAATTCATCATGACAACAAATTAGTATAGCCATCTGGTTTAACGGTGAATCAAATACTCGAGGGCATCACTGGAATTGAAGGGGAAGTGCATTGAGGACTGAAGCCAGAGAGCCCGTCTTTACACAGAGAGTTGTGGGAATTTGGAACAAACTCCCGAGACATGGATTTGATGCGGAAAGCTGGAGAACCTCTGAGAAGGATCTGGATAACATATAGCTGAACAAACGGCTTTGATGGACTGAGTGGTCTTCTCTCGTTTGTCAAATTTCTTAATGTTGTGAAATATGGCTTTGAAAAATTTCGATTTTGCCTCACCACAGTTTGATCTAGGGGGTCTACAAAGAGTTCTTTGGACTTCATGGCTTGGTTTGTGTCCTGACATGCGGTGTGAATTGCGGGACCTTCTATACACAAGGACACGTGTGTGCCTTTCTAAACGATTCCCAATTGATTGGCCACAGATGGTCTCTAGTCAAGTTTCAGACATGTCTGAAGGAGAATTAAATCAAACAAGTGGCACCTTTTGTTAAAAGAAATAATGCTGAATCTGGGGGGCAGTTATGACCTTCATGTTACAGGAGAAAACAACGCTTACAAGCACATAGTCAAATGGGCCAATTAGAGACGAGTTCCTAAAATTGTGCCTAAAGAATTTATTGGTTTCTTTACTTTGAGAAATCACAGTAACTCTCCAACTGGTAGGGTCACCCAAGGCAAACTGGTCCTAGGTGAGGGATGAGACAAAGTGCGGTTCAAAAGACCTTCTATGATGAATAAAAAATTTGGATGGCATTTTCCCTCGCCCAGATGCGGGTCACCAGGGCCCCCCTCTGGAGCCAGGCCTGGAGGTGGGGCGCCTGGTGGCCGGGCCTGCACCCATAGGGCTCGGCTGGGCACAGCCCGAAGAGGCAACGTGGGTCCTCCTTCCCATGGGCTCACCACCTATGGGAGGGGCCAAGAAGGTCGGGTGCAGTGTGAGTTGGGTGGTGGCCGAAGGCAGGGACCTTGGCGGTCCGATCCTCGACTACAGAAGCTGGCTCTTGGGACGTGGAATGTCACCTCTCTGAAGGTGAAGGAGCCTGAGCTAGTGCGCGAGGACGAGAGGTTCCGGCTAGATATAGTCGGGCTCACCTCGACGCACAGCTTGGACTCTGGAACCAATCTCCTTGAGAGGGGCTGGACTCTCTACCACTCTGGAGTTGCTCCCAGTGAGAGGCGCCGAGCGGGTGTGGGCATACTTATTGCCCCCCGACTTGGAGCCTGTACATTGGGGTTTACCCCAGTGGACGAGAGGGTAGCCTCCCTCCGCCTTCGGGTGGGGGAACGGGTCCTAACTGTTGTTTGTGCGTATGCACCGAACAGAGAAGGGCAATACATACCCTGAGATTTGAGAGGGCAGCCCTCATGGGTTAGCTTAGAAGCTCAACCCTTTTGGGGTCTGTGGCCACCGCCAGGGGGTGCCTGGACAGCTCTGGAATTATGGTCTCCAGGAATTCTGCTACACCCGGAAGTGCTGCCGGAAGGTGATTGGAGAGAACGTGGAGCACTTCCGGGTGAAGTGTAGAAATGGCCGCCTCACTCCATTCAGAGAGCCAGAGTCGGGTGGCAAAGGACAGAGCTTGTGAAGGGAGGAGTGGAGGCGGCAGAAGAAAAGGAGAAGAAAGGAAAGGAAAAGAGAAGAGAAGGAAAAGAAAGGACAGTGAGTTTGGGCTGTTTGGTGTACTGTGCTCTGTGCAAGAAGAACTAAATAAAAGCGTGTGTTTTTGGGACATTCTGAGTCCGTCTCTGTCTGTGTTCCTGGCTTCTTTCACAAAATATATAATAATAACAATAAAATAATAATAAAATAAAAACAGAAGACATAAAGGAGGAACATAACAGAAGTCATGGAACACAATCTAACAGGCACCCTTATGGTAACACAGGCTTCAGGCGGCCCCTAAAAATGGAATACAGAAAGTGTAAGCGGTTGAGCGAATTAAATGAGGGTCCAGATGTCTAGGAATTGCATTAGATGCCTCAGTGCTTCTGTTCAAGGAGTTCTGCTCTTTATCATCTTCATCAAAATTCTGTGTGGTTCATCTGCTATCAAACAACACACCATTGTCAGATTTCCATTTTTACAATGACATTTCCTCCTGTGCAGTCTTATATTTTAATTAAATCCATCGTTCCTTTCCTCCAAGCATATAATTGATTGGAATGCATAATGAAATAATAAAAAAAATTTTGATTTATTTTTGTGACATTGTGTTCTACCAAGAACTGTAAATAAGAATATTGATTCTGTATGCTGTCACACACGTGCGAGAAGGAGGCAGCTAAAGGGCCTGAGTAATTGTAATACCACCACCGACCAGGGGGTGGCGGAGTGTGCTGACTGTCTTTCTCAGTTACTTGCAGACCGTTCCCGGGAAATCCCGCCAGGTCCTGGCACACTCGATGACATCACTACTGGGTCTGGCCCCAGAGATGACGCAATTTCTGGTCCCGATGACATTACTTCTGGTTCCGACCCCAGAGATGATGCCTCTTTCTGGTCCTGATGACATCATTTCTGGTTCCGACCCCAGTGATGATGCCACTTTCTGGTTGTAATGACATCATTTTCGGTTCCGACCCCAGAGATGACGTCACTTCTGTTCCCGCAAACATCATTTCTGGTTTCCGACCCCAGAGATGACGTCACTTCTGGTCCCGACGACATTACTTCTGGTTCCAACCCCAGAGATGATGCCTCTTTCTGGTCCTAATGACATCATTTCTGGTTCCGACCCCAGAGATGACGTCACTTCTGGTCCCTGCAGACATCACTTCCGGTTCCGGCACCAGAGATGATGCCATTCTGGTCCCACAGACATCACTTCCGGTTCCAACCCCAGAGATGACGTCACTTCCGGTCCCGCAGACATCATTTCTGGTTCCAACCACAGTGATGATGCCACTTTCTGGTTGCAATGACATCATTTCCGGTTCTGACCCCAGAGATGACGTCACTTCTGTTCCCACAAACATCATTTCTGGTTTCCGACCCCAGAGATGATGTCACTTCTGGTCCCGACGACATTACTTCTGGTTCCAACCCCAGAGATGATGCCTCTTTCTGGTCCTAATGACATCATTTCTGGTTCCAACCCCAGTGATGATGCCACTTTCTGGTTGTAATGACAACATTTTCGGTTCCGACCCCAGAGATGACGTCACTTCTGTTCCCGCAAACATCATTTCTGGTTTCCGACCCCAGAGATGACGTCACTTCTGGTCCCCGCAGACATCACTTCCGGTTCCGGCACCAGAGATGATGCCATTCTGGTCCCGCAGACATCATTTCTGGTTCCAACCCCAGTGATGATGCCACTTTCTGGTTGCAATGACATAATTTCCGGTTCTGACCCCAGAGATGACGTTGCTTCCGTTCCCACAAACATCATTTCTGGTTCCGACCCCAGTGATGATGCCACTTTCTGGTTGCAATGACATAATTTCCGGTTCTGACCCCAGAGATGACGTTGCTTCCGTTCCCACAAACATCATTTCTGGTTCCAACCCCAGTGATGATGCCACTTTCTGGTTGCAATGACATAATTTCCGGTTCTGACCCTAGAGATGACGTTGCTTCCGTTCCCACAAACATCATTTCTGGTTCCGACCCCAGTGATGATGCCACTTTCTGGTCCTGATGACATCACTTCAGGTTCCAACCCCAGAGATGACATCACTTTCTGGTCCCAATGACAGCACTTCCAGTTCCGGCCCTAAAGATGACGTCACTTCCTGAGCGGGCCTTTAAAGCCGCCACCATCTTTCTTGCCTTAAGTCAGTTCTGTTTTGGACTCACATCTCTGTTCAGCAATTTTGACTTTTGCAGCCAGGACATATTATACGGGTGGCTGCCCAAAACTTTTATCAGGTCTCATGGTCTTCTTTAGCACAATGTGCATTAAATTAAATGGGCGGGAGGCTTGTGAAGAACATGAAGAGAATTACTTTGATAGGGTATCAGGGAGGAGTCACTAGGTGGGGGGTGACACCATCTGAGGGGGTGACACCCAAATGACTGTCTGTAAAATTTGAAATAACGCTGATGAAGCGATGGAGTGTCCACGCTCCCTTAATTAAACGGCTGGCTTGTCCGTGCGCTGGATCGTTTAAAGTCTGCTTAGAACCTCCACTTATCAGGACACCCAGGGACCTGTAGGGGGGCCTTGGTTACCCCACAAGCCTAGTGACGTTACTGCTGTGTGCGTCCCTGGAGTCAAATGACTGGGACAGAGTTGGAGGACTATACAGACTTACTGTTCAAGACACGACCATTTATAATAACAGAGTTGCCCCAAACGCTGTCTAGATTGTCCTAAAAAGTGTTCTTCAACCATGGGGTCACGACCCACTTTTGTGTCACGAGTTGGTATTATTTTAATGGTATTTGTTCTCGAAAGGGGGCAGTGGTGGGTCGATGCACTTACAAGTTCACATCGAGGGTCTCAGCACTCAGCACTGACTCAGCTATAGGATGGCCAATAGTTTGGCGGTGGCTTGTTGGCCGAGGTCTCCAGGACTCTGATGGTGTGCTGCTTGTCTCTGCCTCCTCTTCTACAATTTGGCGGTGGTCCTACAATGAGCTGATGGACAGATGTTGTTCATTTTCAGTTATGTTAATTCGTTTCTACTTTGTTTTTTATGTATTTGAACAAATCCGTATCCTCATTGGTGACAATTCTCTATTTCCTGAGTGGTGGTTGTCTATTCTTGCATTTTCTCTTGAGAGTTGTGACGGCACTTGGTGAGGACCACTGTCCAAGAACAAAGTCGTCGGTACTGTTGTGTTGTATTTCTGAGGCGGCCACGACAGATCGGCCATCGAGCTCTGTGAAGACGATTACTTGTGTGTTGCATTTCCCCCCATTTTTTGACACCCATTGCACGCCCATCCTACCTAAGGGGGTCTCTCTCTCTCTCTCTCTCTCTCTCTCTGAATTGCCTTTCCCAAGATTTCTTGCATGTTTTTTTTTGGGGATGGGGGGTTCTTATCTTCTTAAAGAGTCAAGGCTGTGGGGGGGCTGTCAAAATGCAGGGCCTGTTAAAGCCCATGGAGACATTCCATGTATGACCTGCTGCTATGCAAGAAATAAATTGTTGTTATTGTGGTTGACGGCTCACCATTAATTCATTGCATATTAAGAAAATTATGTGCAAATAATGGCAGAGAAAAAAAAAACCTTAAAAAGAAAAATACATTTTCAAAATTTCCAAGCCATTCCCTTATTGCATTGCCACTTTAATGGCCGTCTAACAAGCGGGAAGTTCTGCGGCTGGCTTTTTACTAAAAGGGAGAGCGGGTGCGGCAGGCTTACAAATGGCTGAATGACAAATCTCCCTTGATAATGAAAATAAATTGTCTTAGCCTTCTTTTAATTAAATGTGCTAGCATTTCTGTGCATCACTCTTGCAGGGAATATAACATCAATAAAGAACGCGAGCTGTTTATTTTAAGATTTTATGACTGAGCATTTCTGCGGTTCTCTCAAGGCAAATGCGATAATGAAAATTGATGGGGAGATGGATGGATGGCTGATTAATCACTCACTGTATAATATTCAGTTCCCCATTTGTAAAGAAATAAACAGGAAGTTGAGACTTATTAATACAAGCAGAAGAGCGGCCCGTGTATTTTTATATTTTGTAACTGCTGCTCCGTTTCACTGATCTGACTAAAGCAGGAGAGTATGCTACTCCTGACTCCATTTTTCTCCTTCTATCATCACCGTTAGGCTTGTTTTTAATACATTGACTGTTGGACATTTATTACCAGGTCGCTGCAGTACACGTCTGTGTATATATTAGCTGAGCTACCCGTCTAAGACGGATTGAATCAACGTACACCTGAACGTTAATGTTTGCAAAGCACCAGGATTTATAAAGCAGTGTTAAAGTTTGTGATGCCGTCTGTCGGAATGACAAATGCAATGCATATGTCTCTGTTATGTACCATTTGATATGGGGTTCATACAGTAAAAGCAGTTTTAATGTTTGTGAGACGCCGCCTGTCAGAATGACAAATGCACATGTCTCTGTTATGTACCATTTGATATGGGGTTCATACAGTAAAAGCAGTTTTAATGTTTGTGAGGCGCCGCCTGTCGGAATGACAAATGCAATGCATATGTCTCTGTTATACAGTAAAAGCAACTTTAATTTTTGTGTTGTGCCGTCTGTTGGAATGACAAATGCAATGCATATGTCTCTGTTATGTACTATTTGATATGGGGTTCATGCAGTAAAAGCAGTTTTAATATTTGTGATACACCATCTGTCGGAATGACAAATGCAATGCATATGTCTCTGTTATGTACCATTTGATATGGGGTTCATACAGTAAAAGCAACTTTAATGTTTGTGTTGTGCCGTTAACAGTCAACATTATACATAGTTATTGTCTGTTTTTCACCTGCATTATTATCATTCTTTAATTTAATATTATTTATTGTATCAGTATGCTGCTGCTGAAGAATGTGAATTTCCCATTGGGATTAATAAAGTATCTATCTATCTATCTATCTATCTATCTATCTATCTATCTATCTATCTATCTATCTATCTATCTATCTATCTATCTATCTATCTATCTATCTATCTATCTATCTATCTATCTATCTATCTATCTATCCTGCCGACTATACCAAAATTAATATCTATCTATCTATCTATCTATCTATCTATCTATCTATCTATCTATCTATCTATCTATCTATCTATCTATCTATCTATCTATCTGTACTGAGAAAAGCGCTATATAAATGTAATGAATTATTATTATTATTATTATTATTATCTATCTATCTATCTATCTATCTATCTATCTATCTATCTATCTATCTATCTATCTATCTATCTATCCTGCCGACTATACCAACATTAATATCTATCTATCTATCTATCTATCTATCTATCTATCTATCTATCTATCTATCTATCTATCTATCTATCTATCTATCTGTACTGAGAAAAGCGCTATATAAATGTAATGAATTATTATTATTATTATTATTATTATCTATCTATCTATCTATCTATCTATCTATCTATCTATCTATCTATCTATCTATCTATCTATCTATCTATCTATCCTGCCGACTATACCAACATTAATATCTATCTATCTATCTATCTATCTATCTATCTATCTATCTATCTATCTATCTATCTATCTATCTATCTATCTATCTATCTATCTATCTATCTATATCCTAGCTACAGGGTCACGGGGGTCTGCTGGAGCCAATCCCAGCCAACACAGGGCACTAGGCCCACCGCAGAGGGATATTAATGTTTTAATTATTTTTTTTTCTTCTTTTTAACCCTGAAACAACCACATTGTCAATCGGTGCCCTTCGTAGATCGGTGCCTGGTGTGGGTGCCCATTTCACACCACCCTCGCTACGGCTCTGTACCACATCCCCCACAGTTATTTATTTATTTATTAAAACGCCCCCCCTTTCTATGCTGCGGATCCCACTTTTAATTTAAAACCAGCTTCATAGTTTCTTCTGATCGAATGCTCCATCGTAGATAAGTGATGCTCTTATGATAAGGGGGTATGATGGTGTGAGATACAAAAAACACAAAGCAGTGCAAACCGTCTGTTCAGAATAGTTTGGGTATCACCGTGTGGTCACGTAGGCACAATACATAGAAAACAAAAAGGCCGTGTGCTCCGTGGTTCCTCTCTCAGGTGGCTGTTAGCATATCGTAATCTTTTGGACCAATAGCATGAGTTTTCCACATTCGACTTATGAGACCAATATTATAAATTATATGGTAAAATTAAGCCTCAACTTATCCGCGGGAGAACTTAAACACGAGTATATACAGTAATTGTTCACTATGTAGTGTATGTAGATCATTATTGCTGTCGGGGGACTGTTGGGGGGATATTGCATACATGCTTTTTAGAATATTGTTGGTTCTTTTTCATTATCGGACTCATACATTCATTATTATTTATCGGTTTATTATGTTCCTTCTCAGTGTCTAGGTGTGTGAGTGTGTGTGGGTGTGTGTGTGTGAGTGTGTGTGTGTGTGTGTGTGTGTGTGTGTTCCTGGGGACCCTGCAATAAAATAAATAAATCACCTTCTTCATCGGATGGTAGGAATCTTAGTATCCCAACGACTGCTACACATTTAAGTAAATTGATTCGTTTCATTTAATTTGTTTGACTCATCAATAGGGAAGTCCCTTGAGCCCCCTTGCTCACATTTCGAATATATAATTTAATAATTCATACATTAATCCATATCCTATATTATGCATTCGACATGCTGATAACTCGTATGACATTGTCCTGTTTCAAGATACCTGCTGATGTAGTTTTGTCACCAGCTGCCAGTCTGTTGCAGAAACTGAAGCATTAGGGGTGCCCTTCACTCGAAGTAATTGGGGAGGGGGGGCAACCATCATTTTCACACCTCCCAGATGGCACAATTACAGTCAGGCAGGCAACGTTCTCAAGGCGCCCGCCAAACCCAGACTGCCAAACAGAGAAGCCTGATTGGTTACTCCATTGAACACGTTTCCACTGCTCCACTGTCCAGTGGTGGTGGGCTTTACCCCATCGAACCCCTTTGGGATGAACTGAAGCGAATATTGCGAGGCAGGCCTTCTTGTCCAACATCAGTGCCTGGCCTCATAAACACTCTACAAAATGAATGGGCGCAAATGCCCACAGAAACACTCCAGAAATCTTGTGGAAAGCCTTGCAAGAAGAGTGGAAGCAGTTATAGGGTCAAAGGGGGGAACAACTCCATGTTAAAGTCAATGGATTTGAATGCAATGTCATTAAAGTCCCTGTTGGTGTAACGGGTGGGCATCCCAATACTACTGTCCGTATAGCGTACCACCACTACCCGCTTCAGCAGAAACACAAAGAACATTTGTAGAGATCCAACCCACCTTCAGCCATAGTATTCTTAAACCTCTGCCCCTTGGCAGACGTTTCAGAGCCCTGCATGCCCGCACTACCAGGCTGAAGAACAACTTTTACCCCAAAGCAATCAGCCTGTTAAATGCACAACGATCACTGCCCCTTCCTATAACAGAGACCACCACTGATTGACCGGAACTTCTGCATCAACCACATATAATCACACAGCTATACCCGACCCAGGTGGAACTCATGAACAATACAATACAATACAATTTATTTTTGACAGCCCCCCAGCCTTGACTCTCTAGGAAGACAAGGAAAACCTCCCAAAAAAACCTTTACAGGGAAAATAAATGGAAGGCACCTTTGGAAAGGCAGTTCAAAGAGAGACCCCTTTTGTTGGGCATGCAGTGGGTGTCAAAAAGAAGGGGGTCAATACAATACAATACACAGAACAAAACACAAGTAATCCTCAATACAATATAATAGTAAAATAATAATATTATAAGTACAGAGCAGAAATCAACAGTAGATGATGTCCCATAATATGATTTGGATTTGTTCAGAGTCCTGGACATCCCCTTATCAGCCATTCCACAATCCGATAAAAGGACCCCTCTACCCAACGATTCCTGTGATCCTCCATCAGAGATGACTCTACCTTAGGCAGGCAGAACAACTTGGCAGGTGGGCCGTGGCACCAAGTGCCACATTTGAGTACAGAGAAGAGAAACAGAATAGGTGAGGGTGAGTATCTAATTCTAACTATCATGTTACTGATGTTTTAGTGCTAATGACCAACAACAGAGATGCAGTCTGTACAGTTAATCAGCAGCTCTAGTCAGGGTGTGCTAAACTGAAGTAGTGAGTCTTCAGCTGGGATTTGAAAGCTGAGACCGAAGGGGCATCTCTTATAGTAGCAAGCAGACCACTCCACAGTTTAGGGGGTCCTATAACTAAACGTTTGACCTCCCACTGCTATTTTATTAATCCTTGGAATCAGAAGCAGACTGGCACCTTGAGATCTTAATGTGCGCTCTGGATTGTAAGTTTTTTCCTTACACTTAGGCGGTTCCTGGATGGGTCAGAAATCATCACCTCCAAGATGTTGACCTTTCAGCCTGACTCTCAGCACACAGATCCTCCAATGGACCTTAGGACTGGCAGCATGACCCCTGGAGACACAACACAACACACAGAAGAGAAGACAAGTAATCCTCAATACAATACAATAGTGCAATAGAAATATTACAAGTACAGAGCAGAATTCGACAGTAGATGATATCCCATAATATCCCTCGGCCATCAAGTTGCCTCCCCATATTGGCCATTCCACAGCTGAGTCAGTGCTTGGCCAGCCAATCCTCTACCCGACGAATCCTGCAATCCTACATCAGAGATGAATTTACCTTAGGTGGGCAGAACAATACTTTCCAGGTGGGCAGTGGCACCAAGTGCCACATTTGAGTACAGAGAAGAGAAACAGAATAGGTGAGGGTTAGTAACAATTTATAACGATCATGTTACTTATGTTTTAGTGCTAATGACTAACAACAGAGATGTAGTCTGTACAGTTAATCAGCAGCTCTAGTCAGGGTGTACTAAACTGAAGTAGTGAGTCTTCAGCCTGAGAGTGAAGGGGCATCTCTTATAGTAGCAGGCATACCAGTCCACAGTTTAGGGGGTCCTGTAACTAAAAGACTTGACCTCCCACTGTTATTTTATTAATCCTTGGAATCATAAGCAGGCTGGCATCTTGAGATCTTAATGTGCCCTCTGGTTTGTAAGTCATGATAAGTTCAGATAAGTAAGCCGGACCTCGGCCATTTAAGGCTTTATATATTAAAATAGGATTTTGAAATCTGCCCTAAACTTAACTGGGAGCCAGTGTAAGGAAATAATTCTTGCAGCAAGAACAAGAAAATACAAACACATAACCCCAGTTCTTAAATCCTTACGCTGGCTCCCGGTTAAGTTTAGGGCAGATTTCAAAATCCTCCTTTTAACATATAAAGCCTTAAATGGCCGAGGTCCAGCCATAAACCATTGTATTGGCGGTACTCTTCACGATGACATAATTTACTTGTGACTTCAGTTTTTATTTCTCTACATACTCCAGCCACTGTATAAAAAACCTCCCATGGTTCCACTGTGGTGCTGAGGTGTCACCCGCTGCACTCGGGTCCCAATCTAGGTGTTCATCATGTGATGGGTGCAGAAACGAGCTTTCCGCGCCTGCTCCCAACCTCTCTATTTGTGCTTACATGTCTACCTTTACTTTTACTCTGTGTATATTTGGAACTGTTAATAGTTACTACTGTGGGCGGCACGGTGGCACAGTTGGTAGCGCTGCTGCTTCGAAGTTAGGAGACCTGGGTTCGCTTCCCGGTTCCTCCCTGCGTGGTGTTTGCATGTTCTCCCCGTGTCTGCGTGGGTTTCCTCCCACAGTCCAAAGACATGCAGGTTAGGTGCATTGGTGATCCTAAATTGTCCCTAGTGTGTGCTTGGTGTGTGTGTGTGTGTGTGCCCTGTGGTGGGCTGGCGCCCTACCCAGGGTTTGTTTCCTGTCTTGCACTCTGTGTTGGCTGGGATTGGCTCCCACAGACCCCTGTAGTTAGGATATAGCAGGTTGGATAATGGATGGATGGATGGAATAGTAACTGTGCTTCGAGACCTGCTATGTTTTATGGAGGTGGCATAGTTAAAGAGGCTAAAATGTGCATTGGGTGTGACGAGGATGGACAGGATGAGAAACGAGGACATTAGAGGGTCAGCTCAGGTTGGACGGTTTGGTGACAAAGTCAGAGAGGCAAGATTGTGTTGGTTTGGAAATGTGTAGAGGAGAGATGCTGAGTATATCAGGAGAAGGGTACTAAGGATAGAGCTGACAGGGAAGAGGAGAAGAGGAAGGCCTAAGAGAAGGTTTATGAATGTGGTGAGAGAGGACATGCAGGTGATGGGTGTGACAGAACAAGATGACGAGGACAGGAAGATATGGAAGAAGATGATCTGCTGTGGCAACCCCTAACGGGAGCGGCAGACAGAAGAAGAAGAACAATACCAACATTTATTTCTATAGCATATTTTCATACAAATGCTGGAGCTCAAAGTGCTTTACAGGATGAAGAAAGAGAAAAAAAAAGACAAAATATATAAGAAAATAAAATCAGGCAACACTAATTAACATAGAATAATAGTAAGGTCTGATGGCCAGGGTAGACAGAAAAAACAAAAAAAAAAAACTCTAGACGGTTGGAGAAAAAAAAAAAATCTGCAGGGGGTCCGAGGCCACGAGACCATCCAGCTCCCTCTAGGCATTCTACCTAACATCAATGACCTCAATCAGTCCACATGGTATTCAGGGTTCACATGGAAGAACTTGATGATGGTCATGTGGACTTCTGGCCTTTAATCCATCAATGGAGGGACATCACGGTGCCCTGATCAGGTGGTGGGGTCGCAGATCAACACCACAGAAAACCAGAAAAAGAACAGCAGAGAAAGTAGGGGTTAATACGGATTATGGAGCCACCAAGAATGATAATGATAATTAATTGAATATACAGAATATCAGGCTGCGGTGGGTTGGCACCCTGCCCAGGATTGGTTCCTGCCTTGTGCCCTGTGTTGGCTGGGATTGGCTCCAGCAGACCCCCGTGACCCTGTGTTCGGATTCAGCGGGTTGGAAAATGGATGGATGGAATATCAGGATTAAACTAAGATGAAGCTCTGAGAAAGCCATGTTACAGTAATGAGTTTTTAGCAGTTTTTTAAAGTGCTCCACCATATTAGCCTGGCGACTTTCCATCGGTAAACTCGTATTGCAGATTTGAGGTGCATAACAGCAGAAGGCCGCCTCACCACTTCTCTTGGAATTCTAAGCAGACCCTCATTTGAAGATCTAAGGTTATGATTTGGAGTGTAAGGTGAGAGGAGTTCTGAGATAGAGGATGGAGCAGATTATTGAAGGCTTTGTAAATCGTCAGCCGCATTTTAAAGTCAATTCTAAATGACACCGGTAACCAGTGTAGTGACGCTCAGACTGGTGTGATGTGTTCGGATTTTCTTTTCCTAGTTAAGATCCTAGCAGCTCCATTCTGCACTCATTGCAACTGATTGATGTCTTTTTTGGGTGGTCCTGAGAAGAGTGTGTTACAATAATGTAGCCGACTGAAAACAAAAGTGTGAACTAATTTCTCAGCTTCTTGCAATGTTATAAGAGGTCTAAGAAGAAGATTGTCTACTCTTATATACTTTTATCTAAGGCCTCTATAGGCTCACTCCAAACGATATTTCATTGTACTGTACAGTGACAATAAAGGTATCTTGCTCTTGCTCTTAACTTGGAAGTGGTCACTGGCAATGGCTACATAATGGGAGGGTTGCACCAACCATGGGTGAATCAGCCACAGTATGAGCTGTGTGACAGACGGCCAGGGACCTTGCCTGGCTAGGATGCCCCTATAATGGAAGGTCCAGAGGAGAGAGCATTAGAGAACAGGCCCCCCTGGTGTGCAGCATGGAAGCTCAACCCTGCTGGGGCCGGTGCCCACCATCAGTGGACGCCTGAAGAACTGCTGAGCCCTTTGGTGCGGCACATCTACCACACCCAGAAGTGCTGCCGATTGTAGGTCAATGAGCATCTGGAGCACTTCCGGGTGTCCTATAACGGGAGCCAGCAGCCATTACTCTGGGAGCCAGAGTCGCGTGGAAGAGGACCGAGCTTGCTGGCAGAGGCGTGAAGGCACAGAAAAGGGAGAGAAATAGAAGAGAAGAAAAGGACTGTGCTTTGGTGCTGTTTATTTGTGGGGGGATCAAGAAAAGCGCTTACCACGTGAATAAACCACATGAATAACTCGTGTCTCTGCCTGTCTGTGTCAGGGTTGAGGAGGCTGGAGCACCCCTGGGCGTCACAGCTTCCAGTCATCACCAGCGGCAGGGTTGCCTATAAAAACTGAACAGAATTCCATCCAGCGTGGCACTGGCCAGCGGTCCTTTAAAGGGTAGCACGCCACCTAAAAGAGGAGTATAAAGAAAAAGCAGGTAGCATCCTGATCCTTGGCTCTGGCATTATTAATTGTGTTGACTGTTAGCACTCATGAGGTGTTGTGGAGGAGATACCAACAGGAGAATTAAGAACCCAGAGCCGGGCTCTTTTTGGGGTACTGAGGGCAAGTTGCTTAATTTAAAGGAATTGAGGGCTGTCTGCGACACGTGACTTTTAATGTTTTCACAGCACCTCTGAAATGTGGCTGTTTGTTCAAAAGAATTCCAATCTCTTTGATTTCCATCCAAATGAAAACAATCATTAAATAAATAAAAAGAAGAACACCATCCTAACTTGGCAGGGGAGGCTTTGCTTGTGTTCACGTGGTGAAGGCATCCATGCTTTAAACGCATTGTGAAGGCCGACTGTCTCTCCATATGTCACGGTGCATCTGCAGTCCCCTTTCTACAAAGACCCCCCACCCCCCCACCACCACCAAACCCCACCTTCTTAAGTCATAAATTGTGCACGGTGCTGATAACAAGCTGATTTATGCTTGCCATGCAGCGTGCAGCGGTCTTCTTGTTTTTGTTTTTTTTACTTCTGCTGAGAAAATCAGCCCACCCTGGACCACTAGCAACAAACTCAGCATCTGAACTGATTCTGGTCACAATAGACAAGAGAGAGACTCAAAATATAAGAAGCAAATGAACATGAGCTACTCGACTGAGTCTGTCACTGTCTTCTTAAGCCAGCTGAGTTGCTTGTGACTGTGAGGATTCACTTACCAGCGATGCCAAAAAGGTGTTCCCCAACCCTCTCCATTATACAGTGCCTTGATGAGGTCATCCCACTGGAAAGGTCCTGCAGGGCACAACAGGTCACACAAAGCCAGAGTGGCATCAGGCTAAAACTGGATAAAGCTGGTACTTGTCAGCGAGACCACTCAGCTCATTACCACTGTCACGTGTGCGTGTCCGGGGATCATCCTCAGGACGCCTCTAAGGTATGTGGTACCACCCCGGGTAGAGGGGGGCACTGTCACTACCCATGACCTCACCTTCTCCTCCAGCAACACCAGGAAGATGCCCCCCTCAGGGCACTTGATTCCACCCCCTTTCTGGTTTTTACTCTGTATATTGTGTGGTCGGCAGAAGGAGGCGTCACTCTGTGAGATCCCTGTCACTGTCACTAAACTTGATCTAAGCCACACTGGGGGCAATTTTGTTGCTATAAATTGTGTTGTCGTTGCACCTGTGGGTGTTTGTATATTGGGAAAAACTTTCAAGAAGTAAATGAGGATGACAGATTTGGAACAATAGATAGATAGATAGATAGATAGATAGATAGATAGATAGATAGATAGATAGATAGATAGATAGATAGATAGATAGATAGATAGATAGATAGACAGACATTAATTTTGGTATAGTCGGCAGGATAGATAGATAGATAGATAGATAGATAGATAGATAGATAGATAGATAGATAGATAGATAGATAGATAGATAGATAGATAGATATTGATTTTGGTATAGTCGGCAGGATAGATAGATAGATAGATAGATAGATAGATAGATAGATAGATAGATAGATAGATAGATAGATAGATAGATAGATAGATAGATAGATAGATAGATAGATATTAATTTTGGTATAGTCGGCAGGATAGATAGATAGATAGATAGATAGATAGATAGATAGATAGATAGATAGATAGATAGATAGATAGATAGATAGATAGATATGAAAGGCACTATATAATAGATAGATAGATAGATAGATAGATAGATAGATAGATAGATAGATAGATAGATAGATAGATAGATAGATAGATAGATAGATAGATATTGATTTTGGTATAGTCGGCAGGATAGATAGATAGATAGATAGATAGATAGATAGATAGATAGATAGATAGATAGATAGATAGATAGATAGATAGATAGATAGATAGATAGATAGATAGATATTAATTTTGGTATAGTCGGCAGGATAGATAGATAGATAGATAGATAGATAGATAGATAGATAGATAGATAGATAGATAGATAGATAGATAGATAGATAGATATGAAAGGCACTATATAATAGATAGATAGATAGATAGATAGATAGATAGATAGATAGATAGATAGATAGATAGATAGATAGATAGATAGATAGATAGATAGATAGATAGATAGTGTGGAGACTGGCTCGGATACAGACAGGCAGACATGCTCATGTCACCCAACACACGTTTATTTACAATACTATTACAATTACTGTGCCACAAACCCCAATCTTCCCTAAAGTCCAGGCCAACCACTCTGCCTCTTCGGACCGCCTCCTTCTCTCTTTCTATCACCTTGTTCTGCTTCCACCCGACTCCAGCCTCGAATGAAGGGAGGCGGCCCCTTTTATCCATACCCAGATGTGCTCCAGGTGTGCACTGGCAATCCCGCGGACACGCCCCAGTGTGGCGGAAATGCCGGCTGTCCTCCCGGAAGCACTCCGGGTGTTCCCTCTCTTCTTCCCCCAAGCACTTCCTGGTGTGACGGAAGTACTGGGGTCCAGGGTCCTTCAGGCAGGGGGATGCCCCTTGGCGGTGACCACGGGCCCCTACAAAGTTGGGCTTCCAAGCCCTGTACCCGTGGCCCCCAGTACAACCAGGGCGGACACCCCCTTGCGGTCTGGAAGAGGAATGAACCCTCCTCCTGTCTTTCTGGGCATCCCGGCCGGGCATGAGCCTCATCTGGGTGCCACAATAGATAGATAGATAGATAGATAGATAGATAGATAGATAGATAGATAGATAGATAGATAGATAGATAGATAGATAGATAGATAGATAGATAGATAGATAGATGCAGAGGGTCTTGGTGGGCTCTCCCTCTCCCAATGGGCTCTGAATCTTTCATGTGTGTAGATTTGATAAGAGGATACGAATTCCTACAACAATATTACAGTAACTGGCCTAAGAGCTGAAGGACATAAAATAAAAGTCGTTGAGCAGAGCATATGTTTCTCCATGTAGACTTTTAATGCCGAGGTGATGGGATGTGACGGCGCCTCTGCAGCTTCCTGGCACTCAGTCCTTCTCTTCCAATCCAGCACACTACCTTCTTACTGCAAAAGAGAAAAATGGAGCAGGTACGAGCAGCCAGTGATGTACAATTGATCATTTAAAGCTCTGGGGAATCGAGCAGGCCAAGTCCCATTAAATCTACTGTCGTGTTCCATAAACTGTTCTGTTCAAATCTGTCGAGTGTTTACTGGAAATTCTTAACCTTGACATAAATTATTTTTGTCGGGAGAGTGCATTTTGTGATGAATGTCACTTTTCCTAGAAAGGTTAATGCCTGCAAATTTCTGGATACGATGCTCAAATTTTTTTTTTTTTCCAAAAGGCTCAACAGTTTGCTTTTTAACGTTGCACAGCATTTTCTGACTTTTAAAGAGCAAAAGAATTAAGCCAAGTAAAATGATATCACAAGAAGTATAATGAGAGTAAATTTTGTTCTTACAGAATACCCAGTGTGGCCGATTGAACTAATTTTATTATCCAAGTATGTTTACATAAAGAAGGAGTTTGCCTTGAGGTTGCTTTCACATTAAATCCATACTCATATCACAATTGCTTTATGAATGCAGCAGTTCTTATCAAATCCTAACCTAATGACCATTTTATCATGACACGGGCTATGGGTCTAAGATTATAATGTTTCAGATAGCTTGTACGATGGAGCCCATGACGATGTCACACTTTTCCGTGGCACTTTAACTGCCCCTTGCGATGAGTTGCCTGATTGCCACCCACTGTGGCCCCCCAAACTCACGCAGTCCTATTTTTAGACATTCTTTTCACACCTCTTCCTTTTACAAAAATAACCACCAGATGGTGAATTGCTTCCCGTGGAAGCCCACTATGATGAACGCTCCGGCCTACTGAGTTCTTTTAAAGAAGACAATTTCTTTCCTGTCTACTGTGGAAATGTAGTGACGTCACTCATTCGATTTATCGCCTTATATCTCAATTCTGGTTGACTTATTTCCAAAGCATATTGCAACTCTCTGACATGTGGTGGAGGGAGGACTGACACATTGACACAAATACAAGTTAAGGATTGTATTTTTAGTGACAGGCACTCCCATTGTAGACCTTGGGAGACGCTCATCACTTATTGCTGTCAGACTAATGCCTCATGTATACTTCTGCATCGAGTTGGCGACGTAGATACGTCATAGTCTACGTCAAAGCAAGATTCTCAAAGAGAATGATGCATGAACCGCAATGAGCAATATTGTAATGGTCGTCTGGAATATGTGTGTGTGTGTCACTGTGAGTTTGCACCTTTCCCCATTCCTGAGAATGGTGGAATGGCTGAATTTGTAAGGCCATCCAATGGTGCACGGGTGAGGGGAGCACCTGGTCTGGATGGCCCAACAGCCTGTAAGGGGAGGAGCCAACGGTATGTAAGTGGGTGGCGGGAAAAAGGAGGAAGAGCCAAAAGAGAAGCAGACGCCATAAAAGGAAAAGACAAGAGGGAAAGAGATTGATCCCACATGGAAAATGACAGGTGACCCCGGGGTCATTTCAGGATGAATTATTATCCCTTTCTGGTGAAGGAGGTGAAGATATTTGGGAGAGGACCAGACAGGCTAGCACAAGGGACTGTTCAGCTGTACGTTTCCCGGACTAGGAGGTACGGTTCGTTGCATCATTCCCCACCACAGACGGTATATGGCCATCCCGTACAGTGAGACGGAAGTGATGTCATTATGGCTGAACCGGAAGTAAGGTCATCAATGGGAAACCAGAAGTGACATCATCACGGTGAGACCAGAAGTGGCATCATCCATGGGTGCCGGAAGTGATGTCATCATGGCAGAGCCGGAAGTGAAGTCGTCACAAGGGAGTAGGAAGTGACGTCATCACAGTGAGACCAGAAGTGGCATCATCCATGGGTGCCGGAAGTGATGTCATCATGGCAGAGCCGGAAGTGAAGTCGTCACAAGGGAGTAGGAAGTGACGTCATCACAGTGAGACCAGAAGTGGCATCATCCATGGGTGCCGGAAGTGATGTCATCATGGCAGAGCCGGAAGTGAAGTTGTCACAAGGGAGTAGGAAGTGACGACATCACAGTGAGACCAGAAGTGGCATCATCCATGGGTGCCGGAAGTGATGTCATCATGGCAGAGCCGGAAGTGAAGTCGTCACAAGGGAGCAGGAAGTGACGTCATCACAGTGAGACCAGAAGTGGCATCATCCATGGGTGCCGGACGTGATGTCATCATGGCAGAGCCAGAAGTGAAGTCGTCACAAGAGAGTAGGAAGTGACGTCATCACAGTGAGACCAGAAGTGGCATCATCCATGGGAGCTGGAAGTGATGTCATCATGGCAGAGCCGGAAGTGAAGTCGTCACAACGGAGCAGGAAGTGACGTCATTACAGTGAGACCAGAAGTGAAGTCATCCTTGGCAGACAGAAGTGGGACTGTTGTGGAGTGGCCATTTTGTGAAATCGGAAGTATTGGAGGTAAGTGTGTGAGATTCATAGTTTTCTTCTTTAGCTCTGTTGGAAGAGAGAGAGAGGCATTAGTGCCCAAAATCAACCCTTCATCTCGTGGTAGATCACTCACCTTAGGGCTTGTTGGCTGCCTCCTAAGTGAACGTGTGTGTCAATCCACATGGATTTGTTTTCATTTTAAAATACGGATATTAGTTCCATTTGTCCCATTTCTTCCCAATCTTTTTAACCTCCCAAAACTGAGACTTTTGAAAGCTCTCTCTCCAGTGCTGTATATTTCATAAAATGTCATCTCAGCAGTTCAGCCTAAAAGATTAAAAATTGAAATCTTTGAAAACACAGACTGTAGTTTTACTTTGATTGGTTCATGCTGATTACATGGCCCTTTCTGATTGGATGACGAGGATTACAACACCTCAATCTCTGATTGGCCACCCTTATTGGAAGTGAAACCGAATTCCGACACAGCAGACATCAAGGAATTGTTTTGCATGGCATTTGTGTTGCTTACTTGTATTTACCTAAACTGGGTTTTGTACGGTTCATATGCTGCTTTTATGTGCCAATAATTGACCAGTTATTTTGCGATAAATCCCGTGGCACAACCAACCTTCATGAGGGCACGTCTTCTTCCTGCTTCCTCTAATCAACGCATGCCCAGTGTAGGTGAAGGGTTACTTCATAAGCATTTTCATTCATTTTAGTTTGGTACTTTCATAAATTATGTGAAAACACTAGTGGGGATGGAGGTCGGGCTTCTTTATGATAATGAAAAACAGTAGTGTGATTGTACCCTGAGGAGACCCCCAGTGATGTATTTCAACTTCCTCTGCGGGATCGCTGTCATTATGAGCTCACCTCACCATTATTATCTGTTTTCGCCCATAATATTTTATATAATAATTTCAGTTACATTAGACTGTAATGTTTTGAAACGTGAATTTTCAAGCTGTATATCCTTGCGTGCATTTTAATTTAATTTTCTTGCCTAGTACTTTTTAAAAAATAACACAGAAACAAGAAAAAGGTTTGGGGATCGACCTCATATATTGTCGTTAATTCTGTAGAGTTAACACAAAAGACCGAGTCCAGAATGAAACTGACTGGGGAAGGCAAGCGACTGGCTTTATAGGCAATGGAGAGGAAGAGGAGGGTCCAACACGGCACTGGTGGAAGTGAGGTCAACAGGAGGGCGTGGTCTGAAGAGGGAAGAGGAAGTGGGTTAAGCTTTAGGTTCTGCAGAGGAGGGAGAGAAGACATTAGTGCACTTCATCAACCCCTGACCAGGCGTTTAACCCTTAGTTAAGCTCAAAGACCACCTCCTATGTGCATGTGTGTGACAATATATATATATATATATATTTATATTTTCTGGACTGACCTTATATATTCCTTCATCCTCTCACCACATGAGGCTGGGCATTGTCGTGCACCAGGAGGAACCAGCATAGGGTCTGACAATGGATCCAAGGATTTAATCCCGATACCTAATGGCAGTCCAGGTGCCGTTGTCTAGCCTGTAAAGGTCTGCACGTCTCTCCATGGATACGCCTCCCCAGACTGACCATCACTGACCCACCACCAAACCGGTCATGCTGAACGATGTCACAGGCAGCATAACGTTCTCCACGGCTTCTCCAGACCCTTTCACGTCTGTCACATGTGCTCAGGGTGAACCTGCTTTCATCTGTGAAAAGCACAGGGCACCAGCGGTGGACCTGCAAATTCTGGTATTCTATGGTAAATGCCAATCGAGCTCCATGGTGCCCACTAGAGGACGTCGGGCCCTCAGGCCAGCTTCATGAAGTCTGTTTCTGATTGTTTGGTCAGAGACATTCACACCAGTGGCCGGCCTGCCTGCTCTAGGTCATTTTGAAGGCTCCACCAGTGCTCATCCTATTCCTCCTTGCCCAGCAGGTGGGTCCTGCTGATGGGTTAAGGACCTTCTATGAGGGGCACTGTCCAGCTCTCCTAGAGTAACTGCCTCTCAGTCTCCTGGAATCTCCTCCATGCCCTTGAGACTGTGCTGGGAGACACGGCAAACCTTCTGGCAATGGCACGTATTGATGTGCCTAACATCCTGGAGAAGTCTGACTACCTGTGGCAGCTCTGTAGGGTCTAGGTATGGCCTCATGCTACCAGCAGTGACACTGACCGTAGCCAAATGAAAAACGAGTGACAAAACTGACGTGGAGGGGAAAATATAAATGGCCTCCCTCCACCTGTTAAACCATTCATTCCTGTTTTGGGGGTCGTCTCATTGTTGCCCCCCTAGTGCACCAAAGCAGCTGAAAGTGATGAACAAGCCCCTCTGCTACATCACTGACCAGATCAATAGCCCACAAGGATCATTAACTTGATGCTCTACTCGGATTAAAAAGAAGTCCTTTCCCTTTTTTTATATATACATATACAGTATATCCTTTTTATCACCAGGCCCCTATCTCCTGATCTTTTTCATATAACATCTTGTTATTTCACTGACACAGAACCTAAGCTTGAGAAACATTAACTATCCTGCTCATGTCACGAGGCTCTCCTGTTTATATACACTGTGGTCCCTTGAATTTTCAAATTTTTTAATCTTTTGCTCTTGTTCTTTTTCTTTCAGATTTGGCTTTATTTATCATTGTTCTGGAAATCCTCTACACTGTTCATTTTTAAATATTATTACTGTGGACTTACGTGGAGTTCTTGCTTGTTGTTTGAGCCTTTGATTTAATAAAATCAAAGGTGACAATTAAGAGTTTCATTCTTTGAGTCAAGGGATTTCCACAGTTCATCCCTCTGTAGTGAAACGGAGTCAGGAATATGACAAACAAGGCTTGGGGCCTCCAAAAAGCACCATAAGGCAGATCAGGAGGTTTGCTGGCCAAACCCAAAGAGACTCACTCCATACAAGCCTGCCTTAGAAAAATACATGCAGGCTTAGGCCTGGCTAGGCCTAATGTGGGGGAAAGTAAACTAAGAGTTCAAAATATAAAGAAATGTCCAAAATATTTGATTATTAAAATGTTAAAACTGATTGATTGATTGATTGATTGCTTTGAGTGATTTGAGTGACTTGAAAGAGAGGGGAATACCACAAACCCCTGGCTTATGAACAGAAGGGCACCAAAGAATCTTTATAAATAAAGGAATACGTTAGCAAAAACTGAAAGAAAAATGCTCAAAAGATCTACAAAAATGAGATGCCTAAAAAAGGAAAGCACAGCAAACATGCTGCAATACATAATCCAGTGGAGCAAAATAGTATGAATGCTGTGTAACATGAACGGGTGTCACAGCCAG
This sequence comes from Erpetoichthys calabaricus, assembly GCF_900747795.2. NCBI lineage: Eukaryota > Metazoa > Chordata > Cladistia > Polypteriformes > Polypteridae > Erpetoichthys > Erpetoichthys calabaricus. The sequence continues at coordinate 4,889,397 of NC_041399.2, forward strand.
GACCGAAGATGGTTTCTGGCCAGGAAAGGAGGCCACAGTGGAATGACGGGGGGCTTTCAGGAGACTGAATGCAGAATTCCAAGGACAGGCCAGAATGGACAAAGTGGACTTCTCTAATGAACAGTGCCAGAAGATGGAGGAAGCAAACAGGAAATGTCACGGGCGAGAACTCTACACCCACGTAAAGAGTGTAAAGTCAACACTCAAGGCCCAGAAGGTGAGAGTTCATGGGAGTGAGGGCCAGGAATTACAAAATCAGCAAGCAATGGAAGGACAAGGGGGTATCTGCCTCCCAAAGTCATAATCCACCCCCCACTCCCACCCCAGTCATACACATGGTGGCAGCATCCCACAGTTGGGACATCCATAGGATTATGTGCAGGGCAGGCTGGGAATTGCAGTCCCATAGGACAGCCCCCCAATTTGGGGTTTTTAATTACCGCCAAAGGGAGCTGCAGGGGATCATTATAACCTCTTTACAGAACCTCGGCATTACCCGGAAGTATGTCCAGTGTGTAATGCTGTGTGGCACTGGACTTACTTCCAGGTCTGGCATATAAAACAAGCCAAGTTACCTGCAAGGGCATTCAGAGTCGGAAGGAGTGTGGGCTAGTCTTCAAGGAAGGAGCAGACAGAGGAAAAAGATTTGTTCTTGTGTTGTGTTATTGCAGAAGAGAACGTGGAGAACAGTGGAGATACCGAAGGAGTCGGAAAGAGAGTGGACGAGGCTTCAAGGGAAGTGAGGAAGAAGAGAAAGTGGAGAATGGTGGAGGTACATAAAGAAGATCTGGTGTTTGAACCCAGGAGAGTGTTGTGTAGTTGTGTCTGGAGATTTGTGGGTACTGCTACACCCTCTGGTGGTCACAGTACTCAGAACATAAAAGAACAAAACTTGCAACAGCTCAATGACTCCAAAGCACAAAGCAGAGACAACACCAAAGTGGCTCAGGGACGATTTTGAGTGACCCAAGCTGAACATCGCTGGAGAGACCTGAACACGGCCATTCACTGATGTGTCTCCATCCAGCCCAGCAGAGCTTGAAGGGACCCGAAGAAAAGAACGTCAGGAAATCCTCACATCCGGATAGGAGAAGTCCCAGAAAGACTCCAGGCTGAAATCGCTTCCAAAGATGTCTGAATACTCTACGTGTCATTGGGATATTTCCATCTTTTCATTTTTTAGTACAATCCTGTGTCCGCTTTGTCATTCTGAGTGTTGCTTGATGAGAGAGAAAGAAAAAAAAATGAATTGAAATGATTTTAGCACGAGGCGGCAACATAACAAAACGTGAAAAAAGTGAAGGGGTCTGCGTACTTTCTGTAAGCGCTGTAAACCGGCGACAGTCCGTCAGCTTAGTTAATGCGCCTTGAAGCTCCCAGCTTCAGGTTTCTCTTCTCTCTGCCATAATTTCTCCTCTCCTGCTGCCTGTTGTCGTCTCACCTGCAGCGTCGCGACGGGTCAGGACGTACTCAAACAATGACATGAATCTTGGCCTTATTGGTTTTTTCCCCACAGCAGATGTTGACTCTCAGGGTTCTTCACAACAAGGCGAATCAGAGGTGAATCACACAGATGGCCATCTGTGCTAAAGTTCTGTGTGTGCCAGGCTGTTCAGCTGAGCCTCTTAGATGCAAGCCGTTCAAGGAAAGAAAGAAAGAAAGAAAGAAAGAAAGAAAGAAAGAAAGAAAGAAAGAAAGAAAGAAAGAAAGAAAGAAAGAAAGAAAGAATTCAGCATAAACTTGGATGTATTTAATAAAAGGGTGACATGGAGATAAACCCTGCTCTGCTCGGCACCCAAATCCTGTACCCCACATTCTTCCGGCTTACGTCTGGAGTTGTCTTTTGGTTTCCCCCCCACGTTCTCAGTGACATGAAAGGTTAGTCAGTTGATGATCAGACCCTCCTGGTTCTGCACATCATGCTGCCCAGTTTAACTCCAGTCCTCCTTGACCCCTGACTTGGTAATGCTCTAATTGTGGTAAAGGGATGCCAGCTAAGGAAGAGCATTGCAGGCAGCCTACCAAGGCATAGTAGAACATACAGTACGTTTACAGACAGTGCCACAGACGTGATTGCTCCAGGAGCATTGAAATAGAAACAAGGAAATGGGGGGTAACATAATCATTTTATCAGATGTTGCTAGGGTCATCCTCAATGGGATCCGTGATCACCTGCTCACCTACCAGTCTGGTTTTACACCTAAGAAGTCCTCCATCGACCACATCCTGGCACTGAGGGTTGTCATGGAGCACAAACACGCATAACGGCAGTGTTTCTTTGCAGCCTTTGTTGATTTTTGTAAAGCTTTAGACTCAGTTCATTCATCCTGAGACTTCACAGGATCTCCGTGAAGGTTGCTGGATATCATGGCCGGCCTTTACACTGGTACTGTGAGTGGAGGCAGACCCTCTGTGTTTTTCCCAGTTGATTCTGGGGTCCGTCAGAGGTGTGTTCTGCTCCTACTCTGTTCAGTGCTGGCATGGACTGGGTGTTGGGCAAGGTCGTGGGGTCCAGCGGCTGGGGGGCATCTGTTGGTGAAGAGAGATTCACTGATCTTGACTTTGCTGACGATGCTGTGATCTTGGTGGAGTCAATCAAGGCTCTGATCAGGGTGCTCGAGAGACTGAGTGAGGAGTCTGAGGGTCTGGGCTTGCGAGGGTCCTGATAAACACCAAGAGCCAGGCCTTTAATGACCTCTTGGGCAGAACAGTGTGTCTGTTTGCTGAGAGAGTCAAGAGTCAAGTCGAGAGGCTTACTTACATCGGCAGTGACATTCATGTCTCTGGTGACTCTTCCTATGAAGTCAGTAGATGGATTGGGAGAGCATAGCGGTCACTGGAAAGGGGTGTGTGGCACTCCCAATATCTTCAAAAGGACAAAGGTCCAAGTCTTCAGAGACCTGGTGCTCCCTGCTTGCGAGACATGGACGCTGTCCAGTGACCTGAGACGAAGACTGGACTGCGTCTCTTTGGCGAATCCTTGGGTACCGCTGGTTTGACTTTGATATTGAGAGAAGGGTGCTAAGGATAGAGCTGCCAGGTAGGAGGAGAAGAGGAAGGCCTAAGAGGAGGTTTATGGATGTGGTGAGAGAGGACATGCAGGTAATGGGTGTGACAGAACAAGATGACGAGGACAGGAAGATATGGAAGAAGATGATCTGTTGTGGGGCGGCACGGTGGCGCAGTGGTAGCGCTGCTGCCTCGCACTTAGGAGACCCGGGTTCGCTTCCCGGGTCCTCCCTGCGTGGAGTTTGCATGTTCTCCCCGTGTCTGCTTGGGTTTCCTCCGGACACTCTGGTTTCCTCCCACAGTCCAAAGACATGCAGGTTAGGTGGATTGGCGATTCTAAATTGGCCCTAGTGTGTGCTTGGTGTGTGGGTGTGTTTGTATGTGTCCTGCGGTGGGTTGGCACCCTGTCCGGGATTGGTTCCTGCCTTGTGCCCTGTGTTGGCTGGGATTGGCTCCAGCAGACCTCCGTGACCCTGTGTTCGGATTCAGCGGGTTGGATAATGGATGGATGATCTGTTGTGGCAACCCCTAATTGGAGCAGCCGAAAGAAGAAGAAGAAGAACAATGCCAACATTTATTTCTATAGCACATTTTCATACAAATGCTGGAGCTCAAAGTGCTTTACCGGATGAAGAAAGAGAAAAAAAAGACAAAATATCTAAGAAAACAAAATCAGGCAACACTAATTAACATAGAATAATAGTAAGGTCCGATGGCCAGGGTGGACAGAAAAACCAAAAAAAAAAAAAAACTCCAGATGGCTGGAGAAAAAAAAAATCTGCAGGGGGTCTGAGGCCACGAGACCACCCAACTCCCTCTAGGCATTCTACCTGACATCAATGACCTCAATCAGTCCTCATGATATTTAGCATTCACATGGAAGAACCTGATGATGATGGCAGTCATGTGGACTTCTGGCCTTTAATCCATCAATGTAGGGACATCACGGTACTTTGGTCAGGTGGTGGGGTCGCAGATCAACACCACAGAAAACCAGAAAAAGAGCAGCAGAGAAAGTAGGATTTAATACGGATTATGGAGCCACCAAGAATGATACTGCTAATTAATTGAATATACAGAATATCAGGATTAAACTAAGATGAAGCTCTGAGAAAGCCATGTTACAGTAATGAGTTTTAGCAGTTTTTTAAAGTGCTCCACCATATTAGCCTGGCGACTTTCCATCGGTAAACACGTATTGCAGATTTGAGGTGCATAACAGCAGAAGGCCGCCTCACCACTTCTCTTGGAATTCTAAGATGATCCGTTGAGGCAACCCCTAACAGGATCAGACAAAAGATGAAGATTATATCTGTATTTTAAAAGGGTGGGATAAAAGGCTTCAGATGTTTGGCGGTGTGAACGGTGAGGGCATCTGACGGCCTCTGTGAAACGCTCGGAAACGTGAAGTAATTACCGTGAATCGTCATCCGATGGAGCCAATGGGATGGCAGAGGTTGAACAGCAATTGTTTCATTCTTGTAAGTGCAGCTATCACCAGTGGAGTGGTGCGAGCATATTCCATATCAGTTGAAACTCGGTAACCCGCGTTCACTGAGCCGGCGATATCATATCATGAGATGCACATACAGAAATAAAAACGTTGCAAAAAGATAACGTTGGCTCTGTTAGTAATTTTAATTCAGAGCTACCAGACCGTCCACGCATCATAAGACACGCCATGCAATACTATATTATATAAATTTAATTACAGCTGCGCGGAATTTCAGTGTGATTGACGTCAAGCTTGAGTGTAGTACAGACACGTCACTCGATCAGCTTGGAGAAGCAAAATTATCATAGTACGGAGCTAGGGGGGCCAAGGGGCTCAGCCATAATTGTCAGAGGCCCAAGATGTTCTGGTGGCAGTAAAAACAGCGTGAAAAGACGCAGTCCTGAGCGTTACATGGGCAACGGTAAAACCGCATCTTCTCCTCTCACCTGTAGGCGCGCCAAGTAATAATGGAGTCTCGTGAAATAACATTTTTCAGCAACCTGGGTGTTGCAGTGACGATGAAGTGAATCTTCCTGCAGTCACCGAAACTGAAACAGACAGCGAAACGGAATCCGAAAGTGACGCTCGCTCGCTCAATCGGTATTTGCTTCAGTAAAACATAGAATGTTTTTTTTTTAAGCCAAAACATGCAACACTTTTTACACGTTTTTTCGAGAAAAAAATATAACATTAACGTTTGTTTTTGCTCCACTGATCATTTGCAAGAACTGAACGGGTTTAATAATTTCCGGTAATAAAAAAGCAAAGACGTCTGACCCTTGGCACTACGTGTTATAGTCCGCTATGGCAAAGCCTTTAAAATGTGAGTTTCTGTCGTCCACACATGCTGTACGTTTTTACAGAAGATTGGCCATTCTTGCAAGACATCAGAATCAGTATCTGCCCAGGCCTCAGTAATACCCACCATCGGATCGAAAAGTAAATCAGCAGCATCGCCCATCACTAACATGAACCACTCTGCCATGCTAAGGCACTGACTCAGTGGAGGGGACCGGTGACAGGATCATTCAGAATGATGACAAGGTGACGTCACCATTGCACTGATCTTTATATTTAATACGCTACTGTGGCTGTCCGTTTGTGTGTCCAGGATTTTAAACCGCCTGTAGCTCACAAACCTTTTGAACTATTGACCTGAAATTTGGTTCACATATACTACGTGACGTCTACTATCCACTTTTGGGGTGATGATTGACCTCCAAGCTTATTCCTCTTTATATTTTTATTTTGTTTTATTGTAGAATCAACCCTACATGCATATGGGTGCCATTCTCATTCCTACCACCTTCGCTATCACTTCCCCTACCTCTTAATAATAATAGTTAATAATAATTCTTTGCATTTATATAGCGCTTTTCTCATTACTCAAAGCGCTCAGAAATTGCAGGTTAAGGGCCTTGCTCAAGAGCCCAACAGAGCAGAGTCCCTAGTGGCATTTACGGGATTCGAACCGGCAACCTTCCGATTGCCAGTGCAGATCCCGAGCCTCAGAGCCACCACTCCACCCACTCTTTGTATCTTAAATCATTCTTGAGGCAGATTGAAGACTTACGTGCCAACTTACGTGAAAAATTACGAAAAACGGACTATGTAATTGCAACACAAACACTGACTTAATCAGTTTTAACGCGAAAAGATGCTGACGGAAGAAGAGAAGAAGCGGGCCGCTAGGGTGGAGAACAGAAGAGCTGCTCAGCTAGCAGTAAGTGCATCAACATCTGAGCAAATGAATGCTAAATGTACAGCGAAAGAAAGAGGAGGAAAACTAGGAATGATCAAGTCAAGTGTATTCAATGCACGGTATCGGGCAGTGCGCCATTACTGGTATTAAATATTCTTCCTAAACACATGTACACTCTGTGGTCAAAAGTTTGTGGACACCTGGCCACCACTCAAACTGCATATGAGCTTCTTGAAGATCCCATTCCTGAATATGGAGTCGGCTCCCCTGTGTATGGAGCGTGCGCAGCTTTACTTTCACACATGGCGCCTGGCGGGTCCGAGCGCCCACCCGCTATCATCAGAGTTAGGCGACCATTTTCCACCTCACGCCCCTTAACTTTCATAAGTGATGTCCCACAAATGACGGGGCCACCTATGTCACAGAATGTGAATTTCCCCTTGGGATTAATAAAGTATATATCTATCTATCTTCTATCTATCTAAACTACATTTGATGCACCCGTCGACAATGAAACCCCTTTAGAGAAGTGCCCCCGTACTTTTAGTCATTCAGATTCAAGTGAAGTGAACTCAGAAGCGTGACACTGGGACCACCACTTAGAGCCATATGGTGAGGCCACTTATGGTGTCCACTCAGCCTCTGTTTGTTGTGTCCCCGTGTCCATCTCGCCTTTCTGTTCATTCTGCAGACAGATGCTCTTTTTGTCACCTTTAGGCCCCTCATTGTCTCATTCAATTGCCTCTGATGAAATGTTTTGGCCTCAGCGACGCAGTAATGTTTGTTTTTTTCCCTTAATGAGAAAGAATATGCGTCCTGTTCAGGGTCCATTGTCCTCATCGAGCACGGCAGAGCAAATCAAATTATTGGAGAGTGCATTGCCATCAAGAGCCGCCCGATTAAGTGAACGCAGCACACTGCCAAGAAGTGCGGCGGGGAGGCAGTGAATAAATAATCACACAGGCTTTTAGGCTTATGACTGTAATATCTTATGTTAGATGGCTTTTATAGACAATAAGTGCCACTCTCTCCTCTACCTCGGAGAGATCATCGTTATTAAAGCCAACAGATTTATTCGCACAATAAGACACGGACTGCCCAGCTGCAGAGACCCCACACACAAATTGTATTTCACTGTCAGTCATTTTGCTAACCACTTTTCAAAGGAGGATGATACATTGCTTTAACTCGACACTTCTTCTGCTAAGGTGGCTCTCTTTTCGTGTCTCCAAACCCAGGAAAGACTCCAGTGAGGGCCCACAGAACTTGCCCATCTAAAACCAACATCCACCCTATGATCGTGAAGTTTGGGACATTCAGTGTTGTGCAAGTTCACATGGTTTCAAATGAATACATTAACGTTCATTGGTCACCATTTCAGCTTTTGAACTCGTTCACGTTCAGTTCATTTTGAGAATAAATGACCCCTGAGTTTACTTTTTTCAATTTTGCACGCCTTAGATAGATAGATAGATAGATAGATAGATAGATAGATAGATAGATAGATAGATAGATAGATAGATAGATAGATAGAAATGAAAGCAGGCCCAGCCTTTGGCATAGGCGACGTAGGCGACCGCCTAGGGCCCCGGCGTCCGGGGGAACCCGGATCGACTCCTTGGTCTAATTTTCACGCATTTCGCAGAGCTTCCAGGGGGCCCCTGGACCCCCCTTTCGCCTAGGGCCCCATAATACCTAAGACCGGGCCTGATGAAAGGCACTATATAATAGATAGATAGATAGATAGATAGATAGATAGATAGATAGATAGATAGATAGATAGATAGATAGATAGATAGATAGATACTTTATTAATCCCAAGGGGAAATTCACATAGCCTTATATTAGGCTATGACAGTGTTCTTGAATAAAATACAATAATTATGAAGACTTTTTTATTTAAATACACTTTATTGAGTTAGACCCAGTGTGATGGGCGGCCATGGCCACTGCCTGGCTGGGATGCCAGCAGAGTGAAAGAACCAGGAGAGAGGGCATTGGTGAGGCAATACCTCCCCTGGGACACTAGAGGGCAGCCCTCCTGGGTGGCTGTGGCATCACAGATTCCCGCAGGGCATGTCGGGAACTGGAGTTTGGTGAAGCCCTGTTGGGTTTCCGTGCGGGCCGCCAGGGGGAGCTGCAGAGCCCTATAGAGGACCTATGGGAGTGATTCCAGGTAACAGTGATGAGCCACCAGGAACACTCCTGGGACCTGAATAAGAGGAGCCACCTCACTCCATTGAAGGGCCAGAGTCGGGTGGAAGGGGACAGCGCTCGCAGGAGAGGAGTGGAGGCGGTGAAGAAAAGGCAATAGAGAGAGAAGAAAAAGATGGTGAGCTTTTATTGTGGTGGTTTGTGCACTGTGTGTACTGTGCTGTGTATCTGTGGACATCAGGTGTCGTGTCTGTCTGTGTCCGTAGCATCTTTCACACCAGCAACTTCTTCTTCTTTCAGCTGCTCCCATCAGGGGTCGCCACAGTGGATCATCTTGTTCCATATCTTTCCATATAAACCTTCTCTTAGGCCTTCCTCTTCTCCTCTTCCCTGGCAGCTCTATCCTTAGCACCCTTCGCTCATTATACTCATCCTCTGCACATGTCCACACCAATGCAATCTCACCTCTCTGACTTTGTCTCCCAACCGTCCAACTTGAGCTGACCCTCTAATGTCCTCATTTCTTTTTTTTTTTTTTAATATTTTTATTTTATTAATTTTCATTGTAATCATTCCATACAAACAGATCAATTTATAACCCAACAAATTTGAAGACTAATCAAACCCCACCCCTGAGAAGGAGAGCTTAGGTAAAGGAAAATTGCTTTAGGCTTTTTAATAAGGCAACATTAAACAAAATAAAGGCAGAAGTAAATATCTATGTAAATAAGAGATGGAGAAGGGAGTTAAATGCAATAATAGTTATTTCTCTTATTCTAAAATAATATTGATTAAATACTGCCATGTTTTGAAAAAATGTTGTACAGATCCTCTAACTGAAAATTTGATTTTTTCCAATTTCAAATAATATAAAACATCGGTTTCCCACTGATTTATAAGAGGAGAATTAGGATTCTTCCAATTTAACAAAATAAGTCTGCGTGCCAAGAGTGTAGTGAATGCAATCACCGTTTGCTTGTCCTTATCCAATTCAAGTCCATCTGGAAGGACACCAAACACAGCTGTTAGTGGGTTAGGAGGGATTGTGATACTAAGGCTGTCTGAGAGGCACTTAAAAATTTTTGTCGAAAATGATGTTAGTTTGGTGCAGGCCCAAAACATGTGACCCAGTGAGGCAGGAGCTTGGTTGCAGAGCTCGCAGGTTGGATCCTGGCCTGGAAACATTTTGGACAGTTTTAAGCGAGACAGATGAGCTCGATATATAATTTTGAGTTGAATAATTCTATGCTTTGCGCATATAGAACTCGAGTGAATTCTCTGCTTTGCTACCTTCCACTCCTTTTCTGATATATTGATTAAGAGATCTTCTTCCCAATGTCCTCTTGGATCTTTGAAAGGTAGGGACTCTAATAAGATTTTATATATTGCGGAAATAGTGTTTGTTTCCTCGGAATTGAGCAGTATTTTTTCCAGCATTGTGGAGGGTGCAAGGTGGGGGAAATCGGGCAATTTCTGTTTAACAAAATTTCTAATTTGAAGATAGTAAAAGAAATGTGTAGCTGGGAGGTTAAATTTTGAACGTAATTGTTCAAAAGATGTAAATATGTTGTCTATATAAAGATCTCTGAGCATTTTAATCCCAAAACTTTTCCAGGTATTAAAAACTGGATATACTTGCGAAGGTTGAAAGAGGTGGTTCTCTTGCAGAGGTGCCACTGATAAAAGATTTTCCATCTTAAAATGCTTCCTAATTTGGTTCCATATTCTGAGTGAGTAAAGCACAATTGGGTTATTAGTATATTTGCGATGACTTGCATTTATTGGAGAGCAGAGCAGGGAGTATAAAGAAGTACTACAGGATTTTATTTCTATTGCGGACCAAGCCTGTGTATGTTCATTTTTTTGTGTCCAGGTTTTTATGGCTTGTATGTTTGCTGCCCAGTAATAAAACTGAAATTAGGTAGTGCCATGCCACCTTCTGCCTGAGGTCTTTGTAGGGTCGCTCTTCAGATATGTGGGTGTTTTGAGTTCCAAATGAATGAGGTTATTATTGAATCTAACTGTTTAAAAAATGATTTATTGATATATATTGAAATGTTTTGAAATAAAAAGAGAAGTTTAGGAAGGATATTCATCTTAACAATGTTAATTCTTCCGGCTAGAGTGAGATGAAGGGTTGACCATCTATGCAAGTCTTGCTTAATTTTTTCCATACAGACGCCAAAATTTTGTTGATAAAGAGCTTTATGTTTACTTGTGATCTTTACCCCTAGGTATTTAAACTGATCTGTTATGGTAAAAGGTATGGTGTCTAATCTAATATTATATGCTTGTGAATTCACTGGAAAGAGTATACTTTTATTCAGATTAATTCTAAGACCAGATATCTTTTGAAATTCTGTTAGTGCTGTTAAAACAACAGGGACAGTGTTTTCTGGGTCCGATATATATAAGACCATATCATCTGCATATAGAGAAATTTTCTGTTCCAGTCCTTCTCTGACAATCCCCTTTATCTGATAAGAATTTCGGCAGTGAACCGCCAGTGGTTCAATAGCGATTGCAAACAACAGTGGCGACAAGGGACATCCTTGTCTGGTACCACGTTCTAGTTTAAAGTAGTCTGAGCAAATGTTATTAATACAAACTGAAGCTTCTGGATTGGTATACAGTAGTTTGATCCAAGCACAAATATTCGGGCCAAACCCAAATTTCTCCAATGCAGTGAAAAGGTAATTCCATTCGATCATGTCAAATGTCTTTTCTGCGTCTAATGATAGTAATATCTCTGGGGTGTTTGATTTTGCTGGTGAATATATAACATTAAACAAGCGTTGGAGATTTGAAGATAGGTGTCGGCCTTTAATAAATCCAGTTTGATCTTGTGATATTACCGAGGGCAGCACTTTCTCCATCCTTCTAGCTAGGATTTTTGAGAGTATCTTAACATCATTATTCAGGAGTGAAATTGGTCTATATGATGCACATTGTAACAAGTCCTTATTTTGTTTAGGAAAGACGGTGATTAATGCTTGTCGAAATGTTTGAGGTAGTATTTGGTTGTCTCTAGCTTCTGTAAATGTTGCCAATAAGAGTGGAGCTAGCTGAGTGGAGAATTTCTTATAAAACTCTACGGGGTAACCATCAGGGCCTGATGATTTCCCGCTTTGTAGTGACTTTATAGCGTCTAGTAATTCTGTTAGCGTTAGAGGTTTATCCAGTTCCTCAGCACTTAAAGCATCTATTTGTGGTATTTGTGAATTATCCAGAAATGCATTGGATTGTGTGTTGTCTTCTTTGGGCTCAGTGGAATATAAAGACTTATAGTAATCTCTAAATGTGTACATTATTTTATTATGGTCGATGATTTCTTCTCCATTCTTGTTGGTGATTACTGGTATTGCATTGTGAACTTCTTGTTTATGAATTTGTTGAGCTAAAAGCTTATTAGCTTTTTCTCCGTGTTCATAGTAATGCTGTCTAGACTTATAAATAAGTTGTTCAGTTTCTTTAGTTGTTAAGATGTTAAGTTCTGTATGTAGGGCCTGCCTTTTCCTGTAAAGAGCTTCACTTGGACGCCTGGCTTGTTCTTCATCTATTCTAGTAATTTCATTTCTTAGCTCTGACACTTTCTTGGTTTCTAATTTATTTCTGTGGGAAAGATATGAAATAATCTGTCCTCTTAAGAAGGCCTTTAGAGTTTCCCAGAGTGTTCCTGCAGAAACCTCTGTGGACGTGTTTGTCTCTAGGAAGAAGCTGATTTGTTTGGATATAAATTCTGTGCAGTTCTCGTCTGCCAATAAAAGAGGGTTAAGACGCCATCTACGAGGTGAGTGTGAGGGGCTTAATGATTTTAGCTCCAAGACTAGAGGGGCATGGTCAGAGATAACAATTGTGTCATATTTGCATGATTTAATTGTAGGCAGGAAATTATTATCTATAAAAAAATAATCAATTCTTGAGTAGCTATAATGCACTGGTGAGTAGAACGAATATGTTCTTGAGTTTGGGTTAAGAAACCTCCAGGGGTCTGACAAGTTGTGATCATTCAAAAACTGTGTAATTATCTTTGCAGTATTAGATGTCGTCCCCCCTGTCACAGGAGTCCTATCTAAGAGTGGATTTAAAACACAATTAAAATCCCCAGCCATTATAATTTTATGAGTGTTCACATTGGGAATGGATGCAAGTAGATTTTGCATGAATTCCTTATCATCAACATTGGGTGCATGTCCTCATTTCTAATCCTGTCCATCCTCATCACACCCAATGCAAATCTTAGCATCTTTAACTCTGCCACCTCCAGCTCTGTCTCCTGTGCCACCGTCTCCAGCCCATATAACACAGCTGGTCTCACTACCGTCTTGTAGACCTTCCCTTTCACTCTTGCTGGTACCCGTCTGTCACAAATCACTTCTGACACTCTTCTCCACCCATTCCATCCTGCCTGCACTCTCTTCTTCTCCTCTCTTCCACAACCCCGTTACTCTGTACTGTTGATCCCAAGTATTTAAACTCTTCCACCTTCGCCAACTCTACTCCCTGTGGTCGGGTCCCATGCCCCTTCTACGTATGTTCCGGGGAGCAACCATGGGCTGCTCAGTACCTTCCCCAGGATGCTTGGTGGCAGCCTCCCTGGCTGACGATGGTGCCTCAGTTTCCCGCAGGGCTCCATGGGAGATGGAGTTCTCCACAAGCCTGTTGGGATCTGGGGTGGCCACCAGGGGGTGCTGCATGGGTCCCTGAGCCTACGTGGACGACTCTGCAGCCCCGCCCGGAAGTGCAATCGGAAACAGGTGATCAAGCACCTGGAGCAGTTCCGGGTGGGCTGTAAAAGGGGCCAGTAACCACCACTCAACGACCAGAGTCGGGAGGAGGAGGATGAAGCTTGACGGGAGGAGTGGTGGTGCCAGAAGAGAAAGTGTATTGGGTTACCGTGAGTGCTTTTGGGACTGTGTTGTGGCTGGAGGGATTACGGGGAAGACGTGCCCTTCAACTGAATTAAAATAAAGTCTTTTGTGTGTTTTACACGTGCCTCAGTGTGAGTCTGTGCCAGGTCAGGTTCAATATAGCGTCTTTATATCACATTCCTCCCTCTCATTCACACACATGTATTCTATCTTGGTGGTCCCTCTGACCTTCATTCCTCTTCTCCTCATATCTCCAACTTTCCAGGGTCTCCTCAACCTGCTCCCTACTCTCGCTACAGATCACAATGTCATCAGCAGACATCACAGTTCATGGGAACTTCTGTCTAATCTCGTCTGTCACCATTGCAAATAAGAAAGGGGCGCAGAGCCGATCCCTGATGTAATCCCACCTCCGTCACTCCCACCGCAGACCTCACCACGGTCACGCTTCCCTCGTACATATCCTGTACAACTCTTACGTACTTCTCTGCCACTCCCGACTTCCTCATACAATACCACAGCACCCTTCTTGTCACCCTGTCATATGCTTTCTCCAGGTCCACAAAGACGCAATGCAACTCCTTCTGGCCTTCTCTCTACTTCTCCATCAACACCCTCAGAGCAAGCATCACATCTGTGGTGCTCTTTCTTGGCATGAAACCATCCTGCTGCTCACTGATCATCACCTCCTTTCTTAACCGAGCTTCCACTACTTTTTCCCATAACACCAGCAATAAACATGCATTGTCACACATGTGCGAATAGAAGGAAGCTGTGTGGACCGTGAGAAGGTAATTCCACACCAGGCCAGGGGGTGGTGGGGTGCACTAAATTTTCCTGTTTCCTCTGCAGACCAAATATGGGAAAACCTGCCTGATTTCTCTGCAAAGACATCACTTCTGGTTCCGACACCACAAAAGACATCACTTCCGGTTCCAACGCACTGAAAGATGTAACTTCCGGTTCCAGCACTATCTCGAGTCATCATTTCCAGTCCCAGCATCCAAGATGATATCATTTCCAGGACCTGGTCGATAAAGACACCATTTTAACTCAATGAATCAGTTCAACTTGATAACTCGACCTGTGCACTTCAGTGCTAATCTAAACTTTTGCAGCCAGGTATAATATATGGGTGGCTGCCCCAAAAAAATCGAACAAAATAATTATTGACAGCAGTCTGTCGCTGAAGCTGCTCCTCTGTCTGGAGATGATCCTGTTCAGTGGATGCAGTGGATTCTCCATGATTGACAGGAGTCTGCTCAGCGCCCGTCGCTCTGCCACGGCTGTCAAACTGTCCAGCTCCGTGCCTGCAACAGAGCCTGCCATCCTCACCAGTTTGTACAGGAGTGAGATGTCCCTCTTCTTTATGGTGACTCCCCAGCACACCACCGCGTAGAAGAGGGCACTCGCCACAACCGTCTGATAGAACATCTGTAGCATCTTATTGCAGATGTTGAAGGACGCCAGCCTTCTAAGGAAGTATAGTCGGCTCTGTCCTCTCTTACACAGAGCATCAGTATTGGCAGTCCAGTCCAGTTTATCATCCAGCTGCACTCCCAGGTATTTATAGGTCTGCACCATCTGCACACAGTCACCTCTGATGATCACAGGGTCCAGGAGGGGTCTGGGCCTCCTAAAATCCACCACCAGCTCCTTGGTTTTGCTGGTGTTCAGGTGTAGGTGGTTTGAGTCGCACCATTTAACAAAGTCCTTGATGAGGTTCCTATACTCCTCCTCCTGCCCACTCCTGATGCAGCCCACAATAGCAGTGTCATCAGTGAACTTTTGCACGTGGCAGGACTCCGAGTTGTATTGGAAGTCCGATGTATATAGGCTGAATAGGACCGGAGAAAGTACAGTCCCCTGTGGCGCTCCTGTGCTGCTGACCACAATGTCAGACCTGCAGTTCCCGAGACGCACATACTGAGGTCTGTCTGGAAGATAGACCACGATCCATGCCACCAGGTATGAATCTACTCCCATCTCTGTCAGCTTGTCCCTAAGGAGCAGAGGTTGGATGGTGTTGAAGGCGCTAGAGAAGTCTAGAAACATAATTCTTACAGCACCATAGCCTCTGTCCAAGTGGGAGAGGGATCAGTGTAGCATATAGATGATGGCATCCTCTGCTCCCACCTCAGGTTATTCAATGTTTTTACATTTAGTTTACTATTACACTGTGTATTCTATGGTGTAATGAACTATTTTTGTGCTTAAAAATATTAAAATAAAATATTTACATACAGTTCATATGGTCTGGAACAGATTAATCGTATTTACATACAATCTTATGGGGAAATTATGTTCAGGTCATGTCCAGAATTCTGAAATGAACTAGGGTCATGACCAGAGGTACCACTGTAATCAATAAAATAAACATCAATACAATTAAATGATATAAAATTAAACAAAACAGACATGAAAACAACTGTGAACAACAGCCAAGGAGGAAAACGCTGGCTGAAACGTGACAAGTGACTTTGGAAGGAACAATGACCAATTTCATCTTGTGACCGGTTCCACTCACAGAAATAAGAAGCTGGACCTGTTCCACTCAAATATGACAGATGTCTTTTTTTACCAAGAAGACGTGATTCAGCAGCGTTTGTTTGTCTGCTTATATCCCTTCAGCGATAGCCAAAATTTACAGACTCAAAGCAAATGAATGTTTTTATTATATTATGGTAATAATAATAGCAGCTCACTACTCAAAACGAGGAGCAGCCGGACTTGAATCCGCAACCTTTCTGTTATAAGGCAGCCGTTCTCACCTCTGCACCATCCAAGAACAACAACAACAGCAATATTTATTTCCAGAGCACATTTCCATACAAATGGTGTAGCTCAAAGTGCTTAACAAGATGAATAAAGAAAAGTTTCTCTATTATATAAAAAAAATCCTGGGATGAGATGAGATTTTTTTCCAAGTCCCGCGAGACTTTGGCCATGAGATTTTTTTCAAGTCCCGCCCCCCTCTCAACCATTTTCAACCACACCCACAGCCTTCTCAGCTCTCATTCGTGTGAATGCTTTTGTCAGACACAGTTCCTGCGCTCTCGGCTCTTATATCTTTTTACTCTTTTCTTACTTTAAGTTCCCAATTAACAATGACATATTATGTCCAAATCTTATTGATGAATTTCATCACAAAGAAAAAATGAGTATGCAGTCAATCCTAGCACGGAGAAATGATGAAGTCAAATAAATTAATGCCAAAAATGTCGATCAGTTACAGGGCAAATTGGTTCAATGCGTATCAATAGACTCTGCTGAAACAGTTGGTGGTGATGGTGCGGAAGATGAAAACATCAACTTACAATATCACAAAGAATATCTACAACCGTTAACACCGTCTGGTCTTCCAACTCTCGAAATACTGCTGAAAGAAGGATGTATCCAAGAAAGGTCATGTAGTCCATCTTCACTAATGACATGAGACACCAAAGGAGATCTTGATATGCCATTCGTATTCAAACGTTTACAGTTTCCCATTAGAAGAGCTTTTGCTATGAAAATTAACAAATCACAAGGACAAACATTCAAAAAAGCCGTTTTATTTAATAGAGAGAAAGAAATTAAATTCACTCACAAGCAGTTATATGTTGCGTTGTCACGATGAAAGTCCAAACACAGAATCAAAATTCAATGCGATATTGATGAAAATTTAATTCAAAAAATTGTTTTTATTGAAGTTTTACAGTAAAAGTGTAACATTAAAAAGTATTTGCAAGTTAATTTCAAAGCCAAACAGAACAAAATCATATAACGGAATGAATACCTCTAATGCAACATGAAACATAATTTACTTTCAATTTATTACGTTTTACTATTTTTTAACTATGGTTAATTACTTGCTGTAATGTACAACAGTTAGTTCTATTATGCATATGTGACAATTCCCATGAAAATAACAATCTGTTTAAATTGGACATCCACATCCCCATATGCGAGTGGCAGAACCACAAAGATGGCAAGAAGAGGAGAATTTTTAAAAAAAATAGAAATATAAAAATAATATTAGGCAATATTAAATAAATAATAAAGTAAGGTCTATGGCTGATATCAACGTTCTGTCGATTGACATTTGAGTTTAGGTTTTTAATTCATTGACAGCAACATTTTTCTTTTGATTATATTTTTAACCCTTAAACTGCCACATACTTGGGGGGGTGACACAGCCTGTCACTCAGCACTTCAAGAGACTTGCTTATTATCGGCACAAACAACGTACAGTGTTTTAATGATATCTCAGACCTAAATATTACTTTTGGTCTCCAAGAAAATATTCAAACATACAAAGGCTCAGCATCCTTGACGTACACACAGACTGAATGGGATGTTGTATCCTGGGTTATTTTGGCCAGTTTGACTGTTTGCTTCAAGAATATAATCAACATACAGTGGATTCAGAAAGTATTCACACCCCTACACTTTCACAATGTTGTTCATTGAATTTTAAAGGAATTCATCCATCCATCCATCCATTGTCCAACCCGCTGAATCCTAACTACAGGGTCACAGGGGTCTGCTGGAGCCAATCCCAGCCAACACAGGGCACAAGGCAGGAACCAATCCCGGGCAGGGTGCCAACCCACTGCAGGACACACACAAACACACACACCAAGCACACACTAGGGCCAATTTAGAATCGCCAATCCACCTAACCTGCATGTCTTTGGACTGTGGGAGAAAACCGGAACAAGCCCATGCAGACACGGGGAGAACATGCAAACTCCACGCAGAGAGGACCCGGGAAGCAAACCCAGGTCCCCAGGTCTCCCAACTGAGAGGCAGCAGCACTACCACTGTGCCACCATATAGTCTTTAGAAAAAGCTTACGAAAAAGTAAAGATGACAAGGGTGAATGTCGCAGGCAGCTTGTGATCAGGCACTTGAAGTTGTTCATGAGATGCTTTTCTGACAATCAGATGTACACAGCCGCCCTCTTCTGATGTCACTCTGTTCTCTTCTCCTGACGTCTTCGTCCCTTCTTCTTCCTCCCTCCTATATTGCTCTTCAGACGAGGCATATCTATATATATAAAATTCTTTTCACATTTGAAATGGAAATTACGTATGAAACAGAAATTACGTATGATCACACAATATGGAAATTACATATGACCACATACAGAAACTAATCACTTCATTTGTGGACGCCATTTTTATATCGTCTTTACGAATTGTTATTATTTGTGTGAGAGTTATTTCACTGATATTGAAAAGAAGTAAACACAAACATGTCGATCTATCCCATAGAAGTGCACCCCGCGTCGTCCTCTCCCAGCCCTCCTCACTGGACTACAGCGCTGAGCCGTCCGTCGCCAGGCACGTTCTGACAGAGAAGTTTTATTTATTTGTCCACGTGACTGTCGCGGAAACTGCCACATTGTAACTTTTATTAGTTGGCAGTACTTGAAAGTAGAAGAGATGAGGAAAACAGCTTTGCGTCTTTCTACTTTTTAACTGCGGCGAGCTGTAAACAATGTGCATGAGAACAAAGTGGACACAGGGAGGTGTGGAATGTCGGGCTGATCTGCAGGGACGAGAGCTTCGCAGTTTGTGGACACTTCAAGTGCCCCGTCGGCTCCTGGGAGAGTGGAAATCTTTGCGAATGAGTGTAATCGGGGCCATCGAAGCAGGACTCTGTTTGTAAATTACCCTGCACTACTACTTACTGTCCCTTAAGGTGAGTTCGGGTCACTAAAACCTCACAACATTCAAGGTTCCTTTTGTGATGAATTATTTTAAGAAGTAAATCACAGGCACGTAGTGCAAGGCTGTCAGGCAGAAATTTGGACAATCACATAGAAAATGTAATTTCTATACCACAGCAGTCGTGTAGCGCCTTTCACAAGGGATCTACTACCGAGAGATAACCCAAATACATTTTAGCTGCTGTTAGTACTACTTACCTGTTGTGTTATAGTGCCTTTAAAATGTAGTTTACCCCAAACCACTCCAGTAGTGCTCAATATATCTTTACTTCTTAAATGTTAATGTTTTACTGTTTAATAACTTATAGACTACGCTGGCTGGCTGTCAATATGATGAATGAATTCACTCGTCCGTTTTCCCAAACAATAAAACTTTTTTGATGTTGCTTAATTCCTCTTCCCTTCCCAGGCTGTAAACCAGTTTATCTACTTATTGTCCCAGATGCCCAGGTTATAAACTAATAGATAGCCTGAGGCACCAGCATGTCTTCCTTTCTTTGTTGGAACAGCTGCTTTAAAAGTGAGCTGCAACTGGGAAGAGGATATGCTTTGATTTGTCCTGAATGTAGTATATCTGTTGTTGTTTTGAACAAAATATGCAATGAAAATATTAACCAAAATGTACAGAAATTGTACCTCACAACAGGGGGTTAATGCACCCCTGGACGCCAAATACTTTTTTGCTGCACTTTTTAAGGAAACGTCACAAATCACCAAGAAAAGTGACAAAGTAATGGAATACATATTTTTTTCCATGCAAAGAGCATCACAATTACTGCAACACTGATCATTTTACACATGGCCAATGAAGTGTAAAAACTATAAAAAAAAACACTGGAACAATCTGTTATTATATGTAGAAGGTGCAACTGACGCCATTAATGAAATTCATTAAATCACCGACTATGCCAACTGTGCTTGAACTGGCTCCACGCAAGCTCACAGGTGCACTCTCAGGCTAGTCTAGTGCAGCGGCTGAATCTCAGGGTCAGTGATGCTGATTCGCTAGGGGGCGCCAGTGGTCATGAACTGGCTGCTCAACGAATGGATGGCGCAGACTGATCACCTCTGGTGTGCTGGCAAATTGCACTGGGAACCAACTATAGCCAGTTGTGGCAGTTTAAGGGTTCACTTGTTTATTTGATATTTGGACTAAAGTCTTCACACATTATATATTTCATGTCATTATTACTATAACATGAAAAAGTTTCTGTTTTAGTGATGTGTTCAGCATTTCTTGCCTCACATTTCCTGTCATCCTACATTTACACAGATTGCTGTCGACACAGCACACACTTGAGATGCATGTGTTCCAAATAACGAGATATTATTTATCCTCTACAACTCCAGGCACCTCACAGCCAGATAAAATTCAGCTGGGAGAACTTCAGCTGCATCAGCGGGGAGTGATGGGATAGCAGGCTGCTTGATTCGCTAACACAATGTCTAACCTGTATCTCAGAATGGATGAATAGTAACTTTCTCAAATTAAATAAAGAGAAAACAGAAATCTTAGTGATTGGCAATAATGGATACAATGAGGCTATTAGAAATAAACTGGATGCATTAGGATTAAAAGTCAAAACGGAGGTAAAAAGCTTAGGGGTAACCGTTGATTGTAATCTAAATTTTAAATCGCATATTAATCAGATCACTAGGACAGCATTTTTTCACTTAAGAAACATAGCAAAAATTAGACCTCTTATATCATTGAAAGATGGTAAGAAATTAGTTCATGCGTTTGTTTTCAGTCGGCTAGATTACTGTAACGCACTCCTCTCAGGACTACCCAAAAAAGACATAAATCGTTTGCAACGAGTGCAGAATGGAGCTGCTAGAATCCTAACCAGGAAAAGAAAATCCGAACACATTTCTCCAGTTTTGATGTCACTACACTGGTTACCTGTGTCATTCAGAATTGACTTTAAAATTCTGCTTATGGTTTATAAAGCCTTACATAATCTTACCCCATCTTATATATCGGAATGTCTGACACCTTATATTCCAAATCGTAACCTCAGATCCTCAACTGAGTGTCTGCTTAGAATTCCAAGAGCAAAACTTAAAAGAAGTGGTGAGGCGGGCGGCCTTCTGCTGTTATGCACCTAAAATCTGGAATAGCCTGCCAGTAGGAATTCGCCAGGCTAATACAGTGGAGCACTTTAAAAAAACTACTGAAAACACATTACTTTAACATGGCCTTCTCATAACTTCACTGTAATTTAATCCTGATACTCTGTATATCCAATTCATTATAATAACTATTCATGGTGACTCTAAAATCTGTACTAACCCCTACTCTCTCTTCTGTTTCCTTTTCCAGTGTCCTTTTGGTGGTGGCTTGTGCCACCACCATCTACTCAAAGCACCATGATGTTCCAACAATGATGGATGGATTAAAAGCCAGAAGTCTGTATGACCATCAGCATCAAGTGACTCTGTGAGAACCCTAAATACAAAGAGGACTATTTCATTTATGTTAGGTAGAATTCCCAGAGGGGACTGGGTGGTCTCGTGGCCTGGAACCCCTACAGATTTTATTTTATTTCTCCAGCCTTCTGGAGTTTTTTTTTTTGTTTTTTCTGTCCACCCTGGCCATCGGACCTTACTCCTTTTCTATGTTAACTAATGTTGTCTTATTTTAATTTTGTATTTTGCCTTTTATTTTTCTTTTCTTCATTATGTAAAGCACTTTGAGCTACTTTTTGTATGAAAATGTGCTATAGAAATAAATGTTGTTGTTGTTGTGTTGAGTGACACATTTGCAAAACAAAAGATTGCGACTTTTTTTGTAGGCTTCAGGGATTCTAGTGTTAAGTGTAAATCACCGGCACCTCTGAGCAGATCCAACCACAACTTGGTTCACAGTATTCCCAGCTACAAGCCTGTTATTAGATGGCAAAATGTTACCAGCAGAATAATGAGGAAGTGGAGTCTGAAGGCAGAAATGGCCCTGAAATGACCTCTTTCAAATGACAGACGTGGGGATGACACTGAGGGACTCTGTCATGGCATCACAGACTATATATTGACTTCGGTGTCGACACAGCGGTCCTCTCAAAGACAGTGCACTGCTTTCCAAACAACAAGCCCTGGATGACTACGGAGCTAAATGGTCTCCTGAATGAGAAGAAGAGAAGAGCATTCAAATCTGGTGAGAAAGAGGCCCTGAAGAACATACAGCATGTGCTAAAGGAAAAGCTGAGTGAAGGAAAGGAAGCTTACAAAGCGATAAAAGAACACAAACTCACTCGGAATAACATGAAGGATGTCTGGAATGGACTGGCCATCATTACTGGACTCAAACAATCCAGGGCTCATGTGCTACATGGGGATGTGGACAAAGCTAAGACCAGGGTGCAGTTCTTTAATAGATTTTACCTCCAATGCCAGCTCTTTCCAGGGACCAGTCTCTCCACACCATCCCTACTACATCAACAACTGGAATGGTCAGTGATGAGTCCACCTCTGACCATCAGTGTGCACCGTTCATAACTGAAGACCAAGTAAGAGAGGAAGCTGCACGGAGGAAAAGCCGCCAGAGCAGATGGAGTCAGTGCTCCAGTTCTTAAGGCCTGTGCTGACCAACTTTGTGGTGTCCTCTGTCACCTGTCCAGTCTGTCCCCAAGGCTTCAGAAAGTGCCACTGCTGTGGAAAACCTCCTGCATTGTAAAGCGGGCACCTCTTCACCTCATGAGTACAGACCAGTGGCATTCACGTCTCACATCATGAAGGACTTTGAGGGACTTCATAAATTTGCTTGTGGTAGACCCAGTGCAGAGTGGACAAAGATTGGGGTGAAAGATGTAATTATATACTGTACCTGCTCCACAATACCATCTCTGTTAAGTGGTAAACTCAGAGATTTGCAAGTGGATGTGCTTGTGGGGTCCTGGATGATGGACAATCTGTCGGGCAGACCACCATCTGTGAGATTCAAGGACTGTGTGAGCAATACTTGAGGACCACAAGGAACAGGCCTGTCTACTGTTGTCTTCACTCAGTACACCTCAGACTATAAACTTAACCCCAGGTGAGGTCACTTGAAGAAATTCTTGGAGAATTCTACTCTTATGGGGGGTATTGATGATGAGGATGAGACAAAGTAGAGGAGTCAGAATTGAATGCAACTTAACATCAGTAAACCAAATAACTGCTTATTGACTTTCACCACACCAAAGACCCTCTATGTCCAGTCACGATTCAGGGAATGGATATTGAGTTGGTGCACTCCTACAAGTTGTTGGCGGTCTGCACCAGTGACATGATGGACAACACAGAGGAACCAGAGAAGAAGGGGAAGAGCAGGGTCTTATCCTAAGGAGACAATTTTTAATGTGGTTGTTGACATCACATCCTCAACAGGATCCGTGATCACTTGCTCACCTACCAATGACCGGAGCAGTCTGGTTTTACGCCTAAGAAGTCCACCATCAACAGCTTCCTGGAACTGAGGGTTCTCATGGAGCACAAATGCGAATATCGACAGAGTTTCTTTGCAGCCTTTGTCAATTTCATAAAGCGTTCGACTCAGTTGATCGAGCAGCCCTGTGGGACATCCTGAGGGTTCATGGGATCCCCTCGAGGTTGCTGGATATCATGGCCGGTCTGTACACTGGTACTGTGAGTGCTGTGCAGAGTGGAGGCAGACCCTCTGTGATTTTCTCAGTTGATTCTGGGGTTTACCAGGGGTGTGTTTTTGCTCCTACTCTGTTCAGTGCTGGCATGGACTGGGTGGTGGGCAGGGGACTGGGGTCCAGTGGCTGTGGGGCATCTGTTGGTGAAGAAAGATTCACTGATCTTGACTTTGCTGACGATGCTGTGATCTTCGAAGAGTCAATGGAGGCTCTGATCAGGATGCTCGAGAGACTGAGTGAGGAGTCTGAATGTCTGGGCTTGCGAGGGTCCTGATAAAAACCAAGAGCCAGGCCTTTAATGACCTCTTTGGTACGGCCATCAGCAGTGTGTCTACCTGTGGAGAGAGTGTCGACCTCATCATTAAGAGGTTTAATGACCTTGGCAGTGACATTCATGTCTCTGGTGACTCTTCCTATGAAATCAGTAGATGGATTGGAAGATCATGAGGTGTCATGAGGTCGCTGGAAAGGGGTGTGTGGCGTTCCTGATATCTCTGCAAAAGGACGAAGGTCCAAGTCTTTAACGTTCTGGTGCTTCTTATGAGACATGAGATGCTATCCAGTGACATGAGACGAAAACTCGACTCCTTCATGTGTGTTTCTTCAGAGAATCCTTGGGTCCCGCTGGTCTGACTTTGTGTTACTCAC
Organism: Erpetoichthys calabaricus; assembly: GCF_900747795.2. Taxonomy (NCBI): domain Eukaryota; kingdom Metazoa; phylum Chordata; class Cladistia; order Polypteriformes; family Polypteridae; genus Erpetoichthys; species Erpetoichthys calabaricus. The sequence goes on from NC_041399.2 coordinate 4,913,629, forward strand.
AGAGTCCCAAATGAGGCACATGACCTGCACTATGAAGGAGTGTCAGTTACGGCACTATGGCCATGTCGCGTGTTTCCCCGAGGGTGATCCAGCTCACAGGACCCTCATTGTTGGGGACCCGAGTGGCTGGACCAGGCCAAGGGGTCGCCAACATAACACTTGGTTGCGGCAGATAGAGGGTCATTTCCGGAGGGTGGGACTGAACCGCGTGTCTGCCTGGGGGGTTCCCAACCAGGATCCTGAGCTGTTTCATCATGTGGCGGGTGCGGAAACCCGCTGTACCAGTGCATTCTCCCCAACTTCACTTGACTTGACTTGATTTGTGTTGACATCCCTTCAAATGGTCAACAGCTCTGTGATGGCCAAGGTTGAGGTGTGCTGGTCTGGTGACATCACTTTAAGAGAGGCCCACCGAATCAATAAGCTAATTAAAAGGGAAGGTTCAGTTATAGGGAGCACCCTGGACCTCCCTGAAGGTAGTAGAGGAGGAGGAATGAATGAAGACAAAACTGAGTGCCATTATGACCAATGCTGCACATCCTCTCTGTGACACAATAACACTGAGGACCTGATGTGTGTCAAGGAATGCAACTGGGGGTCCTTCATACCAAAAAGCAATGTGCTTGTATAGCGCCTGAGTGGGACGGGGCTGATAATGCAGAACTTTTATTTCTTTTTTAGTCAGTCTGGTGTGTTTTCAGATCTTAGTGTGTGTGTGTGTGTGTGTGTGTATTTATTTATCTACCTATTTGTGTATATATTTCTTTAAAGAGCTTCTGTAAAACACCACATTTCCCCCTGGTGACAAATAAAGTCCGATCTTTCAAATCAAGTTCTTTTTAAAGCGCCAGTGACATCTTTCACTTCGGTGTTTGTGGCCGGGAAGCCCCAGAACAAGCAGAAACAGATTTGTAAAGTTTAAGCTGGGATCCTGGAATGATTGTGGAATTAGAAGAAAAGGCCTGGGGGTCACCACAGCAGAACATCTGCCTTTAAACAGAATGGCAACCATAAACATGTCAGAAATAAAAATTCAGAAAGCACCCGCACTCACCTCAGGGAAAGAAATCCAACCAAGCGCCGAGAGCGTGATGGCGGCCGAGCTTCACCCAGTCCCTGATGACAACGGGCATTTTATTTATTCATTGATCTTGCGCTTCCACCTTGAGGGATCTGCAGATAACAAAATTTCTGAATTCTGGCCTTGGTAGATGAAAGGGCACACTTGGGGTTCACTCAGGGACCACTTAACAGCATCATAGGCCCCCCGGGTAAAGGATAGCAAAACAGAAACGTACACATGCATCAGAAACCTTGTGGACCCCAGTGCTCCTTAGCCCCCGAGGAGTACCCATTGTGCCCTTCCAGGTGGGATTTTATAAAGCGCCTTTCATTGTCAGTGCAGCCCCCACAGTGTTACAGTTGCTATTTTTATGACGTTGACTGCTAAAGTTATTTGATTTTGGGTCAAAAAGGCAATCAGAAGCGAAGACTGATCTTTGTGATTTTATGCAGAACCTTTCACAGTTATGCTATTTAATGATTGTGTTAGATTTGTTTCCATATTTCAGCAAAGTATGGAGTGACTGATGAATGTGCAGATTAATCTTAGTATTCATGTACAAGGGTTAGGCTTAGGGTTAGTCAACATAGACCTCCACGTATTCAACATTAACATTTGCTGCACACCATCTACTGGAATGTGTTTTGTAATGCACATAGTAAAAAAAAATGCATTGCATTTTTCTTTCCAACTCATGGCGCATCACAAACATTATCAATGCTTTTACAAATCCCATTTAACAGATACACAGCCACACACTCACCCAAAGACACTTCTCCTAAGAAGATTTCTGTCTGTTCTGCAGTTACTCTCTGTTGCGCGTATTCTGTATTAACGTTTGCAGTGCAATGTGTGTCCATTTGCTATTTCTCTGTTATGTGCTGTTTGGTATGGGATTTGTAAAAGCAGCACTAATGTTTGTGATGCGCCATCTGTTGGATGACAGAGACGTAAAATCTGGACATCCACACATCTACACAGATACACAAACACTTGTCCTTTTATTAAGGTGGATATTAACTTGTCCAGCGGTTCTCAAACTGTGGGGCGCGAAGTAACAAAAAAGGGGGGCGCAAATGTTGCTATATGTGGCGTAATTTCACTATTCGTAGGGAAATTTTAAACTTGTAGCGGTGTATCAGCAGCAAAAAATATAGGAATACATTTTATTAGGGTTTCAAAAAAACGTTAGGGGGGCGCGATTGAAACTGTTATGAAAACTCGGGTCGCAAATACTTAAAGGTTGAGAAACGCTGGCCTAGTCCTTATATATGAGGGTTAGGTTTAGGGTTAGAGTTAGATGGGTTGAAATTTAAATAATGAACGTAGACATCAGCATATTTAGCATTACCATCTGCAGTGCACCATCTGTTTTTTGCAATGCATGTAGTAATGAAATGCTTTGCATATTCTTTTCAACAGATGGCACATCACAAGCATTATCACTGCTTTTCTGAGTCCCATACCAAATGACATATAAGAGAGATATATGCCATGCAGTTTTTACAACAGATGGCACAACACAGACTTTAACACTGCCTTTACAAATCCCATACCAAACCTTGCATATAGCACCTTACATCATCAGCACCACCCAAAGGGGCTAAAATCATTTTCATTTTTCTACATAGTGAGGAATGGCTTCGAAAAACATTAGCAAAGGGTTAAACAGATCATCAACAGGGGGATTAATCTTTATGATATTATGTAGTGCCCTTTATAGTCAGTCAGTGTCAAGGTGTTTTACTTGTTTTTTCCATATTTTTACAATAAGAGTACTAAAATAGTTTATTCAGATTCACATAGTCAGCCAGCAGAGGATATTAAACTTTATGATTGTATATAGTGCCTTTTACGGCTCGTATCATACCAAGTTGTTACAATCTACCTCAATAAAAGGTTAAGTGCCTCTGTGTGTGTGCGTGTGTGTGTCTGCATCAGTTTGCTCAGGGCTATGTCTCTGTTATAAGCCATTTGTATGTAATTCATTAAAGCAGTGCTAATGTTTGTGATGAACCATCTGTTGGAGTGAAAAATGCAATGTATTTTATAATGATGTGTGTCAGAACACCCTGAGGTCTGTGATAATTCCTTAGGTTTCAACCCATCCTAGATGTGTAGCCCAGCTAGTCATTTCCATATTTCCAAAGTGTAAGGAATTGATTGGTTGGAAGAACACAGAACTCAGTAGTAAAGATCAAACGCTGAGTGCCTTTTAAAGTCGGTGCCGTCCTAAGCTGTTTGCAGTCTTATCCATAATTCTATCATGTGACTCTCAAATGACCTGCAGGAAGCCAGGTAGTCAACAGTGAAGATTAATCTTTAGGATGGTGTACAGCGTTTTTCATTGTCAGTATCGCCCCACTGTGTTGAATTTGCTTTGACTGCTGACATAATTAGCTAAACAGTCAAACAGGAAGTCGAGATTAATTTCCATGATTTTATATAGCGCCTTTCTTAGTGTGGCTTTACAAATGTGTTCCACTTGTTTTCATATTTTTACAATGTAAGGAGTGACTGGTGAAACGTCATGTAGGGAAACAGGAAGTTTATATTAAATACAGTGCCTTTCATCATCATAACCAATCAAAAGTGATCAAATGGTTCCCAAATTTCAACATTGTAAGCAATGTCTGATGAATTTGTAAGGAAGCAGGAAGTCCTAGTCTTAATATTTTTATATAGTGCCTTTCATAATCAATCCCATCATAATGTTCTTGTCATTGTTTCCATATTTCTACAGCGCGACTGCTCCAGGGCCAAACAGGCAGTTGGTACACGATGATTAATCTTTAGGATTTTATATAGTGCCTTTCACAGACAGGGCTATTCTCAAAGTGCTGATAACTGCTTAGATTTTACTACAATGTGACAACAGGAATAGTTTCCTCAGGGTTCAAAAAGTCAGTTGGCAATGGTAATAAATTGTTAGGGTTTTATATAGTGCCTTTCACAGACACTGCCACCCCAGGATGCTTACAAATGATTCCACATATTTTTATGGGATAATGAAATTAATTGTTTGGTACCATACAGGCAGTCAGTGGTGGACATCAATAGTTATGATTTTTTATAGTGCTTTTAATTGTTAGTACTATCAAATAGTGCCCACAATTGTTTCCATACCTCTGCCGTGTGAAGGCTAAATACTGAAATCATGTGCTTAGAATCACGCAGGGAGTTAGTGGTGAGGATTAATCTTTAGGATTTGAAATAGCGTAGTCGGCATGATCCCAAGGTGCTTATAATTCTTTACTTATTTCTATAATCTCGAGACTGGCAGGTGAAGTGACTCACTTAGTGCCTCAGAGGAAGTTAAATTCTTATTAGGAGATGCCAAGCAGGATTCTTTCCTGAGGTGATTTTCTTTTTAACTCATATAAATGGCTTGGATTAAAATGTAGCTTCCAATTTGGTCAAATTTGCAGGCGACACTAAATTAAACGGATTAGCAGAGGTGGCCTGAAAGCATCCAAATCCCAGCAGATGAACCTGTGCAGAATACGAAATTAGGCCACTACAGAGGAAATAAAATGTAATATAAAGTGGTGAGTGCTGTGTCCACTGAGCCTCAGGGCAACAGCGACGAGCACTGGAAAAGATGGAGTGACCCGGCGTGTCACAGAAAAACTTTGTCATAACGTTATTAGTCGAGTAAGCTTTGTAGCTAAATTACATTTAGTGGAGCTGCATTTAGGGTGGCACGGTGGTGCAGTGGGTAGCGCTGCTGCCTCCCAGTAAGGAGACCCGTCTGGGTTCGCTTCCCGGGTCCTCCCTGTGTGGAGTTTGCATGTTCTCCCCATGTCTGCGTGGGTTTCCTCAAACAGTCCAAAGACATGCAGGTTAGGTGCATTGGTGATCCTAAATTATCCCTAGTGTGTGATTGGTGTGTGTGTGCCCTGCGGTGGGCTGGCGCCCTGCCCGGGATTTGTTCCTGCCTTGCGCCTTGTGTTGGCTGGGATTGGCTCCAGCAGACCCCCATGACCATGTAGTTAGGATATAGCGGGTTGGATAATGGATGGATGGATGGAACTGCATTTAAGTAGGATGAGATCATTCTAGTATGCAGACCACAAGGTAGCCTCTGAGCTTGGAGTAAAACATCAGGAATCTCTCTATGTATCTAAACACAGAATGATCTAATGTTCCATATTTGGACCTGTTTATGTTAGACTAGCATGTCATCCGCTATATACTAAAGATGCTTTGTCTAATAGTTGAGCACAATTGTGATTACTGACTGATTGCTGTCATGTCCCAGCCAGGGTTCAAATTCATGGTTGATGTCTTCTTTTGTATATTTTGGATTCTTTGACTCAAGTCATTTATGTGCATTATTCTTTGTTTCTGATTCTGTTTATGTCTGTAATCTGTCTGTGTTATGGTTTTGTGACTGTTCCTCCAAGAGGCGGCCAATCATAGCCAGAAACTGCTCAAGTGGCAGCCAATCATAGCCAAGAACTGCACATCATAGCTAGGAACTGCACAAGTCTTGGCCAATCATAGCCAAGAACTGCACATCATAGCCAGGAACTACACAAGAGGTGGCCAATCATAGCCAAGAATTGCACAAGAGGCGGCCAATCATAGCCAGAAACTGCTCAACTGGCAGCCAATCATAGCCAGGAACTGCACAAGAGGTGGCCAATCATAGCCAAGAATTGCACAAGAGGCGGCCAATCATAGCCAGAAACTGCTCAAGTGGCAGCCAATCATAGCCAGGAACTGCACAAGTGGTGGCCAATCATAGCCAAGAACTGCACAAGAGGCGGCCAATCATAGCCAGAAACTGCTCAAGTGGCAGCCAATCATAGCCAGGAACTGCACAAGAGGTGGCCAATCATAGCCAAGAATTGCACAAGAGGCGGCCAATCATAGCCAGAAACTGCTCAACTGGCAGCCAATCATAGCCAGGAACTGCACAAGAGGTGGCCAATCATAGCCAAGAACTGCACAAGAGGCGGCCAATCATAGCCAGAAACTGCTCAAGTGGCAGCCAATCATAGCCAGGAACTGCACAAGAGGTGGCCAATCATAGCCAAGAATTGCACAAGAGGCGGCCAATCATAGCCAAGAATTGCACAAGAGGCGGCCAATCATAGCCAGAAACTGTTCAAGTGGCAGCCAATCATAGCCAGGAACTGCACAAGTGGTGGCCAATCATAGCCAAGAACTGCACATCATAGCCAGGAACTGCACAAGAGGCAGCCAGTCCAACCCAAACTGGCTGGGACGTCCAAGAGATGGAAGGATGGGGGAAGGCAGCTTCATTCAGGCACGGCCCCCCACCCAGAATGCTAGATTGCTGCTCCCCTGGGTTGCCCCAGATACCCAAAGGGCATCATGGGACTTGGAATTCTTTACTTCAGCCCTGTAAGGTTCTGTGGGTGCCACCAGGGGGTGCTACAAGGACACAGGAGCCATACAGCATGGGGTTTCAGCCTCACCCGGAAGTGCTTACAGACCAAATGGGCAGAAGAGCAGAAACACATAAAAGGAGCTGATGGCCTCACAGAGATGAGTCGGAGTCGGGTGGAAGGGGTACGAAGCTTACTGGGAGGAGTGGAGGAGGCAGAGACCAAGAGTGAGAGAGACAGCAAGAGGAGTCATTGTGTGCTGTAATGTTCTTGTACTTATGGCTATGGTGTTGGGAAACTCTGGCTTGAAGAGTTTCCCACGCAGTCAAAGGCTCTTTGTGCTTCTAACTGGTGCCCTGTGTCTGATATGTTGGATATGGGGAGCTGGAGCACCCCCTGGTGTCCACACTATTCTTATTGAGTATTTAATATTGTTTTTATATTGTATTGTTTGGTTGGTGATACGTGATAACAGAAATGAGGGGCAAAATTTTCACAAAACAAGTTGTGTTTTGAGTTACCACCATCTGATCAAAGTCCTGTGTCTGTACCTGTAATGTCGGAATAAATGGGGTCACTTCCGACCGATGACTAAACCCATTGCATCAAATCTCATGGGATGAGGTCTAAAAATGCTAAGGACTTCAGCACATTTATAATTGGTGGAATGCCCAGGGGGCACTGGGTGGTCTTTTGGAAGATGTTGCTTTTTCTCTAGTGTGTCACCAGCTACATTTTTTTTTTGTCCTCCCCAGACATCTGCTAAATATTTACGTTTATCCCAAACTAAATTATTAATGCAAAACAATTTAATATGTATATGGATTAATAAACATTTCACAGGAACAACATTCTGACAAGGTGTCCCACTTCACAACAGTAAACCGCTCTTCTTCATTTGCTGATCCAGCTCACAAGATGGCGCTTTTCTTTCTGCCTGACCCTAACAAGCATATCCAGGAGACGTCTTCCTTGTGTTTAAAGGGAGCCAATGCTGCCTTCATGCCCTCACATTTTTCCTTACGTAGTTCTCAAACTCCGACATACTAATGGCCAGCCGCTAAAACGTCGGACTGCCGTGCCAGTGTGACTCATCAGGCAGAAATGCAGAACAGCAAACCGAGGCAGGAGATCAGGCGCCTCCTCGAACCGCTCGCATATCTGTGGGATACAAGACTTCTTGTTATGGATTCACTTCAGGTATCACAGAAAGGCTCAGACTTGTCTCCTGCGCAGATTCCTGATCCAGAATACTTGGTGGTTGAGTGCAGAATTTAAATGTAAATGTCACATTCTGAGCATGGCATCTCACCACATGCTTGTTGCCTAACTGCCCAATTCTCAGTCTCTTGATCAACCCGTGCTTCACATTCTGCCACTGGCATATCTCTGTCAGGGGGCCTTCCCCTGGGCAGGGGTTCAAAGTCTTGTTTGATGTCCTTTGTGTTCTTTGCCAAGCCATTGTTACATTTTCTAATGATCTCATGTAATTTCTTTGCCCGTGCGACATTCAGGTATGTTTTGTGGGTGGAGCCCCAAGAGGTGTGGCCACCTGCCAATCATGTCCTGGAATTGCACTCCGCCCTATAAAACCACAGCGGGTTCATGGATCTGCTGTTCTTTCTCTGCCCGTTTTTTGTTCCTTTTGTATAATCAACAAAAGTAACAATAATATAAGGTGCCCTCCAGAATGTTTGGCACAGAGACACATTTTATCTTGATTTATCCCTCTTCTCCAGAAATCCCACAATTCAGACATTGTGATTCAAGTGCACATTGCAGACTTTCATTTAAGGAGATTTGTATACATTTTGGTCACACAACATTTCAGGGCACCATAATGTTTGGCACACAGCAATGGGAGGTCCTATTAAAGCTGTCATCACACTTAGGACTTTGTCGCATGTCCCTCATATTCAATGACTGCTTGAAGTCTGAGATTCACAGACATCGGCAGGTACTGAAGGGTCTTCTCTGGTGATGCTCTGCCAAGCCTCTCATGCAGTCATCTTCAGCTCCTGCTTGTTTCCCCCTTAAGTTTGCTCTTCAGCATATGGAAGTTGTCATGAGCTATTACCTGGCTGGGATGCCAACAGAATGGAAGGACCATGGGGAGAGGACATCTGTGAGGCAATGCCTCCCCTGAAACACTAGCGGGCAGTGCTCCAGGACGGCTGTGGCACCACGGATTCCCGGAGAGGCATGCTAGGAGCTGGAGTTTGGTGCAGCCCTGCTGGGTTCCATGGGGGCCGCCAGGGGGATCTGTAGAGCCCTATAGTGGACTTCCACCACACCTGGTAATAATTCCAGGTAATCTTGATGAGCCACCAGGAGCTGAAGAAAAGGAGCCAGAGTCGGGGGGAGGTGGACGAAGCTTGCTGGGAGAGGAGTGGAGGCGGAAGGACAAGGAGAAGAAGCAGAAGAAGGAAAGGCCACTTGGCAGGACTGCATATTTATACTTTGGTACATTTGTTCCAAAAGGAAGTTTCCATTTATTTTAGATCTGACAAACTCCTGTGTGGCCTCAGCAGTCTGTTTGGCTCATTTTCTTGTCGTCCAGTGAGTTTGGAGGCCTTTCCTGGAACTTGAGTAGATCAGATGTTTCTACACACCTCAGAATCCACTGTATGACTGCCATCAGCAGCTCCATCATCAATGAAGAAAAGTGTGCCAGGACCTGTGCCAGCCATACATGCCCAAGCCGTGACAGCACAGACGAGGTGGTCTGCTTTGGATCTCGGGTAGTTCCTTCTTGTCGTCACTCTGATGAGGTTCATCATTGTCTCGTCTATCCACAAGACCTTTTCCCAGAATTCTGCATGCTCTTTGAAGTCCTTTATTACAAACTATAATCCCGGTTTTGTGGTTTGCATCTTACAGTGTGACCTCTGGATTTCTATTCATGTCGTCTGTGACACACACACATCTGTTTCTGATCACTCGGACTGGCGTGGGGGGCTTTTTCTTGACCATAGTGAGGATCCTTCTGTCATCAGCAGTGGAGGTCTTCTTGGCCTACCAGTCCATTAGTGATTACTGAGCCCACCAGTGTGTTCTTTCTTCTTCATGACATTCCAGACAGTTGATTTGGGTCATTCTAAGGGGTCACCGATGATGTCTTCTTTGACATTCATTGGCACATCTCTTGTCCTCGTGCTGAACAATGGAAACTGCAGACCCCAAAGGGTAGAAGCAAGCCGAGGTATCTTAGGAAGCCTGAGGAATCACAAACACCTGTGACACTAATCGTCCCAAATGTTAGGGTGACCTGAAATGGAAGGGGGCATGTAGAAAAAGTGTTGTGTGACTGAAATGGATGCACATCCCCTTAAATGAAAGTATGCATTGTGCACTTTGATCACATTGGAATTGTTTCATTTGTGCAGAGAGGGAAATCAAGGAAAAAGGACTCTGTGTCCCAAACATTATGGAGGGCACTGTACATAACAGAATGAAGAATGAACAAAACAGGCATACTGTAACACAAGAATCTGAACCGCAGCCAGGAGATATAACAATAGTGTTTGGTGTTTGTGGGATACAAGAAAAGAAAAGTTTCTTCCACAAGGATATGAGGTAAGAGGTTGGGACCATTGGCTGATTACAGCACGTTGCCATGCCAACCACACGACGAAGCACCTCAGGATCTCAAATTAGGACCCGAGTGCAGCAGAGCAAAGGGTGACACCTCAGCACCACACCTGTCTGAATGGAGTGGGACAGCGTGAGGTTTTTTTTACAGTTGCTGGAGTGCCAGTCCTGCCACCAACCCCTACATGTTCCCTGCAAGTTGGCGGACCACTAGCAGGGCTGGATGAAGATTAACGTCATACCCAGGATGGAGCAATTACAGGTTGAGGGCCGCGATCAAGGGTCCAATGGTGTAGAGTTACTTACAGGATTCGAACGGCACAGATCCCTAGCTTCGGAGCCACCACTCTGCTTGTAGGGGGTAAACCAGTTTAAAATTAATTCCAGACAGACCAACGTGCTCACTTCACCTACCTGGCAGATCTTGGTGGTCAGCAGTATCAAAACCAGCCTTGGGGTCCAGGAGCATCAGAACTGGTGGCCCATTGCTGTCCAGGTTTGTTCTGATATCTTCCACTATTGTTTGCAGTGCCATCTTTGTGCTGAGGTGAGTGTAAAAACTCGAATGAAACATTACTAATTTAGAGATTAATTTTTTAAAAATACAATACAATACAATACAATTTATTTTTGTATAGCCCAAAATCACACAAGGAGGGCCACAATTTGCTTAAACGGTCCCTGCCTCTTGATAGCCCCCCAGCCTTGACTCTCTAAAAAGACAAAAAAAATGGAAGAAACCTTGGATAAGCCTCCCTAGACCATCACTGATACCCCCCCCCCCCCCCCCCAAACTGGTCATGCTGAACGATGTTACTGGCATCATAACATTCTCAACGGCTTCTCCAGACCCTTTCTGTCATGTGTGCTCAGGGTGAACCTGCTCTCATCTGTGAAAAGCACAGGGCACTAGTGGTGGACCTGCCAATTCTGGTATTCTATGGCAAATGCCAATCAAGCTCCACGGTGCCCACTAGAGCATGTCGGGCTCTCAGACCACCCTCATGAAGTCTGTATCTGATTGTTTGGTCAGAGACATTCACACCAGTGGCCTGCCTGCCTGCTGGAGGTCATTTTGTAGGCTCTGGCAATACTCATCCTGATCCTCGTTGTCCAAAGGGAACAGATACCAGTGGGTCCTGCTGATTGGTTAAGGACCTTCTACAAGGGTCCATCTCTCCTAGAGTAACTGCATGTCTGTCTTCTGGAATCTCCTCCATGCCCTGTGCTGGGAGACACGGCAAACCTTCTGGCAATGGCACGTATTGATGTGCCATCCTGGAGAAGCTGAACTACCTTTGCCAGCTCTGTATGGTCCAGGTATGGCCTCATGACACCAGTAGTGACACTGACCGTAGCCAAATGCAAAACAAGTGACAAAACAGATGAGGCGGAGGGAAAAATGTCAGTGGCCTCCCTCCTCCTGTTAAACCATTCATTCCTTTTTTGGGGGTCGTCTCATTGTTGCCCCTCTATACAATACAATACAATGCAATTTATTTTTGTATGTTCTGTATCTCAAAAACTAGAGCTGATAGGGGAAAACTGGGGGCATTTTTGGAATGAGCTGGTCAAATATACCCAGAAACAGGTCTAACATGTGTGACGGCCAGTGATTGGAGGGAACAATATTTAACTCAGCTGGAATCACCATTAATTGTACTAAATCAGCCCACAGTCTCGGAGTTATCTTTGATTCTAGCAGGTCATTTGAAGCGCACATTACAAAGTTGTCCAAATCAAGTTTCTTCCATCTTTAAAATGTTGGGAAGTTAAGGTGCTTTCTAAATATGTGGGATTCTGAGAAATTAATTCATGCATTTATTTCTTGTAGGCCTGACTACTACAAGGTCGATTGATGCAGTCTGTACAGTTAATCAGCAGCTCTAGTCAGGGTGTACTAAACTGAAGTAGTGAACCTAATTTTGTTAAACTTGACATGCATGTATGGACTGTTGTCTAATTTTAATAAAATTAATAAAATGTTACAAAAATAATAAAGGATTGACTACTGCAATGCAGTGATCACTGGATGTTCAAACTGTTCTTTATACAGCATCCAGTTAATCCAAAATGCTGCTGCAAGAATTATTACAAGAACAAGAAAATACGAACACATAACTCCAGTTCTAGAGTCATTACACTGGCTCCCGGTTAAGTTTTGGGCAGATTTCAAAATCCTGCTTTTAACATATGAAGCATTAAATGGTAGAGGTCCGGCTTACTTGTCTGAACTTATCATGACTTACAAAGCTGAGCGCACATTAAGATCTCAAGATGCCGGTCTGCTTATGATTCCAAGGATTAATAAAATAACAGTGGGGGGTTGAGTTTTGAGTTACATGACCCCTAAACTGCGGAGTGGTCTGCCTGCTACTATAAGAGATGCCCCTTCACTCTCAGGCTGAAGACTCACAACTTCAGTTTAGCACACCCTGACTAGAGCTGCTGATTAGCTGTACAGACTTCATCTCTGTTGTTAGTCATTAGCACTAAAACATAAGTAACATGATAGTTAGACTTTGTTACTAACTCTCACCTGTTTTGTTTCTCTTCTCGGTACTCAAATGTGGCACTTGGTGCCACTACCCACCTGCCATGTTGTTTTGCCTGCCTAATGTAAAGTCATCCCTGATGGAGGATCACAGGAATCATCGGGTAGAGGGGTCCTTTCATTGGATTGGCTGACCCAGCGCTGTCTCAGCTGTGGCCAAATGGGGGAGGCAGCTTGATGGCTGAGGTCTCCAGGACTCTCTGAACAAATCCAAGTCGGACTATGGGATATCATCTAATGTTAAATTCTGCTCCATACTATTTTTATACTGTATAGAGGATGACTTGTGTTCTGTTCTGTGTATTGTATTGTATTGATCCCCTTCTCTTTGACACCCACTGCACGCCCAACCTACCTAGAAAGGGGTCTCTCTTTCAACTGCCTTTCCCGAGGTTTCTTCCATTTTTTGGTCTTCTTAGAGAGTCAAGGCTGGGGGGCTGTCAAAAGACAAGGCCTTGGGCTATAGAAAAATAAATTGTATTGTATTGTATTGTACTTTGTGTTTTCTTTTCCAAAAGATATTTTGAATATACGGGGTTGAACCCCCAACCCTTTTTCGTGTCTTTCTTGATCATTTACTATATATACAGTGGGGGAAATAAGTATTTGATCCCCTGCTGAATTGGTAAGTTTGCTCACTTACAAAGAAATGAAGTCTCTAATTTTTATGTTAGGTTCATTTTAATGGAGAGAGATACAGAAAAAAACACATGACATAAAAGTTATAAATTAATTTGCATGTCATTGAGAGAAATAAGGTTTTGATCCCCTACAACCCAGTCAGAATTCTGGCTTCCACATATTGGATTACAATCAATCAATCAATCAATCAATCAATCAATCAATCAATCAATCAATGACAGATACTCCTGATGTCAACTCATGATGTGTATAAAGCCCACCTGACCAAAGAATCAATTTCTCCCATTCCAGCTTCTTCACCACCGTGGGCAACACCAAAGAGCTGTCAAAGGACGCCAAGAACAAGACTGGAGTGGGCTACAAGAGCATCAGCAAGAAGCTTGGTGACAACTGTTGGTGTGATTATTCAGAAAAATGGAAGAAATATAAAATGACCATAAATCTTTTAATCTGGAGCTCCTTGCAAGATCTTACTTCATGGGGTGAGAATGAAAAAGAGAAAGGTGAGGGATCAGCCCAAAACTACACGGGAGGAACTTATTAATGATGTGTAGGTAGTTGGAGCCACCACAGTCACCAAGAACACCATTGGTAACACACTATGCCATAATGGATTGAAATCTTGCAGGACCCGCAAGGTCCCCCCTGCTCAAGAAGGCACATGTACAGGCCCGGATGTTCCCTGGCAAACTTAAGACGGGCCTGTACATGTGCCCTCTTGAGCAGGGGGACGCCATTACACTGGAGGGACCGGCGGGAGGGAGTGTGTCCAGAGCATTACCTCCCCTGGAGCGCTAGGCGACAGACCCCCTGGGTTGCAGTAGTGCCTTGGACTCCTGCAGAGCTACATTTTATGAATATTATTAATAATACATTATTTATTTATTTATTTTTATTCTGTTGATTTTATTGTAATCTTACTATACAAATACTGTAGATCAATTTTTACAAAAAAAATCAACCCCCACCCCAATAATACATTATTTAAAGTTGTAACTTAACTCCTGCTTGTCTTTTGATACCATTGATCACAATATTCTTAGAAATCGCTTTAGTCAATGGGTGGGCATCTCTGGCAGGGTCTTAAATTGGTTTGAGTCTTACTTGACAGGTAAAAAATTAGTTGTTAGTTGTGGTAATTATATTTCAAAGACCCCTGATACTCTATATGGTGGTCCACAAGGGTCTTTCCTGGTTCTGCCGCTCTTTTTGATTTATACGCTTCTTTTAGTTCAGATTTTCTCGGTGCACAACGTGAGCCACCACAGCACTGCTAATGACACACAACTGTATGTGCTACACTGATCCCTCTCTCACTTGGACAGAGGCAGTGGTACTGTAAGAATTATGTTTCTGGACTTCTCTAGTGCCTTCAACACCATCCAACCTCTGCTCCTTAGGGACAAGCTGACAGAGATGGGAGTAGATTCATACCTGGTGGCATGGATCGTGGACTATCTTAAAGACAGACCTCAGTATGTGCATCTCGGGAACTGCAGGTCTGACATTGTGGTCAGCAACACAGGAGCGCCACAGGGGACTGTACTTTCTCCGGTCCTGTTCAGCCTATATACATCGGACTTCCAATACAACTCGGAGTCCTGCCACGTGCAAAAATTCGCTGACGACACTGCTATCGTGGGCTGCATCAGGAGTGGACAGGAGGAGGAGTATAGGAACCTAATCAAGGACTTTGTTAAATGATGCGACTCAAACCACCTACACCTGAACACCAGCAAAACCAAGGAGCTGGTGGTGGATTTTAGGAGGACCAGACCCCTCATGGACCCTGTGATAATCAGAGGTGACAGATAGATAGATAGATAGATAGATAGATAGATAGATAGATAGATAGATAGATAGATAGATAGATAGATAGATAGATAGATAGATAGATAGATAGATAGATAGATAGATAGATAGATAGATAGATAGATAGATACTTTATTAATCCCAAGGGGTAATTCATATACTCCAGCAGCAGCATACTGATAAGAACAATATTAAATTAAAGAGTAATAACAATGCAGGTATACAGACAGACAATAACTTTGTATAATGTTAACGTTTACCCCCCCAAGGGGGGTGGAATTGAAGAGTCGCATAGTGTGATGGAGGAACGATCTCCTCAGTCTGTCAGTGGAGCAGGACGGTGACATCAGTCTGTCACTGAAGCTGCTCCTTTGTCTGGAGATGAACCTGTTCAGTGGATGCAGTGGATTCTCCATTATTGACAGGAGTCTGCTCAGCGCCCGTCACTCTGCCACAGATGTTAAACTGTCCAGCTCCATGCCTACAATAGAGCCTGCCTTCCTCACCAGTTTGTCCAGGTGTAAGGCGTCCTTCTTCTTTATGCTGCTTCCCCAGCACACCACCGTGTAGAAGAGGGAGCTCGGCACAACCGTCTGATAGAAAATCTGGAGCATCTTATTGCAGATGTTGAAGGACGCCAGCCTCCTAAGGAGGTATAGTCGGCTCTGTCCTCTCTTGCACAGAGCGTCAGTATTGGCAGTCCAGTCCAGTTTATCATCTAGCTGCACTCCCAGGTATTTATAGGTCTGCACCCTCTGCACACAGTCACCTCTAATGATCACGGGGTCCAAGAGGGGCACATAATAAAGAATACAAAAGGGGAAATTTGAGTAACAGAGAACAGAGATGAGTCGTACCTGAAAGCTTCCATTGTTGGATACCCCAGGAAGGAACAGGAAAACTAAATTTTCCGGTGTGAAGTGTGGCTGTTTGTGATTCATTTCGAATTGGAGGCCATTCTGTTGCATCCTCTGTGGGTGATGCAGGTGACAGGAGATCAGGACTCTCTGGAATATTCTGCAGCACCCGGGCACCAGTTCTATCCAAGTGTTTCTTCATAATGGGCCACCTGCCTGTCCCCCACGTCTATCTTGGAAGCACACAAAAAAAAAGAAATGAAGTGTTGAGTTAACTTGAGCTGTCAAATGCTTCCTGTCATATAACTGCATGAAGGAAACCTGCTATAAAAATAGCCTGACTTGGGCTTTGTTTAGCAGACGGGGAACAGTCATGGCAGACTCACAGAGGAGAGTTATCAGTACATTTTTAGAACAGTTCATCTTTGATCTGAGAGTGCCATGCAATTTTGTAGTAATTCCGACTAAAATCATAAAAATAAAAGTTTAACTCAGTGTGTCCTGATGGGCAGCTTAAGGTTTACGCTTTAAGGTTTCATATACAGTGGAACCTCGGTTTGCGAGCATAATTCGTTCCGGAAACATGCTCACAGTCCAAAGCACTGGTATATCAAAGTGAATTTCCCCCATAAGAAATAATGGAAACTCAGATGATTTGTTCCACAACCCAAAACTATTCATATTAAAAATGATTAATACAAAATATAAAGTAAAAATACATAAAACAAATTAACCTGCACTTTACCTTTGAAAAGGATCATGACTGGTGTGAGTGAGTTTCTAAACTCTTGTGGGATTCCACTCAATGGGACGACATGAGGAAGAGTGTCCTGAAGCAATTGCAGTCTCCCAGTGCTGTAGCAGTTCGCCGTAAAAGCGAATCTGAAAAGATCGCAGACATGCTATAAGCGCCTGCCGTCGATGGGTGATACAAGGAACACGGAACATTATAAATGCGCAGGGCACAGTACTACTTGGTCGCGGCCCTGCCTGACTGCTGTGACTGTGTATAGGAGAGTGGCAGATCCCACTACAATAAATAACTGCGCTGTTGCTGTTTCAAGCTGAATAAAGATGGTGTTGCTAAAGTACTGAGACTCAGCTTCGTGTTTTGGGGTGCAAGACGGGGACTCACACATCACAGCACACACACACACACACATGCGCACAGTCACAATGCTGTAGTAAACAGAATACGCTCGTATGAGTGTTGACTATATGAGTGAGGCACGCCGACTCAGACAGAGAATAGGAGACGATTACCCACAATCCCGCAGCGAGAGAGAGAGAGAGAAGAACCATCAGCTCAGTTGTGATCACATGACACTCAGCAAAGTGTATACATACTACTCGTACTGCAAGACGTCGCTCGTTTATCAAATCAAAATTTATTAAAAATTTTAGCTCATCTTGCAAAACACTCGTAAACCAAGTTACTCACAAACCGAGGTTCCACTGTATTTGTCATTCCAAAGCACACACTGCCAAAATTGTGTCACCCGACCCCGATTATGTGCAAGAATAGACAACAAGAGCAACAACTCAAATAACAATCAGGATAACAAGATTAAACAAGAGAGGATGTCCAACGTCTCACACAGATGCGTTATTAATTGCACTGTATTATCAGACTAATCGTTCTGGAGGCAGACCCTCTGTGCTTCTCCCAGTTGATTCTGTTGTCCATCAGCGGTGTGTTCTGCTCCTACTCTCTTCAATGCTTGTATGGAGTGGGTGTTGGTGGCGTCGTGGGGTCCAGCGGCTGGGGGGCATCTGTTAGTGAAGAGAGATTCACTGATCTTGACTTTGCTGACGATGCTGTGATCTTCATGGAGTTAATGGAGGCTCTGATCGGGGGTCTCGTACCCCATTTGTATCCCAAATCCTTCTGTCTATATCTGGAGTTGTCTTTGGGTTTCCACCCCACACGTTCTCAGTGACATGAAAGGTTAGTCAGTTGATGATCAGATCCTCCTGGTTCTGCACATCATCCTGCCCAGTTTAACTCCAGTCCTCCTTGACCCCTGACTTGGTTATGCTCTAATTGTGGTAAAGGGATGCCAGCTAAGGAAGAGCATTGCAGGCAGCCTACCAAGGCACAGTAGAACATACAGTACGTTTACAGACAGTGCCACTGACGTGATTGCTCCAGGAGCATTGAAATAGAAACAAGGCAATGGGGGGCACATAATCATTTTATCAGATGTTGCTAGGGTCATCCTCAATGGGATCCGTGATCACCTGCTCACCTACCAGTCTGGTTTTACATCTAAGAAGTCCACCATCGACCACATCCTGGCACTGGGGGCTGTCATGGAGCACAAACACGCATATCGGCAGTGTTTCTTTGCAGCCTTTGTTGATTTTTGTAAAGCTTTAGACTCAGTTCACTCATCCTGAGACTTCACAGGATCTCCGTGAAGGTTGCTGGATATCATGGCCGGCCTTTACACTGGTACTGTGAGTGGAGGCAGACCCTCTGTGTTTTTCCCAGTTGATTCTGGGGTCCATCAGAGGTGTGTTCTGCTCCTACTCTGTTCAGTGCTGGCATGGACTGGGTGTTGGGCAAGGTCGTGGGGTCCAGCGGCTGGGGGGCATCTGTTGGTGAAGAGAGATTCACTGATCTTGACTTTGCTGACGATGCTGTGATCTTGGTGGAGTCAATCAAGGCTCTGATCAGGGTGCTCGAGAGACTGAGTGAGGAGTCTGAGGGTCTGGGCTTGCGAGGGTCCTGATAAACACCAAGAGCCAGGCCTTTAATGACCTTTTGGGCACAGCCATTAGCAGTGTGTCTGTCTGCGGAGAGAGTGTCGTCCTCATCATGGAGAGGTTTACTGACCTCGGCAGTGACATTCATGACTCTGGTGACTCTTCCTATGAAGTCAGTAGACGGATTGGGAGAGCATGAGGTCGCTGGAAAGGGGGGTGTGGTGCTCCCAATATCTCTGCAAAAGGATGAAGGTTCAAGTCTTTAGAGTCTTGGTGCTTCCTGTTTGTGAGACATGGACGCTATCCAGTAACCTGAGACGAAGACTGGACTCCTTCATGTGTGTCTCTTCAGAGGGTCCTTTGGTCTCGGTGGTTTGACTTTGTATTGCTCATGGAGTCCCGAATGAGGCACATGACCTGTATTGTGAGGGAGTGTCAGTTACGGCACTACAGCCACGTGGTGCCCATTACCCGAGGGTGATCAGGCTTGCAGGATCCTCATTGTTGGGGACCTGAGTGGCTAGACCAGGCCAAGAGGAACCCCACGTAACACCTGGCTGCAGCAGATAGATGGTCATTTCCGCAGGGTGGCACTGGACTGCATGCCTGACTGAGGGGTTGCCAACCAGGATCTCGAGCTGTTTCGTCCTGTGGTGGGTGCGGCAATGCGTTGTACCAGTGCAGACCCCCCAACCTGACCTGACGTGATTGTTTAAGACTCTAAGGGCTTGTGGGATAAAAAAAAAGCTGGCACTTGTGAACCATATTCTTCGGTACCGCTTGCCAGAGGCCAGAATGGGCAAACAGTTCATCGGTGGGGTGAGCGTGGTCTCCTATATTCAGAGAGCCAGAGCTTTCAGTTTTTTTTTATTTATATTTATTTTTATTGATATTTTCATTCAGAAGGTTATTAAGCATTTTCACGATGCTGGGCTTTTCCCTGTTATTCCTATGTAGGCCAAAGTCTACTTTAGGGTTTTAGGGAGAAGCCATTTAGCCTGCGCCAAGACTTTGGGTGGCTTAGCTTCATTTTGAGGTTTTAGTGTGAGGATTTCATAAAACATCTATAGAATCAAAACTGTGAGTAAAAGGAAAAAGTCCTGCACATGCCCAGTTTCCTTTACTGAATTCAGTAATAATAATAATAGTAATAATAATAATAAGAAGAAGAAGAAGAAGAAGAAGAAGAAGAAGAAGCAGAAGAAGAAGAAGAAGAAGAAGAAGAATTCTTTACATCCATATTGCACTTTTCTCGCAACTCAAAGCACTTTACATTGTGAATGGGGAGCCACTTCAACCAGCACGTCCACTTGGATGACGCGATGGCAGCCGTTATCGTATTAATGAATTTGTAAACCTTTCTGAAATCACATCCTCACTTTGTCCTTATAGGTTTAAGAGTGTGGATTGATGGCCAGAAATGGCCAATGTCTCCATTTCCAATTAAACCTACAACACCATAACGTGTGCTAAATGTGAAGGGCCCTGAAAACGTTCTGAAGCTTCACCCACTCACTCCCAGTGGGCCATTTAGAGCCACCAGTTGACCTACAGAGCACAAAGACTGGAGCAGCGCCATATCCAATATATGGGCATGAAGGATTCCAAGACTTCTTACTTTTCCAGGACTGACAATCGAGACTGTTGAGACAGAGCCCGGCCCCGACAGCCATGGAATGGACGACACTGATTTGATAACATGTGAGTGGATCAACGATTGACCAAACCTGATTGTTATCTTTAGGACTTCATGTGAAAGCTTCAAAGGCCTGGACAGGTGGTCAGTCCATTTAGTTAATGTCAAATGTGATGGCACCTCTGGACTCGCTCCAACACTTGGCGCCTGTAACAAACTAGTGATGGAAAAGTGAAGCACAGAATCAAAGATAATATTTGAAAGAAAACAATTCTGGGCGGCACGGTGGTGCAGTGGGTAGCGCTGCTGCCTCGCAGTTGGGAGACCTGGGGACCCGGGCATCCCCCGTATATTAGAAAGAGTGCAAAAGGCGCTAAAGAAAATGCATGTTAATGCTAATTTGAGATCAATCCAGTTGACTCTTCTCCAAGATGGCGGTGGTTCTGTTTATGAGGGTTTCTGGGAGGAAGAGGTGGATACAGATGGGCTGACCCCGGAAGTGACACCATAGATGGTGGTGCATCAGTCTTTCTTTCTGAAGAGGGGAAAGTAGAACAGATGTCGTTACTGCTTAGTGCCCTCGGGTGGTCCAGGGTAACATTATCATCTCCTAAGACCGCAAGTTGTTCCCCAAGCACATGCATGTGATGATAGAATGATAAATATGAAATGCACTCTATAATAGATAGACACTGTAATAAAACACAAAAAAGCTCATAAAGGGTCTGGGGCAATATACCCCATATATCATATAGAGTGCAAAAGGTGCTTAAGAAAACGCATGTTAACGCAAAGTCGAGACTAGTCCCACTGTTTGAGTGGAGCCAAGATGGCGGTGGTTCAGTTTATAGGAGGAAGATGTGCAGACAGATGGGCTGACCCTGGTAGTGACGTCATAGATGGTGGCACATCAATCTTCCTTTTTTTTTTTTTTTTTTTTTTTTTTTTTGTTCTTTATTTCGCCTTATACAATTTCTTGTATTAGGAATTTGGTAGTTTTCGCATACCCCTTGGGGTCAGAGCGCAGGGTCAGCCATTGTACAGCGCCCCTGGAGCAATTACAGGTTAAGGGCCTTGCTCAAGGGCCCAGCAGAGCAGTGGCCTTTTTTTTTTTTTTTTTTTTTGGCAGTGATGGGGATTCGAACCGGCAACCTTCGGGATACCAGCGCAGCTCCTTAGCCTCAGAGCCACCACTCCACCCTTTCTGCAGAGGGAAAAGAAGAAGAGATACCATTAATGCTTAGCATCCTCGGGTGGTCCAGGGTAATATTGTCATCATCTAAGCCTGTAAGTTGTTCCCCAAGCGCATGCGTGTGACACTCCTTAACAATAGTAATAATTCTTTATGTTTCTGTTGTGCTTTTCTCACTACTCAAAATGTTTCACATAGTGAGTGGGGGGGCTACTTCAACCAGCACTAATGAGTAGCACCCAAATGGATGATGTGCTCACCACACATTAGCTGTTAGGGGATGAAGGGGTGAGAGACAGCCAATCAGAAACAGGGGATGATTAGGGAGCCAGAATGACCAGGCCGTGGTGGGCAATTTAGCTAGGACATTGGGGTAAACCCCACTCTTTACAAAGGATGTCCAGGAATCTTTAGTGCAGTGAGTCAGGACCTCGGTTTTACGTGTCATCCAAAGGACAGTGCCATTTTTACAGCACAGTGTCCTCATCACTGCACTGCGACATTAGACCCACATTCAGGCCACAGGGTAAGCGCCCCCTGCTGGACTCACCAACACCTCTTCCAGCAGCAACCCAAGCTTTCCCAAGATGGTCTCCCATCCAAGTGCTGGCCGGGCCTGAACAGGCTCAGCTTCAGATGGATGACCTCTTCTGTATGGCTTCTGGCAGACATTAAAAAAGAAAAAGAGGTAAATATTCAAAATGTACAAGTTGGTGTAAGTGCTGTCGAGTTAAAATGGAAACAGTAAAGTAATGTGTGAATAAAGTTGCACAATACGTTTCTCTGTTTTAAGACAAAAAATGTAGTTTGCATTGCTTTTCAATGGGAGATTTTTGAAATTGGGCGGAATGGTGGCGCAGTGGTAGCACTCCTGCCTCGCAGTTAGGAGAGTTTGCATGTTCTCCCCATGTCTGCGTGGGTTTCCTCCCACAGTCCAAAGACATGCAGGTTAAGTGTATTGGCGATCCTAAATTGTGCTTGGTATGTGTCTGTGTGGGTGTGTGTGCCCTGCGGTGGGCTGGCACCCTGCCCGGGGTTTGTTTCCTGCCTTGTGCCCTGTGTTGGCAGGGATTGGCTCCAGCAGACCTCCATGACCCTGTAGTTAGGATATAGCGGGTTGGATAATGGATAGATGGATTGTTGAAATTTCAAAACTTTGTACGGTGCAATCAGAATTGGTCCACTGGGGTAGAGTTGCTTCATGCGCACAGACAGACAGACAAACAAACATGGCTATTGCAATAGGTGCTCCTCACATTATTAAAAAAATCTCTCAGCCATCACTACAAACAGCATGGGATAAGTAAAATATATAAAATAATATACTGCTTAAAAAAATGAAAGGACCACTTTTGAATGAGAGAAGAGCATCAAGTCCATGACACTTGTGGGCTATTGATCTGCTCAGTTCAGTAGCAGAGGGGCTTGTTCATCAGTTTCAGCTGCTTTGGGGCAACAATGAGACGACCCCCAAAACAGGAATGAATGGTTTAACGGGTGGAGGGAGGCCACTGACATTTTTCCCCCCTCATCTGTTTTGTCACTCGTTTTGCATTTGGCTCCGGTCAGTGTCACTACTGGTAGCATGAGGCCATACCTGGACCTTACAGAGCTGGCACAAGTAGTCCACACTTCTCCAGGATGGCAGGCACATCAATATGTGGCATTGCCAGAAGGTTTGTTGTGTCTCCCAGCACAGGGCATGGAGGAGATTCCAGGAGACAGGCAGTTCCTCTAGGAGAGCTGGACAGGGGCCCCTCATAGAAGATCCTTAATCAGCATGACCCATCGGTATCTTCTCCTTTGGGCAAGGAGGAACAGGATGAGCACTGGCAGAGCCTACAAAATGACCTCCAGCAGGCAGGCCGGCCACTGGTGTGAATGTCTCTGACCAAACAATCAGAAACAGACTTCATGAGGGTGGCCTGAGAGCCCGATATCCTCTAGTGGGCACCGTGGAGCTTGATTAGCATTTGCCATAGAATAGCAGAATTGGCAGGTCCACCACTGGCACCCTGTGCTTTTCACAGAAGAGAGCAGGTTCACCCTGAGCACATATGACAGACGTGAAAGGGTCTGGAGAAACAGTGGAGAACGTTATGCTGCCTGTAACATCGTTCAGCATGACCGGTTTGGTGGGGGGTCAGTCTGGGGAGGCATATCCATGGAGGGACGCACAGACCTCTACAGGCTAGACAACAGTATCGCAGGACTGCCATTAGGTATCAAGATGAAATCCTTGGACCCATTGTCAGACCGTATGATGTGTGACAATGCCTGGCATCATGTGGCATGAGGATGAAGGAATTGATCCTATTGACTGCCCCCTCCCCCCCCCCCCCAAATCAATAGAACACCTCTGGGTGGGACATTATGTTTGGGTCCATCTGACACCTCAGCCTGTCCAGGAGCTCCTGTGATGGCCTGGTCCAGATCTGGGAGGAGATACCCCAGTGCACCATCTGTCGTCTCATTAGGACATTGTCAGGCAGGCACATGTGGGGTGCGTGGGGGGCATACAAGCTACTGAGTACGATTTGGAGTTGCTGCAATGAAATTTCGGCCAAGTGGACTCGCCTGCCTGCCTGCCTGCCACCGCCTCATTTGTTCAGTTTGATTTTTGGGATGTATTTGAATTCAGCCCTCTGTTGGTTGATCATCTTCATTTCCATCACACACTGTGGCTGCCATCCGTTCGTTCCTCACACATCATCATATCAGTCCATAGCAGTAGAGAGAGCCAGCAGGATTTTTTTCCCATTGAGATCTGATGTGTTTTCAAAGTGCGCCTCTCATTTTTTTTAGAAGTTTATATAATTTTTGAGTGGAGAATTCCTTTTACGTCCTTCTGCTGCCTCAGGTTTACTGTCACTCCTTCTAACCATAACTAAGGTAAACAAAGCCTAGACATATTTTTTTTCAACTTTATGCCATTGAGATTCACAAAGAGCCGGGTGTAAATCTGCACCGGGTGTCATAAAAGAGTAACAAGTCAGGGTTAATTGAGCCTTGGATGAAAGATAATACATTTCCAAGCGCAGTGAACTTTCACCGTTCCAGTGTGGAAATCAGACCAGCGAAGGGATAATTGAAAAGACTGAGGAGCCTCTAATGGATTTAGAAGACCGAGGAGTGGCTTCAGTTTACAAATAGAACACAATTGACAGAAATCGGTCAACGGCTAAAGACATCCTTTTCAATCATTTATGTTTATTTCTTTACAATACAATACAATTTATTTTTATATAGTGTGGAGGACGGCCAGGGTCCATGCCCGGCCAGGACGTCCCTTCTACTTGTATTCCGGGGGAGCAACCATGGACTCCTCAATACCTCCCCTGGGACGCTTGGTGGCAGCCTCCCTGGTTAATGATGATGCCTCAGTTTCCCACAAGGATTCATGGGAGATGGAGTTCTTCCCAACCCTGTGGGGACCTGGGATGGCCGCCAGGGGGCGAGGCGGAAATAGTTAAGCTCAGCTTGTCTAATCATTGGGCCCACACGGGAGTGCCAGTAGGAACAGGTGAGCAAGCACCAGCAGCACTCCTGGGAGGGCCATAAAAGAAGCCAGCAACCACCACTCAGGGCAAGAATCGGGAGGAAGAGGACGAGGTGCCTGAGAAGAGTGGTGGTGCCAATGGAAGGATTGCTGTCATTATAAAGAGGTACTTTGGGACTGTGTTATACCTGTGGGGTTCACGGGGAAGACGTGCCCCACAGGTGAAGAAAAAGATTTATTTGTGTTGATTGTGTTAAGTGCTTGTGGGACTGTGTTGGGCCTGTGGGACACGGGGAAGACGTGCCCCTCGCCTGAAGAGAAAATAAAAAGATTTGTGTACAATTTGTACGTGCCTCAGTGTTAATCTGTGCTGGGTCGGACGTTTATATAGCGCCTTATTCACAATAGCCAAAAACCAAACAAGAAGTTAAAGTGGGATTTAACAAGTCCTGCCTCTTGACGGCCCCCCAGCCTTGACTCTCTAAGAAGACAAGAAAAAACTCCCTTGTAGGTAAAAAATGGAAGAAACCTCAGCAGGAAATTCAGTTCAAAGAGAGACCCCTTTACAGGTAGTTTGGGCGTGCAGTGGATGTCAAAAAAAGGGGGGGTCAATACAACACAATACACAGAACAGAACACGTCATCCTCAGTACAATATAATAGGAGATGATATCCCATAATACGAATCCTGGAGACCTCGGCCATCAAGCTGCCTCCCCCATTGGACATTCCACAGCTAACTCAGTGTTGGGCCAGCCAATCTGATGTAAGGACCCCTCTACCCAATGATCCTCCATCAGGGATGACTTTACCTTAGGCAGGCGAAACAACTTGGCACGTGGGCCGTGGCACCAAGTGCCACATTTGAGTACCGAGAAGAGAAACAGAATAGGTGAGGGTTAGTATCCAATTCTAACTGTCATGTTACTTATGTTTTAGTACTAATGACTAACAACAGATTTGCAGTCTGTACAGTTAATCAGCAGCTCTAGTCAGGGTGTGCTAAACTGAAGTAGTGAGTCTTCAGCCGGGATTTGAAAGATGAGACTGAAGGGGCATCTCTTATAGTAGCAAGCAGACCAGTCCACAGTTTAACTAAATGTTCTACGTCTCACTGTTAGTTTATTAATCCTTGGAATCAGAAGCAGACCGACATCCTGAGATCTTAATGTTTGCTCTAGATTGTTCCTTACACTTAGCCAGTTCCTGGATGGGCCAGGAAATCAGCACCTCCAAGATGCTAACCATTCATACTGACTCTCAACACACAGATCCTCCAATGGACCTTAGGACTGGCAGCATGACCCCTGGGGACACAACACAATTCACAGAACAGAAGAAATGTAATCCTCAAAACAATACAAGAGTGCAATAGAAATATTACAAGTACAGAGCAGCAGATGATATCCCATAATAGGATTTGGATTTGTTCAGAGTCCAGGAGACCTCGGCCATCAAGCTGTCTCCCCCTATTGGCTATTCAACAACTGAGTCAGTGCTGGGCCAGCCAATCCGATAAAAGGACCTGATGATTCCATCAGAGATGACTTTACCTTAGGCAGACAGGTGGGCAGTGGCACCAAGTGGCACATTCTTGCTGGCAGTGGCTCTCCGTACGTGGAAAGAATGGTGACATTATGGTACACTTGGAACTCGTAGGGGAACATCTCTCCCGCCGCCTTGACCTCACAGGAAGTACCATATGTTACGGGTCTGGACATTTCAGAGAGGTACTGAGGCTTTGTGTGGTAAGGGTCGCCAGTTAATAGAGACGTGGCTAACAATGTCAACGCGCATCTGAGCGGCCAGACAGGCAGTGCCGTGCACAAGGTAGTCCAGCGAGGCAAACAACAACATTTATTTCTATAGCACATTTTCATACAAAAAGTAGCTCAAAGTGCTTTACATAATGAAGAGAAGAAAAATAAAAGACAAAATAAGAAATTAAAATAAGACAACATTAGTTAACATAGAAAGGAGTAAGGTCCGATGGCCAGGGTGGACAGAAAAAACAAAAAAAAACTCCAGACGGCTGGAGAAAAAAATAAAATCTGTAGGGGTTCCAGGCCACGAGACCACCCAGTCCCCTCTGGGCATTCTACCTAACATAAATGAAATAGTCCTCTTTGTAGTTCTGGTTTTTCACGGAGTCACCTGATGCTGATGGTCATACAGACTTCTGGCTTTTAATCCATCCATCATTGTTGGAACATCACGGTGCTTTGGGTAGATGGTGGTGGCGCACGCCACCACCAACAGGACACCGGAAAAGGAAACAGAAGAGAGAGTAGGGGTTAGTACAGATTTTGAATGAATAGTTATTATAATGAATTGGATATACAGAGTGTCAGGATTAAATTACAGTGAAGTTATGAGAAGGCCGTGTTAAAGTAATGTGCTTTCAGCAGTTTTTTAAAGTGCTCCACTGTATTAGCCTGGCGAATTCCTACTGACAGGCTATTCCAGATTTTAGGTGCATAACAGCAGAAGGCCGCCTCACCACTTCTTTTAAGTTTTGCTCTTGGAATTCTAAGGAGACACTCAGTTGAGGATCTGAGGGTACGATTTGGAATATAAGATGTCAGACATTCCGATATATAAGCCGGGGCGAGATTATTTAAAGCTTTATAAACCATAAGCAGAATTTTAAAGTCAATTCTGAATGACACAGGTAACCAGTGTAGTGACATCAAAACTGGAGAAATGTGTTCGGATTTTCTTTTCCTGGTAAGGATTCTAGCAGCTGCATTCTGCACTAACTGCAAACGATTGATGTCTTTTTTGGGTAGTCCTGAGAGGAGTGCGTTACAGTAATCTAGCCGTCTGAAAACAAACGCATGAACTAATTTCTCTGCATCTTTCGATGATATAAGAGGTCTAACTTTTGCTATGTTTCTTAGGTGAAAAAATGCTGTCCTAGTGATCTGATTAATATGCGATTTAAAATTCAGATTACAATCAACGGTTACCCCTAAGCTTTTTACCTCCGATTTGACTTTTAATCCTAATGCATCCAGTTTATTTCTAATAGCCTCATTGTATCCATTATTGCCAATCACTAAGATTTCGGTTTTTTCTTTATTTAATTTGAGAAAGTTATTATTCATCCATTCTGAGATAGAAGTTAGACATTGTGTTAGCGAATCAAGAGATTTGGGGTCATCAG
The DNA here is from genome assembly GCF_900747795.2 of Erpetoichthys calabaricus. Classification (NCBI taxonomy): domain Eukaryota; kingdom Metazoa; phylum Chordata; class Cladistia; order Polypteriformes; family Polypteridae; genus Erpetoichthys; species Erpetoichthys calabaricus. The sequence continues at coordinate 4,941,707 of NC_041399.2, forward strand.
GTGCTATTGATAAATACAGCTGTGTGTCATCAGCATAGCTATGGTAGCTCACGTTGTGCCCTGAGATAATCTGACCTAATGGAAGCATGTAGATTGAGAAGAGCAGTGGACCCAGGATAGAGCCTTGTGGAACACCATATAGGATATCATGTGTCTTTGAGTTATAATTACCACAACTAACAAAGAATTTTCTCCCTGCCAGGTAGGATTCAAACCAATTTAAGACACTGCCAGAGAGGCCCACCCATTGGCTAAGGCGATTCTTAAGAATATTATGATCAATGGTGTCAAATGCGGAACTCAGATCTAAGAGGATGAGAACAGATAAATGGCCTCTGTCTGCATTTACCCGCAAGTCATTTACTACTTTAACGAGTGCAATTTCTGTGCTGTGATTTGTTCTAAAACCTGACTGAAATTTATCAAGAATAGCATGTTTATTGAGGTGCTCATTTAACTGTATAATGACTGCCTTCTCTAGAATTTTACTTAAGAAAGGCAGGTTAGAGATGGGTCTATAATTTTCAAGAGCAGAGGGATCGAGATTATTTTTCTTAAGTAGGGGTTTAACTACCGCAGTCTTAAGACAGTCTGGGAAGACCCTCGTATCTAATGACGAATTTACTATGTCAAGAACATTATCACTAAGCACGCCCGATACTTCTTTGAAAAAATTTGTTGGTATTGGGTCAAGGGCACAGGTGGAGGGTTTCATTTGAGAAATTATTTTATGTAAATCAGGTAAATCTATCCTAGTGAAAGACTTTAATTTGTTTATTATGGGGTACTGGGGTTTAGGAGGATCCTTAGTGTTGGGGAGATATACTATGTTATTTCTAATATCATTAATTTTTTGATTGAAAAATACAGCGATAGCCTCACAGGTTTTACTGGAAGTACTTAGGAGGCATTCCTTTGAGTTACTTGGGTTTAACAGACGATCAATTGTCGAAAATAAGACTCTGGGATTGCTAGCATTGTTATTTATAATCTTAGAGAAATAGCAGCGCCTCTCAAGACGGACTGTGTTATTGTATTCTGTTATTTTAACTTTTAATATTTCATAGTCAATAGTTAGTTTAGTTATCCTCCATTTACGCTCAGCTCTATGGCATGTTCTCTTTAAATCAGACACTCTTTGGGTCTTCCATGGTATAACAATGCTAGAAGATTTTTTAACTGTCTTTTCAGGTGCAACTAAGTCAACAGCAGCCCTCACTTTAGTATTAAATCTTTCCACCTTACTATTTACATTCTCCTCGCTATTATAGTTGGCACTATAAATGGACTGATTGCTTAGAATGTTTGAAAGTTTTAAAGCTGCTGATGAGTCAAAGAAGCGTTTTTTAACAATATGCTTCTCATGAGTGTTTTCTATCATTATTTTATATTAAAGAGTAGAAGAAAATGGTCTGATAGACCCGTATCAATGACCTGCTTTATATCAACTTTTAGTCCTTTAGTAATCGCTAAGTCTAACGTATGACCTGCTTTATGTGTAGGCTGATTAACGAGCTGTCTCAAATCAAAAGAGTCCAGGAGGTTCATAAATTCTTTTACTTTCTGGTCACATTGATTATCTATATGAAAATTAAAGTCGCCGACTATTAAGAGTGTGTCATAGTTAGGCAAGCACCATCACCGCTCATCCGCACCACACGGTGAGGGACCATTACTTCATCAATATCAATCTTTTCTGCCTCAGTCATAGTTTTACAGGTTTATTTAAAGAGGTATAAACTTAATAGAAGAATTTGTGAAGAAAAATATGAAAAAGAATAAAATAAAAAAAAGTATGAAAATAAAAAATCTTCAAAAAAAAAATTTGTTTTAATATACCTTGGAATAACCTAACTAAATGATTTTAAAAAGATAAATTAATGGCAAATTATAAACGCTTTGTAGAAACTCGAAAATATCAAAACAAAACTTGTACTCTTCAGAAATATGAAAGTATTTTTAATTTACTTTGAAGAAATGTATTTTAGAAAGAAATGAAGGGAATGGGTCTAAAAAAAACTATAAGAAATTTCGTGCTTGGACCACAAAATTTTTAAAACCTTTTTCTTAGGGAGCACCTATGGGCCAAGGGTAACCTACATTCCAAATTTCAAGTCCCAAGTCCTCACAGTTTGGTAGATTTCATGATGAGTGAGTCAGTGCTATTTGGCTTTTATATGTATAAATTGGGCTCTGTTTTGTAAATCATTACTTCCTACTTATTGTCTTTGGGTGTGCGCCTGTAAATCCCTGCAAGCTTCCTCTGTATATATTTCCATTTACAATGAGGTACGTCCAGTAAAATCCTTCAAGAACTCTCAGCCTTGTCATTTTTATACCAAGTTGTTTAAGCTCTCTTTGGCCACACTGCACAACAGCGTGGAGTGGGCAGAAAAACTCTACACAATACATCGTACGTGATAATGCTTAATACTGGAAAACTAACACATGTGGCTGAACTGGGAAAATTAGAATTAGGATGTAAAACCGCTCTGTGTGTGACGTTATGTAATATCCACAATTCCAAGGACTGCTAAACTCAAACTGGGTAGGACCTCCTTTTACTGTCAATACAGCCCTAGTACTTCCTAGTATGGATTCCACAAGATGTTGGAAAAGTTTCTTTGAGATTCTGGTCCACGTTGACATGATGGCATCATGCGGTTTCTACAGCTTTGTCAGCTTCACATTCATGCTGAGGACCTCCCGTTACACCACATCCCGACAGTGTCCTATTGGATTCAGATTATGTGACTAGGAAGGCCATTGAAGGACACTGAATTCAACATGAAGGCAGTTTGCTTTGTGACACGGTGCATTATCATTCTGGAAATAACCATTAAATGATGGGTCACCTGTGGTAATTATACTTCAAAGACACGTGATATTCTATATGGTGTTCCACAAGGCTATATCCTTTAGCTCTATCCGTTAGGTCAGATTATCTCGGGGTATAATGTGAGCTACCACAGCTATGCTGATGACACACAACTATATTTATCAATAGCACCTGATGACCCCGACTCTCTTGATTCACTGACATAATGTCTTACTTGTGTTTCTAAATGGATGAGTAGTAATTTTCTCAAGATAAATAAAGAGAACACTGAAATTTTTGTAATTGGCAATAATGGATATAATGAAGTTATTAGAAATAAACTTGATGCATTAGGATTAAAAGTCAAGACGGAGGTAAAGAATTTAGGGGTAACTGTTGACTGTAACCTGAATTTTAATTCACATATTAATCAGATCACTAGGACAGCATTTTTTCACTTAAGAAATATAACAGAAGTTAGACCTCTTATAACTTTGCAAGATTCTGAGAAATGAGTTCACGCTTTTGTTTTCAGTTGACTAGATTACTGTAATGCACTCCTCTCAGGACCACCCAAAAAAGACATCAATCGATTGCAACTAGTGCAGAATGGAGCTGCTAGAATATTAACTAGGAAAAGAAAATCCGAGCACATCACGCCAGTCTGAGCGTCACTACACTGGTTACCGGTGTCATTTAGAATTGACTTTAAAATCCTGCGTATGGTCTACAAAGAGGAGGTAAAAAACTGTATTTGTTTCCCATTGTATCTCTGTTTAAGAGGGGGTTTCGGAGGAGCGACTGCGTCTTCTAGGGGTGCGTTCAGCCCTCTTCTTCACACCATATTGACAGTGATAAATATAAATACACACGAGGACAGACGAATATTCAATAATATATATGTGCACATAAACCACCACTAACCCAATTATTAATTATACGAAAACACGAATACACAATATTTACAAAAACCCTCCCTTGCCCGCAAATAATAAATGAATAAACATGAAACACAGGCACAGATGAATGATAAACGGCAATGGAAAAGAAAGTGATAAATGAGTCGAAAAGCTAATAAAGTCCGGTAATAGTTGAATATTGGCTGTCGTGATATTTTTCTTCCTCCCGACAATACAAAAAAATTGACCTCACCGTAAGTGTCCTCAGCAGCGGTTGATAAGAATCCAAACCCCAGGGTTTCTCGGTGCTGGCAGTCGTGATAATGATACGGATCCGTAAGAAGCAAGTAATGGACGTGTATGATGAACGGAAACAAGTTGAAATATGGATGCGTAAATGATTCTCTCTCCTCTCCTTTCCTCTCCTCCTTCTTCTGCCTTTCGCTCCTCTCATTTAAATACAGATGTAACTGGTGGATTCAACAGGTAATTTCCGTCTTGGAGTTGCGGTCTCCCTTCATCATCCTTCCCCATTTAACTTACGGGGACAATATTTACTGATACACACAAACGGGACAATGAAAACAAAACGCACTCAGCACAGACAAAAAAAACCCAAAATACTTATTATTATGTAGCCTCGCTACAAGGTAACGTTCTGGACACACTTGCTCCCCCAATCCTTCCAGCGCGGAGGCGTCCCGGCCATCCTCCACATGACACACGGCATGCTGGGAGTATTGAATTCATGTGGTTTGTGCTGACCATTTGGATTCCATCAAGACTTTCTGGAGTGAAGCGTGCTGCGTAGTGTCAGAAATGTCTGCCTCAGTCACAGATCATGGGCCCTCCAACAAGATAAGGAGCCAAAACACACAGCAAAAAGAACCCAAGAATGAGACAGAAGGAAACAATGGACTATTCTGAAGTGTCCCTCTATGAGCCTTGATCTGAATCCCATTGAACACGAATGGAAAGAACTGAAACACGCCATGTGGAGAAGACCCCCTTCAAAGCTAACCCAGCTGGAGCAGTTTGCCCAGGACGAGTGGGCCAGACGACCAGTGGACAGGAGCAGACAACTCACGGAGAACTACCAGGAATCGCTGGTGTGCAGGGACTGTAAACTCTAAAGGTTGTGTGACTAAATATCAGGTGAAGGGTCCCATCCTTATTGTCCAGGCCATTCTCATTTGTGTTGAACCTCTAAGGCAAAGTCATATTTTTGGTTAAATACGGAATAAACCATGATGGCTGTCAATGACTTTGTCAGTTTCATGTCATGTCAGAGACAATTGTGGGGTCTTCATTTCTTGCGGAGGGGGACCTACACATACGTGCGTGTCTATAATTACGATCATGGAACAGACAACAGGAGCCAACTGGCAGATCTTAGTGATGTGGATGAAGCACACAACACGGCTGAAGTCAGACATTAACATCTGCTTCAGGTGAATTCTTTGAGATTCACTTTATGAACCCTCCACATATCTTACAAACTTACAATCTATAAAGTTGGCACATTGTTTAAAATGTCTGCTCTGTGCGGGGCAAAAGTCATTTTTTCCAACAATGTTCGCAGAGCTCCCAATATTTCACTTTTTATTGACCATATCACAATTCCAGTGGGTCATCAGTTTACAGACACTTTGCCTTTAAATTTATTAACCTGAGCCAAATGGTTTGAGTCACCTTCCAGAAGCTTCTTGCAATAATTTGCTGGAATTTAGGCCCACTACTCCAGACAGGACTGGTGTAACTGGGACAGGTTCGCTGGCCTGGTTGCTCACCCTCGCTTATTCAATTCAATCAGATTGAGGTCAGGCCTTTATGATGTCCACTCCCATACCTTGACCTTGTTGTCCTTAAGCCATTTCGCCCAAACTTTGGAGGTCTGCTTGGGGTCCATTTGGAAAACCCATTAGAGACTGGGCTTCAACATCCTTGCTGAGTTCTTGAGATGTTGTTGCTCCATCATATTTTATGAAGTGCACCAGTCCCTCCCACCGCAGAGTGATCCCCTTACAACACAACATAACACTCCCACCCCAATGTTTGACGGCTTGCAGGCCTCACCCTTTCTCCTCCAAACATAACGATGGGCATTATGGCCAAAGAGTTGGATCTTGGATTCATCAGACCAGAGGACATTTCTCCAGAAGGTCAGATCTTTGCTCCCTCATTGCAAACTGCAGTCTGGCTTTGCAGCAGTGGCTTCTTTCTTGCTGAGTAGCCTTTCAGGTGATGTCAGTTTAGCACTCGTTTTACTGCGGATATCGAGACTTGTCTGCTTGTGTCATAGAGCATCTTTCATGAGGTCTTTTTGCTGATGTTCTGGTATTGATTTGCACTTTCCGTTCTTCTCTATGAGACTCAATGCATCTCCTACCTGAGCGCTATGACGGCTGGTTGGTCCCATGGTGTTTACACTTGTGTATTGTCATTTATACAGATGAGTGAGGAGCCTTCAGGCATTTGGAAATTGTTCCCAAGTTTGAACCAGATTTAGAGGTCCACCTTTTTTTTTCTGAGGTCTTGGCTAATTTCTTTGGCTTTTTCCATCATGTCAAGCAAAGAGGCTGTCAAATTGAGTTTGATGGTTGGCCTTAACTTCCATCCACATGTTGACTCCAATGAAGCTACTTGGCTATCAGAAGATAATCGTCGAATTGCCTAAAGGCTTGACATCATTTATCTGGAATTTTCCAAGCTGTTTAAAGGCCCAGTTAACAAAGTGTATGGAAACTTGTGACCCACTGGAATTGTGATACGGTCGATAAAATGTGAAATAAGCAGAACTATGTGGACATTGTTGGGAAAAAAATGACTTTTACCCTGCATAGAGTAGACGTCTTAAACGATACGCTATGTTTGTAGTTTGTTAGTATAAAATCTGTGAAGAGCTCATAAAGTGAGCTTTAAAGAATTCACCTGAAGTGTGTGTCAACTTCTGACCTCTTCCAGGCCTCCCATTATAAAAAGACCGGCTGCCTCCACTGAGGAGTCTTTTCTGAGACCGGTTGCTGATGAGTCAGAGCTCTGCGGAAAGCCTCCCTTTGTTTGTTACAGCTAGATTTAAAAGCTGAATTTATGTTCTGCTTTGTACCCTGAGGGGGGTTTATGTTAAGTGTTGCCAAAAAAAGCACTTGTTTAAGTTTCAAGAGAAATATCAGGGAATTAAAAGGGACTACCTGACGGGTGTCCCAAATATTTGTCATTTGTTCTGTTTGAACCTGCGCTCGGCCAGTTCACAGGGTTATAAAGTGAGTTTGAAAGAATTCCACAATGAAAACATCTGACTTCAGCCGTAAAAATCGGGAGTGCTCTCCCCCTCGACTTTCTCGTGCACTCAGATATGGGGATGGATATTTGAGGAGTAAACCGTAAGACAATGATTATATCTTTATATACTAGGGAGCTTTGTCCCCCTGCTCACTTCGCTTGCCAGCACCTAGGCCTGGCGCTACACGCTAGCCACTTTGTGTTTCTGCCACTCGCGTATGGGGATGCGGATGTCCAATTTAAACAGATTGTTATTTTCACGGGAATTGTTACATAGGCATAATAGAACTAACTATTGTACATTATAGCGAGTAATTCACCATAGTAAAAAAATAGTAAAACGTAATAATTTCAAAGTAAATTATGTTTCATTTTGTGTTGGAGGTATTTATTGCTTAATACAATTTTATTCTATTTGGCTTTGAAATTAACACACAAATACTTTTTAAAATTACACTTTTACTGTTAAACTTTAGTAAAAACAATTTTTTTAATTAAATTTTCGTCAAGATCGCATTGAATTTTGACTCTGTGTTTGGACTTTCTTCGTGACAATGCAACGTATAACTGCCCATGAGTGAATTTCGTTTCTTTCTCTCTATTAAATAAAACGACTTTTTCATATATTTGTCCCTGTGATTTGTTAATTGCCTTTGGAACAGCTATTCTAACGGCAAACTGTAAATGTTTTAATACGAATGGCATCTCAAGATCTCCTTTGGTGTCTAATGTCATTAGTGAAGATGGACTACATTACCTTTCTTGGATACATCCTTCTTTCTACAGTAATTAGTGCACTGGAAGACCGGATGGTGTTAACGGTTGTAGATATTCTTTGTGATATTGTAAGTTGATGTTTTCATCTTCCGCACCATCACCACCAACTGTCTCAGCAGAGTCTATTGATACGCATTTAATCAATTTGCCGTGTAACCGATCGACAATTTTCACGTTAATTCATTTGACTTCATTGTTTGTCTGTGATAGGATTGCCAGTCTGATGAAAGAAGGAGAGAAGCATTAATACTCAGTATCATCCTTTAATCCCGCAAACTTTCACTCATGTTAGAGCTTGTTGGTTGCCTTCTAAATGCACGAGTGGGACAGGGGGTACATTAAAGAAAGAGTGCTTGTTCCACCTATGCCAGGTAATCTTCAAGATTTGTGACATCGAATTGAGGAAGCTGTGAATTCAGTAACTAGGGAGCAGTAGACATGGGTGTAGCAAGAAATGGTCTACCGTTTTGATGTTTGTCGCGCTACATGTGGTGCTCATGTTGAGTGCATGCAACCTCAAGGACCATAGGACAACTCTTTGAACTTTCCTCTACCCAGTGATATGCAGAATGGGTCTCTGTTGTCACAAAATGACTCCAGACAGGTAAAAAGATTTGGGGCAGCCACCCGTATACAGGGTGGTCCAGATCTAATTATGCAACTGTTCGACTGACAACTGTCTCCCCACCATTTTGGAATGCAGGGCAGGTGCTGCCATCTATCGGCAACAAAAAGAATTTTAAGTGAAATCTCTATGTGCGGGGCAGGTGCTCTGAATTCTCTATGTAATAAACTTAATAAGTTATAATAGCGTAATGAAAATTGCATAATTAGATCTGGACCACCCGTACATTATGTTCCTGTCTACAAAAAGGTTGAAATAATTGATATGTTGACAAGACTGAGTCCAAAACAGAACTGAATACGTGGAGGTAAGATGGCGCTTTAAAAGGTTGGTGGGGGAAAAGATGTCATTTGAGGCGGACCCAGAAGTGACATCTTTTGGACCGGAAGTGACATCATCCGAGGCACCGGGACTGAGAGTGACGTCTTCGGGACCGGAAGTGACACCGTCAGGTGCACCGGGACCGGAAGTGACATCTTCTGGGCCGGAAGTGACATCATCAAAGGCACCAGGACTGAGGGTGACGTCTTTGGGACCGGAAGTAACGCCATCAGATGCACCAAGACTGGAAGTGACGTCATCAGAGGAAATGACAATCCCGGGAATGGCCTGCAAGGAACTGAGAGGGACTGTCAGCACACTCCGCCACCCCCTGGCCTGATGTAGTATTACACTTACTCAAGCCCTTTAGCTGCCCTCCTAAACGCACGTGTGTGACGCTGTCTTATACAGTTTGTTTGAAATGCATTTTTGAAATCTGCTCTTCTCATTTTGAATAGTCCTGTACCTTCCCTACGTAAAAAGGGGGTCTGCCATTTAGGCTTTAAAAAAGAATAAAAAAAGTAGAACCTTAAACTGTACCCTAGAGTTGACTTTCAAAGGGCCACTAAAACAGGGGTCCCTCTCCTCGGTTCCAGTCAGCAGTCGGGTCTCTGCATTTAATCCAAGCTGCTAGTGAGACAGAGACGTCTGACTGATTCCCGCATACAATAACCTCGCCTGGGTGATTTGGGGGGCTTAGTCGAGATCTTGAGAAGGGATAAACTGTGCCATTTGTTGAGTCGTTTTAAACTGAAATGCATTGTGATGCCTCTGACAGCGCACATTTGCGAGTTTTTAATCTTCATTTCTGTTTCCAAACTTTTGCACACGACTTCCCCTAAGTGTGAGCCACAAATCAATACAGAGTTATGAAAGCACAGCGACTACAGTAGGGGGCGATTCTATTAAAACAGCTGGATCCATATTAGTCAGAAGGGTCCGGCTTCATGTTGTGCCTCATCCTGATTTAATTAAAGGCTTATGTAAAGTTATTAAACTCTTTGCTATGTCTTTATATGTCATCTAATTAGTCATCCGGTCTCCGTATGGAAGGTTTAAGACAAAGAAGGAAACTGATTCAGCCTTGCGATAGCCATCTCACCGTTCAGAAGATGTCAGAGTCTCTCTTTGTGCTCCTGCTGTTTTGTGCTGCCGTCTCCCACGTCCACGATGTTCATTTTTGGGGACCGCAAGTCTCTTTTCATAGAGACACACAAAATGGGCAAAAACGGGGGGAACATGACTTAAAAAAAGAGATGTATAAAAGTTGCGCACACCCAAAAAACCATTGAAATGTGTGTATGCAGCTTTCCACACAAAAGTCGAGAATTCTGGGAAGGGTCCTGTGGCCCTGGGATGGAAGGACCTGGGGAGAGGGCATATTCAGGGCAATACCTCTCCTGAACAGTAGAGGGAAACTAGGTTCACAGCGGGGACCACGGGTTTGGAGCTTAGAATCTCAACTCTGCTGGGGCCTGTGACCACCACCAGGGAGTGCCTGGACAGTTCTTGAGCCCTGGGCTGCAGCACTTCCACCGAAGGTCTGGGATCACCTGGAGCACTTCTGGTGGAGCCTGAAAAAAGGAGCCACTTCACTCCATCCAGGGAGCCAGAGTCGGGAAGAAGTGGACAAAGGTCACTGGGAGGGGAGTGAAGGTGACAGAGAAAGGAGAGAAGAAGGAAGGAAAGGACTGTGTATTCATGTCGGTGCTTTACATTATGCTGTGGATTGTGAAAATAAAATGCATGTTGTGTGGCAACTCGTTTCTCTGCCTGTCTGTGTCGGGTTAGGGCGGCTGGATGTGCCCTGGTGGTCCACAGTCTGTATAATCTCTGACCCCATCATAGCGACACCCACTCACACTGGTCCATTTACAGTCATCAGTCAGCCTGAAGAGTACAACGACTGGAGGAAAAACGGACGCTCAAGCAGAAAGTGCAATCTCTAAATAGTCAAGGATCTGGGGCCTCAGACTTGGGAGCGTCGAGTAATCTGCTCTGAACTCTGCGTCACGTCTTTGTCAGAAGTTCTCAACAGATCAGCCAATTAGATGAGTTGGGGGCCTTTCTGAGGTGTGTGTCCAGGAGTGGACTAGCAGCCCACCCAGGAGTGGTTCCTACTTGGCAGAGGAGGTTGAATGCAAATCTCTGAACTGAGATGCTCCGTGGTGTGAGTCCACTATGTCCATTAAAGAACCATCCACAACAAATCAAATCAAAGGAATAATAAAATTATAAAAGTAAAGTTGAACAAATTGGACTCTGCAGCTGCATAAATAAAAGGTACAGTACCACTCCCAGTTAGCGGAAATAGCTCACAAGTTGATAGAAATCTAAGTTTTATACCGAATACTTGCATGAAAAATTTGGGTGACCTACGTGAAAGCGCACTCAAGTACACACACACACACACACAGACATCATTACAAAAATGGTATTTTCGGTCTAAAATGTCGAGGTTCATCAAAATCTTGAAATCAAATTATTGGGCGATTACAATAATTCCCCATGAGAAAGTAAAAAGGGTGCCTTGCCATTTAGGCTGTAAAAAAGAAAAAAGTAACACTTGTCACAAACTCGACAAAGAGCCATAGCAAGGTTTGGGGCAGCCACCCCTATATTGTTTCCTGGCTGCAAAACTGAATAAATTGATGTACTGATGTGTACAGATCTGAGTCCGGAACAGAACTGAGGAGGACAGAGGAAAGGTGGCGGCTTTTAGATAGATAGATAGATAGATAGATAGATAGATAGATAGATAGATAGATAGATAGATAGATAGATAGATAGATAGATAGATAGATAGATAGATAGATAGATAGATAGATAGATAGATAGATAGATAGATAGATAGATAGATAGATAGATAGATACTTTATTAATCCCAAAGGGAAATTCACATACTCCAGCAGCAGCATAATAATACAAAAACAATATTAAATTAAAGAGTAATAAAAATGCAGGTATAACAGACAATAACTTTGAATAATGTTAATGTTTACCCCCCCCCGGGTGGAATTGAAGAGTCGCATAATAAAAATTTTAATTTTTTAATCATTTTTTTTTTTTTTTTTGCATTTATATAGCGCTTTTCTCACTACTCAAAGTGCTCAGCAATTGCAGGTTAAGGGCCTTGCTCAAGGGCCCAACAGAGCAGAGTCCCTTTTGGCATTTTACGGGATTTGAACCAGCAACCTTCCAATTACCAGTGCAGATCCCTAGCCTCAGAACCATCACTCCGCATAGTGTGGGGGAGGAACGATCTCCTCAGTCTGTCAGTGGAGCAGGATGGTGACAGCAGTCTGTCGCTGAAGCTGCTCCTCTGTCTGGAGATGATCCTGTTCAGTGGATGCAATGGATTCTCCATTATTGACAGGAGTCTGTTCAGCGCCCATCACTCTGCCACAGATGTCAAACTGTCCAGCTCTGTGCCTACAATAGAGCCTGCCTTCCTCACCAGTTTGTCCAGGTGTGAGGCGTCCTTCTTCTTTATGCTGCCTCCCCAGCACACCACCGTGTAGAAGAGGGCGCTCGCCACAACCGTCTGATAGAACATCTGCAGCATCTTATTGCAGATGTTGAAGGATGCCAGCCTTCTAATGAAGTATAGTCGGCTCTGTCCTCTCTTGCACAGATCATCAGTATTGGCAGTCCAGTCCAGTCCAGTTTATCATCCAGCTGCACTCCCAGGTATTTATAGGTCTGCACCTTCTGCACACAGTCACCTCTGATGATCACGGGGTCCATGACGGGTCTGGTCCTCCTAAAATCCACCACCAGCTCCTTGGTCTTTCTGGTGTTCAGTTGTAGGTGGTTTGAGTCGCATCATTTAACAAAGTCCTTGATTAGGTTCATATACTCCTCTTCCTGCCCACTCCTGATGCAGCCCACAATAGCAATGTCATCAGAGAACTTTTGCACGTGGCAGGACTCCGAGTTGTATTGGAAGTCTGATGTATATAGGCTGAACAGGACCGGAGAAAGTACAGTCCCCTGCAGCTAGTATAGGAAGTGACATCAAAGGGGGTGGAGCTGGAAGGGTCTTCATCCATAGGCTCTGACCTGGAAGTGACGTCAAAGAGGTCAGAACCAGAATTGACGTCATCAGGGCCAGGTGGAATTTTCCCATGAATGGTCTGCAGAAAAGCAAGGAAAAGAGTCAGTGTGATCTGCCACATCCCAGTCTGGCTCAGAATTGCTCTCATTCAAGCTGCCTCCCATGTGCACGTATGTGACACACTGTATCCTACAGTTGATGGGGGGGGGGCACTAAAACTGGAGTCCCTCTCCCCAGTTCCAGCCAGTAGTATAGCCGCTGTGTTTTACCCATGCTGCAAGTGGGACAATGCCGTCTGACTGATTCCCGCTGACTGATTGTCTGCTGGGCACTGCTTTGTAAATCATAACTTCTTATTTATTGTCTTTGGTTGAGCACCTGTAAATAATACTACTACTACTACTACTAATAATAATAATAATAATAATAAAAATTATAATAATAAAAAGTTGCACTTATAGAGCGCCTTTCACAAGCCCAAGGTCACTTTACATATAGATGGGAAAAAATAAAAAGAGAGATCGCACAGAAGACAAAAGTTCATCAAAGAGGAAATTAAAGGTGGAGAAAGAGGAGCAAACTCAGAGAGATTGAGGAAGAGAGTTCCAGAGTTGAGGGGCCGTAACATTGAAGGAGCTGTCACCCAGCGTGGAGAGTCTGGTGTGTGTGGGGACAGTAAGGAGACGACTGAGTGAGGACCTGAGAGAGTGACAAGGAATGTATGGAGTTGGCAGCTCAGTGAGGTAGAGGGGGGCAAAGGTCATGTAGGACTTTGAAGGTGAAAATCAGAATCTTGAGTTTAATCCTTGACTAGCCCACGTAGTAGTGAAACAGGACAAACTTTAAAAATCAATAAACAAAAAGGTATCGCTAGCTAAGCGGAGGCGAGGGCCGCTCCAAAACATGGCCAGAGGTAGAGCGACTCGATCAGAGGCTGGTGCGTGAGTGAGGAAGACCCCAACCCAGCTCCCCATCCCTCAGCCTACAGCCTCTTTTTTGGATTAGTGCGAATAAATCGCTCCTGCAAGCAAACTCTGATTCTTAGCATGATGAGAGAAGTCGCAAAATCAACCGGAATGTTCAAGCAAATTCTAGAATAATACCCCATCTAAATCCATGAAGTGGTTCTCTCGTTCACTAGCTAAGCAGATGTAAGGTACACGTCCCGAGGCAGACGTGTAAGCGAGGAGGCCCCTCTATCCTTGGCCCACTGCTTCTCTCTTGGATTTGCGCAAATAAATCGGCACCGCAAGTGAACTGTGATACTTAGTGTGATGAGAGAAGTCATAAAATCAACCGGAATGTTCAAGCAAATTCTAGAAAAAAACCCGATGTAAATCTGTGAAGTAGTTCTCTCATGAAAAGTGCACAGACAGACAGACGTTGGATTTTATATATCTATTGTCACAAAAATCAGAGACGAGATCCATAAAAAGGTTTGGGCCAGCCACCCATATAATAATCCCTGGCTGCAAAAGGGTGTTTTGATCGCACTGATGTGCACAAATCAGAGTCCAAGATCGAACTGCCAAGTTAGTTTGAATATGGCGCCTGTAAAGGCCAGAAAGGGAAATGTAGTCATCAAAGTCGTTAGCGGAATGGTCCTCTTCAATAGGCTCAGACCCGGACGTGACGTCATCAAAAGGGCTGGACACCTGAAGGCTATTCTTCCATGGGTTCTATACAGGAAGTGACATCACCCAATGGGCCGGAAGTGATGACATATTGCCCGGAACCAGAACTGACATCATCAAAAGGACACAAAAACCTAAAGTGACGTCATTGTGCCCAGAACCAGAAGTGACATCATCCAAGGCCTGAAAAAAGCGGACGTGACATCATCAGGGACAGGAGGAATTTCCTGTGAACGGTCTGCAGGAAAGCAAGAAACAGAATCAGTGTACTCCGCCACCTCCTGGTTGGGCATGGAATTGCTCTCCTTTAGTCCCTTTAGCTGCCTCCCATGTGCGTGTGTGACAATATATATTGTCACACTTGGGTTACAAAATTACACAGAAACCAGAGGAAGTTGAAGAGACTGGAATTTTATTCAAACACTGCAAACAAACATTTGTCTCTTTAAAGGGTTTCAAACGTGCTCCTTGAAAGAAAAGAGTTAACACCTCCGCTTGTCATTTAAAAGTAAGCTTGGACTTCTTCGGAGGAGGAGGAGGAGGAATACGTGTCAGGAGCAGGAGAGGTCTGAGAGAGAGAAGGAGAAGCAGATAATCAATTTAACAAACTGAAAGAAGCCCGTGCAGGCTTTTTAAGAAGGCGCGAGAGGCGCATTACACGACAGAGCCGGCCAGAAGGGAAAGGAGGGATGTGAAGGTAGTCTGTCCATGCTTCTTAGGGGTTTTCCCAGGGGCGTCTGTGTTCTCTGGGGGTGCGATCAGCTTTGCGGCTCACAATACATATAGAATAGATATAAATATAGATTACCTCTTTATATGAATTTATTTACATTTGGATAAAGACAGGTGACCTGGCTGGCAGCCCCAACTCTTCATGGTCATTTTGAATTTTCTTCCAATTGTCCCGGGTTAAGGTGAATAACCCAGTTAAGGCAGAAATCTGAGTTTCTTAATAATCGGCAAGTCATCTTCTAAAATTCTCCTTTGTCAAAAAGTTCCAACTTCATTAAACCGCTCAAAAAAATAAAGCAAAACTTTATCATGAAACATCACCGGCGAATCGGAATACAAGCCTGACTCCGGTGATAATGTTCTTGTGTTTTACAAATGCGTCTAGCCAATTATTTAGGGATGTGTTACCGCAGCGTTTCTCAACCTTTAAGTATTTGCAACCCGAGTTTTCATAACAGTTTTAATCGCGCCCCCCCTAATGTTTTTTGAAAGGAGCCCACTAATAGCAATTTGTTCTTTTTTAATTAACGATATATCATAGATGCATATTTTATTATATCTACTTAACATTTATCGACATTTCTCTAACTCTATATTTATTTTTCTAGTATCAGAATGTACAGTAGGTTAAGTTTAATTTGTTTTGGTTTCAATAGATGTATTTTTCATATTTTCGATTCTTGTTTTCTTTTTTTCACATCTTCACGCCCCCCCCCTTTATGTTACTTCAGTTTGAGAACCGCTGTGTTACCGGATCGCTTTTTTGTGCTTGGCTGTGCTCCCATAAGTCATGAGACATGTGGTTCGCAATGGCGGTCACCTTCATAAAGAACATGGAGGCTCCCGTGTACAAGAAACCCCACATCAGCGTTACCAAATGGTAGATTGTTGATGACACCATCCTAATATTAAAAATAATGAGCAAAACCTAAATGTTAATGTTAATGATGTATTAAATCTGAGCCAGGGTTCCTCCCCTGGCTGGGGCTCAGATTCATCTTTTATGTCATCTTTGTTCGTTGTCTGTTCTTTTGTTTGCATTAACTTTATTTATGTTCATTTGAAATTGAAATGTTGATTCCCCAAGAGGCAGGACCACCTGCTAATCACCTCCAGGACATGTTCCTTCGCTTATAAATCCAGTCCCTGGTGGTTCATTGTGAATGTGCTGGGGAGTTGGTGAGTTGTTTGCGTTTTTCTCTGTGTTTTGTGCTTTTTCATAAATTTCTTTATTTTTCTCAACCTTGCACATCTGACCTGTGCAGGACATCACTTTCCACAATAATGGAACACGGTCTTCTATGATAAAGAGAGTCTGCTCTGCCCTTTCTTCTGCAGTTGTCCTGTGTGTTATGAGACTAGTCCAAGCTGTCATTGATGTGGACCCCCCCCCCGAGTACTTGTAGATGTGGACCACCACCACAACTACTCTCTGAACAGTGACCTGACATACAGGCTCTTTGGTGTGGCAGTTCTTGGGTTTTGCTGATGTTGAGTTGCAGATAGTTCTCCAAGTTCTCACCCTGACTCCTCTTCTCTGTTTCATCCTCCATATCAATACCCCTCCACCCCCCCACCACCCATCAGTGCAGAATCATCTGAGAACATCTACAGTTACATAACCTGGTGTTCAACTTCTAGTCTGATGTGTGCCAAGTGTAGAGGTCCACGTAGGGCTCCGGTGGTCTTCACATCCACATTAGGCACTTGAGCAAGGCCCTTAACCTGCAATTGCTGAGCACTCTGAGTAGTGAGAAAAGCGCTATAGAAATGCAAAGAATTATTATTATTAGATCCAGAAGCCCACTGAGTGTCTCATGCAATGAGTTTTCCAGGAGTAATGAATTCACTCTGCTCCTGATGGACTTCAATGTTTTAAATTTATATCTGACTTGTTTAAGATGTCATACTATGCTTCCTTAGAAGGCTGGTGTCCTTCAACATCTGCAATAAGATGCTGCAGATGTTCTATCAGACGGTTGTGGTGAGCGCCCTTTTCTACACGGTGGTGTGCTGGGGAGGCAGCATAAAGAAGAGGGACACCTCATACCTGGACAAACTGGTGAGGAAGGCAGGCTCTATTGTAGGCATGGAGCTGGACAGTTTGATATCTGTGGCAGAGCGACGGGCGCTGAGCAGACTCCTGCCAATCATGGAGAATCCACTGCATCCACTGAACAGGATCATCTCCAGACAGAGGAGCAGCTTCAGCGACAGACTGCTGTCACCGTCCTGCTCCACTGACAGACTGAGGAGATCATTCCTCCCCCACACTATGCGACTCTTCAGTTCCACTTGGGGGGTAAACGTTAACATTATATAAAGTTATTGTCTGTATACCTGCATTATTGTCAATCTTTAATTTAATATTGTTATTATCAGTATGCTGCTGCTGGAGTATGGGAATTTCCCCTTGGGATTTAATAAAGTATCTATCTATCTATCTATCTATCTATCTATCTATCTATCTATCTATCTATCTATCTATCTATCTATCTATCTATCTATCTATCTATCTATCTATCTATCTATCTATCTATCTATCTATCTATCTATCTGTTATATAGTGCCTTTTCTATCTATCTATCTATCTATCTATCTATCTATCTATCTATCTATCTATCTATCTATCTATCTATCTATCTATCTATCTATCTATCTATCTATCTATCTATCTATCTATCTATCTATCTATCTATACAATACAATACAATACAGTTTATTTTTGTAAAGCTCAAAATCAAACAGGAAGTGCCGCAATGGGCTTTAACAGGCCCTGCCTCTTGACAGCCCCCCAGCCTTGACTCTCTAAGAAGACCAGGAAAAACTCCCAAAAAAAACCTAGTAGGGAAAAATGGAAGAAACCTAGGGAAAGACAGTTCAAAGAGAGACCCCTTTCCAGGTAGGTTGGGCATGCACTGGGTGTCAAAAAGAAGGGGGTCAATACAATACAGTACAATAAACAGAACAGAACAAATCCTCAATAAAAAATTAAAATTTTTTTAGAAGTATTGGGCAGAATTTAACAGTAGATGATATCACATAATATGATTTGGATTTCTTTAGAGTCCTGGAGACCTCGGCCATCAAGCTGCCTCCCCCATTTGGCCATTCCACGGCTGAAACAGCGCTGGGCCAGCCAATCCGATGAAAGGACCCCTCTTTCTCACGATTCCTGTGATCCTCCATCAGAGATGACTTTACCTTAGGCAGGCAAAACAACTTAGCAGGTGGGCCATGGCATCAAGTGCCACATTTGAGTACCGAGAAGACAAACAGAATACTTATGTTTAAATGCTAATGATTAACAACAGAGATGCAGTCTGTGCAGTTAATCAGCAGCTCTAGTCAGGGTGTGCTAAACTGAAGTAGTGAGTCTTCAGCTGGGATTTAAAAGCTGAGACCGAAGGGGCATCTCTTATAGTAGCAGGCAGACCACTCCACAGTTTAGGGGGTCCTGTAACTAAAAGCTCGACCTCCCACTGTTATTTTATTAATCCTTGGAATCATAAACAGACCGGCATTTTGAGATCTTAATGTGCATTCAGGTTTGTAAGTCATGATAAGTTCAGACAAGTAAGCTGGACCTCGGCCATTTAACGCTTTATATGTTAAAAGCACGATTTTGAAATCTGCCCTAAACTTAACCGGGAGCCAGTGTAAGGATTTAAGAACTGGAGTTATGTGTTCGTATTTTCTTGTTCATGTAATAATTTTTTGGATTAACTGGAGGTTGTATAGAGAACAGTTTGAACATCCAGTGAACACTGCATTGCAGTAGTCAATCCTGCTAGAAATAAATGCAGGAATTAATTTCTCAGAATCCTGTTTATTTAGAAAGCGTCTTAATTTCCTAACATATCTATCTATCTATCTATCTATCTATCTATCTATCTATCTATCTATCTATCTATCTATCTATCTATCTATCTATCTATCTATCTATCTATCTATCTATCTATCTATCTATCTATCTATCTATCACAGTGGAACCTCGGTTCACGATCATAATTCGTTCCAAAACTCTGGTCATAAACTAATTTGGTTGTGAACTGAAGTAATTTCCCCCATAGGATTGTATGTAAATATAATGAATCCGTTCCAAACCATACGAACTGTATGTAAATATATATTTTTTAAGCACAAATATAGTTAATTACACCATAGAATGCACAGTGTAATAGTAAACTAAATGTAGAAACATTGAATAACACTGAGAAAACCTTGAACAACAGAGAAAACTAACATTGTAAGAGTTTGCGCTATACTTTAGTCTTATGACCCGATCGCTGTAAACACTTTTTTGTTTTTTTTTGAGTTTTAAGCACAGGGAAAAAAAGGAACATTTGAAAAATCTGTAATTTAATAAACCTCCAAGAAAACTAACCTTGCATGAGTTGAGTTCTGGCGTGAAGTGAGGAGGAACTGGGTGGAGAACAATCCGGTCTTGTCGCAGTTGAAGACTTGTTGCGGGGTGTAGCCTTCGTCCTCCACTAATTTTGTGAAAATTTTCACGAATTCTTTCGCAGCTTCAGCGTCAGAACTTTCAGCCTCTCCATGCCTTACCACACTATGAATGCCACTTCTCTTGTGAAACTTTTCAAACCATCCTCTACTGGCTTTAAATTCCTCACTTTCGCCACTCGTAGAAGGATAGTTTTGCAGCAAATCGCCATGAATCTTCCTAGCTTTCTCGCGTGACATCGCCTCGCTTACGCTATCCCCTGCAAGTTGCTTCTTGTTCAGCCACACTAGCAACAGTTTTTCCATCTCTTCCAGCACTTGAGGCCTCTGCCTGGTTAACGCTGTAACTCGTTTTGCAACATCAGCTGCTTTAATGGCCTCTTTCTGCTTTAGAATATTCTAAATCGTAGATTTTGACTTCTTGTACTCTGTGGCAAGATCAGTAACACGAACGCCACGCTCATACTTTTCAATAATTTCTTTCTTTACTTTGATTTCAATTTTCTGCAAAACTTTTTTCTCACCTCTCTTCACTTGCTTAGAAGCCATGGTTAACTGCAAAAGCACACGAAATACTGTATAGCACAAAAGAGTTCACAGGTAAAGCACGCACGTCTGACTGAGAACAATGAACAGGGAGAGGCTGAACAAGTGCTTAAATACAGTAATCGGCGTGTACGAACCGGAAGGGAAATGAAATAGAGCACAAAGAGTTCATAACGAAAGCACGCACTCACGTACAAGCACGCACATCTGACCGAGAACAATGCAACACATGCGGAAATCATCGGCGCACACCAACGGAAAGGGAAACTGGCTTGTTTGTATACTGAGTGTGTGGTCGTGAACCGAGGCAAAAGTGTGGCGAACTTTTTGGTCGTAAACCGATTTGTACATGTACCGAGATGTTCGTGAACCGAGGTTCCTATCTATCTATCTATCTATCTATCTATCTATCTATCTATCTATCTATCTATCTATCTATCTATCTATCTATCTATCTATCTATCTATCATGCGTGATTCTGCCGTCATCTGGTTTTCGTGCAGGGGGCGCTCAGCTCCCCAAACTCAACACAGACAGACACAGGACACAAGTTTTATTTTTCTTGTGGAAAACGCTTCCCTCATTTCCCATGTGGTTGAACAGTACAAAAGCACAATAAAGAATCACAAGGTAATGATGTTTCTTCTTTCTTCTTCTTTGCTGTTTCTTTTTCTCTCTCTCTTCTGCCTCCACTCCTCCTCCAGCAAATTTCTTCCTCCACTTCCCGACTCCCTGAAGTGAGGTGGTTCCTTTAATGCTGTACCAGAGAGAACTCCAGGTGACCCGTTAGCATGATCAGGAAGTAACACCAGGTGTGGAGGAAGCCCAATAAAATAGGGGACACCAATTCCTGTAGCACCCCCTGGTGGTACAATGGGGCTGAGCCCATAAACTCCAAGTCCTAGCATGCCCTGTGGGAATCTGGGGTGCTGCCACCTAGTGCCTCTGGGGGAGGTAGTGTTCCCGTTCCTCCCATTATTGGGATGTCCTGGACAGGTAAGGGCCCTGGCCATCTGCCACACTGGACACTGAAAATCTGACCGAGAAACACAGAGGTCCTGCCTCTATTCTGCACAGCATTCACAGTACTGTGAGTACATGCCAGCCATGATATCCATCAACCTCATCTGCATGATGCTGGTCTGATATTCAAGGTGGTCCAGCTAGTCATATATGCTGCGATTTGCGTGTTTGTTTGAATTAATAGATTCTCTATCATTATTTTATTGTGTAGTTCCTTAATAGTATTAAGCCAAAAAAGGAGCACTAACAGGACCCCCTAACTGCTATGGGGTATTCCACACACTGTCGGGCAGAGCCCTGTCAGCTTGCCACCCCTCAGTCTGAGCCCAATGCATGTCACTTTTGTAATTTTTCAAAGTCTGTAATAAATGATATCCTATGAACACCAAATGCGTTTCCTCACAATTCCTCAGATAAATCTGTCTGCTCTTCCACCAGGGTGCTTTGCACTGAGCTTGAGCTGCAAAGAATAATCAAGCTGTACAAAAGATGAAAGCCACCATCCCGGCCTCCGGCAAACTCTTGGATCGTTTAACTATCCTCTGTCTCTTGTCAGAAAAGGGTCTCGGGGAATAAGTGAAGAGTTTAGATAAGAAGGATTGAAGTGTTGTGCTTGGTAGCGGTGCAGTAAGGCAAGTAAATTGTCATTTTAATGAAGAAAGAAACCTTTTGAATTTCCAGTTCGATGTGTACAGTAGATTGGGGGCTTCAGTAAATTGACAGCTTTATGGATTACAGGTGCTGTGTAAAGAATTAAACGCACGTCTGAATATCGTGTTAGTTATGAAGACAACATAAGAAAAGTGGAGTGGATTCAGAAAGTCTCCTGCCCCCTTCACTTTCGCCACACGTTATCGTGTGGTTGATTTCATTTTAAATGGAGACATTTCACATTTTTGCCCATCAATCTACACTTATTAATCCATAATGATGAAGTGACAGCATGTGACCAGCAAGGTTTTCAAATTTATTACAAATCAAAAACTGAAATTTCTCATTTATAAAGTTATTCAGACCTTTAACTGAGATGCTCGCTGTTCCTGTTTTTAATGGGTAAGTCTTTACAAGTGTTGCACACCTGCATTTCATCAGTTTACTCCATTCTTCCTGGCATGTATATACTGTATACAGTCATATGAAAAAGTTTGGGACCCCCTCTCAGCCTGCATAATAATTGACTCTCCTTTCAACTACAAAGATCACAGTGGTATGTCTTTCATTTCCTAGGAGTACTGCGGTGTTTTCCGAACAAAGATTTTTAGTGACGCAGTATTTAGTTGTATGAAATTAAATCAAATGTGAAAAACTGGCTGTGCACAAATGTGGGTCCCCTTGTCATTGTGCTGATTTGAATGCCTGTCACTGCTCAATGCTGATTGGTTGGATGAGCTCGTTAAGCCTTGAACTTCATAGACAGGTGTGTCCCATCATGAGATATAAAGGTATTTAAGGTGGTCAATTACAAGTTGGGCTTCCTTCCCTTTGACTCTCCTCTGAAGAGTGACAGCATGGGATCCGCAAAGCAACTCTCCAAAGATCTGAAAACAAAGATTGTTGAGTCTCCTGGTTTAGGGGAAGGCTACAAAAAGCCATCTCAGAGGTTTAAACTGTCAGTTTCAACTGGAAGGAATGGAATCAGGAAATGGAAGGTCATGAAAAGAGGTCCTTAAATCACTTTGATTGTCTGTTTTAGCTTCAGACATTTATAGTTTGAAACCTTTAATGCAGCATGGCAGAGCCTCGCGAGAGACATCCGCCCACCTTGCAGTCCATGGGGCAGGTCTTTCTCATGTTCTCCCGATAACTCCTAAATGCGTTCTCGCGAGACACATTACTTTACATATATATTGTATTATCTTAAAGTCACTTAACAATAAGAAACGAACCCAGGTCTCCTAACTGCGAGGCAGCAGCGCTACCCACTGCGCCACCGTGCTGCCCTACAAAGAAATTGTAATATGTAAATTTATTATACACAGCACATGTTAAATTTAGATATTTTAAACTTAAACTATATATTTATGAAGTTATGTAACCCATTATAAATTAATTACCTACAACATGAACTTTACCTTAAATATTGTTCAACAACATTTACACTCCCACCAAAATCACTCATTGACCTGAATTGAGAGATTTTCTTCAAAAGCAAACTATAAGAGAAGTGTGTGAGTCTGTGTACCTTTATGTGTGGCCTCAAGTAAGATAAGTACTTTATGAACAGGCCTCTCAAGGTAAACTGATCTAGTGAATGGTTTTCCTTTATCAAATGTAGTGTCACTGAGTAGAAGTTTCACTTTTCGTACTTTGCCATCTGTGCTGAGTTGAGCTTCCACATTCCTGGTGAGATTTCACTCATTTCTTGGTGCACTGTCATCTTGTAAAATTACAATGTCATCTACTTCTGAGTTTCGTGATGTCTTCTGCAATTTCCGTCGTTGTTGAAGGTTTAGCAGGTATTCTAGTTTCCATCGTTGCCAAAATTCATTGGCCAGAAACTGCACTCTTCTCCACATTCTGTGCAAATAGAGGTCTTCTTTGCAGAACTGTCCAGGGGCCTCATGTATAAACGGTGCATACTGACAAAAATGTTGCGTACTTCCGTTTCCACGCTCAAATAGCAATGTATAAAACCTAAACTTGGCGCAAAGCCATGCATATTTTCAAGGCAGCTAAATTTTTGGCGTACGCAAGTTCTGCCCTTGGTTTTGCAAACTGGTGGCATCCAGCGTCAAAGCAGTGCTACTGTTCCAGTGTGGTTTCCCTATCTTTTTTAGATCCACATCCCTGATCTGGCTTTATAAATACATTGAAATTAACTGCATATTGTTTATTAGTGTAATGCATCTGATTGTAATTAACCTGTAACAATATAATGGTCCACGTAATGACCAAACTATTCCAAATACCATAGCTGCTTTAGCGTTGTTACTCTCAAGTATTTATCTCACTGTATCTGAGTGTGGAATCGCAGATCTACAACAGCTGACCGTAAAGAGAATTATCGGTATACAGCATCAAGCACACGCTGCCTCAGCCATGCGCACAGTCTATTTGAGCTGCTCTCATACAGCAAACTCTTCAGAGCCTTTCCTGTACGGACCTTGCGGTTCAGAAACAGTTTCATCCCAAGAACTCTAAACGTACTCAATCAGTCCATCAAGTGCTCCTTGTACAACTGTTAGTACTTATAAGTACAATCACCTCACTGTAAACCTGTGATACAGTTATGATATTACACAACCTGAGCCACTTTATAAAACGCGTATTTATATATGATGACAAAATCATTTTTAAGATGAAATGCTGCAAAAAATGTTTATTATATTATACAGATAAAACGTTAACTTCATTTAAATAATCTATACTGTTAATAATTAAACATGTGAGGAAACAGTGTCGCAGCGCTAGGTAGTTCAGGGATTGTTCCTACCTCGCGCTGTATTCTTTTGGGTCTGGCGCGACACTGGAAGGATAGATGGATAGAATAATTAAATACGTACTATGAAGATATTTCAATGTTCCTTAAAAGTTTTGAAGAATCATCGTTCTCAGCTTACACATGGCTTAACGTCTATTACAGAGCTGATTGTGTGGCAATTGGTTACTTGGAGAAAGAAAAGGAAGGACAGGAATTGGTGGTTTGTGCGTTTGAAAGAGACAATACTGCTACAATTAATTATTTCATCTAAGGTCACACACGGTACAGCAAGAATCTTGCGTGAGACCTGAATAATTACTAAACAGGATGCCTGCTCATCACTATCACAGCGCCACCGTGTTCCCATGTTTAATAACATGCTTTAACTCCTATCATCATGAAAATGCTATCAAGTATACATCTCAGTATTTTAATTATTCAGAGAGCTGGTAATATCACGAATGTAATGGATTCTGTGTCCTGTTGGAGGAAGAGAAAGCCAGTTTAAGAAGCACATAGTGATCCACACACATAGATCACATAAAAGATTAAATACAAAACAAAGCATTTAACGTGCTACTTTAGTTACGATGGGATTTGAGAAACTAGTAAATTAAATGATTTTAAGATGAAGTTTATGATGTTCTACTTTAATGACAAAATAAAGTATGTGATTAAAATGGAAATTTCGAGATTAAAGTTGACATTTCGTGCTTTTTTCCCACTGTGTCCCTATGTTTTTTTCTCTGTAGCCTAATAAGCTTTCATATGACACTTAGACGGTGGGCTACGACTCGCCTTTTCATGGCGACTTTGATATGTGACAACTTCTTTTTTATTTTGGGCACTGTGCGACTTTGTGAACTTGAGCTTTCGAGTTTCACCGACATGCTATGTCACTCGATTAACTTCCTTTTGTTGATTCTATCACTGTTTAAACCAACAAATAGTATGTTTTTTTCTTTGTCTCTACTTGGTATTCGCTGAAATTCTTCTATTTTCCCTCGTGCTTTTGCCATTGACTTTTCGCAGAACGCTGAGCTTAAGGGCTATTTACAGTATATTGATTTGCATATTTAAAGAGGATTTTGGGCGGTCAGCAGGCGTGTGCATGTGCGTTACTTTTCACGCTGACCAGGATTTATGGAGCAGAAGAACGTGGAAGTTGGCGAACGCACAGATGTATGCATCTGGATTTTTTTTGTGCGTACGCACATTTCCGCTTTTGTCCTTACGCCATGTTTTAGTGTCAATTCTATGCAAGGCATTATGCATGAGGCCCCAGGAGGTGGCAGAATAACTGATGATTTCATGGTTAGAATATGGTTGCGAGTGAGGGGTTCTGGGCCAGTAGGATCATAAAGATGCTCAACACTTAGTGGTCTGCTGTTGATTACAGCTATTATTTCGTAGAGAAAAGTTCTCAAAGTTGTGGTGTCAAGTCTGCTGGCTGACTTGTCGAGCATAGCAGTCAGGAGGCCTTGGATTGTTTGAATCTGGCGCTCCCAGGCTCCACCCATGGAACATTCAACACAAATTCACAACCAAGTGCCCTTTTGACAATCTTGATCCATTCCTCTGAGCAACTCAAAAAGCTCTGTTCTAGCACCAATAAAATGTGTTCCCCTATCGCACCACAATTGGCGCACAGGTCCTCTGATAGCTATTAATGCTCAAAGTGCACTGTCGTCAAGTTGTCAAGCATTTCAATGTGCACTGCTCTGGAACATAAGCAAGTGAATAAAAATCGGTATCATTTTATTTCCATTCTTCCTTCCTTCCTTCACAATGAAATGTCCAAAACAATCAAGGCCACAGTAAGTGAAAGGGGGAGATGTTTCAGGCTGATTTGTTGAACTTCTGTTGTTCTTCTGTATCTCCTACATTTTACGCACCTGTAAATGTGTGAGGAGACCACATTTCCACATCCTAAGATCTATATCCCATTTGCACGCAACTCATTCCTCTTCCTTGGTGGTCTATGCGCTCATGATGATGTTTGTCGAGCAGGGCTGACACATGAGATTTCTTCGGAAGTATCACGGGATGTTTTACAGCTGATTGAGATAGCCGTCCTACCACCCTGAGGACACTGTTCTTGTCCAAAAAAGCAAAACTGGCATAGCCTGTTGTGCTTGTTCAGGGTGTCTTCCTTCTGGCCTTTAATCTTCTTTATTTCTTCAGCAAACGCTTCTTCTTGCACCATCTTGATGATGAAGATTTCTGCCCACCTGCGGTCCATGGAGCAGGTCTTTCTCATGTTCTCCCGATAACTCCTAAGTGCATTCTCACGAGACACATTACTTTACATACAGTAGATATTATCTTAAAGTCACTTAACAATAATAAACAAATTCCATCCATCCATCTATTATCCATAATCCAACCCACTATATCCTAACTACAGGGTCACGGGGGTCTGCTGGAGCCAATCCCAGCCAACACAGGGCGCAAGGTACGAAACAAACCCCGGGCAGGGCGCCAGCCCACAGCAGGGCACACATACACCAAGCACACACTAGGGACAATTTAGGATCACCAATGCACCTAACCTGCATGTCTTTGGACTGTGGGAGGAAACCCACACAGACACGGGGACAACATGCAATCTCCACGCAGGGAGGACCCAAGAAGGGAACCCAGACAGGTCTCCTTACTGCGAGGCAGCAGCGCTACCCACTGTGCCACCGTGCTGCCCTACAAACAAATTGTAATATGTAAATTTACTATACACATAACGTTTTAAATGTAGATGTTTTAAACTTAAACTATATATTTATGAAGTTATGTAACCCATTATAAATCAATTATCTACAACGTGAACTTTACATTAAATATTGTTCAACAACATTTACAGTGTCCTTGGTCCTTAAAAAACATCCATCCTTCCATTATCCAACCCGCTATATCCTAACACAGGGTCACGGGGATCTGCTGGCGCCAATCCCAGCCAACACAGGGCGCAAGGCAGGAAACAAACCCCGGGCAGGGTGCCAGCCCACCACAGGGCATGCACACACACACACCCAGCACACACTAGGGACAATGTAGAATCACCAATCCATCTAACCTGCATGTCTTTGGACTGTGTGAGGAAACCCACGCAGACACGGGCAGAACATGTAAACTCCACGCATGGAGGACCCAGGAAGCAAACCCAGGTCTCCTAACTGCGAGGCAGCAGCGCTACCCACCGCGCCACAAGGCAAGTGAAAAGCAAGCAAGAAGGCCACATTAAAAACAAAAGCAGGGGCCTGTCAAATAATCATCTTGCCTGTCTAAGCCACTTAACTCTTTGAGGGCTGAATATTTTTTCAAAACACAGTTTCTGAAAAGCAATGGTTTCACACAGAAATCAAGATAAAACATCTGTTGCTGCCAGTTTGACAAGAATATGCAGCAAGCTTGCTGCCCAGCTGTCTTCACGTGGCTGAGGCAGCAGCAGCAGTGATCACATTCGCAGTGCATTGCAGTCTAGTTTCTACATCTTATCATTACTAAGTGGCACTCCTCCCTGGTGAACACTGCCATAGGCGTGTCAGCTACATGAACCCGTTCAGCACCGTGATTAGCTGGGGACCAGTCAACTGAAGCTGGAACCACACATCCATTTTCAATCACTTGTATTAAAAACGGAGTCCGACAAGTCATAGTCCAGTTCAGAGATAATAGGCACAACGTCCACGCAGTAGTTTGCTTTATGCAATCACTTTGATCTCTCACCAGATGTCAGTGCCATTTTTGCTGTTGTTGGCGCCTTGCTACTCACACGAGCACAGGAAATCTTGGCCAAACCAATGAAGCTAACGTTCCTTCTAGAAACGAGAGTCCAACTAAAACATAACAGTTGTTTTTTTCACAGTGTACAGTTGGCTACCATCGTCAACTCCTCCTTTTGACAAAAGTCGACATCAGCCCTGAAAGAGTTAAAGACGTCAAGCAACTCCTTTTAATAGTCAATAGTTCTAAAACCAATAATAAGGCCTAGTGATCATTGATCTAAAACTCAACAAGTTCGCGTTACCCTTTACAAGGTTCTTCATCAAGCCTGGCGTGATATGGAGAGGCCCGATTGCAGATTTACGATTCTGTGCTTAGTTTTAGCTGAGAATCCACTCGTGTTCATGAGGCAAAGGTAGCAGTCGTTCCCTCCACACCATCGGGATTGCATTTGGCATTGCTGCCTGTGGTGTAGCGAATCCACAGCTCACGTCAAAAAGGCCGCTTTTTAAATAAATAATCGCAGCCTTCGCAGCTTAGAAAGGGGGTGGCGTGGTAGTGTGGTATATCGGTTCCCGGGGAAGTTCGTGATGCCGGTGGTCCTCGCTTAAGTGCACAGGTGAGGAGTCGACCGCATCAGTAATTGTTGCCGGGAGCTGCTGATTGCCACACCTGATCCACGTCCTCGTGATAAATAGAAACGCGAGGTGTCTAGGAGGGGGAAAGAAAAAGAAGAAAAGAAAGAAACGGAGGTTGCAGGAGAGGAAGGCTGGTGCAAGAGTGAGTGAACGAGCGAGCGCAGACTCGCGTGCAGCTGAGCAGTGAGCCTGGGTGTTTGGCCAGTTTGGAGCAGTTGACTGTGGCCGCTCTCGCTGAGCATTGTGTGTAGAGCGGGAACGACCGGAAAGAGGATGGCTCGCCACGTAAGGCCAAGAAGGTGGGACTTAGGACATGAAGGCATCAGGGTGAGTGCACTGGTCGCTGGGGAGCTCAAGTCACGGTCTGGTTAAGCCTACTGGTGCCAGGGATCAACAAGGCAAACAGACCAGCAGGAGAATGCAGAGAGAAGGTCAGCTGCAGGTACGGTGGCTCCCCTGGTGCATAGCCTGGACGGGAGAAGCAGGGGAGTCACCAGTAGGGTTGATATTTCAAAGGACAGCTTCCAGCCTCGTTGTTTTTAAAGGATTTTTTTTCTATTGAATTTTAACCTCCACCTATCACTCGATTTTATGGATTATTTATTTAAGATTTTTAGAGCACTGCACTATTTCTTTGAACTCTTGTTTTGTTGGTTTTAAATAAAAGCACTTTGCACTTTTTGCACCTTCCCCTTGCTATGCTGTGCATCACTGCCCAGCTCATCGGTGACATTACCGACGCCGTCTGGTTCAAGAGCTCAGAGAAGCATGGAGCGAACCCGCATCGTCACACTGCCTTTCACCAATTTAACAAGACACGCAGTCTGTTGGGACCACTGGTACAGATAACACGTGGAGCCCAAAATTTATCCTGGCCCACCAAGTGGACAGCCGAGGCACAGTTTGTATATCTGCTTAAGATCTGTGGTGACTGGGCGACGTTGTGCTTTCGTCGTGCATGAACCAGACGCATAACAGAAACTGTCTGGATGATTAGAGCAATTTCCAGGCGTGATAACAACTGAAATCAGTCGCAGTTCATGAAAATACAAACTGTCGTTACATCTTGTAATACGCTTATAACAAATGTAGCTCAGGTAGAAATGTGTTTAAATCACTAATTAATGTAAAAATGTAAATGTTGTGTTGTAAACTGTTAATTTTAGTGTAATAGTTCATTTACGTAGTTATGAAAACTGTTACTTTGATAACCGGAAGTGGTAGTAAAAACGGAAGGGCTGTAGGAAAAAAGGTGGAAGAGAAGAAAAAAGAGAGAATGTGACGCCAAGGTGGTGTAGCTGAAAGTTTGAGAGATACGAACTGCTGAGATAGACGAAGAAGTTCGATTAGATATTCGCAGGGTCTATCTGGTGAGGAACGACTTGTTAATACAATGAGGGGAGTAACGGAGCGAACTACCAGAGGAAGGAGTTAACTCAGCTCAACACGCTAATGGTGGACGTTTGCTTATTTGGATGACGGAGACATTTTTTGATTCACTAAACAGCGGTTACCAGACAGAGACAGAGAGGTCAGAAGGATTTGTTGGACTGATAACAACATTGCCAAGAAATGTGCCTTTTTCATTTTATTTTGTTGCTCCTTGTTGGAGTGAAAGGACCGATAAGTTTTTGGTCGCAACGCTCCCCAGCCACGAATCAGGCCTGCAACGTTTTGTTTCAAATAGATTGACAAGACTGAATGTGTTTTATTTTAGTATTATTATTTTCAGTTTATTAATTGTGTTTGTTGACTTTTAATTAAACGGGGAATTCATTATTGTTTTATAACTCAGTTTCCTGGTGTTTATTATAAGTTGGTGTAAAATAAACTATTGGGTTAGGAACGAATGTTAACAGGTAATTTCTTTTACCCTTATTTGTTATTATCTAACCAGTGTATTGATAGAATTAATTAGTAATGTTTTGTTCAATATTAAAGTACCAGTAAGTAGAATCCTAACAAATCAGATATTAGAGTAAAGAACTCAGGGCCTCTTTCTACACACATTTGTGTAGACGGGCTGCACAAATATACAATTTATGATTAGTGTCATCATAAAAATTAGACGTGCCAGGGAAAAACTCAACACAGACTTGAAATTCAGCATGACAGACACTGCAAAACCCACGTAAAATGATCTCTGATGAAAAGGACTTGTTGAGCCGTGTTATTATCAGTCATTATCACCGGTTTGGAACGAAAACCTGCGGCCGCAGGGGGTCCCCAGGACCGAGTTTGGGAACCCCTGCTCTACAGTAATTTGATCGTTGCCTAACTGATCAGAATATTATACTGTAGGTGTTGTGACTTTTATGAGGAGAAATGTAAAATGTGAAATCAGAGGCTGATCCTCGCCACACATGGGGGACAATTGACAGGCTAAATTGGCGTCCTTTGTCAGCCAAACGTTTTGTGGAACTCTGCAGTTGCATCTCTCTGAACTGATTAACAAACTGTTCGTTAGGCTGACTTACTTAATAACCCTTCGTATCAGTAAGCCATGTTGCTTATTGAAAATTTTGAAAATTTTGGAGTTTTCCGTTTTTTAATTGCGCTTTCTTGACTTAGCATAGATATTATTCAGGGCTTGGTGCTCTCCTCTGATCCTTTCTCCTCTTGTCTCTCTGCAAACCAGCTGAAGACCCTGCCTCCCAGTGACATCACCACAGCTCCACCCACTTGATGATGTCATTTCCTGCACCTCTTGATGACCCAGAGCCCATCCACCTGCCACGTCAGTTCCTATTCTGGCCTCCCTGACTCCACCTCTTCCTCTAACCCACCATATTTATAGCCTAGACTCATTTTGTTAGTCAGTTTGGTTTTGAACTCCGTCTTGTAAAGACGTGGTTGATTTTTCTTTTGATTTTTTTCAGTATATGGGGTGATCATCCCCAAACCTTTTTATGTCTGCTGCCTATTGTTTTACCAGACTCTCCATCCAAATGAGTTAAACCAGTCCGTGACCAGCAGGGTCTTTTTTTCTGCTAACATTACTTGCTTCTTTAAACATCCGATGCTGCCGATTTCACCAAATACTGCTGACATAATTGTAAAACACTGAATGTCCTGAAAGTATGGACTTGATAAAATAAATCTCACAGGCGAGTGTTAATTTAAGCCACAGAATGAACAGCCCCCGGGCACCATGGGATATCTCACTCACACTTACAGGGTAAGGTATGCTTAACAACAACGCCTACTTGGCATCCTCTTGTGTACCAGTCTGCTAATAAGCTGAGCAATGGGCAGCCAGATGACACATGACAGAGATACAGGCAACTCCACAAATAGTGGGCCCCCTCGAGAAAAGGGAACAAAGACATTAATATAATATTATATAGATAATATATACAGTGATTTTAATAATCCTCAAACTGTTAACTATTTATTTAATGAAACCAATGCCTGTTAAAGTCTTGTTATAGCTTCACAACAGTTTATCTTGTCAAAAATGTATGTGGTTTATAAATATTGCTTTTACTGTCAAGGTAACTTCTGGTATCTAGGAATTGTTGTCTATAGCCACTTCCTGTTTCCCTAGGGTATAAATTGGAGGTAACACACAGGGAAAATCATTTTGTCATCCATCAACCTGGAGCTCTGAACTCAAATGAGAACAGAAAGGTGATGAGCTGCACAGGTTGGTGAATCTATCTATCTATTAAATAGTGCCTTTCACATCTATCTATGTTTCAGTATATCTGTCTATTATATAGTGCCTTTCACTTCTATCTATCTATCTATCTATCTATCTATCTATCTATCTATCTATCTATCTATCTATCTATCTATCTATCTATCTATCTATCTATCTATCTATCTATTGTGGCACATGGCTGGGGGTGGTTGCTTTGGGGACCATGGGTACGGAGCTGTGAAGCTCAACCCTGTAGGGGCCCGTGGTCACCACCAGGGGGCACCTGGATGCCTTGGGAGCCCTGGACCTCAGCATTTCCGCCACACTGGGTGGAGGAGGCAAGGAGGCGGCCTGAAGAGTGAAAGAGGCATAGTGTGGTGTTGGCCTGGACTTTGGGGGAGTTGAAGGGGTTTGTGGTGGACTTTATTCCTGTAAAAAATTGTAAATAAACATGTGGTGGTGCTTAATACCATGTCTGCCTGTCTCTGTCCAGGGCTCATTCCATACTATCTATCTATCTATACTTCCTTAGAAGGCTGGCATCCTTCAACATCTGCAATAAGATGCTGCAGATGTTCTATCAAACGGTTGTGGCGAGCGCCCTCTTGTACACGGTGGTGTGCTGAGGAGGCAGCATAAAGAAGAAAGACGCCTCACACCTGGACAAACTGGTGAGGAAGGCAGGCTCTATTGTAGGCACGGAGCTAGACAGTTTGACATCTGTGGCAGAGCGACGGGCGCTGAGCAGACTCCTGTCAATCATGGAGAATCCACTGCATCCACTGAACAGGATCATCTCCAGACAGAGGAGCAGCTTCAGAGACAGACTGCTGTCACCGTCCTGCTCCACTGACAGACTGAGGAGATCGGTCCTCCACCACACTATGCGACTCTTCAGTTCCACCCGGGGGGGTAAACGTTAATATTATACAAAGTTATTGTCTGTTATACCTGCATTATTATCAATCTTTAATTTAATATTGTTATTATCAGTATGCTGCTGCTGGAGTATGTGATTTTCCCCTTGGGATTAATTAATTATCTATCTATCTATCTATCTATCTATCTATCTATCTATCTATCTATCTATCTATCTATCTATCTATCTATCTATCTATCTATCTATCTATCTATCTATCTATCTATCTATCTATCTATCTATCTATCTATCTATCTATCTATCTATCTATCCTCTTCCTTTTCTTCCTTTCCACACAGCTCAGTTCTGCACCTCCTCCTCAATCAGACCCTTTTTCTTTCAGATCTTCTTTTATGTTCTCCATCCATCTCTTCTTTGGCCTCCCTCATTTCCTCTACCCCATGCACTTCCATTTCTATCACTCTTTTGATCACAAATACTTTTGATTCACCTCATCACAGGTCCATCAAGGATAAATCAGCGTAAAAGAACTGAAAAGGACACAGGATAAGGTATGGGGGCAGCGGTCCGTATACTTGAAATAGGCTGCAAAAAGTGAGGGTTGTGGTTCAAAATTTGACCGATGTCAGTCCGAAACAAGAATGAAGAGACAGGCAGACATGGTGTTTTTAAAGCCAGGCAGGGGGAATTGATGTCTTTGGGGCCGGAACCAAAAGTGACATCCTTGAGTTAAGGCAAAATTTCATATGGTTGATCTTCGGATGAAAAAGAGGAAGGATCAGTATATTCTGACACCCTCTTGGTCTATCATGGAACTATCCCTTTGTGAGCCCTTCAGCTGCCTCCCTTGCCCTTGTGTGTGACAACAGCTAGATTAGTTTTTTATTTTCCTTGCTTGCATTTTGTACTTTTATGGTTAGGAAAATCATCTAACTTGTTACGACTTAAAGCATCTGGAGGACAGAGATTTTGGTGCCCTCGTTCTGTTTTGCAGGCAAGCTGGGAAGACTTCATAAAGCAGAAATGATGTGCTGATATAGAGGTTTCCACACGTGCTGAGCTGAACTTTCCAATGGAAGATTGCTGTCCTGAGTGTTCAAGTAGCCAGTGTCAGCGAATTCCTACCCATGTACACAGTCTGCTGATGTTTCATTAACTTGTACTGGGGATCTGTTTGCTGTCAGTAGCGACTATTGGAGGTTAAAAAGAGGAAAAAATCCAAAATATACAGGTTGGTGTAACTTCTGTCAAGGTACAATTGAAGCAGGAAACTAACTTGTTGTAACTAACTTGGCTTTGTTGTTGAAAAAATCCAGAATATCCCTTCATTTTAAGATTGACAAGTATGCAAATTCGCTAATACCTTTCGATGGGAGACGTAGTCATTATAAAACTGTTTACAGCTTGATCTTTTCACAATATCTCAAAAATTGACTAATTTCCTTAAGAAATTAAGCGTGTCACATTTCAACAAAATTGACAAGGGGAAGACCAGACAGCCATGGCTACCACAATAGGTGCTTTGTGCATTACATGTGAGCGCATCTAAGAAATGGAAGATGATTGAACATGTCAATATACTGAATACTCAACACAGTCAGGCAGAATTCGAATCATTTGCACCACAACAGATCGGTCTTTTCATGGTAAACACATTTATACTTGCTATGACGCTGCTCTTGTGCCACATTTCAATAAAACTGGTCCACGGGGTACCCCCTGAGTTATTCCATGTGGACAGGCGTACAGACATGGCTATTACAATAGGTGCCTTGTGCATTATATGTGAACGCACCTAAGAAACATAAAATGATTGGACATGTCAATATACAGAATGCTCAAGCCATGCAGAACTCAGATCATTAGTACCATGGAAGATCGCTCAACTCGTGGAGAGATCTGCTAAAGGTTTTTATTGTTTTGACACGTTTCTGGTGAGACTCCATTTCCTTTATAGCCCTGTGGTCCAAATGTAGTTTCACTCTTCAGGCTGGTCCATGTCTCTTGTACACGACAACAAGACAAAGATAAAGAGTTGGGGGCGACACCACTACTCCATATATTAATGCAGCTTTTCAGCAAAAAGAAAGGCCACGAAGGACACACGTTTCAGATCTGACTATCCAAGATGGCGACACTTCCAGTTAAATGTCAGCCAGGCAGGAAGAGGCAGGTCCAGGGGAGTGGCTACCAGAAGTGACGTCAGAGGTGGTGAGGTTGTCAGCCATCCAGTCTGTAGAGGGGAGAAGAGAAGTGGCGTTAGCATACAGTGCCACCCTGTGTATTGGTGGCCACCAGAGCCTTTAAGTTGTCCCCAAGATGCACGTGTGTGACACTCCCAAGCACGTGCAATGTCTTCTGTATTTCTAAAATGAAGGATTTCATACTGTTAACAAAGTAGACTTCAATTAGCCCGCTGCCGTGAACACACCATCATCCAGTAGTTTGTGTCTGTGAAGGTTGATTTGACAGCCTTGTCATCTTCCTTGCAAGCCACAGCTTGAAAGCGTCCGACCAAATATAATCAGATCTCCGTACTGGTCGTGAAAGGAAATTAATGGGCTGCTTAAAGCTCCTTCAGGTACAAGATTAAGCGTCGAGGAGACTACAAATCAGCCAGGGTGGCAGCAAAGCTGTAAATCAGACATTAGCCTTTTCAGGCTGACTGCCTCTTCCCTCTCTGGAAAGGTTGAAAGTGTCAGAAGGAGCACACAAACACAATGACAGTTTGATTGGCAGGCATTTTCCATTCTAGCAAAGGGGAAAACAAGAGCTTTACGAGAAGAAGAATCCTACATGTCGGCACCTCCATAAAACAAAAAATGGTAACATGTGCCTGGTTTATCTGGTACAAGAAAACACAGGACAAGTGACAAAGAGTTGGGGATCCACCCCATATATTGTAACGAAAGACGAGTAATCACTTGAGACTGTGGAGTTCCAAACTGGGACTGACCGGAAAGGGAAAATGGCAGGCTTTTATAGCAGGGAGACAGGAAGGGCGTGTTTGCAGGAAAAGGAAGTGGCATGAGGTCATCTCTGGGTGACAGTAGTGATGTCACCAAGGAGGGCCGGAAGTGAGGTCAGGAATGGGTGGAAGAGACATGTTTAGTTGGAAGGTCTGTGGAAAGAGGAAAAGAGGCATTAATACTCAACTGGTCTTGCATCTCAATACCCCGATTTGAACACTTTGACTGCCCTCCCAAATGAACGTGTGTAACACTGGCAAAGGGAATGCTTCACATTTGGACAACAGGGCAGCACCCTTTACAAAGTATGCAGAAATTAAAATAGCTATGACTGTTACAGTCTCCTGCCACTGGCAAAACCCCAAAATGGTTGTAGGCCACTAAAAAAGTAGCACACATTACCAGATGTCTGGTCTGGACTCACTGGATCATCCACAACTGTTTTGTCCCGTTAGAGTTCTCTATTACTCTCCTTTCTCCATCCATCCATTTTCCAACCCGCTGAATCCGAACACAGGGTCATGGGGGTCTGCTGGAGCCAATCCCAGCCAACACAGGGCACAAGGCAGGAAACAATCCTGGGCAGGGTGCCAACCCACCACAGTACTCTCCTTTCTCATCTTGTATTATTAACATGTAGCCTTTGTCAGAATGCCTCAGATCTCACAGACTTACCACTCTTTCTAAGGTATTGTACTTTATTACTTCTCCCCACCTTACCTTCTACATTTATAACCTCAGGTAATTGCATAGAGTAAAAGACAAGCAGGAGTTAAGTTACATTTTAAATAATGTATTATTGATAATATTTATAAAATCTTCTTTTTCTTCTTCTTTCGGCTGCTCCCGTTAGGGGTTGCCACAGCGGATCATCTTCTTCCATATCTTCCTGTCCTCTGTATCTTGTTCTGTTACACCCATCACCTGCATGTCTTCTCTCAGCACATCCATAAACCTTCTCTTAGGCCTTCCTCTCCTCCTCTTCCCTGGCAGCTCCATCCTTAGCACCCTTTTCCCAATATACTCAGCACCTCTCCTCTGCACATGTCCACACCAATGCAATCTCACCTCTCTGACTTTGACTCCCAACCATCCATCCTGTCCATCCTTGTCACACCCAATGCAAATCTTTAACTCTGCCACCTCCAGCTCTGTCTCCTGTGCCACCGTCTCCAACCCATATAACACAGCTGGTCTCACTACCGTCCTGTAGACCTTCCCTTTCACTCTTGCTGATACCCATCTGTCACAAATCACTCCTGTCACTCTTCTCCACCCACTCCACCCTGCCTGCACTCTCTTTTTCACTTCTCTTCCACACTCCCCATTACTCTGTACTGTTGATCCCAAGTATTTAAACTCATCCACCTTCACCAACTCTACTCCTTCATTCTCACCATTCCACTGACCTCCCTCTCATTCACACACGTGTTCTGTTTTGTTCCTAGTGATCTTCATTCCTCTCCTCCTCATATCTCCACCTCTCCAGGGTCTCCTCCACCTGCTCGCTACTCTCTCTACAGATCACAATGTCATCAGCAAACATCATAGTCCACCGGGACTCCTGTCTAATCTCGTCTGTCAACCTGTCCATCACCATTGCCAATAAAAAAAGGGGCTCAGAGCCGATCCCTGATGTAATCCCACCTTCGTCACTCCTACCACAGACCTCACCACTGTCACACTTCCCTCATACATATCCTGTACCACTCTTATATACTTCTCTGCCACTCCCGACTTCCTCATACAATACCACAGCTCCTCTCAGTCACCCTGTCATATGCTTTCTCTGGGCCCACAAAGACGCAATGCAACTCCTTCTGGCCTTCTGTAAACTTCTCCACCAACATCCTCAGAGCAAACATCACATCTGTGGTGCTCTTTCTTGGCATGAAACCATCTTGCTGCTCACTAATCATCACCTCACTTCTAAACTGAGCTTCCACTACTCTTTCCTATAACTTCATGCTGTGGCTCATCAATTTTATCCCCCTGTAGTTACTACAGTCCTGCACATCTCCCTTATTCTTAAATATCAGCACCAGTACACTTCTTCTGCACTCCTCAGGCATCCTCTCACTTTCCAAGATTCCATTAAACAATCTGGTTAAAAACTCCACTGCCATCTCTCCTAAATACCTCCATGCTTCCACAGGTATGTCATCTGGACCAACGGCCTTTCAATTTTTCATCCTCTTCATATGGCTGCCGGTGGTCTTCTGTGTGTGATGCTCCTTCATGATAATGGTGTAAGAAGATAGGGAGGGGTAAAGCAAGCAAATTTATAGATCCTCTGTCCAAACCCTACAGCCAATGGGGCGTTGCGGTACTTAAAGGCTTCTGATGTAAAAACCAAACAGGCAACTTTAGACCAAAAGAATTCTGGTGTGATGCAATGGTTTCACATCTAACTCCAATACCATTTGTTAAGCTGATGCTTGCCAGTGAGGTCAGTTGGCTTTCCTCTGGGGGTTGATTGAGAGAGTCCTGCAGAGAATCACTGGCCAGACTGGTTCAAGGCCTTTTCCCCTGACCCCTGTCAAAAAGTTACAAAGACTCAGTCCTAAGGGGTGGGGGGTGGGGGGGGGGGGGGGAGTGGCAGTAAACCATTGCTGTTCCTATCAATGATATAACACTAATATTACATTTGCTTTGTCTAAGTTACAAATAAAGACATACAAAATTTTTATCAACTTATATACCAACTTTCACACCACAACAACAACTCAGGCAGACTCAACCTGCCAAGATCCAAATAATGGGCTTCAGGTTTCTTTAACTCTTTGAGGGCTGAATTTTTTTTTCCAAAAAATTGTTTTCTGAAAAGGACACAAAGCAATGGTTTCACCCATAAATCAACATGAAACGTCTGGTGCTACGTGTTGTGCGTGTTGTTGACGCAAGTTTGGCCTCTCTGGAGGCAGTGGCTCAGTGGGGGCACCTGGATGGCCAGCAGGAATGCATGGTGGGCTGCCTGCCTTCGCACAGGTGGGCAGTGGCGGCAGTTAGTTGGTTTGATGGTTTGTACCTCTTGTACATCATTCATCATAAGTGGTGGTCCTCCCAGGTGAGTGTTGCCATAGGCGTATCAGCTACACAAACGAGTTCAACACCACGATCATCTGGGGACTGATGAGCTGATTCTGGTGCCTCACTTTTCGTATTCGATGTCCATCTCCTGATCACTTGCATCAAATTCCAAGTCCGACAAGTCAGAACCTCCTAAGGAATACGCCCTTCTCAATATACACACACAAGACCAATTTAAGCAGTTTCTTATAGTTCATTACATTAGTTATAAAGAAATTACATTCTTATAGCTTTAATATCTTCATTAGATTATATTTGTTTGGTTAGATTAATAATCCTTATTTATTAATTCATAAGTGACATGTTTTCTTATATTTTTAAGCAAGAATTCAGAAACGATCACATTGATTTATAATATCACAGGGTGTTCTGTTAGTATCAAGAGGTCAGCATTTTCTCATAAAGAATGTAAGCTGATCACATAATTCTTTGCACAAGCTTAATTCTTTTTCTACCTAAATGAAGAAGAAATTCATATAGAAGTAATAAATCATTGTAACAGATAGAGGCACTGTCGACCCCTTGAACCCTCAGACCAGACGTCAGACACCAGATAAAAGTCCAATATGACTTTATTTTATAATAATAATGTGCACCAAGCACTCTACACTCCACTATATTCATATAATACACAATAATACAATCAATAATTCATCCTCCACTCCCAGACGCGTTGCCACCCTTCCACCCAGCTCAGCTCAATGTCTGGGATTTCCCACAGTCCTTTTATAGTCCTTGACCCGGAAGTGTTTCGCCTCTCTCTGTCCATGTGTAACGTGAACACTTCTGGGTCAGATAAAAGCTCCTTTTCTTCAACCCGGAAGTGTGTCATTTGCTCTGTCGCCGTGACTAAGACGCACTTCCGGGTTATAGGTGAAACAAAAGTCTCTGGGCCTTCCTGCAGCGTCCCCTGGAGGTTCCCATGGTTTCCAGCAGGGCTGTGATGAAAAACTCCACTGTCCATGATGCCCTGCTGGAACTCGGGGCACCTCTATGTTGCAGGCAGGGCTCCACCTGGCGGCTTGGGGGTATTGGCCGGGATGAACGGCCGGCCATATTCCACATCATATAGCTCCCTGCAGCATGATTAATACAAAGTAGAGTCCTTGGTACGTATCAGGTAACTACTTATAATCATTACAGTTAATAATGTTTTTTTTTTTTCTTTCTCAAAAGTCACCGTCTCAATCCACTGGACTAAATCCTTTCGTTATTTTAAACATGTCAGTCAGATCTCCTCTTAATCTTCTTTAGAGGCTCAGCTCTTTTCATCTTTCCTCATAACTCATCCCCTGTAGCCCTGAATCAGTCTCGTCGCTCTTCTTTGGACCTTTTCTTGTGCTTCTATGTCCTTTTTGTAGCCTGAAGACCAAACCTGCACCCAGGACTCCAGATGAGGCTGCACCAGTGTGTTATAAGGTTTGAGCAGAACCTCCTGTGACTTGAACTGCACATGTCAAGGCGCTATATAAGCTGACATTCTGTTTATGGCTTCTGAACACTGTCGGGAAGTCGATAGCTTAGAGTCCACTATGACTCCTCAGTCCTTCTCATGAGGTGCGTTTTCAATTTTCAGTCCTCCCATTGTGTATTCAGACCTCACATTTTTACTTCC
Source organism: Erpetoichthys calabaricus (assembly GCF_900747795.2). NCBI lineage: Eukaryota > Metazoa > Chordata > Cladistia > Polypteriformes > Polypteridae > Erpetoichthys > Erpetoichthys calabaricus. Next base: position 4,982,861 of record NC_041399.2, read on the forward strand.
TACACATAAATACTTTACACTTACTGATATTTAATGCCATCATCCACAAATCTGCCCAAGCCTGTCTGCTATTCAAGTCCTTCTATAATGATATAACGGATTCCAAATTATCTGCCAATCCACCTATCTTGGTATCATCTGCAAATATAACCAGCTTGTTATTTATATTTCTATCCAAATAATTTATATATATTAAAATAGCACATCATAATATTACTTAAATATAATCAATGCAAGACAAATCCTAAAAGCAGAAAACAATAATAGGCGGTCCAACGTCTTCAGAAAGCAGGCAGACCCCTTCACTTTTTTCACATCTTGTTTTGTTGCATCCTTGTGTTAGTATCATTTCAATTCAGTCTGCTGCCTTTGACACTATTGACCATGAGACATTGCTGTTGCGGCTTGAACCTCTTGTTGGGCTTAAAGGGGTTGCTCTTAACTGGTTCAGGTCACATCTAACTGGTAGACACTTTTCAGTGACTTTAAATTCCTCTTTTTCATCTACTGCTTCTCTTAAATGTGATGTTCCTCAGGGATCCATTTTGGGTCCTATTTTATTCTCTATATACCTTCACCCTATTGGAGCGATTTTTAGGAACTTTAACATTTCTTTTCACTGCTATGCTGATGAGACACAGGTTTATATTCCTGTCTGCAACTCTGCAATGAATCAACTGCACAACTGTCTTTCCGAATTAAGATCCTGGATGGCTAATCACTGCACAATTTTTTTGAAAATTGCTTCCTGGAAAGTGTTTACTGATTGTGACAAACACCTACTGGGTATTCACAAATCTAGTTTTGGTTTTACTGCATCACGTAGGAACTCTAAGAAATAGACATTTATATGTTTACTGACAATAACGTATTTAGTCCCGTTTATGCTTCACATAAGCTGTTAAATTCAACAGAATTAAGTGTTTTGCTCCTGATTTTTTTTTGTATTCAATGTCTGGCGCATCACGTTGCAGTGTCCAACAGTAGTCAGCAAGAATTGACGTATTCCAGTTGCCCTGGTATCATCTCTCCATCGTAGCTATGTCCTGGTGAAACCTTTCAGCGTGTTCATCACTGACAGCACCGAGATTTGCAGGAAAGAAGTCCAAGTGTGAGTGGAGGAAATGAATCTCGAGTGACATGTTGCACTTCATTGTCTTGTATGCTTTGAGAAGTTTGTCTACCAGCTGAATGGAGTTTGGGGCTCTGTAATTGCCCAGAAAATTGTCAACAACATCTTTGAAGGCTTTCCAGGCAATTTTTTCCGGCCCAACTAACAGATCTTCAAACCGCTTGTCACTCATAACATGTCTGATCTGGGGGCCAACAAAAATACCCTCTTTGATCTTGGCGTCAGTTATTCTTGGGAACATCTGTCTTAAATAACGAAAACCTTTGCCTTCCTTGTTCAATGCTTTCACGAAATTCTTCATGAGTCCCAATTTTATGTGTAGAGGAGTCAAAATATCTTTGCCAGGTCGACAAGCGATTCATGTGCCACATTGTTCTGTCCTGGAACTAACTTTTTATGGAGTGGCCAGTTCTGTCGAGAATAGTGTGACTCTTTAGCACGGCTGTCCCATTCACAGATGAAATAACAGTACTTTGTATAGCCGAGCTGCAGTTCTAATAACAGAGCAACGACTTTAAGATCTCCACAGATATTCCAGTTGTACCTGCTATACTGGACGTGCTTCAGCGACAGTTCCATATTCTCATACGTTAATTCCAAGGATTAATAAAATAACAGTGAAGTGGTCTGCCTGCTACTATAAGAGATGCCCCTTCGGTCTCAGCTTTCAAATCCCGGCTGAAGACTCACGACTTCAGTTTAGCACACCCTGACTAGAGCTGCTGATTAACTGTACAGACTGCATCTCTGTTGTTAGTCATTAGCACTAAAACATAAGTTATATGATCGTTAGAATTTGTTACTAACACTCACCTATTCTGTTTCTCTTCTCGGTACTCAAATGTGCCACTTGGTGCCACGGCCCACGTGCCAAGATGTTCTGCCTGCCTAAGGAAAAGTCATCCCTGATGGAGGATCGCAGGAATAGTGGGGTAGAGGGGTCCTTTCATTGGATTGGCTGGCCCAGCGCTGACTCAGCTGTAGAATGGCCAAATGGGGGAGGCAGCTTGATGGCTGAGGTCTTCAGGACTCTGAACAAATCCAAATCTTATTATGGGATATTATCTACTGTTAAATTCTGCTCTGTACTTTTAACATTTCTATGGCACTATTACAAGGGACGTTCAAAAATTTTCCGCATTTTTTTAAACTCTATTTATTTAGAACTTCAAAAAAATGACATCACTTTTCTACATAGTAACTTTCCTTTGCAATGTTTCCCAGCGTCATACCAACTTTTTAATGCCATCAGCATTATTTTCATTACATGAAAATTTAGTTGTGGTTGTAGCTGGACGTCCGGAGCGCTCTTCGTCCGTCACACTTTCGAACATTTTAATCCCTCATAGACGACTCTGCGAGAGAGAACTTTCTCCCCATACCAAGCACACATGCGGAGATGAATTTGTGCTCCCAGCACACCTTCTGCCCACAAAAATCATATGACAAGATGCTGTTCCTCTTTGGTGCAATTTATAAGTTTGGCTGCCATCTTCACCACAGGATGACAACTCTCATACTAAATTGCAAGGGCAGCCAGCTTATCAGACAGAACTAGTCACATGACACTCACAGACACGACCAACTACTACTCCTCCCTCCTGCCTTCACCGTTTCCAACGAAAATATAAAAGTGCGGAAACTTTTTGAATGTTCCTCGTATTTGATGATTTTCTCTGCCTCTTTGCTCAGGACGTTGTTGTCATCTGGGATCAACAGGTCAGTGAAGACGCACAACTTGCACTTCTTGTCATGGGACATGATGTCCGGCCTTATTGGCGGTGATGGTATGGTCTGTGGCAATAGTCTTGTCCCGCATGATGACACAGTACCCAGTGTCAATGACCATGTCTGGTGTATGTTTGTACCACTTGCCCATTGGAACAGCTGCATGTTGACAAAATGCCCTGTGCAGGTACATACCAACCTTGTTGTGATGTTCAAGATATTCTTTCAGGGCCCGTACATGGCATCTGAACACTATGTGGCTAATGGACTCCACAGTTTATTATTATTATTATTATTATTATTATTATTATTATTATTATTATTATTATTATTATTATTATTATTTAACCTGCATGTCTTTAAACTTTGCAAGGAAACTGGAGTACCCAGAGCAAACCAACACAAAGATGGGGAGAACATTTAAACTTAACATAGGGAGAACTCATATTGTGAACTTTATATAAGGAAGAAGATTCACTGTGCCACTTTAAATTATTATTATTATTAATATTATTATATTTATTATTATTATTGTTACTATTATTATGCGTAATGGAATGGTGCCCTGTCCAGGGTCTGTTCCTGCTGTTCCTAACCCTAACCCCATGCTAGATGGAATATGCTCCAGCCCCACCTATGACCCTGGTCTGGATTGACCAGCTTAGAACATAATATTATTATTTTTATTATTGTTATTGTTATTGTTATTATTATTGTCTACAAAAGCAATAATCTGAAGAATCCACTTGATGGTCTTGGAGCTGAAGCTCACCCGGCAGTATCATGTGCAAGGCAGGAATGAAATAATAGTACTCATACTATTAATACTAATTTTTTTATTATTATTATCATTATTGTTACATTTACATACATTACATGTATTTATTTATTTATTACATGTATTATTTATTTCCCCTTGGGATTAATAAAGTATCTATCTATCTATCTATCTATCTATCTATCTATCTATCTATCTATCTATCTATCTATCTATCTATCTATCTATCTATCTATCTATCTATTGTGATGGACGGCCGGCTACAGACTCCAGTTGCCATCTCCAGGCCGCCAGGAGGAGCCCTCCGGACAGCATGATCGTGCCCCAAGTTCCAGCAGGGCCTCATGGACTTTGTAGTTTGTATACACAGCCCTGCTGGATACCTTGGAGGCCACCGGGAGTCACTGTAGGGGGTCTAGTGGGCTCTTATGTGCTCTATAACCCGGGAGTGCGTTATCATCATGTGACGGGAAGGAACGACGTGCTCCCGGGCTGAAGAAAAGGACTGTTTACCCTGACCCGGAGGGAATAAGGACTTGTGGGTTTGGATGGGAACCACTTCCGGGTCAGGGGATATAAAAGGACTGTGGGAAGCCCAATACACTGAGCTGAGCTGGGAGGTAGGAGGGCGAAGTGTCTGGGCGAGGAGGATTGGTTTGTGAGAATTGTAGTTTATGAGTGTGGAGTGGAGGGTGCTTTGTGCACATTATTGTGATAAAATAAAGAAGTCTTGGACTTTCACCTGGTGTTCAGAGTGTTACCTGAGGGTTCAAGAGGTGGACCACGCCTCAATCTGTTACACTATCTATCTATCTATCTATCTATCTATCTATCTATCTATCTATCTATCTATCTATCTATCTATCTATCTATCTATCTATCTATCTATCTATCTATCTATCTATCTATCTATCTATCTATTTGGCTGACGCCTTCATCCAAGGTGACTTACAACATTTATGATACAATTGGTTCCATTTTCTTTTGGTTTTCCAGTTGTAGCACAGGCAACAGTAATGATGTTGTTTATTCCACCTGCTCAGCATATGAGTAGTTCAGGGTTATGGCGGCCACCCTGGTAGTATTAAGCATAAAGCAGGAACTAACCTTTGTCATACTTTATGAATATGAAGAAGAAGAAGAAGAAGAAGAATGAATGAAGGAACAGCCCTCAGCTAGGATGGTAAAACTAGCAAACTAAACTCCATATTAAATGGAGCACTTAGGCCTCTCTTTTTGGCTGCCGTCCCTTTAGGCCTCTGAGTAAAGAGAATTTGGGTAAAGCGTCGGCCAGGGAGCCTCCAGCAGTGCCTGAGCACAGAGTTTACGTGGCACCTGGCAGCTTGACCACATTCAAACTTCTTATGTCATTCTGTGAGACCTTGTCAAATTGAATTTTGGGCTGGGTGATGATAGAAATCCTCCCAACTCACTGCTAATGATCTCAGCATCTGTGCAGGGCTTCCAGTACTCTGGAACTGATTAAGCCGTGTGGGAATCACTCGGAAAGTTAATTTGATTTACCGTTTGCTGCTGAGACAAGCTTCCCTGAACCAGAGCCATGACACATGCTGTTGGAGTTGCTGTAAAGTGATGGCGAGTCCTTTATATCATCACATTTTGTAACAGTAAAAGCAAAAGTAGAAAGTGAAATGAAATGAATTTGATCAGTTGGCAGTGCCAATTAAAAGTCTTCACCCACCCTTGGAAGTTTCATATATTATTGTTATACAACATTGAATCCCAGTGGAATGAATTTAGACTTTTTAACACTGATCAACAGGAAAAGACTCTTTAATGTCAATGTGTAAACAGATCTTGGTGACCTGGTCCATATTTCCCATGCTCAAGGCACCTCTTCTTCTTCTTAATAATAAATAATAATATGTTTTATTTAAATTGCATCTTTGGCATGCTCAAGGTGCTTCTTCTTCTTCTTCCATCTTCTCCTTCTTCTTCATAATAATAATATTCTTAATATAATAATATGCTTCCTCTTAATAATAAATAATAATACTGTAACACAGTGGTTCTCAATCTGTGAGGTGGGCGTGAAGATGTGAAATAAAGAAAACAAGAATCAAAAATATACACCTATTGAACACCTATTGAAACCAAAACAAATGAACTTAAACTACACTCTGATACTAGAAAAATAAATATAGAGTAAGATAAATGTCGATAAAAGTTAAGTAGGTATAATAAAATATGCATCTTTGATATATCATTATTTAAAAAAGAACAAATTGGCATTAGTGGGCTCCTTTCAAAAAAACATTAGGGCAGCGCGATTAAAACTGTTATGAAAACTTGGGTCACAAATACTCAAATGTTGAGAAACGCTGCTGTAACGGGTGGCATAGTGGCGCAGTGGGTAGTGCTGCTGCCTCGCAGTTAGGAGACCCGTCTGGGTTCGCTTCCCGGGTCCTCCCTGCGTGGAGTTTGCATGTTCTCCCCGTGTCTGCGTGGGTTTCCTCCCACAGTCCAAAGACATGCAGGTTAGGTGTATTGGCGATTCTAAATTGTCCCTGGTGTGTGCCTGGTGTGTGCACTCTGCGGTGGGCTGGCGCCCTGCCCGGGGTTTGTTTCCTGCCTTGCACCCTGTCTTGGCTGTGATTGGCTCCAGCAGACCCCCGTGACCCTGTAGTTAGGATATAGCGGGTTGGATAATGGATGGATGGGATACTGTAACAATCCGGGTAAATAAGAACTGGAGCACTCACAGCTGTCAGGGCATCTTTGATTTTATTTTGCTTACATGGTCTTGTACAAAATGGTGCACTATCGTTGACTCTGCTATTCCGGGGTTACTGAGCACTCTTCCAAAAAAATTAACAAACTTTAAGCGCTTCCCCAAAAACCCTCCTAAGAGGTGAGACCACCCCTTACAATTAGAAACCTGCCCTTCCAGCCAGGGGCAGACTGGCCATTAGGGCATTTGGCAATGCCCGGTGGGCTCTGGTCTCTGGTCTCTGGTCTAGTCATGGGCCGGCCATTTAATTAATACATTTTATGTACTGGTTACTGTTTGACATTAAAATTAATTTACATTCCCACTGGCAGATGTGGTGAAGGGGCATCCCAGCCAGGCATGGGCCCCCGGCCATCCATCACAAAAGAAAAATTAAAAAATGCGATTACACAATAGTAAGTAACAAAGAATAAAGTAAGGTCTGATGGGCAAGAGGACAGAAAAAACAAAAAACAAAAAAACTCCAGAGGGCTGCAGAAAAAAACAAAACAAAATCTGCAGGGGTTCTGAGGCCACAAGACCACCCGGCCAGCCCCCGTTAGGCATTCTACCTAAAATCAATGATATCACTCAGTCCTCGTGGTTTTCAGGCTTCACGTGGAAGAATTAGACGATGATGGTGGTCATGTGGACCTCTGGCCTTCAATCAATCAATGTAAGGACTGCATGGTGCCCTGATCATGTGGTGGGGCCGCAGATCCAGGGCCATCTTAACGCATGGGCATGCTGGGCAGTTGCCCCCACGAGCATAGGGGCCCCATGCTAATGTACAGTTGTGACCCGACAAATGCGCGGAAATCAAAATCTCTGTATCAACAAGCTGTGGAAAGCCTATTGACTGTTCTGACCCACTAATATGTAGCCAGGTATCATGTAATATATAGCAAAATGTTTTATTTCTCATATCTCATAATATTGACATCTAAATTAAGTTTTACAAACCATATTTAAGTAGAACTTTTTATGCTTTTATACTACTACTTTTTTTTTTCAGAATTCACTGTCTTTAATCTTTATTTATTTATCTGGTTTGTACAATGCTATATACTGTATACACTGCCCTTCTTTATTATATTCTGTAAGTGCCTTAAGCATGGGAAAGGCGTTATATAAATAAAATGTATTATTATTATTATTACTAATTATCGCGCATTTGTCAACGCGATTTTGTCAGCGCACATTTGTCGGCGCGCATTTGTCTATTGCGCATTTGTCGGTGAACCATGTACAGTATGTGTGTTGTGACGTGCTGAGTTGTTGTGTAGGTGGGGGTCCCATTGCATTGCTTTGCCTGGGGGTCTATAATGCTGTTAAGACAGTCCTGTGCAGATGAACACTACAGAACAGCAGACACAGTAGGGGTTAGTGTGGGGTATCCTTCAATAAGGGCGCGCACAAAAAGGCGAGCTTCAAAAGGGCGACCTCAATTGAGCGCTGAATAAATGCGTGCATCGCCCTGCCTGGGATTGGTTCCCTGCCTTGTGCCCTGTGTTGGCTGGGATTGGCTCCAGCAGACCCCCGTGACCCTGTGTTCGGATTCAGCGGGTTGGAAAATGGATGGATGGATGGATAAATGCGTGCGTAAATAAAGGAGTACTTCAAAAGAGTGACATCAATTGGGCGCAGCGAATAAAGGCAAACACAACAAAATTATTACAGAAAATTTATTAGATAAAGGCAATGATTGAACGTATAAAAAGGCGAAAGCAAGAATATTAAAACATCCAATTAATTAATGCATGAACTTCTAACGAACTACTTCTAACAAACTATTTCTAAAGCTCTCTATATTTCGTTGTTTTCAAAATTACAGAAAATTAGATTAAGGCAATGACTGAACATATAAAAAGGCGAAAGCAAGTTACACTTGAAGCTGTAGATTATGTGCAATGCCACGTAGATATTCGAGATGCGGTTTATTAGCATAATCAAGGACAATTGATTTAATTCGCTCCGAAGTGTCTCTGTAGGTCTTCCTTGGCCTTGAAATAGGCCAACCTGCAACGAGCTCAGTAAGGCTCTGCTCTTTCTTAAGGCCTTCGAACAATCTCCAGATACTTGGATGACACGCTCCCAGCAAGGATGAAAACGCCCGGTGCCATCCTTCAATTGTTGGTCTTTGGGAGATCGTTGATCGCTCGGTCATAGACATTCCAAAGGCTGATGGGGAAGATCGGTTCGTGACGTAGATTGCGTCGTGATGGGCGTCCGATCCATGTGTCTTCGAAGTAACCAAGCAGGTCGCTGATGCCTCTGTAATTGTTGACAAATAAAGGCGTGTCCATCAGCTCTTCAAAGACGTTGACAACATCATCCAGGGCAACGAAAGCCAGTGCAGCCAAATGACGAAGACTTAGAGCGAACTCAGCATCAGTTGTATATCGCTGAACGATGTCCGGTGTCTGCTGCATCCGACGCCACAGACACTGACTGAAGTGGAAGAAGCATCCTTGATGAGTTGCACGTGGGAACATCGTGTTGAATGCCAGAATACTGGCCTGCTCGAAATCTGTAACAATTGTCTTAGGATCCAACCGTTGACAGATGTTTTTCAGTTCAGTAAGTACTCGAATGTAACTACTTGAACTCTTGTTACTCATGAGCACATAAACAAGAGGAAACGTTGTTTCGTACTTTATCCCATGAATCGTGTAGATTTGCTGGAACAAATGAGGTGCAGATTTGAAAGTTCCGTCGCATAACCAGGCTTCACATTCGGCAAGGACCTGCAGATTCCCCTGGGTTGAAAAGACTAAGAATCGCTGGTTTCCTGGTCCACTGTCATATCGAAGAAATTGCTCACCTCCAGTAGTTGTAGAATATCCACCAGGTATAGTCAAGTCGTCCAGACTAGTTGGGTTTGACATTGCTGCCTCGTTGACACGCCGAATGTGACGGACAATTTGTTTAAGGTGACGAAAAACAGGAAGTTGTCCAACGACGGCTGATGACAGACCTTGGGTTGCTGTAGCCACGAGTTCCTGCGGTCCGTCAGTAGAAGAAGTTGCTTGTTGTTTGATATCCACTATTGCTTTCCTTGTTTCGATCTTCGCCACATCTGGAACATGGTTGTGCGTAGATGGTCTCTTGACGAATAATCCATTTTTGTTATTATTAGACAAGCATTTTCCAATCCTATATTCAGTGCATTTCCAGATGTGTTTCCCGTTGATAGTTTTCTCCTTTCTGAATGTGTAGCCTTCGACTACGAGTAGATCTGCACCTTTGTTGCTCTTCACATATTCCAGAGCCATTTGAACTAAATTATCTACGAACGCCTTTATTTGCCGTGCTCAATTGAGGTCACCCTTTTGAAGCACTCCTTTATTTACGTGCGCATTAATTCGGCGCTCAATTGAGATCGCCCTTTTGAAGGTCGCCTTTTTGTGCGTGCCCTTATTGAATAGAACCATTAGTGTGGAGTGCAGAGCCATAATAAAAATGAGAATTCAATGCATATACAAATGAAGCTATGAGGAAGCCATGTTAAAATAATGTGTTTTTAGCAGTTTATTTAAAGTGCTCCACCGTGTCAGCCTGGCAAATTTCTATCAGTAAACTCATATTGCGGATCTAAGGTGCATAACAGCAGAAGGCCGCCTCAGAACTTCTGTTAAGTTTAGCTCTTGGAATTCTAAGCAGACCCTCATTTGAAGATCTAAGGTTACGATTTGGAGTGTAAGGTGAGAGTCATTCTGAGATATAAGATGGAGCAGATTATCGAAGGCTTTGTAAACCATCAGCAGGATTTTAAAGTCAATTCTAAATGACACCGGTAACCAGTGTAGCGACACTCAGACTGGTGTGATGTGTTTGGATTTTCTTTTCCTAGTTAAGATTCTGGCAGCTCCATTCTGCACTCGTTGTAACTGATTGATGTCTTTTTTGGGTGGTCCTAAGAGGAGTGCGTTACAGTAATCTAGTCGACTGAAAACAAAAACGTGAATTAATTTCTCAGCATCTTGCAATGTTATAAGAGGTCTAACTTTTGCTACATTTCTTAAGTGAAAAAATGCTGTGCTAGTGATCTGATTAATATGTGAATTAAAATTCAGGTCAGAGTCAATAGTTAGCCCTAAATTCTTTACTTCCATCATGACTTTTAATCCTAATGGATCAAGTTTATTTCTAATACCCTCATTATATCCATTTTTTCCAATCCCTAAGATTTCTGTTTTTTTCTTATTTAGTTTGAGGAAATGACTACTCAGTCACTCAGAAACACAAGTAAGACATTGGTGGTCAGTGAATCAAGAGAGTCGGGATCATCAGGCGCCATTGATAAATACAGTTGTGTGTCGTCAGCAGAGCTGTGGTAGCTCACATTACACCCCGAGATAATCTGACGTAACAGAAGCATGGTGAGCGAGAAGAGCAGCGGACACAGGAGAGACCCTTGTGGACCACCATATACAATATCATGGGTCTTTGACTAACAAAGAATTTTCTACCTGTCAAGTAAGATTCAAACCAATTTAAGACCCTGCCTGAGAGGCCCACCCATTGACTAAGGCGATTTCTAAGAATATTGTGATCAATGCTATCAAATGCAGCACTCAGATCTACGAGGATGAGAACAAATAAATGGCCTCTGTCTGCATTGACTACTTTAACGAGTGCAGATTCTGTACTGCGATTTGTTCTAAAACCCGACTGAAACTTATCAAGAATAGCAGGTTCATTGAGGTGGTCATTTAGCTGCGTAAAGATGGCCTTCTCTAGGATTTTACTTAAGAAAGGCAGATCCAAAATAGGGATAAAGTTTTCAAAAACAGAGAAGTCCAGATTATTTTTCTTGAGCAGGGGTTTAACTACAGCAGTCTGGGAAGACCCCTGTATCTAATGATGAGTTTATTATGTCAAGCACACTATCAAGGACACAGAGGGAGGGTATCAGTTGAGAAATTATTCTACATAGATCAGGTAAAGCTATCCTGGTGTAAGAATTTAATTAGTTTAAAATGGAATACCGGGATTTAATAGGATCAGCATTGGGGGGATGTACTCTATGATTTCTAATATCATTAATTTTGTGATTAAAAACCTAAAGGCGAGGAAGGGTTAAGCAATGCTGAACAATAGAAGGAGGAAGTGTTTTTGATCCTTGACGGCTTTGTAAATATGTTTATCATTCATATATATCTCTGTGCTATACTGTATATACATACTGAATTATGGGATTGGTGCTATTGACTTTTTCTATACACACACACATTTTCTTTTAAATATTTTTCTCTACTTTTCCATTTTGGGAGCTTCCTGAACCTGTGTCAAAGAAGGAGCACTCACTTTATTTGGTTTCAGGTGTAGTTTTGTTGTAAAGAGGACTATAGGAGGACTATAGGCGTTCACTCGTTTGGATAGTGAGTGTAGATTGGGGCCACAGTCTCACTTCACAGGCAGATTTCACACTTCTTCTTCTTCTTCTTCTTCTTCTTCTTCTTCTTCTTCTTCTTCTTCTTCTTCTTCTTCTTCTTCTTCTTCTTCTTCTTCTTTTCCCCTTCCTTTCTTCTTCTTTTTCTTCCTCTTCCATTTTTCTTTTTCTTCCTCTTCCTTTCTTCTTCTTCTTTTTCTTCCTGTTCCATTCTTCTTCTTTTTCCTTTTCCATTCTTCTTCTTCTTCTTTTTCTTCCTTTCTTCTTTTTCTTAATTTTCTTCCTCTTCTATTCTTCTTTTTCTTCCTCTTCCTTTTCTTCTTCTTCTTCTTCTTCTTCCTGTTCCTTTCTACTTTTTCTTCTTCATCATCTTCTTCTTTTCTTCTTCTTTTCCCCCTTCCTTTCTTGTTCATCTTTGTGTTCTTCTTCTTCTTTCATTCTTCTTCTTTTTCCTCTTCCATTTGTCTTCTTCTTTTTCTTCCTCCTCCTTTCTTTTTCTTCTTCTTATTTTTCTTCCTCCTACTTTCTTCTTCTTCTTCTTCTTCTTCTTCTTCTTCTTCTTCTTCTTATTTTTCTTCCTCTTTTGTTCTTCTTCTTTTTTCCTCTTCCATTCTTCTTCTTCTTTTTCTTTTTCTTCCTCTTCCATTTTTCTTCCTCATCTTCCTCTTCCTTTCCTCTTCTTTTTCTTTCTGTTCCTTTCTTCATTTTCTTCGTGTTCTTCCTCTTCTGTTCCTCTTCTTTTTCTTCCTCTTCCATTTTTCTTCTTCTTCTGCTTCTTCTTCTTCCTGTTCCTTTCTTTTTTCCTCTTTTTCATCTTCTTCTTCCTTTCTTCTTCTTTATTCCCCTTCCTTTCTTCTTCTTCTTCTTTTTCTTCTTCTTCTTCTGATTCTTCTTCTTCCTGTTCCTTTCTTCTTCTTCTTCTTCTTCTTCTTCTTCTTTATTCCCCTTCCTTTCTTCTTCTTCTTCTTCTTCTTCTTCTTCTTCTTCTTCTTCTTCTTCTTCTTCTTCTTCTTCTTCTTCTCAGGCTCCCTTTTATCCAGCAATCTTCCCCATTAAATCCCAGGCTACTCATGAATGGTTTCACTTGCCTGAAGCCTGAGCCACACCATCTTTCTTTCTTTCTTTCTTTCTTTCTTTCTTTCTTTCTTTCTTTCTTTCTTTCTTTCTTTCTTTCTTTCTTTCTATACACACACTGCCATGCCCCTCACTCGTCACAGTGACTCATTGCTTTTTCTTCCCCGCTGTTTGTGTTTGTCTGCCCAATGTTAATTTCTAGGTTTGTCTCTCGCTTGCCGGTCGGAGCCATCAAGTCGCTCAGAAGTGTACGTGAACACAGCTAATGGCTGCACTCATTTCACTCCTCCTGATGCAGAACCAGCAAATGTCAATGAAAAGGCAGGCCGTTTTATATAATGGATGGCAGAAATCCCTGGCTTGGCACTGGGCCCGTACTTGCAGCTCACTTGCCTTCCTCCTTCATATTTCTTTCAGCCAATTGTAACTGCACAGCGGCGTGGATCTAATGGGTTGTGAAATATGGGAGGACGCGTGAAATCCTGCGGGCACAAGACGTTCATCACCTGATTTAGTAGAAGGACGTCCTCAGAGCACAAGGACAGAATCACGCGAATGCACATACATGGCTTCTGTTGGCTTCATTCGGACTGACCTTCTTCTTATTTATATTTTCACCATAATGCAGGAAAAGGCAGTTTGTCTGATTTTTTTCTAAGGTCACCACTGTTTAGTGACAATCGTTGCATGGCTACAGTCTGAGAAACACTGGCAGGTCTCGGGGTGACTTACGAACCAAACTGGGAGATGAAAGATGAAACAGAAACCATAAGTCCTGCCGCTGTTAGTGGCGTAAATAGGTGATGAACAAGCAAAACAAGGGTTAGGAATGACTTTACACCACTTCACTGGAAACCATTTAATTGTCTTGTAGATTTAATTTAACAATAACTCATAATGGCAAAGTGAAAACAGGTTTTAAGAAAGGACTGAAAGGTCATTAAAAGTCAAAAACTCCTTCCTAGAAGTATTCAGACACTTAATTGAGGTCTTCATAGAAGCCCCTTTGGCAGCAAATCCAGCTTCAAGTCGACACTCTCATCAGCCAGACAGTGTTCGGAAGCCATTAAGAAAGAATGTGAGGTTATATAGTGCCTTGATGTGTGGAGTACAAGTCACAGGAGGTTCTGCTCAAAGCTTTATAACACACTGGTGAGGCCTCATCTGGAGTCCTGTGTGCAGTTTGGGTCTCCATAAAGACATAGCAGCACTGGAGAAAGTCCAGAGAAGAGTGACAAGGTTGATTGGGGGCTACAGGGGATGAGTTATGAGGAAAGATAAGAAGAGCTGAGGCTTTACAGGAGATGAAGAGGTGACCTGACTGAAGTGTTTAAAATGATGAAGGGAATCAGTCCAGTGGGTCGAGATGGAGACTTTAAAATGAGTTCATCCAGAACACGGGGACACAGTTGGAAACTTGTGAAGGGGAAATTTCACACAAACATCAAGAAGTTTTACTTTCCTCAGAGAACCACAAACATTTAGAATAAGTGACCAAGTAGTGTGGTGGACAAGAGGACTTTAGGGACCTTCAAAACTCAACTTGATGTTATTTTAGAAGAATTAACTGGACAGGACTGGTGAGCTTCGTCTCTATGACACACTAACACTGAGGACTTTCAGCCAACGCATCATTCAGCAGAAGTGTGTTAACTTCCAGGATATCTGCAATGTTGGACCAGGACAAAGCAAATCATCAGAGATTTAAAGATACCATCCACACCAACAATGGTGTCTTGTCTGGGGTGTGGTCAGGTAAACACTACGGCAGACATGAAGACCAGTTCAGACTGGGGAAGAACTTCTGTGCATACGCATCCAAAATGAGGACAGTGCCTAGAGGTACAAGAATTCTCTTATATTATTTAAGAATCTTTTAATGTATAGGGTGTAAAATCAGAAACACAAAAAGGTTTGGAGTAGCCACCCTGTATACTTGAAAATTAGGTAAGATAAAGGCAATATGTCTTTACATAACATGACTCCAAAACAGAACTGAGATACAAAAAGGAAAGATGGCCGTTATATAATCAGGTGACAGGAAGAGGTGGGTTCAGAGGGAAGTGACATCAATAGGAGGCAGGTTGCCGGGACCGGAAGTGGAAGTGATGTTTCTAAGAGGCGGGGTCTTCTGTTAGTCTGGAGAGGAACAAAAGGATAAAGATTTAAAGTACAGCGCCAACCCCTGGTCCGGCGGAGAAGTACAATTATTTGAGCCCATAAAGAGTCTAACCTATGCATGTGCATGACAAGTGATGGTTTGTATCCTTAATACGTGTGGAGCCGTTACCATCTCTCTACTACATATTGTGACCACTGCCACAGTGGGACGCGGCCGCTCTTCAGAAACCCCCTCTTAAACCGTTTTTCAATGGGAAACAAACACACTCTCACAGCTCCTCTTAGTGGGATCAGCTGCAGGCTTACTGGCTCGCCACATGAGGGCTTAGAACATTTAAAAAGACCGAGCGCGGCTGTCCTGAGGTCTCACTCTCCTGTCCTCTCTTCCCTCAGACTCCCTCTGCTCCGGCTGCTGCTTCCGAGCCACTTGAAGAGGAAGACTTTGTGTTCTTTTGAGCGGGAGTCGGGGGCCGAGGCGTCACGTTTGACAGCTGTTCCCAGTGTGGCTGGACCACCTCTGTAAGAGACTTGAGTTTGTATCTAAGTGGACAGCGGTAAAGTTTCTACTCCATGGAAATTGACAATATGAATGTCAATTGAACTTGAAATCCCGTGGTTGTATTTTTCCTGCACAGGTTGTAACACCTCTCGCAGCGCCCAACGGTCAAAGACAAATTCACGGAGTCGTTCTTTGGATAAGAGAAGAAGCTCTCAACCCACGTGGAGTCATTGCCTTCTCTGTGCTGATGGTCTTCACGCATGTTAACAATAAAGGTTTCTCCTCCTATCCCGTGAATTTGTTTTTGACAGCTGCAATGCCGTCTAACGGCTTGAGTCTGCGTGTGGCATTTTGAGCATTTCTTTGTTTCCTGCATCTTCGTTCTGGTAGATCAGAACTAACCTGGGATCACCTGTCCTAACCGTAGACTTTACAAATTTTGGATTTGCAGAGATGATATATACAGGGTGAGCAAAATAGAAGTACCACATTTCAAATGTTTAGTCTACAGGAATGCCACAAGATCAAATAAATTTCATTATGAAACAAGAAGGGATATACAAAATAGATTTTTTAGTGTTGTTGGCCATCATTAGTGATACACGATTTCTGAACGCTCACATGACTCATTCGGCCATTTCGTGGTGAATATCGTCCTTGAGGGTTTCAAGGTTTTGAGGTCAGTCTGTATATACTGTACCTTTGACTTGAGATAAGAAATCACACAGAGTGAGATCAGGCGAACGTGAAGGCCACCCGACATCGTCGTGCATGGAGATCAGCTTCCTGTGGTATAGCGGGTCAGCGGCTTAGAAGAAAAGGCCAGCTTTTAAAATAAATAACCGCCGCACTTGTGGCTAATAGAGGGGTGTGGTAACATGGCTGGTGCAGTTCTTGGACGCAACATGGTGTGGGTATTTCCTAGGTGAGGGATCATCTGTATCCGTGATTGATGCCGGGAGCTGCTAATCGCCACACCTGTGCCACGTCCCCATTATAACTAGAAGTGTGAGTGTGGAGGAAGAGAAGAAAGGTCGGAAAAGTGAACTGAGGTTAAAGGAGGAAAAAGAGAAAGCTGAAAGCCGGTGCGTGAGTGAGTGAGTGAGCGAGAACAGGCTTAGAGCAGGCGGCTGTGAGGAGAGCTCCTCAGGAGCGTTAGGCCGACACTCGGGGGCAGCAAGAAATGGTCGGTCCTGGTGAGAACTTTAGAGGAGCAGGAGTGACCGGAAGGCGGTTGGCTTGCCACATAAGGTCACGAGAATTGGAAGCCCAAGCGTGAGCGCCCTGGTCGCTCTGGTGAGAGCCCTACGGAGCCAGGGACCGAAAGTCAACCAGACCAACAGGAGAAGGTCAGCTGTAGGTAGAGCGACTCCCCTGGTGCAGGCCCAGATGGGAGAAACAGGGGAGCTGCCAGATGGAGAAGGCACTGGGTTTTTGTTTTTAAAGGACTGCTGCCAGCCATTGTTTTAACCTCGTTTTAATGGATTTATTTATTGGATTTTAACCTCCACTGTTTCACCCTGGTTTTATTGATTATTTATTTATGGATGCTTTGATTGCATTGCACTATTTATTTGAACACTTTTTGGTTTTGACTGTTTTAAAATAAAAGCACTTTTGCACCTTTTCCCTTGCTTCGTTTGGTGTCCTCATTGTCCAGTTACATTACTGACAGTGTCGGGTTCAAGAGCTCCTGAACAGGAAGTGGGAGCGTGGAAGAGACCCGCATCATCCCACTTCCCCAGAAAACACATCCATTTCTTCTAGTTCTCCAGCATTTCAATGGAGCGTTCTGAAGTGACGGTGACTGTTCCGCCTCAAAAAAAGTAAGGGCCTTAAATGTCAAATTCTGTAATGGCATACCAAACTGTAACACGTGTGCTCACTGCGCGGGGGTCTCTGTTGAAGTTCTCAAGGGTTGGTTTCAGCCCAATAGTGAAAGTTTTGCTTATCTATGCAACCATTCAAATGGAAATGTGCCTCGTCGCTGACGTCACATGACTATGGCATCTCGATAAATGGTTTGCAGAATGCTGGCGCACAACTCTGTACGGCTCTCCCCATCTCTCATTTTAGTATGGATGGAAATTAAGGTCCTCGTGCAAAATCAAAGATGCGTTTGGAAATACCGAATGCCGTTGGCGCTGAACGTCTCGGAGACTGCAAAATGGACGCCATTACAGCTTTGGATGTTTTCAGGCGTTCATACTGTACATTCGGAGGACGGCCTTGGGATTTTCTGGTCAATGTCATATCCGTCTGTTGTTTTCCGATTTGGGAAGTCACTTTTAGGGGGAATGCTGAAGTGCATTTCAAAGGCGACACCTAACCCTAACCCTAACCCTAACCCTGCATAGTGATGATGGATTCGTCGTTTTTTTGTTTTGAAGACGATAGTGAAAGCAACAGTGCTCACCGGACCAAGGCATGTGGCCTGTCAAGTGAAAACTACAAGGGATCGCCTATCAAAGGACCCCCCCCAGCCACCCCAACCTACCTGGCACAGTGACTTTGAGAAATGGGGTACTTTATTTTAGCTCACCCTGTAGTTCAGGGAGTCACTGCTGCAACAAGCTATTCTCTCCTTTGGCGTATGGCACTATTGATTTGTTTTGTGCGTCAATTTGTTGACAGGCTGTAGTTACATTTATACGTCTGAAAAGTCAACTGAGACATGAAATAAAGTGGGGAACTGATACATTTAGGAAAAACAAAAAAATCAATCTCAGTTTTTTCAAATTGCAGAACAATAACACATTTTTTTTTATAAGAGTGAGATTTTTTATCCTGGCACAGATTGGAGAACTGCACATATTTTTCATCAATCCACACCTGCTTCATGACTGTGGCGGTGGTAGCTGGAGAGCCAGCTGCAGAACAACGTAGGCAGCACTATGGGCTGCTCACGCCTTCGGAACATTAGAGCCAGTCTGCTTCTCAAAGTGATCTCTGACTAAGACGACATTCATCCATGTCTAACCGGTTCAATGCAGTTCTGTGGCTATGTTTCAAAGAGGGGTCCCTGCGGCACTGGGCACCAGGCAGGTGCCAATCAAGCATACGGTGGCAAGAAAAAGTATGGCGATCCTTTTGGAATGACCGTTTTTTTGCCATATCTGGTCCTAAAATGAGATCTGATCTTCATGTAAGTCACAAGTACAACACACAAACGGTTCTCATCTTTCATGTCTTTATTGAACGCACTCATCAAACATTTACAGTGTGCTGTGGAAAGACACAGTGAACCCTTGGATTGAATTACTGGTGGAAGCTCCTCTGGCAGCAAGAGGATCAGACCAGTGCAGCCTATGTTTGGAGCACTGCTTGGGCTCGCCATCTTAATAGGATGACTAGTGTGGACATTGCTCTAAAGGTCATTCCATAACATCTCTGCAGAGATCAGATCTGGATCAATCCAGAAAGCAGATTTTCTTTTTTGAAAATATCCAAAGGTAGATGTACTTGTTCTACTGAGCTTCAGCTGGTGGACAAACACCCTGACATTATCTAATAGGGTACCTCAATAGACTCGGCAATGAATTCAATCATGAGAAGAGGTCCAGGCACCCCCGTGGCAGCAAAGCAGCCCCAAATCAGGATATTCTCCCTGCCATACTTCATCCTTAGGAGGATTTTTTCATGTTTCACCAATCATACTGCTGGACAATTGTCCAGAACAATTCCACTTCAGTTTCATTAGCCCACAAAATACTGTTTTGCAATGGTACTGCAGAGTGTTAAGATCTCTTTTAAACTTCAGTTCTGGAGAGATGTTATCTTGGAGGGCAGTGGCTTCATCTTCCTCCTTCCACGGACATCATGCCTGTTTTGTTTTGTGTGTGGTCGACTCATAAATGGAGATGTTCACCTGTTCCAAGGGTTCTGCCAATCCTTTAGCTGTTCCTCTGGGTGTCTTTTGTACCTCACTCATCATTCTGACTTGTGCAATTCAAGTCATCCTAGCTTGCTGTCCACGTCTATGAAGAGTAGACACCTCAGAGTAGAGTGCTTGATCATCTCCATTTGTAATGTTTGTCAAACTGCAGGGTGAGGAGCATCTAAACTCTATGAAGCGGCTTTGTACCCAACTGCCAACTTTGTGCAAGTCAACCACTCGTAATAGCAGATCATCTGAGGTCTCTTATCAGCGAGGCTGCACATCAGTGGATGCATCTTGTGAATACACAACTCTAAATGTTTGAGCCTTTTATATTGGTAATATAGTGCTTTTCATATCTATCTATCTATCTATCTATCTATCTATCTATCTATCTATCTATCTATCTATCTATCTATCTATCTATGTTATCCTGCCTACTACGCCAAAATTAATATCTATCTATCTATCTATCTATCTATCTATCTATCTATCTATCTATCTATCTATCTATCTATCTATCTATCTATCTATCTATCTATCTATCTATCTATCTAGTGCCTTTCACCTTTCTTCTCTCTGTCTCTCAGGCTGATTTAGGCTGCGTTTAGGGCCTCCTCGGACACATCACTTTTTCCAGCCGGACTCAATCCAGATCCGTACCAATCTTGTTTTCCAGCTCATGTCTCTAAGCACTGCCGACAAAAATAATTTATATTAAAAAGCAGCATTTGCTAGTAAATTATATGTAAATGACAGTGTTTGGCTAAGACACATAATTAAATAAAAGCTTGCTCTTTACCGTAACCCTGCAAAAATGAGAAAATCAATTAGACAAAAGCAACACAACATTAACGTGTAAAAAGCACATTAGGTCTCCGTTAGGAAATGAAATGTTAGCTCAACGGCCGCAATCCAAACTATTTTAACAAAACATTTAGCTGTCAGTTAAAACTCGTGATTAATACTCGCCGTGTCATTATTGGGCGAGTCTGCTCAGTGACCAAGCAGTTGTCGTATAAAATCAATTTCACGGTTCAGTAATTGGCTACAGATAGAGTGCAGAAACTAGAAATCTTTTAGGAAAAAAGTTAATCAAAAAAAATCCAAACAAACAATATTATAAGGAGCAAATGGGAATAAACTCAAAACTATGGCTAAACAAAAGGAAACAAGAAGGAGCTCAAGCGTCTGATCCCACCTCACTTTATCAGTCCTCTCTTGCCTTGAGCCATCGCGGCTCTCTTGCCCCGTTTTGATCCCACTTACCTCCAGTTGTCGTGATCTGCCTTGTAAATTGCATTTTTTCAACTGTTTCTTGACCTCTAATAATTACTTGTGTGTGATTTTGTGGTTTTCTGAGGCCAAGGTATCTGGTGGCGACCTTCATCTTTTGCCTCCTTTGTTAAACGCGGTTCACGTCATCTCACGGTGACATTTTGTTTTCCTTGTAGGTGCCACCATGTTGCTAGGAAGCTGTCCCTGGAGGCTGCACGTCACTAGCAATGTTCCCTCTAAGCTGAGCGCGTGAGCGATTGCCCACATGAATTCAGAGCGTCGCTCATACCTCCCACACGATCGCTCATTCCGACGACGTCGCTCGTACTTATCGCACGATCGCTCACTCCGACCGTCGGAATTGGTGCTCATAAATTTTTGGCTTAAACAAAATGTCGCTCATAAACAATGTTTTTTGCTCACTATATGCTACTCCTTAGAGGGAACATTGGTCACTAGCACAACATTTTACAAAGCCAGCACCGTGCAGACCAAATCATCCACGATTTGGATAAATCTTTACATCCTTAGTAGTTTTGGAATTTTTTTTCGTGTCCTCAGATTGCAGTTGACGTCCTGTATCTCTTGGTCCTGTTTAAGTGTCACTTCTTTTCACTTGTAACATATCACCCCGTACTCTAAGGGCAATTCTGGCTCTGCATCCTGAGCTTCTTCACTGTTTTGCAAGTTGAGAGTATTTCATGATATCTGTTTTCACATGTGTGCACTTGGGGAACAACTTAATTGATGACAACACTAGCCCAGGTGGCCACAGGATGGCACTGTGTAATATTGGTATCTCTTCTTCTTTGCCCTTCTGTAGAAAAGAAGACTGAGGTGCCACCATGCATGACGTTACTTCTGGGTGCTGCCCAACTGTACCCACCTCTTCCTCTGAGAAAACGTCTTAGCCGAAGCCACCGCTATCTTGGACCAGACTTGATCTCCACAACAGGATTAGTCTCCATTTAAGTGGCCTTACCACATGTTTTCTTTTGCGCATCCTTCAATTTGCCTATGAGTGCCCCAGACCCTTTATGAGCTTCTTTGGTGTTTTTCTCTTTACGCTGTATAACAAATAATAAAAAACCTTATGATAAAATTGTGAATTTCCCCTTGGGATTAATAAAGTATCTATCTATCTATCTATCTATCTATCTATCTATCTATCTATCTATCTATCTATCTATCTATCTATCTATCTATCTATCTACAGTGGTGTGAAAAACTATTTGCCCCCTTCCTGATTTCTCATTCTTTTGCATGTTTGTCACACAAAATGTTTCTGATCATCAAACACATTTAACCATTAGTCAAATATAACACAAGTAAACACAAAATGCAGTTTGTAAATGGTGGTTTTTATTATTTAGGGAGAAAAAAAAATCCAAACCTACATGGCCCTGTGTGAAAAAGTAATTGCCCCCTGAACCTAATAACTGGTTGGGCCACCCTTAGCAGCAATAACTGCAATCAAGCGTTTGCGATAACTTGCAATGAGTCTGTTACAGCGCTCTGGAGGAATTTTGGCCCACTCATCTTTGCAAAATTGTTGTAATTCAGCTTTATTTGAGGGTTTTCTAGCATGAACCGCCTTTTTAAGGTCATGCCATAGCATCTCAATTGGATTCATGTCAGGACTTTGACTAGGCCACTCCAAAGTCTTCATTTTGTTTTTCTTCAGCCATTCAGAGGTGGATTTGCTGGTGTGTTTTGGGTCATTGTCCTGTTGCAGCACCCAAGATCGCTTCAGCTTGAGTTGACGAACAGATGGCCGGACATTCTCCTTCAGGATTTTTTGGTAGACAGTAGAATTCATGGTTCCATCTATCACAGCAAGCCTTCCGGGTCCTGAAGCAGCAAAACAACCCCAGACCATCACACTACCACCACCATATTTTACTGTTGGTATGATGTTCTTTTTCTGAAATGCTGTGATCCTTTTACGCCAGATGTAACGGGACATTTGCCTTCCAAAAAGTTCAACTTTTGACTCATCAGCCGACAAGGTATTTTCCCAAAAGTCTTGGCAATCATTGAGATGTTTCTTAGCAAAATTGAGACGAGCCCTAATGTTCTTTTTGCTTAACAGTGGTTTGCGTCTTGGAAATCTGCCATGCAGGCCGTTTTTGCCCAGTCTCTTTCTTATGGTGGAGTCGTGAACACTGACCTTAATTGAGGCAAGTGAGGCCTGCAGTTCTTTAGACGTTGTCCTGGGGTCTTTTGTGATCTCTCGGATGAGTCGTCTCTGCGCTCTTGGGGTAATTTTGGTCGGCCAGCCACTCCTGGGAAGGTTCACCACTGTTCCATGTTTTTGCCATTTGTGGATAATGGCTCTCACTGTGGTTCGCTGGAGTCCCAAAGCTTTAGAAATGGCTTTATAACCTTTACCAGACTGATAGATCTCAATTACTTCTGTTCTCATTTGTTCCTGAATTTCTTTGGATCTTGGCATGATGTCTAGCTTTTGAGGTGCTTTTGGTCTACTTCTCTGTGTCAGGCAGCTCCTATTTAAGTGATTTCTTGATTGAAACAGGTGTGGCAGTAATCAGGCCTGGGGGTGGCTACGGAAATTGAACTCAGGTGTGATACACCACAGTTAGGTTATTTTTTAACAAGGGGGAAATTACTTTTTCACACAGGGCCATGTAGGTTTGGATTTTTTTTCTCCCTAAATAATAAAAACCATCATTTAAAAACTGCATTTTGTGTTTACTTGTGTTATATTTGACTAATGGTTAAATGTGTTTGATGATCAGAAACATTTTGTGTGACAAACATGCAAAAGAATAAGAAATCAGGAAGGGGGCAAATAGTTTTTCACACCACTCTATCTATCTATCTATCTATCTATCTATCTATCTATCTATCTATCTATCTATCTATCTATCTATCTATCTATCTATAGTGCCTTTCCTATCTCACAGTAAGACTTTCCACTCAGAGTTGCCAGGTCGAAGCTGAAGGGAGGCCTTAGAGGTGCCAAAGCGGCCTACAAGCAGAAAACAGAGCATTCATTTGACAACTCGGACCCCCATCATGCATGGCAAGGTATCCATCCCACCACTACACAACTCAATAACACTAACCCAGCTACCAGTAGCAGCAGTTCGTCACTGGCAGAGCAGCTTAGCTGCTTCTTTGTACCCCATGGGGAGGCCACAACCGCCATTCCAGTGTGGTGTAGGGGGTCCACAGCTCAGATTGAAAAGGCCAGTTTTTTTTCAAATAAATAATCACCACACTCGCAACTTAAAGAGGGGGCATGGTAGTGTGGCCGGAGCAGTTCCCAGGCGCATCTGTGTTTAAAGCCACACCTCAGCCACGAATAGGAGAAACATGAGGTGGAAAGAGAGAGAAAAGAGAACAGTAAAAGACTGGAGAGCGAGAGAACAGAATTAGGGGTAGTTCAAGACAATGGACGAGCCAGCCAGCCAAGTGAAAGGAAGATCAGCACAGTTGGGGGTCCCGGACCGAACGAGTGATTGCTGCTCAAGAGGACGGATTGTGTCCCCTGAATGAAAGAGTGGGAACGATCGAGGAGGAGTCCGTCCTAGGGATCTGAGGGACGACCACCTGTGCGAGAATGAAGTCGGGAGGACAGCTGACCCCGAGCGGTCTAGCAGACGTCGGTGGAGTTTCAGTAGAGAGAGGACTACGGCGGGCTGAAGTCTCGTTGGCTGAGCAAACCTTGTATGAGACGAAGAGGCAAGGAAGGACCTGCGTCTGGCTGGTGTGGCCCTGATGTCTGCTGCTGTTTTAGCCTTGTTTTTAACCTTTTGGGATTTCTCTGTTTTTATGGATTATTTATGGAACTGTGGAGCACTGCACTTTCTTTTTGGACACAAACCGTTTTGATTTTGGTTTGTTTTTAATAAAAGTACCTTAGCACTTTTTTGCACCATCCCATTGCTTCGTTGTTTCCTCACTGATCCGCTCATCCAGTGACATTACCAATGGTGTTGGGTTCAAGAGCTCCCAAACTGGAGCAGAACCCGCATCGTCACATCCAGCTGCAGATCCCAACAGCCAACTACTCGCCATACAGTCAGCTGATGTTATAGGCACATTCCGGAATTCCCTGCCTTGTGCCCTGTGTTGGCTGGGATTGGCTCCAGCAGACCCCCGTGACCCTGTGTTCGGATTCAGCGGGTTGGAAAATGGATGGATGGATGGATGGTAAAGAGGCTGGCCCAGATGGTATCCCAGGACGGGTTCTCAGAGTTAGCAGAAATATCTCTCTATTATCAAAAAACGATCTTGGAAGGCTTGGAAGGAGACAATACGTGATTTTCTCAGAGACACTTTAATGTCCTGTTAGACAAGGCAGTGAGACAAAAGGACAGCTGCTGTACAGGCTTTTAAATGAACAACAATAACATCATTTATTTATATAGCACAGTTTCATGCAAAAAAGTAGCTCAAAGTGCTTTACATAGTGAAGAAAAGAAAAAATAAAAGACAAAATAAGAAAGTAAAATAAGACAACATTAGTTAACATAGAATAAGAGTAAGGTTTGATGGCCAGGGTGGACAGAAAAAACAAAAAAAAACTCCAGACAGCTGGAGAAAAAAATAAAATCTGCAGGGGTACCAAGCAACGAGACCACCTAGTCCCCTCTGGGCATTCTACTTAACATACAGTGCATCCGGAAAGTATTCACAGCACATCACTTTTTCCACATTTTGTTATGTTACAGCCTTATTCCAAAATGGATTAAATTCATTTTTTTCCTCAGAATTCTACACACAGCACCCCATAATGACAACGTGAAAAAAGTTTACTTGAGGTTTTTGCAAATTTATTAAAAATAAAAACACTGAGAAATCCCATGTCCATAAGTATTCACAGCCTTTGCTCAATAATCGATGCCCCTTTGGCAGCAATTCCAGCCTCAAGTCTTTTTGAATATGATGCCACAAGCTTGGCACACCTATCCTTGGCCAGTTTCGCCCATAGCTCTTTGCAGCACCTCTCAAGCTCCATCAGGTTGGATGGGAAGCGTCGGTGCACAGCCATTTTAAGATCTCTCCAGAGATGTTCAATGGGATTCAAGTCTGGGCTCTGGCTGGGCCACTCAAGGACATTCACAGAGTTGTCCTGAAGCCACTCCTTTGATATCTTGGCTGTGTGCTTAGGGTCGTTGTCCTGCTGAAAGATGAACCGTCACCCCAGTCTGAGGTCAAGAGCGCTCTGGAGCAGGTTTTCATCCAGGATGTCTCTGTACATTGCTGCAGTCATCTTTCCCTTTATCCTGACTAGTCTCCCAGTCCCTGCCACTGAAAAACATCCCCACAGCATTATGCTGCCACCACCATGCTTCACTGTAGGGATGGTATTGGCCTGGTGATGAGCGGTGCCTGGTTTCCTCCAAACGTGATGTCTGGAATTCACACCACAGAGTTCAATCCTTGTCTCATCAGACCAGAGAATTTTCTTTCTCATGGTCTGAGAGTCCTTCAGGTGCCTTTTGGCAAACTCCAGGCGGGCTGCCATGTGCCTTTTACTAAGAAGTGGCTTCCGTCTGGCCACTCTACCATACAGGCCTGATTGGTGGATTGCTGCAGAGATGGTTGTCCTTCTGGAAGATTCTCTTCTCTCCACAGAGGACCTCTGAAGCTCTGACAGAGTGACCATCGGGTTCTTGGTCACCTCCCTGACTAAGGTTCTTCTCCCCCGATCGCTCAGTTTAGATGGCCGGCCAGCTCTAGGAAGAGTCCTGGTGGTTTCGAACTTCTTCCACTTACGGATGATGGAGGCCACTGTGCTCACTGGGACCTTCAAAGCAGCAGAAATTTTTCTGTAACCTTCCCCAGATTTGTGCCTCGAGACAATCCTGTCTCGGAGGTCTACAGACAATTCCTTTGACTTCATGCTTGGTTTGTGCTCTGACATGAACTCTCAACTGTGGGACCTTCTATAGACAGGTGTGTGCCTTTCCAAATCATGTCCAGTCAACTGAATTTACCACAGGTGGACTCCAATGAAGCTGTAGAAACATCTCAAGGATGATCAGGGGAAACAGGAGGCACTTGAGCTCAATTTGGAGCTTCATGGCAAAGGCTGTGAATACTTATGTACATGTGCTTTCTCAGTTTTTTATTTTTAACAAATTTGCAAAATCTCAAGTAAACTTTTTCACGTTGTCATTATGGGGTGTTTTGTGTAGAATTCTGAGGAAAAAAATGAATTTAATCCATTTTGGAATAAGGCTGAAACATAACAAACTGTGGAAAAAGTGATGTGCTGTGAATACTTTCCGGATGCACTGTAAATGAAATAGTCCTCTTTGTAGTTAGGGTTCTCACTGTTGGAACATCACGGTGCTTTGAGTAGATGGTGGTGGCACAGGCCACCACCAAAAGGAAACCGGAAAAAGAAACAGAAGAGAGAGTAGGGGTTAGTACAAATTTTAGAGCCACCATGAATAGTTATTATAATGAATTGGTAATCAATCAATGATTGGCAGAAGACGCAGCTCGGCAGCAGCAAGCCAGCAGCTGATCCGACTGCACCTCCTTAACATGTGTTCAGTGCCCCCTTCACAACGCGAGCAGCAGAGACGTGAAGTGGCTGGCACGTAGCGTGCCCCGAGTGGGGTGGTGGGGTTTGGGGGGTAAGCGAGCGAAGCGGGCACGGGGCAAAACCCCCTAGTTTACAAATATCTTCAATCGCTCTCTATCACAGTGCACTGTCCCTACCTGCCTGAAGACATCCACCATTGCACCAAGAAGACTCCCTCAGTGATTACGGTCCAGTAATTATGAAGTGTCTGGAATGACTGGCCCTCAGGTAACATTAAGGCTGCTCCAGACCCTCTAGACCCTCACCAATACACATATAGATCCAATTGGTCAATAGACAACGCCATTACCGCTGTCCTCCACACTGTACTGCTCCACCTGGGGCAGCAAGGAGCTTATGCACGGCTGCTGTTTGTGGATTAAAGTTCTGCTTTTATTCCCATCCTTTCCAGCAGACAGCTTTCCAAGATGTCAGACCGAAGCCTCCAGCAGAACATCTGGACTTTTTAACACACCGGCCACAGTCAGTCAGGATGGGCCCCCACCGTTCCCCCACTCTGTAACTCAGCATGGGAGCCCCACGAGGCTGGGTGCTGAGCCCTGTTCTTAACTCTCTGTATACCCAGGACTGCATAGCGGACCACAACACAAACGCCATTATTACATTTTGGAGACACTACATCGATAGTGGGGATGATCACTGATGAAGACAAGTCTGCCTACAGGGAGGAGGTACAAACACTGACAGACTGGTGCAGACAAGATCATTGATTTCAGGAAGAAGCAGGATGACCACCGGCGACTGAATATAAACAGTGACAGAGCGGAGAGAGCCTCAGTTTTTAGATTTTTGGGTTCCTAATTCTCAGAAGATTTTGCACGGGCAATAAACACAAAGTCACAAACGGCAACTTCTCTTTTGGGGAAATCTCAGGAAGGCTGATCTGTCACAAAAGCTTCTGGTGTCGTTCTATCTTTGTCCCATTCAGAGGGCCACTGACTCACAGGGTACTCGTGTGGTACGGCAACATCTACGGAAACTGACAAAAAGGCTCTGCAGAGAATCATAAAAACAGCAGAGAAAATTTACCAACACGCCTTTGCCTACCTTGGAGGACATCTACGCATTGTGAAGGACTCGTACCACTCAGCACACGAACTGTGGGAACTTCACCCCGTAGGGAAGAGAAATACAGAAGGTCCAACAAAGCTCTGAAGGACACAAAAGGTAAAAACTGAAACGACAAAGCCAATCCAAAAACAAACAAGTCACAAATCCACGGGGCCAACGTAAGAACATAAAAAAATTAGACAAATGAGAGGAGACCATTCCGTCCATCAAACTTCTTTCTTTAGCTAATAGGTGAGCTGTCCCCAACATCTCAACCTGATTCTTCTTAAGAGTTGTGAATGTCTCTGCTTCAACTCTCTGTGTAATTTGTTCCAGATGCCCACAATACTTTGAGTAAAAAAAAGTATTTCCTGGCTTCAGTCTTTGCCCTTAATATCCAGTGATGTCCTCGAGTACGTGATTCACCATTCAGATTGAAGAATTCTGCTGGATCTACTTTATCGATGCCTTTAAGGATCTTGAAGATTCTGGAATTAGGTCCCCTCACTGTGTCCTCTTCTCAAAACCAACTTAACAGTCTGTCACAGTAGGACATGTCCTTAAGCCCCATGATGCACCTGGTTGTTATCTTTTGCAAGGCCTCAAGTGCTGCTTTGTCTTTCTTTTAGTGTGGCGACCAGAACTGTACACAGCACTCCAGATGTGGTCTCACTATTGTGTTATTTAGTCTTAATTACGTCCCCTCGGTTTGTATTCAGCAATTCTTACAAAGTAACCTGTCACAGACGTGCACTTGTGAGGCGATAACATCAACAGCAACATTTATTTATAGAGCACATTTTCATACAAATGATGGAGCTCTGACATCGCATGTGATGAAGACCATGGAGAGGCTGCTGCTTCACCACCTGAGGCCACAGGTCTGTCACTCCCTCAATACTCTGCAGTTCGCATACCAGGAGAAGGTGGGAGTGGAGAATGCCATCATGTACATGCTACACCGATCCCTCTCCCACTTGGACAGAGGCAGTGGTGCAGTAAGAATAATGTTTCTGGACTTCTCTAGCGCCTTCAACACCATCCAACCTCTGCTCCTCAGGGACAAGCTGACAGAGATGGGAGTAGATTCATACCTGGTAGCATGGATCGCGGACTATCTTACAGACAGACCTCAGTACGTGCGTCTCGGGAACTGCAGGTCTGACATTGTGGTCAGCAACACAGGAGCGCCAGAGGGGACTGTACTTTCTCCGGTCCTGTACAGCCAACATACATCGGACTTCCAGCACAACTCGGAGTCCTGCCACGTGCAAAAGTTCGCTGATGACACTGCTATCTTGGGCTACATCAGGTGTGGGCAGGAGGAGTATAGGAACCTAATCAATGACTTTGTTAAATGGTGCGACTCAAACCACCTACACCTGAACACCAGCAAAACCAAGGAGCTGATGGTGGATTTTAGGAGGACCAGGCCCCTCATGGACCCCGTGGTCATCAGAGGTGACTGTGTGCAGAAGGTGCAGACTTATAAATACCTGGGAGTGCAGCTGGATGATAAATTAGACTGGACTGTCAATACGGATGCTCTGTGAAAGAGAGGACAGAGCCGACTATACTTCCTTAGAAGGCTGGCGTCCTTCAACATCTGCAATAAGATGCTACAGATGTTCTATCATACGGTTGTGGCGAGCGCCCTCCTCTACGCGGTGGTGTGCTGGGGAGGCAGCATAAAGAAGAGGGACGCCTCATGCCTGGACAAACTGGTGAGGAAGGCAGGCTCTATTGTAGGCACGGAGCTGGACAGTTTGACATCTGTGGCAGAGCGACGGGCGCTGAGCAGACTCCTGTCAATCATGTAGAATCCACTGCATCCACTGAACAGGATCATCTCCAGACAGAGGAGCAGCTTCAGCGACAGACTGCTGTCACCGTCCTGCTCCACTGACAGACTGAGGAGATCACTCCTCCCCCACACTATGAGACTCTTCAATTCCACCCGGGGGGTAAATGTTAAAATTATACAAAGTTATTGTCTGTCTGTATACTTGCATTGTTATCACTCTTTAATTTAATATTGTTATTATCAGTATGCTGCTGCTAGAGTATGAGAATTAATAAAGTATCTATCTATCTATCTATCTATCTATCTATCTATCTATCTATCTATCTATCTATCTATCTATCTATCTATCTATCTATCTATCTATCTATCTATCTATCTATCTATCTATCTATCTATCTATCTCAAAGTGCTTTACAGGATAAAGAAAGAGAAAAAAGACAAAATATATTCAAAATAAAATTAGGCTGTACTAATTAACATAGAATAAAGGTAAGGCCCGATGGTCAGGGAGGACAGAAAAAACAAAAAAAAAAAATTCCAGACGGGTGGAGAGAAAAAAAAGCAAAATCTGCAGGGGTTCTGTGGCCACAAGATCACCCGGCCAGCCCCCTCTAGGCATTCTACCTAACATCAATGACCTCAATTAGTCCTCGTGGTATTCAGGATTCACATGGAAAAACTCAGTGATGACGGTCATGTGGACTTCTGGCCTTTAATCCATCAATGTAAGGACATTACTGTGCTTTGATTAGGTGGTGGTGATGCAGATCGGCATCACAGAAAACCGGAAAAAGAACAGAAGAGAAAGTAGGGGTTACTATGGAGTGTGGAGACACCAAGAGTGAGATTGATAATTTAGTGCATATACAGAGCATCAGGGTTACACTGAAATAAAGCTACAGTCATATGAAAAAGTTTGGGACCCCTCTCAGCCTGCATAATAATTGACTCTCCTTTCAACAATAAAGATAACAGTGGTCTGTCTTTCATTTCCTAGGAGTACTGCGGTGTTTTCCAAACAAAGATTTTTAGTGACACAATATTTAGTTGTATGAAATTAAATCAAATGTGAAGAACTGGCTGTGCACAAATGTGGGTCCCCTTGTCATTGCGCTGATTTGAATGCCTGTCACTGCTCAATGCTGATTGGTTGATGAGCTCGTTAAGCCTTGAACTTCATAGACCGCTGTGTCCCATCATGAGATATAAAGGTATTTAAGGTGGTCAATTACAAGTTGGGCTTCCTTCCCTTTGACTCTCCTCTGAAGAGTGAGAGCATGGGATCCTCAAAGCAACTCTCCAAAGATCTGCAAACAAAGATTGTTGAGTCTCCTGGTTTAGGGGAAGGCTACAAAAAGCCATCTCAGAGGTTTAAACTGTCAGTTTCAACTGGAAGGAATGGAATCAGGAAATGGAAGGCCACAGGCACAGTTGCTGTTAAACCCAGCAGGTCTGGCAGGTCAAGAAAAATACAGGAGCGGCATATGAGCAGGATTGTGAGAATGGTGACAGACAACACAAAGATCACCTGCAAAGACCTGCAAGAACATCTGGCTGCAGATGGTGTATCTGTACATTGTTCTACAATTCAGCACAATTTGCACAAAGAACATCTGTATGGCAGGGTGATGAGACAGAAGCCCTTTCTGAACTCACGCCACAAACAGAGTCGCTTGTTGTATGCCAATGCTCATTTAGACGAGCCAGATTCATTTGGGAACAAAGTGCCTTGGACTGATGAGACATAAAGGGAGTTATTTGGTCAGAACAAAAAGCACTTTGCATGGCAGAAGAAGAACACTGCATTCCAAGAAAAACACCTGCTACCTACTGTCAAATTTGGTGGAGGTTCCATCATGCTGTGGGACTGTGTGGCTAGTTCAGGGACTGGGGCCCTTGTTAAAGTCGAGGGTCAGACGAATTCAACCCAATATCAACAAATTCTTCAGGATAATGTTCAAGCATCAGTCACAAAGTTGAAGTTACGCAGGGGTTGGATATTCCAACAAGACAATGACCCAAAACACAGTTGGAAATCTACAAAGGCATTCATGCAGAGGGAGAAGTACAATGTTCTGGAATGGCCGTCACAGTCCGCTGACTTGAATATCATCGAAAATCTATGGGATGATTTGAAGCAGGCTGTCCATCAAATTGAACTGAACTGGAGAGATTTTGTATGAAGAATGGTGAACAAGACCTCCATCCAGAATCAGACACTCATCACAGGCTATAGGAGGACAGCGTCTAGAGGACAAAAGGAGGCTCAGCTAAGTATTGATGTCATATCTCTGTTGTGGTGCCCACATTTATGCACCTGTCTAATTTTGTGATGATGCATATTTCATATTATCTGTTAATCCAATAAACTTAATGTCACTGCTGAAATACTTTTATAAATAGTATGAAATACTTTTGTTTCTTATGTTTCCATAAGGCATGTCATATATTAAAAGGAAGTTACTACTTTGAAAGCTACCTCCCCCATTTGGCCATTCCAGAGCTGAGACAGCACTGGGCCAGCCAATCAGATGACAGGACCCCTCTTTCCCACGATTCCTGTGATCCTCCATCAGAGATGGCTTTAACTTAGGCAGGGAATACAACTTGGCAGGTGGGCAGTGGCACCAAGTGCCACATTTGAGTACCGAGAAAAGAAACAGAATAGGTGAGGGTTAGTAACAAGTTCTAACTATCGTGTTACTTATGTTTAAGTGCTAATGACTGACAACAGAGGTAATCAGCAAACGTGTAAAGCACAAAATTAGAACAAAAAAAATCAGAAGTGCGCTCCCTCGACTTTCTCGTATCAGCAGCACTGCCAGTTGTGCACTATTTCTCAAATATCATATCTCTTTGTTTCTCATCATAACTAATTGATAATAACCATACACATCTCTATTTATAATCAAACTTTATATTAAAATGATATTTTCTCACTTTGGGAGGTCGAAAAACAGTGGTGGAATTTTTTCATGATTTCATAATGCACTACCGAGATTACATACAAAATAAAAAGAGTTATAGTCACCTAAAACATAGAAAAAGTGTTAGTATTACAGTAATCCCTCGCTATATCGCGCTTCGCCTTTCGCGGCTTCACTCCATCGCGGATTTTATATGTAAGCATATTTAATTATATATCGCGGATTTTTCGCTGCTTCGCGGGTTTCTGCGGACAATGGGTCTTTTAATTTCTGGTACATGCTTCCTCATTTGGTTTGCCCAGTTGATTTCATACAAGGGACGCTATTGGCAGATGGCTGAGAAGCTACACAACTTACTTTTCTCTGTCTCTCTTGCGCTGACTTTCTCTGATCCTGACGTAGGGGGTGTGAGCAGGGGGGCTGTTCGCACACCTAGACGATACGGACGCTCGTCTAAAAATGTTGAAAGATTATCTTCACGTTGCTATCTTTTGTGCAGCTGCTTCCTGAAATGACATGCTGCCTGGTGCTTCGCATACTTAAAAGCTCGAAGGGCACGTATTGATTTTTGATTGAAAAACAAACTCTGTCTCTCTTTGTCTGCTCCTGACGGAGGGGGTGTGAGCTGCCGCCTTCAACAGCTTTGTGCCGCGGTGCTTCACATACTTAAAAGCCAAACAGCCCTATTGATTTGTTTGCTTTTCTCTATCTATGTGACAGTCTCTGCTCCTGACGCGCACTCCTTTGAAGAGGAAGATATGTTTGCATTCTTTTAATTGTGAGACAGAACTGTCATCTCTGTCTTGTCATGGAGCACAGTTTAAACTTTTGAAAAAGAGACAAATGTTTGTTTGCAGTGTTTGAATAACGTTCCTGTCTCTCTACAACCTCCTGTGTTTCTGTGCAAATCTGTGACCCAAGCATGACAATATAAAAATAACTATATAAACATATGGTTTCTACTTCGCAGATTTTCTTATTTCGCGGGTGGCTCAGGAACGCAACCCCCGCGATGGAGGAGGGATTACTGTATTATATAATATTTGTTGCAATAAGTTGCTATAGGTTAAACTGCATTTAGCTACATTTAATTAAAAATAATGATGGCGGAAATAAAAAAAAATCATAAAATTAAATGTATTACAAGGAAGACGACGGGTACGGAGCAGCTTATTGTTCCCATTACATATTTATATTTATTTACATGGCATGTTCAGTGTTTACACGTTATTGTTAAACTGATCCCTTGCCCAACACCTATTGAATGCTTGTACGGACTGGGTGTTGGGCAGGGTCGTAGGGTCCAGCAGCTGTGGGGCATCTGTTGGTGAAGAAAGATTCACAGATCTTGACTTTGCTGATGATGCTGTGATCTTCGCGGAGTCAATGGAGGTTCTGATCAGGACGCACGAGAGACTGAGTGAGGGGTCTGAAGGTCTGGGCTTGCGAGGGTCCTGATTAAAACCAACAGCCAGGCCTTTAATGACCTCTTCAGTACGGCCATCAGCAGTGTGTGTGTGTGCACAGAGAGTGTTGACCTTGTTAAGAGGTTTACTTCCCTCGGCAGGGACATTCATGACTCTGGTGACTCTTCCTATGAAGTCAGTAGACGGATTGGGAGAGCATGCAGGGTCATGAGGTCGCTGGAAAGGGGTGTGTGGCGCTCCTGATATCTATGCAAAAGGACGGAGTTCCAAGTCTTTAAAGTCCTGGTGCTTCCTGTCTTGCTATATGGTTGCGAGACATGGACGCTGTCCAGTGACCTGAGATGAAGACTGTACTCCTTTGGTACTGTGTCTCTCCGGAAAATCCTTTGGTACCGTTGGTTTGACTTTGTTCTGCTCATGGAGTCCCGAATGAGGCACATTACCTGTATTTTGAGGGAGCGTCAGTTACGGCAGTACGGCCATATGGCGCATTTCCCCGAGGGTGATCCGTCTCGTAAGATCCTCATCGTTGGGGACCCGAGTGGCTGGACCAGGCCAAGGGGTCACCCACGTAACACCTGGCGGCGGCAGATAGAGGGTCATTTCCGGAGGGTACGTCTGGTAGGTCTGTTTGGGGGGGTTGCCAATCGGGATCCCGAGCTGTTTTGATGTGTTGTGGGTCATGTTCCCCAACTTGACTTGACTTGACTTATTAAACTGATGATGTATGAATTAAAAAAAATTAATAATAGTTATTGAAAGAATATGCGTTATATTGAATATAGTTTTTAATAATTGAGTACACATTTATATTTCCGTGATACAAAAAATTTGGTTATGCAATTTTTCTCAAATTTCATATCTACTTATTTTTCGTCATGTCTAATATCCACACAAAATTTGAATCATATACAGTGCATCCAGAAAGTATTCACAGCGCATCACTTTTTGCACATTTTGTTATGTTACAGCCTTATTCCAAAATGGATTAAATTCATTTTTTTCCTCAGAATTCTACACACAACACCCCATAATGACAACGTGAAAAAAGTTTACTTGAGGTTTTTGCAACTTTATTAAAAATAAAAAAACTGAGAAATCCCATGCCCATAAGTATTCACAGCCTTTGCTCAATACTTTGTCGATGCACCTTTGGCAGCAATTCCAGCCTCAAGTCTTTTTGAATATGATGCCACAAGCTTGGCACACCTATCCTTGGCCAGTTTGGCCCATTCCTCTTTGCAGCACCTCTCAAGCTCCATCAGGTTGGATGGGAAGCGTCGGTGCACAGCCATTTTAAGATCTCTCCAGAGATGTTCAATCGGATTCAAGTCTGGGCTCTGGCTGGGCCACTCAAGGACATTCACAGAGTTGTCCTGAAGCCACTCCTTTGATATCTTGGCTGTGTGCTTAGGGTCGTTGTCCTGCTGAAAGATGAACCGTCTCCCCAGTCTGAGGTCAAGAGCGCTCTGGAGCAGGTTTTCATCCAGGATGTCTCTGTACATTGCTGCAGTCATCTTTCCCTTTATCCTGACTAGTCTCCCAGTTCCTGCCGCTGAAAAACATCCCTACAGCACGATGCTGCCACCACCATGCTTCACTGTAGGGATGGTGCCAGGTTTCCTCCAAACGTGACGCCTGGCATTCACACCAAACAGTTCAATCTTTGTCCCATCAGACCAGAGAATTTTCTTTCTCATGGTCTGAGAGTCCTTCAGGTGCCTTTTAGCAAACTCCAGGTGGGCTGCCATGTGCCTTTTACTAAGGAGTGGCTTCCGTCTGGCCACTCTATTTTACAGGCCTGATTGGTGGATTGCTGCAGAGATGGTTGTCCTTCTGGAAGGTTCTCCTCTCTCCACAGAGGACCTCTGGAGCTCTGACAGAGTGACCATTGGGTTCTTGGTCACCTCCCTGACTAAGGCCCTTCTCCCTTGATCACTCAGTTTAGATGGCCGGCCAGCTCTAGGAAGAGTCCTGGTGGTTTCGAACTTCTTCCACTTACGGATGATGGAGGCCACTGTGCTCATTGGGACCTTCAAAGCAGCAGAAATTTTTCTGTAACCTTCCCCAGATTTGTGCCTCGAGACAATCCTGTCTCGGAGGTCTACAGGGAACTGGTGGTGGATTTTAGGAGACCCAGGCCCCTCATGGACCCCGTGATCATCAGAGGTGACTGTGTGCAGAGGGTGCAGACCTATAAATACCTGGGAGTGCAGCTGGACGATAAATTGGACTGGACTGCCAATACTGATTCTCTGTGCAAGAAAGGACAGAGCCGCCTGTACTTCCTTAGAAGACTGGCATCCTTCAACATCTGCAGTAAGATGCTGCAGATTTTCTATCAGATGGTTGTGGCGAGTGCCCTCTTCTACGCAGTGGTGTGCTGGAGAGGCAGCATTAAGAAGAAGGATGCCTCACGCCTGGACAAACTGGTGAGGAAGGCAGGCTCTATTGTTGGCATAGAGCTGGACGGTTTGAAATCCGTAGCAGAGCAACGGGCACTCAGCAGGCTCCTATCAATTATGGAGAATCCACTACATCCATTAAACAGTGTCATCTCCAGACAGAGGAGCAGTTTCAGCGACAGACTGCTGTCACTGTCCTGCTCCACTGACAGACTGAGAAGATCATTCCTCCCCCAAACTATGCGACTCTTCAATTCCACCAGAGGGGGTAAACGTTGAACATTATTCAAGTTATTGTCTGTTTTTTACCTGCATTTTTTATTACTCTTTAATTTAATATTTTTTGCTGCTGGAGTATGTGAATTTCCCCCTGGGATTAATAAAGTATCTATCTATCTATCTATCTATCTATCTATCTATCTATCTATCTATCTATCTATCTATCTATCTATCTATCTATCTATCTATCTATCTATCTATCTATGAATTATATAGTGCCTTTCACATCTATCTATCTATCTATCTATCTATCTATCTATCTATCTATCTATCTATCTATCTATCTATCTATCTATCTATCTATCTATCTATCTATCTATCTATCTATCTATCTATCTATCTATCTATCTATCTTTCTACAGACAATTCCTTTGACTTCATGCTTGGTTTGTGCTCTGACATGAACTGTCAACTGTGGGACCTTCTATAGACAGGTGTGTGCCTTTCCAAATCATGTCCAGTCAACTGAATTTACCACAGGTGGACTCCAATGAAGCTGCAGAAACATCTCAAGGATGATCAGGGGAAACAGGAGGCACCTGAGCTCAATTTGGAGCTTCATGGCAAAGGCTGTGAATACTTATGTACATGTGCTTTCTCAATTTTTTTATTTTTAATAAATTTGCAAAAACCTCAAGTAAACTTTTTTCATGTTGTCTTAATGGGGTGTTGTGTGTAGAATTCTGAGGAAAAAAATGAATTTAATCCATTTGGGAATAAGGCTGAAACATAACAAAATGTGGAAAAGTGAGGCGCTGTGAATACTTTCCGGATGCACTGTATCTTTAATTATAGCTATAGTTCACTTGAAAAAAATGTGAAATTTGTCCAGTTAAAGTACCATTTCCAGTTGCAGGAACTGTCCCAAAAGTTTATAGGATTCCTCATTTTGGATATAAAGCAGGAGTACAAAATCTCCCCGACCAAGGAGGTCAAAGTGTTTCGAGTGATCATGTTTACACACAGACACAGACATCATTTCAGAGATGGCATTTTCAGACTCAGGGAGGTCTAAAACGTCAAGAGTCATCAAAATTTCGAGGTCGTATTTTTTCACGATTCCCGTACTCCATCTACACTACGTATACGAGAAAGTAAAAGTACAAGAATCCCCAAGAAAACTCGAATCCTTAGCGATTAATGCCACACTGAAGGATTTTGACCCCCTGCCAGAACACCCACACACTCATACCCACACGCACACACAAATTTACACACACACACGCACACCCACACCACTATTATATCATGCCAGAAGAGTCCCGAGTTCCCCCGAGTCTGTAGTTTGCACCACTGGACTGCTGATACCACTCAGCCTTGAGAAGATCCCCTCTCACCTCACAAAGATACCACCACAGTTTCTGAGGCCCCGAAACAGCCCGTCCTGTTGGAGTTTGTGGCTACTTAGGAGGAGAGGGAAGAGGAGACCCAAGAGAGAAAGAAGCCAAAAGAGCAGGAGCTGACTCAGGGTTTCCAGACGGCAGAGTGTGGAGGACAAGGAGCTCAAAAAACAAGCAGGGTCCACAATAACAAAATGACAAAGAAGGACCACCCTCAGCTTATATGTTTGTGTGTGTGCGTGCGTGTGTAAAAGTGTGTGAGTGTCTATGTGTGTGTATGTGAATGTGTATGTGCGCGTATTGTAGCAGATGTAGCGTTGAGCCACCTCTCGAACCCTCAGGTATCACTCTTCCGACCAGGTGAAAGTACAATAATATTTTATTTTACTATTATACTGTGCACAAAGCACTATACACACCACACTCATTAACTACAATTCTCTAACCAATAAACAATCCTCCACTCCCAGACACTTCGCCCACCTTCCTCCCAGGTCAGCTCGGTGTCTGGGCTTACCCAGAGTCCTTTTATAGCCAAACCCACAAGTCCGTTTACCTTCCGGGTCAGGGCAAACAGTCCTTTTCTTCATCCCGGGAGCACGTCGCTTCTTCCAGTCACGTGACTGAGATGCACTCCCGGGTTATAGGGCATGCCAGAGTCCATGAGGCCCTTCACAGCGACTCCTGGCGGCCCCCAAGGTATCCAGCAGGGCTGTGTATAGAAACTACAAAGTCCATGAGGCCCTGCTGGAACTCGGGGCACCAATATGCTGTCCGGAGGGCTCCTCCTAGCGGTCTGGGGGTGAGGGCCGGACTGGAAAGCCGGCAATCCTCCACAGTATATATGTGCATGTGTGTAAATGTGTGTGCGTGCGTGTGTGTGTATGAGTGTGTAAACGTGTGTGCGTGTGTGTGAGTGTGTGCTTGTGTGTATGAGCATTTAAATGTGTGTGCGTGTATATATGTGTGTGTGTATGAGTGTGTAAATGTGTGTGTGTATGAATGAGTA
Source organism: Erpetoichthys calabaricus (assembly GCF_900747795.2). Classification (NCBI taxonomy): domain Eukaryota; kingdom Metazoa; phylum Chordata; class Cladistia; order Polypteriformes; family Polypteridae; genus Erpetoichthys; species Erpetoichthys calabaricus. The sequence continues at coordinate 5,022,301 of NC_041399.2, forward strand.
AATGTGTGTGCGTGCATGTGTGTGCGTTTGTATGAGTGTTTACATGTGTGTGTGTGTGTTAGTGTGTGCCTGTGTGTATGAGAATGTGTGTGAATGTGTGTTTGTATGAGTGTGTAAATGTGTTGAGTGTGTGCGTGTGTAAATGTGTGTGTGTGTGTGTGTGTGTGCACGTGCGTGTGTAAAAGTGCGTGTGCATGAGTGTGTAAATGTGTGTGTGTGAATGTGTAAATATGTGTGTGCGTGATTGTGATTGTGTGTGTGTGTGTGGTTGTCACTCCGGGTTCTGTCCTGTGCAGCACACACACTGCCTTAGGCTTCGACTCCTGTGATGGCAAGTGGATCGATGACTAACAGAAGTGCCAGATTCGTCCATTTTTATTCATATATGCAGCACATCACACCTTCACCTACGAGCCCACAGAAATCGGAGCCTGCATTTCAATGTGCTCCCTTCTTTGTTTAATTAGTAAGGAATATTACATAACATAACAATATTTCAGTAAATGTTTGTGCGCCAGTCATTATAAACTGTTCCAAAATGTAATGTGCTATCAGATTATTTGCCTGCAGTTGTGTGGGTGAATGTGTTTTGGCCTCGTTCCACATCCCACTTCAGAACTGTTAGAATTAAACTTTCATATTTTTGAGGAGCAGCAGATGATGCTGGAAAGAGAAATCAAACAGCATAGAGACAAAACAAACCAGTCATTTTATTATTCAAATCGCACAATTCCGCCCTGGTGCTTTATGAAGTCGGAAATCTTTAATTCAGCCATTGTCTCAAAAATTCAAAACCCACCCAACTCGGATGTAGGGGTCCTCACAGTGTAAGGGGAACGCATAAAGAAAAGATGATAAGATTTTACGGTTCAACCAGGGCTTACATTTATTTGTAGTTTTTTTGACATTTGTCATGCCTCTGAATTATTAGTTTTCATTTAATCATTGTTATTAAATATTTAAATACTACCTAACTGACTGAAATCTGAATAATCAACACAGGCCTCAGCACATTCAGCATTAGCATTTGCAGTGCACCATCTATTGAAACATACAGTATTTCTTAATGCATGTAGTAATAAAATGCATTTATTTTGCATTCCAATAGATGTCAACTCTCAAACATTTTTAGTAATAAAATGCATTGTGTTTTTCACTCCAGCAAATGGCACATCACTAATTTTGATTGAAATAAAATGCATTGCATTTTTCAATCCAACAGATGGCACAACACAAACATTTATAGTAATAAAATGCATTGCATTTTTCATTCCAACGGATGGCACATCACAAACATTTAAACTGATAAAACACAATGCATTTTGTATTCCAACAGACAGAACATCAAACTTATTGTAATAAAATGCATTGCATTTTTCATTCCAACAGATGGCACATCACAAAGATTTATACTGATAAAATGCAATGCATTTTTCAATCCAACAGATGGCACATCACAAACATTTAAACTGATAAAATACAATGCATTTTGTATTCCAACAGACAGCACATCACAAACTTATTGTAATAAAATGCATTGCATTTTTCATTCCAACAGATGGCACATCACAAAGATTTATACCGATAAAATGCAATGCATTTTTCATTCCAACAGATGGCACATCACAAACATTTAAACTGATAAAATAAAATGCATTTTTCATTCCAACATTTCATTGTTAGCTGTGGGGATTATACTTTGGAGACCCCTGATATTCTATATGGTGGTCCACAAGGGTCTTTCGTGGGTCTGCTGCTCTTTTCGATCTCCATGAGGTCAAATTATCTGAAGGCATAACGTGAGCTATCACAGCTCTAATGACAACACACTACTGTATTTATCAATACCGCCTAAATAAGGAGAAATCGGAAATCTTAGTGATTGGCAAAAATGGATATAATGAGGGTATTAGAAATAAATTTAATCCATTAGGCTTAAAGGTCAAGACAGAGGTAAAGAATTTAGGGGTAATTAGTGACGAGTGCAGAATGGAGCTGCCAGAATCTTAACTAGGAAAAGAAAATCTGAGCACATCACCCCAGTCTGAGCGTCACTACACTGGTTACCGGTGCCATTTAGAATTGACTTTAAAATATGGCTTATGGTTTACATAGCCTTCAATAATCTGCTCCATCTTATATCTCAGAATGATTCTCACCTTACACTCCAAATTGTAACCTTAGATTTTCAAATGAGGGTCTGCTTAGAATTCCAAGAGAAGTGGTGAGGCGACCATCTGCTGTTATACACCTCAAATCTGGAATAGCTAACCGATAGAAATTCACCAGGCTAATACGGTGGAGCACTTAAATAATCTGCTAGAAACTCATTATTGCAACATGGCTTTCTCAAAGCTTCATTTTTGTGTAACCCTGATATATGCATTGAATTGTCATATTCAACTTGTAGGCTCCACACTCTGTACTAACCTCTACTTTCTCTGCTGTTCTTTTTCCAGTTTTCTGTTATGGTGATCTGCACCCCCAACACCTGGTCAGGGCACCATGCAGCATATAGATAGATAGATAGATAGATAGATAGATAGATAGATAGATAGATAGATAGATAGATAGATAGATAGATAGATAGATAGATAGATAGATAGATAGATAGATAGATAGATAGATAGATAGATAGATAGATAGATAGATAGATAGATAGATAGGAAAGGCACTATATGACAGATAGATAGATAACTGGGTGGAATATGCAGACAGACAGTACATACAGTGGTGTGAAAAACTATTTGCCCCCTTCCTGATTTCTTATTCTTTTGCATGTTTGTCACACAAAATGTTTCTGATCATCAAACACATTTAACCATTAGTCAAATATAACACAAGTAAACACAAAATGCAGTTTGTAAATGATGGTTTTTTATTATTTAGGGAGAAAAAAAAAATCCAAACCTACATGGCCCTGTGTGAAAAAGTAATTGTCCCCTGAACCTAATAACTGGTTGGGCCACCCTTAGCAGCAATAACTGCAATCAAACGTTTGCGATAACTTGCAATGAGTCTTTTACAGAGCTCTGGAGGAATTTTGGCCCACTCATCTTTGCAAAATTGTTGTAATTCAGCTTTATTTGAGGGTTTTCTAGCATGAACCGCCTTTTTAAGGTCATGCCATAGCATCTCAATTGGATTCAGGTCAGGGACTTTGACTAGGCCACTCCAAAGTCTTCATTTTGTTTTTCTTCAGCCATTCAGAGGTGGATTTGCTGGTGTGTTTTGGGTCATTGTCCTGTTGCAGCACCCAAGATCGCTTCAGCTTGAGTTGACGAACAGATGGCCGGACATTCTCCTTCAGGATTTTTTGGTAGACAGTAGAATTCATGGTTCCATCTATCACAGCAAGCCTTCCAGGTCCTGAAGCAGCAAAACAACCCCAGACCATCACACTACCACCACCATATTTTACTTTTGGTATGATGTTCTTTTTCTGAAATGCTGTGTTCCTTTTACGCCAGATGTAACGGGACATTTGCCTTCCAAAAAGTTCAACTTTTGACTCATCAGTCCACAAGGTATTTTCCCAAAAGTCTTGGCAATCATTGAGATGTTTCTTAGCAAAATTGAGACGAGCCCTAATGTTCTTTTTGCTTAACAGTGGTTTGCGTCTTGGAAATCTGCCATGCAGGCCGTTTTTGCCCAGTCTCTTTCTTATGGTGGAGTCGTGAACACTGACCTTAATTGAGGCAAGTGATGCCTGCAGTTCTTTAGACGTTGTCCTGGGGTCTTTTGTGACCTCTCGGATGAGTCGTCTCTGCGCTCTTGGGGTAATTTTGGTCGGCCGGCCACTCCTGGGAAGGTTCACCACTGTTCCATGTTTTTGCCATTTGTGGATAATGGCTGTCACTGTGGTTCGCTGGAGTCCCAAAGGTTTAGAAATGGCTTTATAACCTTTACCAGACTGATAGATCTCAATTACTTCTGTTCTCATTTGTTCCTGAATTTCTTTGGATCTTGGCATGATGTCTAGCTTTTGAGGTGCTTTTGGTCTACTTCTCTGTGTTAGGCAGCTCCTATTTAAGTGATTTCTTGATTGAAACAGGTGTGGCAGTAATCAGGCCTGGGGGTGGCTACGGAAATTGAACTCAGGTGTGATACACCACAGTTAGGTTATTTTTTAACAAGGGGGCAATTACTTTTTCACACAGGGCCATGTAGGTTTGGATTTTTTTTCTCCCTAAATAATAAAAACCATCATTTAAAAACTGCATTTTGTGTTTACTTGTGTTATATTTGACTAATGGTTAAATGTGTTTGATGATCAGAAACATTTTGTGTGACAAACATGCAAAAGAATAAGAAATCAGGAAGGGGGCAAATAGTTTTTCACACCACTGTACATATTGGACTTGAACCCAGACACTGAAACCACTGTGGCATTGTGACACAGATAAAATAAATATATAAAAATATAATAAATAATCTTCTCCTGTTTATGCATGTTATGCAGTGTCGTTGATATCAGATGCATTATCACGTTTCTTTCTTTCTTTCTTTCTTTCTTTCTTTCTTTCTTTCTTTCTTTCTTTCTTTCTTTCTTTCTTTCTTTCCCGAGTGAGCATATGCGCCTCTCCATGAGCTCAGTTGGACCATCTGGACTCAGAGGCCGTTCCTGTTGAGTGCCCATACCTTGAGAACATCGCGTCCCTGATTAAAAACACACATCAGTACACTGGTAAGGTCATTCATGTGAAATGCGCACTTCAGCAACGTCGATATTCGCACACAGCAAGGTGACGGTGAATGAAGTTTATAGATGAAGCGTCTCAGTTCAGGAGCCGAGTCTCTTTGTTCAGATGTTGGTCATAATTGCGCATTAACATTGTTGATCGTGCAGCTCTTAGTCTCACTGGTAACAACAAGGTCCCTGCTGCAATTGCCATCATTGACTCCCACCATGGACAATTGACTGTAAATCATCATGGGATCAAACTCTTTAAGAAAAGGCAGAATACAAAGCAAACAGTATGAATGATAATCTCATATTATTCTCAGATCTGCTTAATCTTATTTAGGGTTACCAGGGAATGGAGCTGATCCCACCAAGAATGGGCACAGGACAGGCATCAGCCCGGGACAGAATGCCAGTGAAAAATGTGTTTAGCAGATGGCGTACATTAGTAAATTCTTTTCGGTTTGAACCAAATCCTGCTGGGACAGGCTCAAGGTTTCCTCCAGTGAGCCTATTACAAAATAAATCGTGTAAATGAACAGAGAGGAAGGACAGGCATCCTGGCCGGAAAAAAGAAAGGATTCATGACTGGCCAGGAGGCCTTAATGGAAGGAGAAGGTGAGCGAGCTCGCCAGCTCGCCAAGTGCAGATCACCCCCCCATGACAGATAATGGTATCCCACCGAGCTAAACAAACCCATTCAGGACACCTGCAGGGTGGCATTGAAGTTGGAGTCTGGAAATGCAGCCCCGTCAGGGTCTTTGAAGACCACCAGAGGAAGCTGCTGAGGAAGGACTGCCTTGGTTTTCACACACCACAGAGGCAGTTCCTGGGTCTGGTTTAAACTTCAATGGAGTCAAGTCAAGTCAAAGCGAACTTTATTGTCATCTCAACCATATACAAGTATACAGATAGACGAAATTGCGAAGCTCAGGGTCCACAGTGTATCAACATGAAGTGCAAATAATAAATTAAAAATAGCATTAAAATTTAAATTTAAATTTAAAATGAAAACACAAACAAGACAAGACATTTTGCAAAGACAAGACAAAGAAATAGCAGCAATATTAACGTGTATTAAGCAATATGAACATTGATGTAATGTATGATATTATGCAATCTAGATACATAAATATAGTCAATAAATATGTAATATAATAATAAATAATAGATATAGGTAATGCAGAAATGATCAGTGTATGATAATAGTTGTTGAAGACATGTAAACAATGACAGGTCAAAATGTTTCAGATATCAAGAGTGTCCAAATCCTTCAAGGTCACTATGAGATTTCCAGTTCTTTTCTCCCTGCACACTCGTCTTTACAGGACAGTGGCTCGCATGTATTAAAGTTCTGTTTTTAGAGGTGGTTGAGGCCATGTGGAAGACCCCAGGGGGCAGCCTGGTGTTAAGGAGTCTGACAGCTTGGGGGTAAAAACTCTCCTGCAGCCTGGCAGATCTGGCTCTGATGCTGCAGTATCTTATCTTGGATGGCGGAAGTGTGAAAAGTCCATGTGAGGGGTGTAAGGGGGTCCTGCACAGACCTTGCAGACACTGCGTTTGTAAAATATGTCCTGCAGTGAAGGGAGAGGCACCCCAATAATGTTCTCTGCTGCCTTCACTATCCTTTGCAGGCACTTGTGGTCAGATATATTGCAGTTGCCTTACCAGACAGTGATGCAGCTGGTCAGTACACTCTCAATGGTGCCTCTGTAGAACATGGTGAGGATGGAAAGGGGAAGACCTGCTCGCTTCAGCCGCCTCAGGAAGTGTAGTCTCTGCTGGGCTTTCCTGGTTAGTGATGAGGTGTTATGTGTCCACATAAGTTCATCAGTTATGTGCACACCGAGGAACTTGGTACTCCTAACAATCTCCACATCTAAACCGTTGATGCTGAGTGGGATGTGGGCAGGATGTGATTTTCTGAAGTTCACGATTATCTCTTTTGTCTTGTCGACATTGAGAGATAGATTGTTGCCTTTACATCATGCGGACAGCCGTTCCACCTCATCTCTGTATGCTGTTTCATCATCCCTGCTTATCAGTCCCATCACCGTCGTATCATCCACAAACTTGATGATATGGTTGGTGTTGTGCGTGGCTGTGCAGTAGTGAGTCAGCAGGGTGAAGAGCAGTGGACTAAGCACACAGCCCTGCGGCGCTCCAGTGCTCAGTGTGATGATGCTGGAAGAGGGGACTGGGCGGTCTCGTGGCCTGGAACCCCTACAGATTTAATTTTTTTCTCCAGCCTTCTGGAGTTTTTTTTTGTTTTTTCTGTCCACCCTGGCCATCGGACCTTACTCCTTTCTATGTTAACTAATGTTGTCTTATTTTAATTTATTATTTTGTCTTTTATTTTTCTTTTCTTCATTATGTAAAGCACTTTGAGCTACTTTTTGTATGAAAATGTGCTATAGAAATAAATGTTGTTGTTGTTGTTGTTGTTGTTGCAGCCCATCCAAACTGACTGGGGCCTCTCTGTCAAGAAGTCCAGGACCCAATTGCAGAGGGTGGTGTTCAGGCCCAACCTGCTCAGTTTTACAACCAGCTTTGGTTTGGCATCCTGACATAGGTGTCTTTTTTATCCAGATGTGTCAGGGAGAGGTGAAGGGCAGAGCATATGGCATCCTCAGTTGACCTGCCAACTGAAGAGGGTCAAGGGAGGCAGGGAGATTAGTCTTTATGTGTGACATGACTAACCTTTCAAAGCACTTCATGATGACTGGCGTGAGTGCAACTGGCCGGCAGTCATTCAAGCACGTCACTGATGACTTCTTCGACACTGTTATGATGGTGGTCGAGAGTCGGGAGGCAACGGCCAACACTCAGTGGCGCCGCTGATGCTGCTTTTGTAGTTGCTTATTTTCAATCCAGAAAGTTCGAGACGTATCGGTATCTTTCGCGAACATTCGGGTAACAGTAGATCAGGTGATAATGCGGCGCGACTGCACCACATTGGCAGTGTAGTCGATATTGCCAAATTGTTATTTGACGAAAATACGTTAGTCTCACGCAGATTGACTTCATCGGTGTCCTCGTTTACGAGATTTTTAAAAATTAAAACATATTTAATCTTCTCTTTACATAAAAAATAATTAAATAAGAATAAATAATTTATTCTTTGTTTTTGGGATTAGAGATACTACCAAAAACCACACAAGGCATTTTAACAGTTATTAAAGCACTTTAAAAAAATAAATTGCAAATATTTCATCAAAGTTATCAAAACACACGCAAGTCTTCATTCATCCATCCATCCATCCTCTTCCGCTTATCCGAGGTCGGGTCACGGGGGCAGCAGCTTGAGCAGTGATGCCCAGACTTCCCTCTCCCCGGCCACTTCTTCTAGCTCTTCCGGGAGAATCCCAAGGCGTTCCCAGGCCAGTCGAGAGACATAGTCCCTCCAGCGTGTCCTGGGTCTTCCCCGGTGCCTCCTCTCGGTTGGACGTGCCCGGAACACCTCACCAGGGAGGCATCCAGGAGGCATCCTGATCAGATGCCCGAGCCACCTCATCTGACTCCTCTTGATGCGGAGGAGCAGCGGCTCTACTCTGAGCCCCTCCCGGATAACTGAGCTTCTCACCCTATCTTTAAGGGAAAGCCCAGACACCCTGCGGAGGAAACTCATTTCAGCCGCTTGTATTCGCGATCTCGTTCTTTCGGTCACTACCCATAGCTCATGACCATAGGTGAGGGTAGGAACATAGATCGACTGGTAAATTGAGAGCTTCGCCTTGCGGCTCAGCTCCTTTTTCACCACGACAGACCGATGCAACGCCCGCATTACTGCGGATGCTGCACCGATCCGCCTGTCGATCTCACGCTCCATTCTTCCCTCACTCGTGAGCAAGACCCCGAGATACTTGAACTCCTCCACTTGAGGCAGGATCTCGCTCCCAACCCTGAGAGGGCACTCCACCCTTTTCCGGCTGAGGACCATGGTCTCGGATTTGGAGGTGCTGATTCCCATCCCAGCCGCTTCACACTCGGCTGCGTACCGATCCAGAGAGAACTGAAGATCACGGCCTGATGAAGCAAACAGGACAACATCATCTGCAAAAAGCAGTGACCCAATCCTGAGTCCACCAAGCCAGACCCCCTCAATGCCCTGGCTGCACCTAGAAATTCTGTCCATAAAAGTTATGAACAGAATCGGTGACAAAGGGCAGCCCTGGCAGAGTCCAGCTCTCACTGGAAACGGGTTCGACTTACTGCCGGTAATGCAGACCAAGCTCTGGCACCGATCGTACAGGGACTGAACAGCCCTTATCAGGGGGGCCGGTACCCCATACTCTCGGAGCACCCCCCACAGGATTCCACGAGGGACACGGTCGAACGCCTTTTCCAAGTCCACAAAACACATGTAGACTGGTTGGGTAAACTCCCTTGCACCCTCCAGGACCCTGCTAAGGGTGTAGAGCTGGTCCACTGTTCCGCGACCAGGACGAAAACCACACTGTTCCTCCTGAATCCGAGGCTCGACTATCCGATGGACCCTCCTCTCCAAAACCCCCGAATAGACTTTTCCAGGGAGGCTGAGGAGTGTGTACACAAAAAAAAAGGGAAAAAAAAAGGAGTGTGTACGCAAATCTTATGGAAGTAAAAATTATAGGATACCGCAACACTGCACGAGTATCATACGTTTGTTAGTTGTATCATGGGTTATTCTCATCTATCTTATAATATGCAGGGGGCGCAGAATTATTCCAGGTAGAAAATGTGGGGGGATGCGAAATTTGAAAGTTTGAAAACCGCTGTGTTATAGGATCAAGAATTAGAAGTAAGAGTATAGGGAGGCAGGCACTCAAAAACATAAGAAGTAAAGAGACTGTACAGCGCTAAGCCGATTCTAAAGAGCACAGGTAACCAGTGTAATGATGCCAAGACTGGCGTACTGCCCTCAGATTTTCTTCTTTTGGTTAAAATTCTTGCTGCTGCATAATTTAGAGCCCAAGGTTTGTAGACTCCTGACAACCACACCAATACCATGAGCATTTATGTAGAATTGCTCCCTAAAATGGCCTCCACTCTTCTTTCCACAATATTTTGGGGGATTTCTGTGGGAATTTGTGCCCATTGAGCCAAACTAGAGTTTTGTGAGGTCAGATACTGATGTTGGAGAAGAAGACACGGCTCACAATTGGGATTCCCATTCATCCCAGTCATGTTCAATAGGGTTTGAAGTCAGGTATCTGTGCAGTTCCTCCAGGTCTTTATGGACCAGGCTTTGTGCAAGGGGGGCACAATCAAGATGGAACATACAGTCAAACAAACTTCCACAAATACTCTTGCCACACAATGGTGCCTATCCCAAACCCTGCCATTATGCCTCCTCCACTAAACTTTAAAGTAGGCACCATGCAGTGCAGAAGCTAGTGTTCTTCTGTCGTCTGCCAAGCCCAGATACATCCATCAGACTGCCAGAGAGTGAAGCATCGCTCCAGAGATGATGTCTCAACTGCTCCAAAGTCCAACGGTGGCATGCTTTACGCCACTTCAGCCGATGCTTGGCATTGCACTTAGTGATCTTACGCTTGGCCATGGAAATCCATTTCATGAAGCTCCCGACACACAGTTCTTGTGCTGATGTTGCGTCCGTATGTAGTGAGTGGTATCATCTATTCTTGCATTTTGCCCTGACAGTCGTCGCTTGGTGACTTAGTGAGGAACGCCATGCAAGAACAAAGTCGTTGGTACTAAATTGTATTGTATTTCTGAGGCGGCCATGATAGATCAGCCATCCAGCTCTGTGTTTGGATCTGTGTGTTGCATTTTAATGTTTTTTTGTGACAACCATTGCATACCTAACCTACCTAGAAGGGGGCGTCTCTCTCTCTCTCTCTCTCTCTGTCTCTGAATTGCCCTTCCCAAGATTTCTTAGGAAGTCAAGGCTTGGGGGGGCAGTCAAAAAACAGGACCTGATGAAGCCCATCGAAATGTGATGTTGGGCTATATAAGAAGTACACTGTTGGTGGTGGGAAGTTCTAGCAGGAGGAGGAGGAGTAGGAGAAACCAATTCACAAAGGACAGGCGGGATGCAAAATGACCGTTTATGACAGATGGATAACAGAAGACAAACCGCCCGCCTTTATAGTGGGTTTAGCCCCGCCCTCCCAATTATTATTAATTTGCTGGCCTTTAGGACGCTATAAGAGTGCACCCTATTACTGACACTATCATATAGTGCCTTTCGTATCATTTATATATCCACCTGTTCATTTGTTTATTAGTCTGACGTGACATTAACATGCTTGAGCAGGGGTCCTCAATCAATCACAGTCCTGGAAGGCCGCAGTAGCTGCAGGTTTTCATTCTAACCCAGGAGTCCTCAATCAGAGTCCTGGAGCCTTATGTATAAACGGTGCGTACGCACAAAAATGTTGCGTAAGAACGTTTCCACGTTCAAATCGTGATGTATAAAACCTAAACTTGGTGTAAAGCCACGCACATTTCCACGGTACCTCATACCATGGCGTACGCAATTTCTCCGCTCAGTTTTGCAGACTGGCGGCACCCAGCGTCAAAGCAGTGTTATTGTTCCAGTGTCGTAACCCTTTCTTTTTTAGATCCACATCCAACATTCACTGAAATTAACTGCATATTCTTTATTAGTTTAATGCATCTGATTGTAATTAACCTGTAACAATATAATGGTCCACAGAATGGTCAAACTATTCTAAATATCATAGCTGCTTTAGCGTTGTTACTCTCACTGCACCTTCTTCTTCTTCTTTCAGCTGCTCCCGTTAAGGGTTGCCACAGCAGATCATCTTTTTCCCTATTACTCTCACTGCACCACTCGGAGTATTTATATCACTGTATCTGAGTGGAGAATCACAGCAACTGATCGGGAAGAGAATTATTGGTATACAGCATCAAGCACACGCTGCCTCAGTCTTGCACACTGTCTATTTGAACTGCTCTCAGACGACAAATGCTTCAGAACCTTTCCTGTAAGGACCTCGCGGTTCAGAAACAGTTTCATCCCAAGAACTCGAAACTCACTCAATCAGTCCATCAAGTGCTCCTTGTAGAACTGTTAGTACTTATAAGTACAATCACCTCACTGGAAATTTTTGATACAGTTATAATATTGCACAATCTGAGCCACTTTAAAAAACACGTATTTACATATGATGACGATATCATTTTTAAGATGAAATGCAGCAAAATATGTTTATTATATTATACAGATAAAACTTTAACTTCATTTAAGTAATCTATATTGTTAATAAATAAACATTTGAGGACACGGTGTCGCAGCGCTAGCGAGGAGCTGGCACCCCGTTCACGGATTGTTCCTGCCTCGCACTGTATTCTTGCTGGTGCTGGCGCAACACTGGAAGGATAGATGGATAGAATAATTAAACATGTACTACGAAGATATTTCAATGTTCATTAAAGGTTTTGAAGAATCTGCGTTCTCAGCTTACAGATGGCTTAACGTCTATTACAGAGCTCATTGTGTGGAGATTGGTTACTTGGAGAAAGAAAAGTAAGGACAGGAATTGGAGGTAAGTACGTTTGAGAGAGACAGTACTGCTGCAATACATTATTTCATCGAAGGTCGCGCATGGCGCAGCAAGCATCTTGCGTGAGGCAGGAACAATCACTGCGCCACCGTGTTCCCATGTTTAATAACATGCTTTACCTCCTATCATCATGAAAATGACATCACGTATACATCTCAGTATTTTAATTATTCAGAAAGCTGTAATATCATGAATGTAATGGATTATGTGTCCTGTCAGAGGAAGAGAAAGCCCGTTTAAGAAACACGTAGTGATTCACACACAGAGAGCACATAGAAGATCAAATATTAAACAAAGCATTTAACGTGCTACTTTAGTTACGATGGGATTTCAGAAACTAGTACATTAAACAATTTTAAGATGAAGTTTATGATGTTCTGACAAAAGTGATAAAATAAACTATGTGATTAAAATGGAAATTTCAAGATTAAAGTTGACATTTTGTGCTTTTTTCCCAATGTGTTCCTATTTTTTTTTTCTCTGTACCCTAATAAGCTTTCATATGACACTCAGACGGTGGGCTACGACTCCCTTTTCACGGCGACTTTGATATCTGACAACTTCTTTTTTATTTCGGGCACTGTGCGACTTTGTGAACTTGAGCTTTCGAGATTCTCCGACACTCTATGTCACTCGATCAACTTCCTTTTGTTGTTTATATCACTGTTTAAACCAACAAATAGTACGTTTTTCTTTGCCTCCACTTGGTATTCGCTGAAATTCTTCTATTTTCCCCCTGTACTTTTGCCATTGAACTTTCACAGAATGCTGAGCTTAAGGGCTATTTATATTGATTTGCATATTCAAAGAGGCGTAATTCTGGGAGGAGTTTGGGGCGGGACAGCAGGCGCGTGCACGTGCGTTACTTTTCACGCTGACTGGGATTTATGGAACGGAAGAACATGGAAGTTGGCGTTCGCACAGATTTATGCATCTGGATTTTTTTGTGCGTACGCACATTTCCGCTTATGTGCTTACGTCATGTTTTAGTGTGAATTCTATGCATGCCGTTATGCATGAGGCCCCAGGAGGGCCGCAGTAGCTGCAGGGTTTCATTCTAACTCAGGAGTCCTCAATCACAGTCTTGGTGTGCCACAGTGGCTGCAAATTTTTGTTCTAACCCAATTGCTTAATTAGAAAGCAATTCTTTCCAATAATTTCATTTCACAGCGTGTTAGTGCTTTAACTTTGCTATGTCAGCTCACTCTCATATCCTCAATTTTCTTTCCCTTTCTAATGATATCATCCAAATGATTTGAAGGCTAAAACGGAGGAGTAATTCTCAGTCCTTCACTTTTTTCTCTTCACTTTCCTTCCAAGTATTTAATTAAACCCAACAGTGCATGATAAATACACACAGGTGTAAATGGAGACATGCTGGTCTCTTTTGTCATTTGCATGTTATTACTAATTAGGAGCCATTAAAAACCAAGAATACGGCTGTTTAAGGCTAAAATAAGCAATAAGGGTTCAAAATCTTAATGAGCGAGGCCACTAAAGTGATGCAGAATCGTCACTTGAGCAATACGGGCTTCTTATTAAGCAAATCAGATGAACCAAAAACCTGCAGCCACTGCGGCCCTCCAGGACTGTAATTGAGGACCCCTGTTCTAACCCTTTTCTTAATTAGTGACCTGTTTTTGCTTCTAATTAACTTCTTTGGAATTCATCTTATTTGATTTGCTCTTGAAGACTCCGCCCCCTTAATTATTTCATTTTCCTTAATTAGCAGTCAAACAATAATGAGATACAAAATGAGCCAAAACAACTGGTGTCCATCATACAATATCTGAAAATAAAGTAAGATGAAGGTCTCAGGAATGTTGATCTACTCAGGACCCCAAAACATTTTCCCAGAGCTCTTAGAAAAGAGAAAATCAACAATTTTGGAAATGTCGGCTACTGCACCATGAGAGCAGCAACAAGCCGCGGAATTCAAGAACGGGTTTACTTAATGAGAATCGGCACCTGATTAAGCAACTTGTTGAGGCCCTGACTTAGGTGGTCTTATGTTGTCTCACTCTCTTCAAATTTCATTTTTTTTGGGTGCCGTTTATGGAAAGAAATGAAGAAATTCAGGGGAACAAATCTTCAAAAAACAAGTCAATTAAAAGGAAAGGAAAAGGAGTTAATTAGCAGCTGTAAATGGATGGACACTCGGTGGCACTTTTGCCCCTTTCAGACCCAACAGACAAACATTCTGGCCACAAGTTAAAAGCACCAAAATGTCAGTCAGTCATTTTCCAACCCGTTATATCCTAACACAGGGTCACGGGGGTCCGCTGGAGCCAATCCCAGCCAACACAGGGCTCAAGGCAGGAACAAATCCCGGGCAGGGTGCCAGCCCACCACAGGACACACACACACACCAAGCACACACTAGGGACAATTTAGGATCGCCAATGCACCTAACCTGCATGTCTTTGGACTGTGAGAGGAAACCGGAGCACCCGAAGGAAACCCATGCAAACACGGGGAGAACATGCAAACTCCATGCAGGGAGGACCCGGGAAGGCACCAAGAAGTATTTTATTATTTCTTCTTTTCACACAGTGCTTCCAAAGCACCACAGCCACAATAAGTTCAGCAATAAAGCACAATATTCTTCTCCTCCACACCTCCCAGCAAGCGTTGTCCACCTCTTCCCGACTCCGAGTCGCCTGTTGGGCCCTATATTTAGATGGAGAGCTCAGATTCTTTAGTCATCCCAGAAGTACTTAGGGGCTCCTGTCCACCGTAATCCGTTAGTACTTCCGGGCTCTGGGGAAAGTATGACTCCTTCGGTCCTTTGACAGCTCCCCCTGGCAGCACCCACGGCACTTACAACAGGGCTGTGAAACCGAACCTCAAGTCCCAGGATGCCCTACGGCAGCATTTCTCAACCTTTAAGTATTTGCGACCCGAGTTTTCATAACAGTTTTTAATCACGCCCCCATAACGTTTTTTTGAACCCCTAATAAAATGTATTCCTATATTTTTTTCCTGCCGATACACCGCTACAAGTTTAAAAATTTCCTACGAATAGTGAAATTACGCCACATATGGCAACATTCGCGCCCCCTTTTTTGTTACCTTGGGGGGCGCGCCCTACAGTTTGAGAACCGCTGCCCTACAGGAATCTGGGGCACCGCTCTACTCCAGGGGAGCTGCCATCCTGGGGGAGGCAGTGTCCAAAAGTTGCTGCCTTACCCCCGGGGGGTGTCCCGGCCAGGTTGAGCTGCCGGCTGTCCATCACACAGCAAAAACGGGCCACTAATTAAGAAAAGGGTTAGAATGAAAACCTGCAGCCACTGGACCAGAGTTGGGGACCCCTGTACTAGAGGATTGTACAGCCTGCTTCATCCCCCTCAGGGTCACAGAAGTGAGCGCCAATGCCAGTGGCATCAGGTGTAAGGCAGGAAGCAGATGAGACTGTGGCTGGCTGAACTTTAGCACCACAATCCTTTGCTTCATGCGACTCGTTTCCTAAAGACTTTGAAAGTTCATGATGTACGGGAGAGCCACACACACACACACACAAACACACACACACACACGAAGGACGTGTATGTCTGAGTCGGCTCTGAAGGACTGTACGCGTTGTTCCGACATGCCAGCGTCAGAGTGGCAAACAATAGGACGTGGCACGTCAGCTGCTCTTTGTTTAAGTGCGTCGTCTTCTTTTCTCTTCTTTTCTTTTCTTTTCTTTTTCCTTCACCCAACTCAAGACCACAGATGGCCGACTCTCACTTCAGCTACCTCTTGCTGAGTGTTTGGAAAAGATCCCTGCTTCTGATCTGAATAAACATATAAGCCTATTATGTAAATAGCCAGGCTGTGCACAGCATCCTCTGTGTGGGCCGTAATCTGTTTATTTTTATACAATGCCTTGTATACAGTTTTAGAATATCTGCTCTGGAGGAACGGGCTTTTATTTTATTAAGACTTGCGCGTTATCAAAGATGACAAGGAATCATTAAAGCAAATATTTGCAAAGGCCCTTTCAAAAATCCACTTTGCCTAATAACATCTTTTTAATCTTTCAAATTCTAACGAATGAAGCTTTCAATTCTCCCCGTGCGCTTTTTGTGTTTTTATTTTTCGGTAAGGAATCTGTAAACTTCTCACAGTCCGAGCTGACCCCACCGTAGCTGCACCGCCCGCCCCGCCAAGGCCTCTCCTCTCAAACTTCTCTCAGGTTGGATTGAAGCCCCTTGGGGTGGTCTCTCCAGAGTTGTTCGACTGACTTCACATTCCTCGAGTTGTCCCGAAGCCACTCCTGTGTAGTTCTCTGCTTTGTGTCCTGCTGGGAGGTGAAGCTTTGCTCTCTCCAGTCTGAGGTCCTGAGTGCCCTGAGCAGGTTTTCTTTCGAGATACGACTCTATCTAGTCTCCCAGTCACTGCTCCTGCCACCACCACACTTCACCCTCAGAATGGCGGGCCGCAGGTTTCCTCCGGATATGACGTTTTGAATTGAGGCCAAATGGCTTAATCCTGGTATCATCACACCAAGTGTTTCATGCTTCTCAGTCTTTATTATTCCAAAGTCCAACCGGGCTGCCATGTGTCATCTGGCCATTCTGCCATAAAGCCCAATTTGAATGGAGTGTTGCAGTATTGGCTGATGTTTCTCTTATCTCCACACAAGATTGTTGGAGCCCAGCCAGAATGACATGGGGTTCCTGGTCGCCTCTCTCTTCTCACCCGATCCCTCAGTTTGGCCGGGTGGCCAGCTCTCTTGCTGTACACTAAATGTCTCCCATTTGAGACGTATGGTGGCCACTCCACTGTTCCTAACCTTCAATGCTACAGGAATTGTTCTGAAGTCTTCCTCAGATGTGCGTCCCGTCACAATCCTGTCTCTAAACTCTACAGGCAAGTCCTCTGACCTCAGAACCTGGTTTGTGCTCAGCTGTGGACCTCCTTACAGACAGGTGTGTGCCTCTCCATTGCCAATAGATGACGCACTACGACTGTTAATGCTGGAGCCTACCTTGATTATTGAGGTTTTTACCTTATCTTACATGGGTAGCACTACTAGTTTTGACAATAAGTTAATTATAGAATTCTGTATTCATTTTAATCTGCAATATATTTGATATTGATCTTACCAGGAAAAGTGTGATTCATTCAATGCTAATTTCAATACCCAATGTATTTAACATTCCTTTCACTGTACAATCCACCTTAATAAAAGGACAAGTATCTGTGTGTCCGATTGATTGCTATGTCTCTGTCACTTTAACAGGTGATGCATCACAAACATTTGCAGCAATAAAATGCATTGCATTTGTCATTCCAAAAATGGCATATAACAGAGACATATGTATTTTGAAGTAATGTATTTTAAGACTACAAATGTTTGTGATGTGCCATCTGTTGGAAAGACAAATACAATGCTTTTCCTTACTAGAAATGTTTGTGATGCACCATCTGTTGGAGTGACAAATACAATGCTTTTCCTTATTAGAAATGTTTGTGATGAGCCATATGGTGGAATGACAAAATAAATTAATTTCATTACTACCATTGTTTGTGATGTGCCATCTGTTGGAATGACAAATACAATGCTTTTCCTAACTAGAAATGTTTGTGATGCACCATCTGTTGGAATGACAAATACAATGATTTTCCTTACTAGAAGTGTATGTGATGAGCCATATGTTGGAATGACAAAATACATTAATTTCATTACTACCACTGTTTGTGATGTGCCATCTGTTGGAATGACAAATGCAATGCGTTCCCTTACTAGAAACGTTTGTGGTGCACCATCTGTTGGAAAGACAAATACAATGCTTTTCCTTACTAGAAATATTTGTGATGCGCCATCTGTTGGAATGACAAATGCAATGCTTTCCCTTACTAGAAACGTTTGTGATGCACCATCTGTTGGAAAGACAAATACAATGCTTTTCCTTACTAGAAATATTTGTGATGCGCCATCTGTTGGAATGACAAATGCAATGCTTTTCCTTACCAGAAATGTTTGTGATGCACCATCTGTTAGAATGACAAATGCAATGCATTTCATTATTACAAATATTTGTGATGTGCCATCTGTTGGAAAGACAAATACAATGATTTTCCTTACTAGAAGTGTTTGTGATGAGCCATATGTTGGAATGACAAAATACATTAATTTCATTACTACCACTGTTTATGATGTGCCATCTGTTGGAATGACAAATGCAATGCTTTCCCTTACTAGAAACGTTTGTGGTGCACCATCTGTTGGAAAGACAAATATAATGCTTTTCCTTACTAGAAATATTTGTGATACACCATCTGTTAGAATGACAAATGCAATGCTTTTACTTACCAGAAATGTTTGTGATGCACCATCTGTTAGAATGACAAATGCAATGCATTTCATTACTACAAATATTTGTGATGTGCCATCTGTTGGAAAGACAAATTCAATTAATGTCATTACTAACATTGTTTGTGATGTGCCATCTATTGAAATGACAAATGCAATGCTTTTCCTTACTAGAAACATTTGTGGTGCACCATCTGTTGGAATTATCAATGCAATACCTTTCATTACAACAAATATTTATGATTTGCCATATGTTGGAAAAGCAAATGCAATTAATGTCATTACTACCACTGTTTGTAATGTGCTTCTGTTGGAATGACAAATGCAATATTTTTCCTTACTGGAAATGTTTGTGGTGCACCATCTGTTGGAATGATAAATTCAATTCATTACTACAAATATTTGTGATTTGCCATCTGTTGGAATGATAAATGCAATTAATTACATTATTACAAATGTTTGTGATGAATGACAAATACAATGCACTTCATTACTACCAATGTTTGTGATGTGCCATCTGTTGAAATGACAAATGCAATGTGTTTCATTACTACAAATGCTTGTGATACACCATCTCTTGGAATGACAAATGTGATGTGTTTCATTGCTACATGCATTACAAAATACATTCCAACAGATGGCGCACTGCAAATGTTAACACTGAGGTCTAAAATTGATTTCTTAGATTTCAAGCTGTCTTGGATAGCGCTGCTAGTCCTTGTCATAATTTTTTTACAGAGCTCATCCTTACTAGATGCATTACATCCTTGTAGGCACCTGCTCAGCTCAAGGACATAAAGCACTGGAGAGGGTGGCGAAGGTGGCAGAGAATATGCCTGTTCTGAATTAGAAATACAAGCAGGATTGTACAGTTATTTTTCTTAGTCTTCTCTTCAGGTCCATTGGCACTTCCACCAGTAGACTGAGGGACAGATTTCCATCCATAGGTCATAAAGTTACTGAACAGCCGATCATAAGGACAAATGTTGTACAACCATCAAAAGCACATAAATACTTTGGCTATCAATAATTGTGTGTTTCAGATTTGCAACTAATGTAGTCTCCTATGCATGGATTTGCTTTCACTGTGACATTAAAGAGTCACAAAGGGCATATTAAATCCTATCTGATTCAATGTTGTAGTGTATAACAAGACAATATGGACACACCTAAGGGGGTGAATTCTTTTAATGCAACGTTGGACATTTCCAATGCGCTGCTGGTGTTCACAATTGGAAGGCACTATATAGGGATGGGTTCAATCCACAGCACCAACTCATTTTCTGACCCTGGTTAAGTCACTTTATCCTTTTGTTGTCAAATTCAAACCATTGTGCTGTATGGCTCTAATGCTAATTACTGAAAGGCACTATATAACCATTCAGCTTGGTTTTCTTGTCTAGAGAAGGGATGAGGAAAACCTTTCCAGATTAGGTTCATTACATATTTTTTGAAAGTATGAAAATAATAAATTAATTTGCTGTAAGTAATACTGAGGCACTGAGGCAAAGCTGCAAGACGGTCATGAACACATTTTATACAAATACTATGATATCATTTTTTCACTCCAGGACCCCAAAACTCCAATAGGCTTTAAATGCAATGTAACATGACCCCCTGTGTGGAGATTAATAGACAAAATCACTTCACAGCCTCATAGCCAGGGGGCGCTCCCCGTGAGACCTTGGGATTTTTTTGACATCCCGCCGGTTTCATTTTGCCCTGAAAATGAGCTTTTAATGTTTCTGTTAGCCTCGCCGTCCATCTGTGAGCCTCTAGAAAAACAAGAAAAGGAGGATTTCTTCACTGTCAGTGCTAATTTAAGGTGAAGCAGGGTTGCCCATCCATTTATCTGTCCATTTCCTGAACCCACTTAATGTAACTTAGGGTCACTAGGTGCCAGTTCACATCCTAGCAATAGACATTCACTCTGAACGGGATGGCAGGCTGGCATTGCCAGGGTCTGCCACACAAGAAGCCACCCTGATGGGAGTCATGGCAAGCAGGTGGTGGTGCTGTGAGGCATTTGGGGTCCAAAATAAGAAGTGTGTTGACATGTGAAAAGCTACGAGATACTTTGACATTGCTGTGCCACTGGGTGCCAGTCTGCCAATGGACTTTCTTATTGAGACAATGAGGCTGTAAAAGTCCTGCAATGGAGTTGCAGTTTACTGTTGGTGAATTATAATTGAAAATTTGGGCAAACGCTTTCAATTTGTATGAAGGTTTGGACAGAGGCGTAGCTAGGGTTTTCAGCGCCCGGGGACAACTGAAGATTTCGCGCCCCCTCCTGTTTGCCAAAATGCAATGGGGAACATCAATTCGGCGCCCCCTGGATGCTGCGCCTAAGGAACAGATGTCCCCCTTTGCCCGCCCCCAGACCCCCCAGCTACGCCACTGGGTTTGGAAGGGGGATTTAGTTTCTTTTCTTTTCGTTTCTTGTATTTTATCATTCTTCACTTAGTATTATTTCTTTTATTTCTATATTTAGTATTGCTTGCTAATTGTCTGTTATCCATCAATCCATTTTCTACCACTAGTCTGAGTCCAAGTCATGAGGGCAGCAGTCTAAGCAAAGATGTCCCGATGTCCCCATCTCCTCTAACTCCTCCAGGGATAACAATATTAATAATACTTTGCATTTATATAGCACTTTTCTCACTACTCAAAGCGCTCAGTGATTGCAGGTTAAGGGCCCAACAGAATTGAGTCCCTATTGGCATTTACGGGATTCGAACCGCCAACCTTCCGATTACCAGTGCAGATCCCTACCCTTAGAGCCACCACTCCGCCTAATGATACCAATGACATTCTCAGGCCAGATATACAATGTCTCCATCATGTCCAGGGTCTTTCTCGAGGTCTTCCCCCTGGTTGGACATACCAGAAACACCATCAAAGGAAGACATCCAGGAGTCGTCCTAATCAGGAACCAAGACCACCTCAACTGACCCCTTTAAGATGCGGAGGAGTGGCGGCTCAACTTTGAGCTCCTCCTGAATGTTTGTGCTCCTCACCTGATCTCTAAGTGGGTCTAAGTCTAAGTGGTGGGGTTCCTTTTATTATTTGCTTGTATTTATAAATGATTCAGATTTTGTGTTTTGTTTTGCAATGTCTTGGATGCCATTTTAGGTCCTCGGGTTCCACCATTTTGTAATCCCAGTTTCCCTGCGTTTTGGGGGGGCGGGGCCTCTGAACTTAAAGGACGACTTTTAGGTCAAGTGCTTACCTGATCTGCGGATACTGAAACTTCTTAAAGGCTTATGTAACAAACAAAACTTCTCACGTGTTACTTACGATTTGGACGATTTGGAAGTTTGGTTCACATTGCTGGAGATAAGTCAGACTTGATCCTGGTGGGTGTGGGACCCTGCCAAGGGTGACCGCTGTAACTGATTCTGCCCATAAATTTTTATGTATGGAATTTGTAGGTGCAGTCAAGGAGTGGCGGGTGTCCAGTATGATGACCACAGGGTGGCATGTCTGTTTTTTACAGATGATGTGGTCCTCTGGCCTCATTGGGTGTTGACCTCAGACGTGCACTGGGGCAGCTTGTGGCCAAGTTTGAAGCGGTCAGGATGAGGATCAGCATCTCCAAGATTGAGGCTGTGGTTCCAAAAGGGTTTAGCGACACGTCCAGGATGGAGATGAGCTGCTGCCTCAAGTGGAGGTCTTGTTCACAAGTATCTGTGTAAGGTTAAATGTTTTTGTATCATTTATTTACAATAACGTTACTTTTGTTAATCACCTGCTTTGTTCTCTGTGCCTGTGTTATGTTCTGTATATGTTGTGGGCGATCCCCAAAGAGGCGTGGCCAGCTGTCCATCACCTCCAGAGACTGCCCTTCAGTCCCATAAAGGCGGAGTCAACCCGCAGTTCATCTTAATGTGCTTGGGAGTTTTGTTTGCTTTGTCCTTTGACCACCCTTTGGTTTCTTGTATGGGGTCTACCCTATGCACAATCTCCCCCTGTCCCCCCATCTCATGGGTTTCCACGCCTGGTACCTCACATCTATCTATCTATCTATCTATCTATCTATCTATCTATCTATCTATCTATCTATCTATCTATCTATCTATCTATCTATCTATCTATCTATCTATCTATCTATCTATTATATAGTGCCTTTCATATCTATCTATCTATCTATCTATCTATCTATCTATCTATCTATCTATCTATCTATCTATCTATCTATCTATCTATCTATCTATCTATCTATCTATCTATCTATTATATAGTGCCTTTCATATATCTATCTATCTATCTATCTATCTATCTATCTATCTATCTATCTATCTATCTATCTATCTATCTATCTATTATATAGTGCCTTTCATATCTATCTATCTATCTATCTATCTATCTATCTATCTATCTATCTATCTATCTATCTATCTATCTATCTATCTATCTATCTATCTATCTATCTATCTATCTATCTAGTGTTTTACCTGAGTTAACTGTTAATAAGTTTGTAATTTATTTACGACTGGATGACTTGACTTGTTTATTACGCTACACCGGAGTAACGTGAGATTTTGTTCACGAATGTTTGCTGCTGTTTGTTATTGTCCAGCGTTAGTCCCCATAAAAGTCTGTTATATCAAAAACTTTGCTTTCTTTGCTATGCAACCCTATAAACTCAATGAGGTAAATGACTTTTAAAAGTCATTAATTTTTTGCGGAGTGGTCCTTAAAAATGAATGCAGGGGAATGAAAAGCAAACCACAATAGTCACCCCGTGATAAAGCTGTAAAGCGTCAGCTCCACATACAGGAGACAGGGCAGACCACAAAACAACACGCCATATAATAAAATAACAAAGAAAATCATGCAATTCCAAAAATACAAAGACAAAACAAAAGACAAAAGTTTCGTAGAAAGTTTGTTCTCTGGTTTATTATTATTATTATTTTTGCTCTAATTAAGAGTCTGAATACTTCTAGCAATGTGAAAGTTCACTTTGTGATTTTTAACACATTTTCAGACGTCTTCACTTTGTCATTTGGAGTTGCTGAGTGTACATCGATGGCCAAAACTGTCAAACGTATTCATTTCAAATTAAATCTACGACACAATGAAGTGTGCCGACAGTGAAGGGGGCTCAGCAGTTTGTGACTCCCCTGTCCACCCTTAGCTTGACCCGTGTCTTTGTTGCGGATCATCGCCGCCCTGCTCTTCAGATGGCGTTGCTCAGAATGTTTCGGCTCATCGCTGAATGTTTAAAAACAACAAAGAGACTTCAACTTGAGGCAGGACGGCCATTCTGTCTGTTCTACAACACATAAAAATAACTTTTAGCCTGCACCCCGTGTATTTCCTTCTGCGTCACTCCTTCCATTGGCCCTGTGCTCTGAATTTCTAGGACCCTCAGCCAAGATACAGCCCCACACTTGTGGTGTCTCCAGTGCTCCCTGTAAGTGAACCAGCAGGATCTTTGACAGCCCCTTTGTCTGTTCTGCTCTGTAGTGTCCCCTTAACATCTGCAGCCCCTTCTCGGCTCTCCAAGGTCCAACAGGAAGCCCACAAACTATAAAATCAACTTCTTGAACTGTGAATGGAAATCTGAAATGAAGAGATGAGCAACATCTCAGTTAAGAGGTGACCAAGGGGGTGTGGCTTGCAAAGAGGTGTGGCCATGGTGGCTACCGATGGACCACAGGTTGGTGGTGTAGCCAGGTCTTAAATTAAAGGGGAGGAGTGATGATGATGATGAGGAGGAGGAGGTGAAGGCTGGAATTTGGATACAAGTGGCAGCCTGCCTTTTAAGATAAAGACTCTAAACTTCAGGCGGGTGACGTGTGAACGAGCTCAACAACAACCACCGCACCAAAACATTTCAACATCCCCACAAAAAAATAAAAATGGACGAGAAAGAATAAAAAAAGTACCCACACTAAACAGATGGTGAGGAAACTGATGACAGATTTCTAATTTGAGGCAACTTTGTCACCATCCGCCTTAAGGCACAGCTATTTAAACAAGTCCATGGTGTGACTCACCGGCTGACGTCCCTCAGATCATAACGTGACAACATCGAGACGGCCAGGGAAGGATGGGAATGTGGTAGACAAATAAAATGCAGCGGCCTCGTCTTTTGCCTAGAGGACTCGGTGTCCTGGGATCAGATTCCATACCCAGCAGTTGTCTATGCAGAGTATACGTGTTCCCCTTGGGGCTGTGGGGGGCTTTCCACATCTCATCCTAAGCACATTCAAGGTGATAGTAAAGGAGCCCATTTTGTGTGAGTGCTGCCTTGCACCCGATGTTGCTGGGATAGACTCCAATCCCCTGAGCCACCCTGAATGGGATTAAGCAGCTTTCTGAATTTTACGTTATGTTATTCATCTCCAAGAGATGTTAAAAATAGGAACCAGACTAACCGTTAGGGTGACTTGGGGCACACAAGGGGTAGCTCCTCACAAAGGGGTCTTAACATTTGTGAGGAAAAAAAATCCCCCTGAATTAAAGGATAAGTGTGTGTCTGTCCTGCTGCTATATAAGGACTAGCTGTGCTAACTGTGTCTAAGACAGGTTGAAATCTAAATCAACATAGACCTCAGTGTTAATGTTTGCAGTGCGCCATCTGATGGAATGTATTTTGTATTTCATGTAACAATTTAATACATTGCATTTGTCATTCCAACAGATGGCACATCACAGACATTGGTAGTAATGAAATGCATTGCATTTGTCATTCCAACAGGTGGGGCACCACAAACATTTGTAGTAATGAAACACATTGCCTTTACATTCCAACAGATGGCGCATCACAAACATTAACACTTCTTTTACAAATCCCATACCAAATGGCATATAACAGAGACACTTTTGTATTTTGTATTGCATGTAACAATAAAATACATTGCATTTGTCATTCCAAGAGATGGTGCATCACAAATTTTGGTATTAATGAAACACATTGCATTTGTCATTCCAACAGATGACGCATCCGAAACCTTTGTAGTAATGATACACATTGCATTTGTCATTCCAACAGATGGCACATCACAGACATTGATAGTAATGAAATACATTGCATTTGTCATTCCAACAGGTGGGGCACCACAAACATTTGTAGTAATGAAACACATTGCCTTTGCATTCCAACAGATGGCGCATCACAAACATTAACACTTCTTTTACAAATCCCATACCAAATGGCATATAACAGAGACACTTTTGTATTTTGTATTGCATGTAACAATAAAATACATTGCATTTGTCATTCCAAGAGATGGTGCATCACAAATTTTGGTATTAATGAAACACATTGCATTTTTCATTCCAACAGATGACGCATCCGAAACCTTTGTAGTAATGATACACATTGCATTTGTCATTCCAACAGATGGCACATCACAGACATTGATAGTAATGAAATGCATTGCATTTGTCATTCCAACAGGTGGGGCACCACAAACATTTGTAGTAATGAAACACATTGCATTTGTCATTCCAACAGATGGGACATCACAAACATTACTGCTTCTTTTACAAATCCCATACCAAATGGCATATAACAGAGACACTTTTGTCATTCCACCAGATGGTACTTTGCCAGCATTTATTGTAATGCATGTTATTACTGCAAATGTTTGTCATCAAGCTTTATAACACACTGGTGAGGCCTCATCTGAAGTCCTGTGTGCAATTTTGGTCTCCAGGCTACAAAAAGGACATAGCAGCACTAGACAAGGTCCAGAGAAGAGCGACTAGGCTGATTTCAGGGCTACAGGGGATGAGTTATGAGTTATAAGGAAAGATTAGCAGATCTGAGCCTTTACAGGAGAGAGACCTGACTGAAGTGTTTAAAATTATGAAGTGAATTTGTCCAGTGGATCGAGATGGTGACTTTAAAATGAGTACATTAAGAACACAGGGACACAGTTGGAAACTTGTTAAGGGGAAATTTCACACAAACATTAGGAAGTTTTTCTTCACACAGAGAACCACAAACACTTGGAATAAGCGACCAAGTAGCGTGGTAGACATTATTTTGAAATAAGCGGATTGGAACAGCAAGCTTTGTTGGGCTGAATGGGCAGTTCACATCTCGATTGCTCTAATGATGGGCCTTCTATTGGAATGATAAATACAATGCACAACGCAAAATGCAATGAGGAGCCAATGGATTGGCGGCGGGGAAAGGACAGAGTGTGGTGGGCACAGGAGCAGAGCTCGGCGGCTCCCTCCAGATGCCATAGGATTGGCATTGAGGACACATGCCAGGAGAAGAAGGGTGTCTGTGCCACCTGCTGGAGGGATTTCTCCTCGGGCTGCAAGGCCCAGACACAGCAAAATAAAGAGGAGTCTGATTTTTAAAGGGGCATCAAGGCTCACAGGGTAAAAAGACAGCTACCTGTCTAAATTTTAATGGATTATTTATGGATTGACTTTACCTTCCATGGAAAACTTCATTTAAAGGATTATTTCTTATTTATAGACGTTACCCAGCACCTTTTGGACATTGTTGCTTATTTTAATAAAAGCACTGAGCACTTTTCACCTTCCCTATTTGCTTCAGGTGTGTTTTTTTCTTCCTCTGCTCAGCTCATCCCGGTTATGTTGTCAGTGGGGTCGTATTTAAAGACAAAGTCACCTGAAGATCTGTGAGGTGATGTCCTCTGACATCCTTCTCCTCTTATGCAGTCGTCCCCTTCTCCTTCTATCCTGGTCAGATCTGATCTTCTCCTCAAGACAAGAATGGACGCCTTTGAGTGAAGTGTTCAGTTTCTTGTCAACCTGTCACATGGGGTAAGCCTCCATTCTGCCAAGAAAACAATAGACTTGCATGTTTCTTGAGAAAGTTGCTCCATTTTGGCCAATTTTGAACCCAGAGCTGAACTTTTAAGAATGCCAGGGCCTTGTAACACAAGTGAACAGAATGGCAGTAATGCAGTTCTGAAGGTTTCTCTAATAACCAATTAGCACGTAAACCTGACTAATTAAGGATAGGCTAAGGGAGTTGACCATTAGGACACCAAAGGAATGGTAGCTGAAAATAGGGTTTTTCAGCCACCGTATGTGAATAATAAATTAAAAATCAGTCATTTCAAACCGTCACAGAATTGAGAGCTTTGGACACTCGACAGAGATCATCTCCAGATGAAACACATTAGTGACGCCTTGGTGATATTTCTAAATCAGTGTAATGGTATCTTGATGATCAACTGCATCAGTTTCTACCACAAACAAGAACATTTCTGGGTGTGTCCACACTTTTAAAACAGTAGTGTGTATTCCACAAAAGGGGAGGAGCCAGAGGAGGAGTCAAAGCCCCATCTTCCCATGCACTCCACTAAAGAGGAGGAGCCAGGGGAGGAGTCAAAGCCCTATCTTCCCAAGCACTACACAGAAGAGGAGGAGCCAGGGGAGGAGTCAAAGCCCCATCTTTCCATGCACTGCACAGAAGAGGGGGAGCCAGGGGAGGAGTCAAAGCCCCATCTTCCCATGCACTACACAGAAGAGGAGGAGCCAGGGGAGGAGTCAAAGCCCCATCTTCCCATGCACTGCAAGAAGAGGAGGAGCCAGGGGAGGAGTCAAAGCCCCATCTTCCCATGCACTGCACAGAAGAGGAGGAGTCAAAGCCCCATCTTCCCATGCACTGCAGAGAAGAGGAGGAGTCAAAGCCCCATCTTCCCATGCACTGCACAGGAGAGGAGGAGCCAGGGGAGGAGTCAAAGACCCATCTTCCCATGCACTGCACAGAAGAGGAGGGGCCAGGGGAGGAGTCAAAGACCCATCTTCCCATGCACTGCACAGAAGAGGAGGAGCCAGGGGAGGAGTCAAAGCCCCATCTTCCCATGCACTGCAAGAAGAGGAGGAGCCAGGGGAGGAGTCAAAGCCCCATCTTCCCATGCACTGCACAGAAGAGGAGGAGTCAAAGCCCTATCTTCCCATGCACTGCACAGAAGAGGAGGAGCCAGGGGAGGAGTCAAAGCCCCATCTTCCCATGCACTGCAAGAAGAGGAAGAGTCAAAGCCCCATCTTCCCATGCACTGCAAGAAGAGGAGGAGCCAGGGGAGGAGTCAAAGCCCCATCTTCCCATGCACTGCACAGAAAAGGAGGAGTCATAGCCCCATCTTTCCATGCACTGCACAGAAGAGGAGGAGCCAGGGGAGGAGTCAAAGACCCATCTTTCCATGCACTGCAAGAAGAGGAAGAGTCAAAGCCCCATCTTCCCATGCACTGCAAGAAGAGGAGGAGCCAGGGGAGGAGTCAAAGCCCCATCTTCCCATCCACTACACAGAAGAGGAGGAGCCAGGGGAGGAGTCAAAGCCCCATCTTTCCATGCATTGCAAGAAGAGGAGGAGCCAGGGGAGGAGTCAAAGCCCCATCTTCCCATGCACTGCAAGAAGAGGAGGAGCCAGGGGAGGAGTCAAAGCCCCATCTTCCCATGGACTGCACAGAAGAGGAGGAGTCAAAGCCCCATCTTCCCATGCACTGCACAGAAGAGGAGGAGCCAGGGGAGGAGTCAAAGACCCATCTTCCCATGCACTGCACAGAAGAGGAGGAGCCAGGGGAGGAGTCAAAGCCCCATCTTCCCATGCACTGCACAGAAGAGGAGGAGTCAAAGTCCCATCTTCCCATGCACTGCACAGAAGAGGAGGAGCCAGGGGAGGAGTCAAAGCCCCATCTTCCCATGCACTGCACAGAAGAGGAGGAGCCAGGGGAGGAGTCAAAGCCCCATCTTCCCATGCACTGCACAGAAGAGGAGGAGTCAAAGCCCCATCTTCCCATGCACTACACAGAAGAGGAGGAGCCAGGGGAGGAGTCAAAGCCCCATCTTCCCATGCACTGCACAGAAGAGCCAGGGGAGGAGTCATTGAGAGCATGATGACATGGTAGAAACTCAAGATGGCTGGCACATGAACCCGGCTCCCCCGAGATGCCAGTCTTTTACCAGCTTCGGGCCTGTGTCATTTATTAACACTCGAGAGGAAGAGACAGTCAGTGCCTTCCTTGGTTTGCTTTGTGGTGTAAATGATGTCAGCTGAAAGAAAATGAAAGTGTGGTTGCCATAGAGATTCTCGTTTGCTTTGTTTCCAAACCGACAATGGGTGCCAAACATGGAGGAATGTAAACATGGCATTTGATTCAGCAGAGGGCAGCTTTCATTTGCTAGAGGCAACCCAGACGATTTTTTCTTTTCCTTTTTTGTTTTTGTTTTCATGATGCAGCCATTGATATGCTCACAGATTTAAAGACGATGACGTCGGTCACAGTCCACCTGAGGATGGCTGTCGGTTCCTTGCATTTTGCTCCGCATCTGTCCGCATTTCTGTCAAACGGTGCAACTTTACTTTTTAAATAAAATAAAACTTTGGAAAAAATGAAAGCGTTTTGCCAAAAGGGTGTACAGTGTGACAGCTGTGGAGCTCACGTGAGAAACACACACTTTGTCATCCCCACCATGGAGGCGTCTCTTCCCTCTTCACCTGGCCAAGGTATTGATAGCCACAGATTGCCATTTAATCCATCTGTCCATTATTTATTGAACCCACTTAGTCCAATTTAGGGTCCCAGCAGCATCGGTTGACAAAGCAGGACCCTACCGTGGACGGGGGGCACCACTCTATAGGTGACCTCCACCCCTTAATAATAATAACAATAATAATTCATTTTATTTATATAGCGCCTTTCCCTTCACTTTCTTATTCCACTTGTCTAGGTTATGGTAATACAAAGTTGGTACAGGGGCACTTAGGAGACAACCCTTGGCATGACACCAAAAGGATCCATACATTCAGCTTCCTGAGCCTACTGTCCAGGTCACGGTCATGGGCGGACCCCCATAAGAGGACTTCGACCAAGAAGCCAGTCCCTCACAGACATCAATTTTTTAATTCAAATGTCTGGGTCACGGTCTTGGAGAATTGGTGACTTTGGACACAGAGACCATCTCCAGATGAGACATCGGCCCTACTGGTGACCGCCATCCCATTCACTTCCAGCTCTGCTCATCAGCCCTGAGGAGTTGGTGTCTACTCTAGACATGTTAGAACATCACAATCATTCGAATTACAACCCAATGTCTTGAATTTTGAAGGTCCCCAAAGTCCTGATGGTCATGTATTCCATGTGCCTGAGGTTCTTTGTGTGAAGAAGAACTTCTTAAAGTACTCTTGACATCTTTCCAACCACATCTCCATGTTCTTCTTGAACAGCGTAAGTTAAAGCAATGGCTGTTGTCGACAGAACTCATTTTCTTCATCATTAGGAACGCTTATCACCTTTTCATCAGGCTCAGTCAATCTGCTCTCCTAGGGTCCTCCTCTAGCTCTGCTATGTCTTTTTTTGTAACATGGAAGCCAAAACTGAACACAGAGGAGGCCATGCCGGTGTGTCATAAAGCTTATCCTCACTTGATTTGAACAACAACAGCATTTATTTTGTGGCCAGTAGGGGGTGCCACTGAGACCCAAACCCCAGACACATCCTCTCCCAAATGGTCCCAGAGTCCCTGACCCCCCACAGGTCTCGTTTTTCTACACCTTACAATTCTTCCCTTTTCTTTTCCTTCCATCACTCCGTCCTCCACCTCTCCGAGTAAATGCAGGTGGCCCCTTTTAAGTCAGACTCAGGAATGTTTCCAGTGTCAAGGTATTATAAGGAGGAAGCACTTCCGGGTCGAGTGGGAATTTCACAAAGTTGAAACAGCCCTTCCTTCAAGCACCCCCTGGTGGAACCTAGTAAGTCCGTGCCGCAGGACTACAACTCCCAGCATGCTTCACTGGCGCATGAATGGACATACTGCCCCAGGAATGCTGCCACCCAGTGTATTGTGGAAGCAGGCAATTTTGGGGATTGGGTTGCCAGGTCTTTAAAAAAAATTCAGCCCAGGGAAAGCTTTTGTTTTTCCCGTCCCCCCCCCCCCAATACCAAAATGACACCCTGGAAAGTGGAGGGGTGGCAGTGTCAGAGTGAGAGGATTAGGTATGTAGCATTTAAACTCTGTGTATGGTCCTCAGAGATATTTCAGAGTAATAGAATTAGGATATACCATCATGCAAATTGGGGGGGGGGGGTCCCTCTTAGGGACTTTATGACAATTGTACATAGCAGGGAAAGGGAGTGCCAAAATATTGATGATGATGCTAATCAGACATTGGCAGCCTCGGAGTCATCTGGTGCTATTGAACCATAAATCTGTGTATTGTCTGCATCTCTGGGATCATTCACTTTCTGTTTTGAAATGATCGGGTATCACTCACGTGCACCAGGGGGTCACCTTCAGGGCTTGACAGAGGTACGCAGTTCCAACTTAAACCAGAAGGAGGCGCCATTGCCCAACTGTCCAGTCTCTTCCACCTGCAATTACAAGAAAGACAGCCAGTGAGGACATATGACTCCACCCCTTCAGGTCGGGACACCACAAAAAGGGGCGTTTCCCTGAAGGAGGGGCCTCATTTCAGACCCCCGATCCTGTTGCTATCATTCTGTGTCACCGGCTGAGTTGGTCTGTTTTTTGGTTGTGTCCTCGCGCACTCAAATCCGCTTTCTTTTTGTTTGGTGGCCTAGCTGGCACCCCAGCTCTGTTTTGAGGACTCTTTTGGGGGACTACATGGGCCCAATGAGAGCATGTAGATGGAGAATAATAAGGGACCCAGAAAAGATGCTTTTGGCATCCCATACTTAATATCACATGTCTCTGATGCTCAAAGGTCAGGTCAGGTCAGGTTGGAGAGCATGCACTGGTATAGCGCCTTGCCGCACCCACCACACAACAAAACAGCTTGGGATCCTGATTGGCAGCCCGCCAGACAGACACACGGTCCATTACCTCCAGAAATGACCCTCTGTCTGCTGCAGCCAGGTGTTACGTGGACATCCCCCTTGGTCTGGTCCAGCCATTGGGGTCCTCAACAATGAGCTGGATCACCCTTGGGTAATGGCGCCACCATGGCCATAGTGCCATAACTGACGCTCCCTCACAATGCAGGTCATGTGTCTCATTTGGGGACTCCATGAGCAACACAAAGTCAAACCAGTGGGACCCAAGGATTTTCTGAAGAGACACAGGAGTCCAGTGTTCATCACAAGTCACTAGATAGCGTCCATGTGTCACAACCATATAGCAAGACAGACCCTGAAAGAGTCAAAACCATCAGGGCGCCAATGGGGTGAGGCCTTTCGGGGATCAGAACTGGTGTGGTGCTGTGGCGTTGCCCGCTGCACGGCAGCACTCGGGTTCCAATTTGAGGGTAGGCCCATCCAGCAAGGTGCGTGGAACGTCGTGTCTCTCTTGACGTATAACAACAAACAAATTTGTTCCTGAGGTATCAGAATATTAGGACAATCTGGACGAGAACAGGCCAGGCATCCCATTTCAGCTTCAGTTCTTCCAAAGGTACTGTATTGTTTTGCTGATAACTTTCATACAGGGTGCTAAACCAACAATGGCATCAGATTTTGTTTGACTGCCCAGACATCTCCCAGCCTGTAGGTGGCACCATAACATTCGGTGCGTCAGAAGAATCTTCTATTAATTTATGTTTTCCTATCCATCCATCCATTTCCAATTCTGATTAATCCTGCACAGGGATAATAATAATTAATTTTTTATAGCGCCTTTCAAAGAGTGTGTTATAGAAGCAATTAGAAAAATAAAAAAGTGGATGTTAGATGCTTTTTTTCTTCACAGCTCTGTGTCTACTTCTTTGAAGTGGGAGTGGGAAAGACTGCAATCTTCTTCTTCTTCTTCTTCTTCTTCTTCTTCTTCTTCTTCTTCTTCTTCTTCTTCTTCTTCTTCTTCCACCAAATAGCACCCCCTGCTGAACGCACACTCATTGTGCGCATTTGGCCACTAAGTTTTGAAAAGTGACATCCGACCTGCAGTGACCTCTGTCCTCATCCAACTACCGCCCCCCCCCCCCCTCACCTACCCCAGGCTCCATCTGGCCCACCTCCCCCCCAGCCCCCATAGCACACCACACCATATTGTGTTTCCCATTTTTGTTCAGGTCTGACCCTGAAAAATTCAGACTTGCTATAGCGCCATCTAATGGCTCCATGCTCAAGCTCATTCTAAGGGCGCCTTCTAGTGGTACATTTTCTCCCACCACTTTCACCTTTCCATTCTGTATGCTCATCTCTTTTTCTCACATCCCTTCTGTTTTAGGACCAGAATGTTGCACTTTGGGTGGTCCTTGTTGCCCTGAAGATCGGACAAGTTTTTTCAGCTGTTTATCCAGTCGGCCTTTTTAATTTCTTCATTTTCCTCAAAGCACAGTAGCTGCTAAGTCTCAATCCCTCCTCGCTCTGCTAACGGCCAAATCAGCACATTTCTGGCTTCTGGAGCGCTGGAGAGCAGATGGCCCTCCAGGTGGAATGTCAGTCACAGAACTTAGCAGCCAAATGCAGCACAATGAGTGTGTGGTCAGCAGGGGGCACCATTTGGGTCCAGTGTGCTGGTGGCATGTGGAGATGTGACTGATTGCTGTCCTCCCGGGTGTTGACAGGTCACCCCTATTACAGTTGAGGAGAAGGGCAAGTGAAAGGATTTGTTTGACTTTTTTAATTCACACCTTGAAAGGCGCTACATAGAGCCCAGGACAGTTGAAAGGAAATGGAGGAAGTCAAAGGCCCAGGCTGACCTGCTTAGGCATCTCCTCCATTTTCCATCTCCTGTGCTAATACCAATATTAAGGTAAGTGTCTTTCTAAACTGGCTTAGCAGCACTTCTGACACGCGTGCCTTGTTTCCCACTTTCACGTCTCTCTTCAGCCCTCCACCATCAGCATCTGGGAGGAGGTGGGCTGTCATCAGAAGTCAACATTCACCCCTCCTTCAGCCAGTTGGCTCCCTCTTAAACACAACACTAGATAGATAGATAGATAGATAGATAGATAGATAGATAGATAGATAGATAGATAGATAGATAGATAGATAGATAGATAGATAGATAGATAGATAGATAGATAGATAGATAGATAGATAGATAGATAGATAGATAGATATGAAAGGCACTATATAATAGATTGAATACGGCGGTTTTAAAGCCAGACAGGGGAGATGACGTCATCTGGCCCCAGAACCAGAAGTGGCATCATCAGGCCCAGGCATAATTTGGTTGGTCTGTTGGGAAAAAAGAGAAAGCATCAGTGCACCCTGTCACCCCCTGGTGGAATGGAATGGAATGGAATTACCCCATTTTCAGTCACCTTGCGCCCCCATCCCAGCCCAGACCCTTTGGGTTGGGTGTTCCTGACTGAGAGGTCATAAACCCAAGAAAGAACATTGTCGATAAACGACCGAAAACTTGTAAGGCTGGAGGTCTAAAAACCACCTCGTGTCAGGTGGTTTTGACTCCTTTGTGTACTAACTTCCACTGTGAAGGTGCATTATCCGTAACAAAGAAGGACTCACAGCCCAAGAGATTATACCTCACCTGAGTAGTCACCCATTTTATCCCCAAGGCCTCCTGTTCCACTGCCAAATACCTGGTTTACCACTCCAGCACTTTCTGGTTCAGTGTCTGGAAAGTGTCTGTCTGAAAGATGAAAGGCAAGGAAAAGTTAGGAGCTTTCAATATTGGAGCTATAAGGACCTTCTTTAAGTCACTAAATGCAGTTTCTGTGTTAGCATCCCATACTATGTTGTTTGGGACTTTCTTCTTTGTAAGGTTAGTCAAGGGTGCGTCTCTCTCAGAAAATCGGGATACAAACCGGCAGTAAGCTGACAAATATTGGTATGGCTATCTATTTTGGAACACTGTGGCCATACTGTACACTGGCCCACTATGTAGCCTAAATATTTGGCGTCACTTAACCCAAAGAAACAATTCTTAGGATTAATTCAAAGACTGGCTTCCCATAATGCCCACAATACTGCTTGGGCCTGCTGTAGGTGTTCCTTCCATGTGCTGGAAAACAGTGTATCCAGAAAGTATTGACAGCACATCAGTTTCTCCACATTTTGTTATGTTATAGCCTTATTCCAAAATGGATTAAATTCATTTTTTCCTCAGAATTCTACACACAACACCCCATAATGACAACGTGAAAAAGTTTACTTGAGGTTTTTGCAAATTTATTAAAAATAAAAAAACTGAGAAATCCCATGTCCATAAGTATTCACAGCCTTTGCTCAATACTTTGTCGATGCACCTTTGGCAGCAATTCCAGCCTCAAGTCTTGTTGAATATGATGCCACAAGCTTGGCACACCTATCCTTGGCCAGTTTGGCCCATTCCTCTTTGCAGCACCTCTCAAGCTCCATCAGGTTGGATGGGAAGCGTCGGTGCACAGCCATTTTAAGATCTCTCCAGAGATGTTCAATCAGATTCAAGTCTGGGCTCTGGCTGGGCCACTCAAGGACATTCACAGAGTTGTCCTGAAGCAACTCCTTTGATATCTTGGCTGTGTGCTTAGGGTCGTTGTCCTGCTGAAAGATGAACCGTCGCCCCAGTCTGAGGTCAAGAGCGCTCTGGAGCAGGTTTTCATCCAGGATGTCTCTGTACATTGCTGCAGTCATCTTTCCCTTTATCCTGACTACTCTCCCAGTCCCTGCCGCTGAAAAACATCCCCACAGCATGATGCTGCCACCACCATGCTTCTCTGTAGGGATGGTATTGGCCTGGTGATGAGCGGTGCCTGGTTTCCTCCAAACGTGACACCTGGCATTCACACCAAAGAGTTCAATCTTTGTCTCATCAGACCAGAGAAGTTTCTTTCTCATGGTCTGAGAGTCCTTCAGGTGCCTTTTGGCAAACTCCAGGCGGGCTGCCATGTGCCTTTTACTAAGGAGTGGCTTCCGTCTGGCCACTCTACCATACAGGCCTGATTGGTGGATTGCTGCAGAAATGGTTGTCCTTCTGGAAGGTTCTCCTCTCTCCACAGAGGACCTCTGGAGCTCTGACAGAGTGACCATCGGGTTCTTGGTCACCTCCCTGACTAAGGCCCTTCTCCCCCGATCGCTCAG
The DNA here is from genome assembly GCF_900747795.2 of Erpetoichthys calabaricus. Lineage (NCBI taxonomy): Eukaryota > Metazoa > Chordata > Cladistia > Polypteriformes > Polypteridae > Erpetoichthys > Erpetoichthys calabaricus. The sequence goes on from NC_041399.2 coordinate 5,058,746, forward strand.
TTTAGATGGACGGCCAGCTCTACGAAGAGTCCTGGTGGTTTCGAACTTCTTCCACTTACAGTTGATGGAGGCCACTGTGCTCATTGGGACCTTCAAAGCAGCAGAAATTTTTCTGTAATCTTCCCCAGATTTGTGCCTCGAGACAATCCTGTCTTGGAGGTCTACAGACAATTCCTTTGACTTCATGCTTGGTTTGTGCTCTGACATGAACTGTCAACTGTGGGACCTTCTATAGACAGGTGTGTGCCTTTCCAAATCACGTCCAGTCAACTGAATTTACCACAGGTGGACTCCAATGAAGCTGCAGAAACATCTCAAGGATGGTCAGGGGAAACAGGATGTACCTGAGCTCAATTTGGAGCTTCATGGCAAAGGCTGTGAATACTTATGGACATGGGATTTCTCAATGTTTTTATTTTTAATAAATTTGCAAAAACCTCAAGTAAACTTTTTTCACGTTGTCATTATGGGGTGTTGTGTGTAGAATTCTGAGGAAAAAAATGAATTTAATCAATTTTGGAATAAGGCTGTAACATAACAAAATGTGGAAAAAGTGATGAAGCGCTGGGAATACTTTCCGGATGCACTGTAGATGACCACATCATCCAGGTAGGAATCACTTTATGAGTTATGGAAGGTGGAAAGTTGCGGGTGCCCCATTTAACCTAAATGGAAAGACACAATACTACTAGGGACCACTTAGCCTGTGGGGAGTCCGTTAAAGGAACCTGCCAGTACCCTTTCGTCATGTCAAGTGTGGTCAAGAATTTGGCCTGTCCTAGCCACTCGAGGAGGTCGTTAACTTGTGGCATTTGATAGGCGTTGAATTGTGAGACTTGATTAAGCCACAGGAAATCATTTCAAAACATTCATCTCCTGTCTGGATTAGGGACCAAAACGATAGGACTGGACCAGGGACTATGACTCTCTTCTATCACACCTAGCATACACTTGATCTCCAGCTCCAATTCCGCTCTTTTAGTCTTGGGAAATCGATACGGGCATTCTTGGACTATCACCCCGGGCTCTGTCACTATGTTATGCGCAATCAGGGAGATTTGTCCGGGTTTTTTCACTCACTACATCGGGGGACAGACAAGATAATTGTTTCCAGCTCCCGTTATTGGTTGGCGGTCAAATTAGAGCCGAAGTTAAGATCTAATTTATGAGCGAACAGTAAGTGGGGCTGTCCGGAGGAGGGGTCAGGTTTCAGCAGGATCACATGATATACCTGTTCGCTTGGTCAGCGATTGGGTTGTTTCACCAAACAATCCACAAGGCCCTTTCTCTCCTTAACTTCGTATGGGCCTTGCCAATGTGCCAGTAATTTGAAGTGGGAGGTAGGAACAAGTACCATGACCCGATTTCCCAGGCGGAACTCCCATAGAGATGTGCCACGGTCATAACAGAGGAGCTGAGCTGCTTGTGCCTTCTCCAGCTTTTAGAATGGGTTGATTCTTCACGAATCTATCACATAACTACACAATATACTCTAATATATTCATGGAAGGGAGGGCCTCCTCCTCCTCCCCATCTTCCTTTACAATATTCAATATGCCCTGGGGTTTCAGTCCATACAATAATTCAAATGGTGAGAACCCCATAGAGCCTTCTAGAACATTCTGATATGCAAAAATGATAAGGGGAGGAGCTAATCCCATCCTCGCTGACCACCTTACGTAGCATCTGTTTTGAGGGTCTGGTTAAACCGCTCTACTAGACCATTGGTTTTAGGATGGGAAATGCCAATCGAGCTCCACGGTGCCAACTAGAGGACGTTGGGCTCTCAGGCCACCCTCATGAAGTCTGTTTCTGATTGTTTGGTCAGAGACATTCACACCAGTGTTTTGCCTGCCTGCTGGAGGTCATTTAGTAGGCTCTGGCAGTGCTCATCCTGCTCCTCTTTGCCCAAAGGAGCAGATACTGGTGTGGTCCTGCTGATGTGTTAAGGACCTTCTACGAGGGGCCCTGTCCAGCTCTCCTAGAGGAACTGCCTGCCTCCTGGAATCTCCTCCATGCCCTTGAGACTGTGCTGGGAGACACAACAAACCTTCTGGCAATGGCATGTATTGATGTGCCATCCTGGAGAAGTAGGACTACCTTGTGGTGGACTGCTGAGACCCTCTTTGACACTAGATCCGGGGGAGCAGCCATGGGATCCACGCTACGTCCCCCGGAATGCTTGGTGGCAGCCCCCCTGGGTTGCACTGGGGCCACTATCCTGGAACACCAGAGCTCATCCCCACTTCCAGGGGGAACTACCACCAAGCGTTCCTGGGGGACAAAGTGTGGATCTCATGGCTGCTCCCCCGGATCTATTGTCAAAGGGGCATCCCGGCTGGGCATGGGTCTCGGCCATCCGCCACAGTGCCCCTCCCTCAGCTGTGCCCCATGGGGCATAGTGGCTGGTCCTGCGAGGGCTGGTCTCCTCCAGGATGTGGAGTCAGCGTTGTTTGATCCATGGCTCTGAAGATCAGGAGGTGTTGCTCCAACTGGGGTCCTCCACGGACAACTCCTCCAGCCGTGGCCACAGCTGCTGCATTCATGGCAACACCGCTCCCCCTCCCTGAAGGATCGGAAGCAGGATGGAAACTCCTGCACCGACATCCATCCAGCTGAGGGTGGTTGGTGGTTCTGCCCCTCCTCTGACTCTGGTGCACTGAGTAGTGGCTGTTGGCAATTAACCTAAATTAGGCTGCACTTCCGGTTGTGGCTGCGTTACTGCCCGGACGGGCTCAGGAAGCCTTGCAGCTCCCCCTGACGGTGGCCACGGAGCCCAACAGGCATGAGTTCTGGTGTTCCAGAATAGTGACCCCCGAAGCAACCCAGGGGGGCTGCCATATAGCGCTCCGGGGAACGTAGCATGGATCCCATGGCTGCTCCTCCGGATCTAGTGTCAAAGGGGCATCCCGGCCAGATATGGATCTCAGCCGTCCGCCACAACCTGTGCCAGCTCTGTAGGGTCCAGGTATCGCCCACCTCATGTTACCAGTAGTGACACTGACCGTATCCAAATGCAAAAACGAGTGACAAAACAGATGAGGAGTGAAAAATGTCAGCGGCCTCCCTCCAGCTGTTAAACCATTCATTCCTGTTTTGGGGGTCGTCTCATTGTGGCCCCTCTAGTGCACCAAAGCAGCTGAAACTGATGATCAAGCCCCTCTGCTACTCAACTGAGCAGATCAACAGCCCACAAGTGTCACTGACGTGATGCTAAACTCGGATTCAAAACGGTTCCTTTCATTTTTGTGAGCAGTGTATATACGCGGTGGGCAAAACTAGGTTTACAGTTGTGAAACACAGAGTTTATTCTTGCATTATTATTATTTATTTATCAATTATTGCATCATTTATTTATAATATTTGTTTTCTCGTTTGTCTTCTTCTTGTTATTATTCTTGTTATCATTTCATATCCTTACTCATGATATGATGAAACTGTGTGCATCTGTAATGCTCCAACAAGTGATCAACCGGTCAATGAAATGTAACGTTAGTGAGTCAGGGAGTTATGGAGACCCCCATAAAAATCAAAGCAAAGAGCTTCTGTTCAGTTTGACATTTCCCTGGAGATCTTTGAGTTGTCTAATGCAATGTTTAGGTTTAACAATCTATCAGCCAGGATTGCTTCATGGGTTATTAGAGGATGATCTGGATTACCAGTAACAGTGTGTGAGTTTCTTGATGACCGATTTACCCAACCCAGGTCAACGAGAACCAGTAGAGGGGCCACCACAATCACCAGACCCCACCCTAATGGACTTCTTCTTTTTGGGGTGTCATCAAAGATTAAGTCTGATAAGGTCACGTAGCATGATTGATATGACTGGCTACATCAGAGAAACATATCGAGAAGGTGATGACAAGAAAGAGCTCTGTGCCAAAGTGTACCCGAGTGTAGCAAGGAGATGACAGGAATGTGTGAATAATGATGGACGTTGATCTGAGCACTTGTGACATTGGGCTTGAGGGCACCGTGCCATTGGGACGTTCTTCTGAATTAATGAAGCTATTGTGATAATCATAACCTATGTGTTATAAACCTACTTCTGCCCGACCCTTATCGAAAGCAAAAAGTTCAACAACATCTAAATCACTCGTGTGAAAAAGTAATTGCCCCCTCACTCACTCCATGAACCAAATGTAAATGTCAACAGGTTAAATGAGACTCAACACAGCCAAGCTTGATTGCTGCCAGCCCTAGTAAATCACTTCAACAGAACCTTTCCGGCAATATGAAAGATGGCTAAGAGGTCTCAACAAGCAGAACATCATGCCACAATCAAAAGACATTCCAGAATACCTGAGAAATAAGGTTACTGAAATATTTATCAGTTGAGGAAAAGGTTACAAAGCCATCTCCAAAACCATGGAGAAATCTTGGAACAGAGGCAAATCTGCCCAGGAGTAGCCAGTCTAGCAAAACTACTCCCAAGAATGCATAGAAAATTAATCTGTAACATCACAGAAGAACCCAGATGAACATCTAAGAAACAACAGGCCTCTCCCAGCTCAGTTAATGTCAGAGTTCACGATTCCACCATAAAGAAAGCACTGGGCAAAAATGGTATCCATGGGAGAGCTGCAAGGTGAAAACCACTGCTGAACGAGAGGCGCACGCAGGCTTGTCTAACACTTGCCAAAGAAACGCCTTGGTTACCCCCAGAACTTCTGGGATAACGTTCTGTGGACTGAAGAGTCAAAAATGGGTGCGGTTTCACCTCAACTTTCCACAGTAAGAACATTATAACTCAGAGAAGCCAAACATGGCAGTGGTAGTGTGATGGTTTGGAGATGCTTTGTTGCCTCAGGGCCTCTGTGACTTGCTATAATTAAGTGAAGCCCTACTGAAGGAGAAGATCCAGTCATCAGTCCAGGATCTGAGACTAAGGTGTCTATGGGTTATGTTATGGACAATGACAACGAACAACGAACTGAAGAGCAACAGCAAGTCTGCCTCTGAATGGCTGAAAAAATAAAATCAAGGTTTTGGAGCGGCCTGACTAAAACCCTATTGAGATGCTGTGGTGGGACCTAAAACGGGCACTTCATAGTCGAAACCCCTTCAATTATAACAATTTCTCTACCATAATGCTGAAGACTGGCCTCTAGGTACCTGAAGTGTCTGATTGCAGTTGTTGCTGCTTAAGGTGGACAGACCAAGTATTTTGCTTAGGGGGTAACTGTTTTTTCACATGGGAGATGGATGCACTGGTGTACTTTTTCCCCCTCAATAAATGAAATGATCATTTCAAAACTGTGCATTGTGTTTACTCGGGTTGTCTTTTGTATCAGGCTCAGTTTGCTTGGAGATCAGAAACAATAAGCAAAAACAGAGGAAATCGGGAAGGGGGCAAATACTTATTCACGGTACTGTTTAAACACTACATATCAGCTGACATATTAAAATACCTCCCATCTAAGGTACAACAACTTGTCGGAGATGGCCCAGGTGTCACTGTACCCCAATCCTAACCTAATGTTGGCCAGGCATGTGTGTTAACTGGCGGCGCCATGTGTAGCCGTTTATCTGTACGAGCTGCCTGACTGCACTTCGCTTTTCTTCTCCTTCTCATTTACCTCTGTTGTTATTATTCTGAGATCCAGAAAGGAGAAAGACTGGCACACTCTGGTTGGCCGCAGGCACACAGGGGATTTATAATATTAGGAGCTGGATGCCAGCACCTGGCACACTTCCCTTAACCGCTGCATATCTCAAAGAAGAAATGTATGCAGAATGTGCTGACGAGGGGGCCTGGGAGTGTATGACTCTGCGTTTTCACTTTACGCTTCAGGGTACGCTCGTGTGTGAACTTCACTCAAATGTTAGTGTGAGGGTGGACTGTGTCTACAGACTGGCCATACCCCTCTGTTTATATACTTCAATATAAATGTCACTGAGGCACATGACAAACGGGTACCCCACAAATTAGTTTACCATAAGACAGTGGTTCTCAATCTGTGGGGCGGGCCCCCCTGGGGGCGCGAAGATGTGAAAAAAGAAAACAAGAATCAAAAATATGAAAAAATACATCTATTGAAACCAAAACAAATTAACTCAAACTACATTCTGATACTAGAAAAAAAATATATAGTTAGATAAATATTGATAAAGTTAAGTAGGTACAATAAAATATGCATCTATGATATATCTTTAATTAAAAAAGAACAAATTGGTGTTAGTGGGCTCCTTTCAAAAAAAAACGTTAGGGGGGCACGATTAAAAATGTTATGAAAACTCGGGTCGCAAATACTTAAAGGTTGAGAAACGCTGCCATAAGAGAAAAAATATAAAGACTTTCATCCATCCATCCATCTTGAAACCAAACACACAAAGTTCTGAAGAACATTCCAGCAGCACGAGGCAGGAAGCAACACTGGGAGGGATGACAATCAAATTACAGAGAACAATCTGGAAACACCACAGGACAGGCCAATTGAGTGCTGTCAGATGGAGGAGCATATATGATTAAATAGGGAGACAGATAGGAAAGGTGCTATATTTTAGACAGGTAGATATAAAAAGCACTATAAAACAGATAGATGTGAAAGGCACTATATGCTAGATAATTAGATGTGATACACACTATAAAATAGATAGATGAGGTGATGTTTTTACTTTATGCTTTAGTGCACCTTTTGTTTGGTGGGATCTTCACATGGATGGATGTAGGCAACTGTGTGCTGTGTCTACCGAGTGGGCATGCCACTCTGCTTATGTACGTCAAATGAAATTAGTTTACCACAATACAAAATTTAAAAAGACCACCATCCGTTCATCCATCTTGAAACTAAAAGCACAACGCATTGAGGACCATCTCAGCAGCATGAGGCAGGAACCAATGCTGGACGGGATGCCAGGTGGTCTCAGAGAAAATGAAGGAAACACCACAGCAAAGGCCAATTGAGAACTGGCAGCTGAAGGAACATGTGAGGTGAAATAGATAGATAGATAGATAGATAGATAGATAGATAGATAGATAGATAGATAGATAGATAGATAGATAGATAGATAGATAGATAGATAGATAGATAGATAGATAGATAGATAGATAGATAGATAGATAGATAGATAGATGTGAAATGCACTATATAATAGATAGATAGATAGATAGATAGATAGATAGATAGATAGATAGATAGATAGATAGATAGATAGATAGATAGATAGATAGATAGATAGATAGATAGATAGATAGATAGATAGATAGAGTGAAAGGCACTATATGATAGATAGATAGATAGATAGATAGATAGATAGATAGATAGATAGATAGATAGATAGATAGATAGATAGATAGATAGATGTGAAAGGCACTATATGATAGATAGATAGATAGATAGATAGATAGATAGATAGATAGATAGATAGATAGATAGATAGATAGATAGATAGATAGATAGATAGATAGATAGATGTGAAATGCACTATATAATAGATAGATAGATAGATAGATAGATAGATAGATAGATAGATAGATAGATAGATAGATAGATAGATAGATAGATAGATAGATAGAGTGAAAGGCACTATATGATAGATAGATAGATAGATAGATAGATAGATAGATAGATAGATAGATAGATAGATAGATAGATAGATAGATAGATAGATAGATAGATAGATAGATAGATGTGAAAGGCACTATATGATAGATAGATAGATAGATAGATAGATAGATAGATAGATAGATAGATAGATAGATAGATAGATAGATAGATAGATAGATAGATAGATAGAGTGAAATGCACTATATGATAGATAGATAGATAGATAGATAGATAGATAGATAGATAGATAGATAGATAGATAGATAGATAGATAGATAGATAGATAGATAGATAGATAGATGTGAAATGCACTATATAATAGATAGATAGATAGATAGATAGATAGATAGATAGATAGATAGATAGATAGATAGATAGATAGATAGATAGATAGATAGATAGATAGAGTGAAAGGCACTATATGATAGATAGATAGATAGATAGATAGATAGATAGATAGATAGATAGATAGATAGATAGATAGATAGATAGATAGATAGATAGATAGATAGATGTGAAAGGCACTATATGATAGATAGATAGATAGATAGATAGATAGATAGATAGATAGATAGATAGATAGATAGATAGATAGATAGATAGATAGATAGATAGATAGATAGATGTGAAATGCACTATATAATAGATAGATAGATAGATAGATAGATAGATAGATAGATAGATAGATAGATAGATAGATAGATAGATAGATAGATAGATAGATAGATAGAGTGAAAGGCACTATATGATAGATAGATAGATAGATAGATAGATAGATAGATAGATAGATAGATAGATAGATAGATAGATAGATAGATAGATAGATGTGAAAGGCACTATATGATAGATAGATAGATAGATAGATAGATAGATAGATAGATAGATAGATAGATAGATAGATAGATAGATAGATAGATAGATAGATAGAGTGAAATGCACTATATGATAGATAGATAGATAGATAGATAGATAGATAGATAGATAGATAGATAGATAGATAGATAGATAGATAGATAGATAGATAGGGAAGGCGCTATATTACAGATAGTACTTTATTTGTCCCAAGATGAACATTTATCTTTTCCATAAATGGCCACACTTTCTTGATGACTTGTTGTTTCCATGTATGCAGACCCCCAGGGTGCCCCCTGTTAAATCTTTATGTACCCTTCCACTTATCCTGTACACAGCACATTCCCCCCCAGTCCTGTCACACACTCACACATAACAACATCCTGAGCCCAAAGTGTAATTCACCGCCATCTTTTCCTAGTAACGTGAGTTTTGGCTTCTGAAGTTGGGGGATTCAGGGGGATGGGGGCCGATCACCTCCAAGCCCCCCATTCACATCCAGCCATTCCTAATGTTCTTGTTTTACAAAGGAGGTCTTCAAAGGCTTTCTTCAAGTGATTCTAATGAAGACTTTTTTTAATACATTTGTAGACGTTTTTACTTTGTTATTATGAATTATTGAGGATAAATTGATGGCCAAAAATGACCCATTTATCAATCTCCAAGACAATAAAATGTGCAGAAAGTGATCGGGTCTGAAGATTTTCTCAGTCCACTGTACATATATCTGTTTTACACATATAAACGAAAGGTTCAAAACGTCTTGTCCACCCCCGCATCTACTCCCCCCGCACTCACTTGACTCCGAAGTGGCCCAGTCCGACTCGTAATGGGCGTTTAAATTGCCACCCCCAGTCTAGTCGTCGCAGATAATCTCCTCAGATGACTCCCGTGCATTGTAGTGCGCGGTTAGGAAACAGTGACCTCTCGTGGCCAACTGCCAGGATATCGCACTGGGGATCATAAAGGGTGGTGGAGGGGGGTTAGGGAACTCGGCGGGGATCGGGGGGTGGGGGTGTGTGGGCAATCCAAACAGTTCGGTCAATAGAAGGCGCCGTTTTAATGAATCGCGTCCAGCTAAAGAAGGCGCATGCGCACGCACGCACGCCAACGGGCACAGACGAGCATTCATGTACGTTATTATTAGGGGCATGGACATCATTTTTCTACTCATACGGATACTTAAAATAATCAGCTTATCGTTCTTGGCAAGCGCTCAAAAATGAAGGACCTCGGCTGACCCGGTGTAATCCTCTGGTCACTTTCCATTTTTTTTAATATATAAGCTCACTTCACTTTCTCGCTTTTCTTTTGCTTTTGTTGGCTGATGGTTTAGCTGATAATACCTTGCGTGCCATCACTCCAGATCACTCTTTCCCCTCAGCCCATCCTTATTGGCGGTTTTGATTTGATATTATTGTGTGTATGTGTGGTCATAATGTGACAGTCGACTCGATCCATGAAGCGAAGTCGGGAGAGTTCGGCCAGCGTCATCATTTATTTAATCCCTTGCCTCTGTAAGCGTGGAGGAAAAGACAGAGGGAGGGATTGGCTTTCTCCGTTATTTGGTGAGAAGCACGAGGGCTTCGTTTTAATTTGGGTTAGGGAGGTGGTGTGGGAGTGGGGGTGGAGTGCAAGGCAGAGAGAGCGCGCGCGCGTGTCCGCGAGAAAGACAGCGCGCGAGCTGGCGAGAGAGCGAACGAGCGAGAGAGAGAAAGAGAGAGAGAGAGAGCCGCACGCGCATGCGTAACTGCTGCAGCGCCGGATGAAAATGACCAGCTTTGCCCACGGAGCGAGGGAGGCGAGCTAAATGTGAGTGAACACGGCGGCGATCTGCAACACCCCCCCTCCCACCCCACCCCCCTTCAAAACACAGCGTATTTCCATATCGTGTCCTCACTGGAACTACTCTTTTCATTTCTTCCTCAGCGAGCTTCCTTGTTTTTATTTTTTTATTTTTTTCTCCATTTTTTGGTTTTTATGCTTTTGATTTTTTTTTCCTCTTTACATCGTGTGTGTTTTCTTCTCAACAAATGCTCGGTTCAACGTGAAACACGAGGATTGTATTCTTCGTTTTGCCACATTGACAACAATAAGGGATCACTATGATTTTATTTCCATTTCATATCAACAGACGGCTGCATCCCTTTTTTCTCTCGGGGCCGTTTTCCTTGCAAACGTTGCTTTGGATTTTATGCACAGTCTGTGGAGAGGAGCAGCATTTCAGTGTTGAGGTAAGGACCGTCCACTTGGGTTCTTGAAAACGGTGTGTTTATTGTGTCGAGGAATTGCACTGAACATGGAGAGCATTGCATCTCGCAGTCACGCGAGCTTTCGGTCCTGGTAGTTTAGCGCTATAAATGAAAGGACGGGCAATGGCTCGAGTCAGCGGGACCGGCAAAGGCGGCTACTTTCAAAAACCGGGACCCCTAAAACTTCATGGCAACCAATCAATCCGCTGCTGAGTGTGGAGGCACGCCAGCCTCAGACTTTACTATATAGCGCCTTCGGCAGTAAGTCCCGTTATTTTTGTTTGATTGTGTGAAGTGCCCGACTTGAAAGACTTTGTACTTAAGATTGCGAGATTGTCTAGTTGAGCGTGCTGTTTGATTATGGAAGATCGGGCTTTGGAAAAATCGAATTCCCAAAAATAAAGTTCGTAATCACGACCGAATCAAGAGGAGAACACGAATATTTTCAAGGAAACGAACCCCTTTGTTTGACTCGCGGTGGAGGAAAAGTTTAATCTGCGCGTCTGTTTCATCTCCTTAGCCTGCTATTTAAGTAATGGGCCAGTTCCGGCTGTTCTGCATGGAAACGGCCAGCCGTCAGGAAGCGCTGGCGATCGGGGGGCTCCGCCGTTACAATAATCGGGCAGGTCACACAAAGTTCACGTGGCGTACGCGCGAGGTGGCACCGCGAAACGGCCGGCTGAGTCGAGTGGTCACGGGAGAGAAAGCGCCTCGCGGCAAGCGGAGTCCGACAGGCAGAAGTGGGGAAGAAAGAGAAAAGGGGCGTTCGGGGGTCCGTAGACACGTAGGGCGAACGAATAAAGCATAGATTTACAAGTCATCGTCCCCTCAAGTTGCGGACACAAGACTCACTTTTTATCATATGCAACGCCCGTCTGCATCCCTCTCGGTGCCCTTCTTGTTGCGATTGCAATGCAGTTTAAGCAGACTCGTGTGCGTTGAACCCACAGCCGCAGGGACTGAAGTCCTAAGGCTTAACTATTACACCGCTCTGTCTGTCTAGTGCCTTTCATATCCATCATCTGTAGTGCTTTTATATTTGTTTATCTGTCATTTATGTAGTGTAGTTCAAATCTGTTATCTAGTGCCTTTGCGATTTGCCCTCGATGTAGTTATTATATAGTGTCTCTCTATGTCTCCATGGTATTATGCCTTTCACATGCAGTGATGTGATAGTGATAGGCATGCGTAGTTGTGAGTTCTGAGAACAAAAAGATTCAAACTTTTCCAACACCGTTAATATTTACACATTTTCACGGACGTTAATTTGGAAACGCTGAGATGAGACAGGTAGTCTTTAGCCCAGCTATCTATTATATATAGATATGCGTCGCAAATCTAGTTTTATAGTGCCTTTCATATCAATATCTATCTATCTATCTATCTATCTATCTATCTATCTATCTATCTATCTATCTATCTATCTATCTATCTAGTGCCCGTCTGTCTGTCTGTCTGTCTGTCTATCTCTTATCTAGTGCCTTTTATACCTGCTTTCCTTCTATCTCTGGGTGCAAGTTACTCAAGGTCCCACCTCTTTCTGTTTCATGTGTTCACCTGGAGAGGCTGCCCATGAACTCTGGCCATCCATGTCAGAAAGCATCAGCCTACCTGACTAAGCTAAAGGGGACGCCCACTGCCCAAGTGAGGAAGCGGACTTCTAAACTGCAGATGTGAGGGTCTCCTACACACACCTCTTTATTCAGCCTTGGTGCCCTTCTGCACACTATCTGTTATATCATGCTATTCATAACCTGTCTATCACAGAGTGTCTTTCACTTATTTTATGTTATATAATCCTTCTTGTATATTTGTGTTATATATTGTATATTACATATATCCATTATTATTATTATTATTATTGATTACTTGGTATCTTTATCCTAGATGACGTAAATCATTTGTGATACAATTGGGTTTTTTTTTTTGTTTGTTTTTTCAATTATAACCCGGGCAGGCTAAGTGAATATCTTAGGGTCACACCATGTCAGTAGAAACATTTGAAATCCAAAGCCTTCACCACTATGCCATATTGCATTCCATATAGTACAGTGGTTCTTGTGTCTATTCTTATATAGCACATATTTATAACTTATGTCTTTCAATTCTTTAATAGCACCTTTCATGCATATTAATCTCTGCGGTGGGTTGGCACCCTGCCCGGGATTGGTTCCTGCCTTGTGCCCTGTGTTGGCTGGGATTGGCTTCAGCAGACCCCCGTGACCCTGTGTTCAGATTTAGCGGGTTGGATAATGGATGGATGGATGCATATTAATCTTTGTTATATAGTGCCTTTTATGTCTGTGTGTTATATAGCAACTTTCACATCTGCACATCAATATATTATACAAGGTGCCTTTTATATTGATCTCTTGTTATATAACACTTTTCACGTCTATATTAGTTATTATATAGTGCCTTTCATTTCTGTCTGTCATTTTTTATGTCTGTGTATGTAATATCTATCTATGTATTATATAGTGCCTTTCTATCTATCTATCTATCTATCTATCTATCTATCTATCTATCTATCTATCTATCTATCTATCTATCTATTTATCTATCTATTATATAGTGCCTTTCACTCGTTATCTATCTATCTATCTATCTATCTATCTATCTATCTATCTATCTATCTATCTATCTATCATATAGTGCCTTTCACTCTATCTATCTATCTATCTATCTATCTATCTATCTATCTATCTATCTATCTATCTATCTATCTATTATATAGTGCCTTTCACATCTATCTATCTATCTATCTATCTATCTATCTATCTATCTATCTATCTATCTATTATATAGTGCCTTTCACACTATCTATCTATCTATCTATCTATCTATCTATCTATCTATCTATCTATCTATCTATCTATCTATCTATCTATCTATCTATCTATCATATAGTGCCTTTCACTCTATCTATCTATCTATCTATCTATCTATCTATCTATCTATCTATCTATCTATCTATCTATCTATCTATCTATCTATCTATCTATCTATCTATCTATCTATCTATCTATCTATCTATCTATCTATCTCTGTGGTTTATTTAAATGAAGTTGTCCTGAGGCGGTTTTTGCTGCCTGCTGGTTTGAGCCCCAGAGCTCCAATTCCCAGTGTCTGTCATCATCATCATCATCATCATCGTCCTCGTCATCGTCAGCACGTGCTTTCCCGCCGGTCGGCCAGCCCGTGTGCGCGGTGTCAATTCCGGTGTTGTGATTACCGAGCGGCGTTTCCGAGGATGTGGCTGAGTTTCCACTTTTCTTTGTCTCCGTGTCTCTCTCTGTCTCTCTCTGCCTCTTTCGTTTCCAAGTAATGAGTGCCTCTAATGCGATGAGATCGTTCAGCAGCAGATGCTCTGAGAACCTGAGCTTGTTGCACAAGTCTGTAATTTGAAACCTCGAGATAACATCAGCTAATAAATAATGCCTGACTTATGGGGCACGGCAGAGAGATTCTGCATAGTGTGGCTGGGAGATATGGAGAGCCCAACTTGGCTTCTCAGTCGTGCGTTCACACGTCTTACATGCAAAGCTCAACTTGCAGCTGTTTTCGTGTGGCTTTCTTAAGCTGGTGGTGTAAAGCATGGAAATAAAAAAAAAAAGTGCAAGACTTCAACTTGAAATCCTTAAGGCTGCCCTACTTTCATCAGAAAAGACGTCTACAGCTCAGGAGGACACAGCGGCCTGGCAGCCTTCTGCTGAGGACCTGCACAACACTCACTGATGGAGAAAAGCAAACAGGACCATTAGAGAGCTCGGCCGTCCTGCACGCCGCTCTTCTCAGGCCTCCGTACGGCAGCAGCGGCGCTCACGGCAGTGGAGTTGGGGGCAGCGTCAGTCTACAGGACATGAGGGGGCAGAGGAGAGTGTGTGTGTCTAAACATATATAAGGAAATACTAGCAAATACACTGCATAGATATTCACCTTAATAAAAGGATAAGCTATGTCTGTGTCATTCCAACAGATGGCAATTTAAAAACATTTGTAGTGATGCATTTTATTACCTTTACCTATTTACCTGTGTAAATGAAGATATGAAGATAAAATCTTACCTTCCATGGGGTATAGATACGTGTGTGTGTATATAGTATAGATAGATAGAGTGCAAGGCACTATATAATAGATACTTTCATTGTCTCTGCCCTTGTGAGTTGAGAATGTTTTTTTGGAGTCCAAATTCGATTCTAGAATTGCAGTAACTCCTTGCTGAGTTGTCACTGTGAGTTCCATCATATGTGACTTGGCCTCTTAGTTCAAGGCGTACAATCTGTAATGCTTAAATTAGGGAGAAAAGCCGACAAAGCAGGAGTTCAACAACAACAACAACAACCCTTTGTTTCTCTCTTGTGTTGCGATGCTCTTCTCCACTCGATTAGGCCTCACCCAACACCGCCTGCTAAAGTCCATAGTACTCCTTTGAATATTACAGTAGGCAGACTGTTCAGATGTTTCACTTGCTCTGAGCCAGCAGGTGGCACTGGGGTGCAATGTGTAGTGCACAGGAAAAAGAAAACACTGGAACACCCAGGGTCAAAATTAGGGGTTTCTGTCTTGTCCATATGGTCCTAGAGAGCAACTCCTCAAAACGTGGCCTATAGGATTGTATGGGCAGCTGACAGACAGATGGACATTCAATTTTAGATAGATAGATAGATAGATAGATAGATAGATAGATAGATAGATAGATAGATAGATAGATAGATAGATAGAGTGAAACGCACTATATAACTAACAGATAGATAGACACGAAAGGCACTCTACAATAGAGAGATAAATAGATAGATACAGTGAAAGGCACTATATAATAGATAAATAAATAGATAGATAGACAGATAGAGTGAAAGCTACTATATAACTAATAGATAGAGTGAAAGGCACTATATAATAGATAAATAAATAGATAGACAGATAGAGTGAAAGGTACTATATAACTAATAGATAGAGTGAAAGGCACTATATAATAGATAGATAGATAGAGTGAAAGGCATCATATAATAGATAGAGTGAAAGGTACTCTATAACTAATAGATAGACATGAAAGGCGCTATATAATAGATAGACAAAGTGAAAGGCATTATGTAATAGATAGATAGAGTGAAATGCACTATATAATAGAGAGATAGATAGAGTGAAAGGCACTATATAATAGATGGATAGAGTGAAAGGCATTATGTAATAGATAGATAGAGTGAAAGGCACCTATATAATAGATAGATAGATAGATAGAGTGAAAGGCACTATATAACCAATAGATAGACATGAAAGGCACTATATAATAGATAGATGGATAGAGTGAAAGGCATCATATAATAGATAGATAGATAGATAGAGTGAAAGGCACTCTATAACTAATAGATAGACATGAAAGGCACTATATAATAGATAGATAGATAGATAGACAGAGTGAAAGGCACTATATAATAGATCGACAGAGTGAAAGGCACTATATAATAGATAGATAGATAGAGTGAAAGGCACTATATAATAGATCAACAGAGTGAAAGGCACTATATAATAGATAGATAGATAGAGTGAAAGGCATCATATAATAGATAGATAGAGTGAAAGGCACTATAAAATAGATAGATAGAGTGAAAGGCACTCTATAACTAATAGATAGACATGAAAGGCACTATATAATAGATAGACAGAGTGAAAGGCATTATGTAATAGATAGATAGAGTGAAAGGCACTATATAATAGAGAGATAGATAGAGTGAAAGGCACTATATAATAGATAGATAGATAGATGGATAGAGTGAAAGACACCTATATAATAGATAGATAGATAGAGTGAAAGGCACTATATAACCAATAGATAGACATGAAAGGCACTATATAATAGATAGATGGATAGAGTGAAAGGCATCATATAATAGATAGATAGATAGAGTGAAAGGCACTCTATCACTAATAGATAGACATGAAAGGCACTATATAATAGATAGATAGATAGATCGACAGAGTGAAAGGCACTATATAATAGATCGACAGAGTGAAAGGCACTATATAATAGATAGATAGATAGATAGATAGATAGATAGACATGAAAGGCACTCTATAATAGAGAGATAGATTTGAAGGGCACTATATAACTAATACATAGTGACATTGATTGATATTATATGTTGAGTGGTGTGTATCCCTGTGCGTTTGTGTCTTTGTTCCTCTCATATTTCCGTCTCTGCTCGGACGAGACAGGCAAGTAAAAATGGATTTAACATTCCCAAGACAGTAAATTTGTTGTGAACTTACAGCCCAAAGTAAGTAAAGTGCTGATATAAAATATGAAACCAACGTCGTGCGTTTTTTCACCTCTCTGTCTGTATGTTCGTATCTTTTAATCCTCTACGCTGTGTGTGTTTGTGTTTGTATTCAAGTTCACGCCGTCGTATGCCACTGTGCCAGATTTTGCGCTGATTCCCCATTCCTTTAGGAGCAGAACGTCAGCTAAGTTTCTTTCCAAAGGTTTTTCCCTTCGGGAGCTCGACTTAGTGAGCCCACCTGCACTTTATCAGTGAAGCCCACCCTCTTCCCCCAGGTGGCACATTTGGAACTTGGCACAGATGTGCACCATTGTGCCCCCTGCTGGGTTTAGTCTGAGGCATTTTGGTTTTTTTTTTCTTTTTCATCAACTACTCCTGCACTTTATTCCACAACACAACAAGTGACCCATTGGTGCAGATGTGTCCACCATACCGACCCACCACAAGTGTTCTCTTCTACATTCAAGTGCATTTGTTCTTTAATGAAGTGAAACCCCAGACTGCTGATCTCCACTGAGCTAAAGATGGGAGTTGTGGTGTTTCGTATTGAGGAGAGGGAATGCTTACTGTGTGCGGGTGCCCACTTTCTGGTTTAGATTTGCCGTTCGGGTGGCAGAACGGTGCAGTAAGGAGAACAGAGTTCAAGTCCTGTGTACTGTGAGTGGAGTTTGCATGTTCTGCCTGTGTCCACATGGCAGTCACTCCAGTTTCTTCACAGCTTAGGTGGATTGGTGACATTTAGTTGTCCCTCTTGTGTGTGTGTGTGTGTGTGTGTACTCACTCTGTCCTGATATTGTTCCTGCTTTGCTCCCACTGCTTGCTGGGATAGGCTTCAGACCCCCTGCCCGAACACGTCACCCCCTTGAGGATTAAGCAGTCTTAAATAATCCTGTGGTCTAAAAATATTTTTTCAAAAGTGGACTTTATAAGACCCCTGTAAGAGCAACAGGACTGAAACGCAGAGAAGTAAACCTTCCACAAACGGTTTCTGTCTCCTCAGGGTCAATAAATTTCAAGATGACACCCTCAGATCTGCCCCCCCACCCCAGTGTGTGTTACGATCCGCACGGATCTCAAAGACAGAAGCGCGACAGCTGGAGAAACAGAAGCAAACACCTGGAAAGACGTTTTAGTTCCCTGAGTCGTGGGACGTCCGTGTTAAGATGTTCGCTTGTGACTGAAGCTGCCAAGAAAGAAAGCATCCCTAGAAAGCGAAGCTGCAGCCCCCTGTGGCTACAGCGCCATCTACTGTGCTTACACGGCACATCCACAAAATGCCAGGGGACCTCCAGGAGGTTTCAGCATTGACTTTCAGGGCTTTAGTACCTTCCATTATTTTGATAAAGAGCTCTAAGTTGTTAATCTGTTACCTGTTCCCTGAAAAAGGACTTTTTGTATGACTGTAAAAAATTGTAAATAATTTTTTGGTTTTTGGTAGTTTACCGCTTAGCTTTGTATCGTGTCAGGTTAATTCAATGGACTGCTTACATTTCAATTTCAAAACAGGAAAAATGAGGGTGTAGTAAAACATTTGACCGTGTGTGTGTGTGTGTGTATGTATCCACCTTAATTCAAGGATTAGTGTCTGTCTGTCTGCCTGTCAGTCTGTCTGTGTCTACATCATTCAAGAAGATGGCGCATCTCAAACATTTTTAGTAAACACAACGTTTATCATTCCAACAGGTGGCGCATCACAGACAATTAAAATTGGCATGAGATTTGTAAAATCGTTGGGTAATAAGTGATCTGTGTTTTTTTTTTTTTTTTTTTTTTTTTTAAATAAATAATCGGGTCCTGAGAGGGTGCAGGCTCAGAGTGGGTGCAGGTGGGCACATGATGGCGCCACTCCGGGGTTGATTGCAGTGCTTAGCAGATCACACATTCACGTGCTAATGGGAGTGCCGCATTCACACCATGGAGTGGGCTGAGGGTCACATCTCCTCCCAGTCAAACTAATATAAGAGGAACCTGCAAGTCTGAGTGGGAGAAAAAAGAGATAAGGAGCAACAGAAAGAAAGAAAGAAAGAAAGAAAGAAAGAAAGAAAGAAAGAAAGAAAGAAAGAAAGAAAGAAAGAAAGAAAGAAAGAAAGAAAGAAAGAAAGAAAGAAAGAAAGAAAGAAAGAGAAAGAAAGAAAGACATCGGGAGATGCCAGCGTGCAGGCAGCCAGGTAAAGTGCCCTACAAACCAGCGTAAGGGTGATGCTCAGGGGGGCTGAAGATGTCCACTCCAACTGAACATTTTGAAGTCGCTGGAGTGGCCTGATGCCCAATTGCTTGTGAAGGCTGAGGAGTGGCACCAAGAGTTGGCACCCTGCTGGGAGCCTGTGGGATGGTAAGGACCCAAGCCTGTGGAATAAGGTGGGCTGTGCCGGTCGGAAGGACATCTGGTGTGGCTGCGGGGTAAGCAGCAGAGACTTCGGTTTTAGGGCTCCTGAGTTTTTAAAAGAACAGATTCCTGCCTGTGATTTTCAACCTCGTTTTAATGAAAAGTATTAATTACTATTTGGGTATTTTATCCCGGGGCGGCACGGTGGCGCAGTGGGTAGCGCTGCTGCCTCGCAGTTGGGAGATCTGGGGACCTGGGTTCGCTTCCCGGGTCCTCCCTGCGTGGAGTTTGCATGTTCTCCCCGTGTCTGCGTGGGTTTCCTCCGGGTGCTCCGGTTTCCTCCCACAGTCCAAAGACATGCTGGTTAGGTGGATTGGCGATTCTAAATTGGCCCTAGTGTGTGCTTGGTGTGTGGGTGTGTTTGTGTGTGTCCTGCGGTGGGTTGGCACCCTGCCCAGGATTGTTTCCTGCCTTGTGCCCTGTGTTGGCTGGGATTGGCTCCAGCAGACCCCCGTGACCCTGTGTTTGGATTCAGCGGGTTGGAAAATGGATGGATGGATGGATGGTATTTTATCCTCTTTATTTTTGTGAATAATTTATTTATGTGTTTATTGACAAGTAATTGGATACACTGCCCTGTTTGGATTTTATGTGTGATATAAATGAAAGTACTTTCTTTGTGCACCTAGCCCTTTGCTGCTTGTGTGTGTCCCTGTTTGCCTGGCTCATCTTGGCTCTTCACTATTGATGGTTCGGGTTCAAAAAGCTCCCAGATACAACAGGGAGTGGGGAGTCGAGCCAAACCTACAAACGGTGCTAATGTATGAGATGCAACATCTGTTACAATGACAAATGCAATACTTTTTATTACTATAAATGTTTGGGATGCACCATTTGTTGAAATGCAGTACATATGTTTCTGTTATGAGTTATTTGGTATGGAGTTTGTAAAATCAGCAGATGAATCTAACTGTGGACCACAATAGGTATAACTTAGGTCACATGATGCCCACAACATCAGATAACTGTCTCATGGCCCCTTAATCTTACATATAGTGTAACTGGGGTAACATGAGTGCTTCATGACTGATGCTGAGGTGCTACATGACTGACCTTATAGGTGTTGTGGGCTGCAATTACACTCTTTTGAAAATCAGAGTCAATGTTTGTGGTGGGCCATCTGTTAGAATGACAGATGCAACACATTTTATTGCTATAAATGTTTGTGATGCACCATCTGTTGGAATGCAGTGCATGTGTTTCTGTTATATGTTGTTTGTTATGGAGTTTATAAAATCAGGAGGTAGGTTTAATTGTGGACCACAATAGTTATGACTTAGGTCATGTAATGCCCACAACATCACAGTATGCCCACAATATCAGCCATGAAGTGCCCTCTGAGTCAGATAACCCTCCCACAGCCTCTAATCTCAAGTATAGTGTAACTGGGCATTTCATGGGTGTTTCATGATTGATGCTGAGGTGTTACATGACTGACCTTGTAAGCGCTGTGTGCTGCAATTGCACTCTGTTGAAAATCAGTGTCGATGTTTGTGGTGGGCCATCTGTTAGAATGACAGATGCAATGCATTTTATTACTAGAAATGTTTGTGATGCGCCATCTGTTGCAATGAAAAATGCAACGCTTTTCCTTGCTAGAAATGTTTGTGACCATCTGTTGGAATGACAAATACAATGTGTTTCATTACTACAAAGGTTTGTGATACACCATCTGTTGGAATGACAAATACAATGTGTTTCATTACTACAAAGGTTTGTGATGCGCCATCTGTTGGAATGACAAATACAATGTGTTTCATTACTACAAAGGTTTGTGATGCGCCATCTGTTGGAATGACAAATACAATGTGTTTCATTACTACAAAGGTTTGTGATGCGCCATCTGTTGGAATGACAAATACAATGCATTTCATTACTACAAAGGTTTGTGATGCGCCATCTGTTGGAATGACAAATACAATGTGTTTCATTACTAAAAATGTTTGTGATGTGCCTTCTGTATGAGACACATAGATACACAGACACTTATCCTTCTGTTAAGGTGGATGGATTAATTAGACCTTCTTAATTCAAATGTGGGTCATGGAGGGTGACCACCAGGTGACCACCTAGTTTGTCTAAATGGTAGAGCCAGCCATGTGTGTGGGAAACACTGCAATCATTCATTAAGTTTTAACAGGACGAATAGCAGCAGCCTCTTACTGCCATACCAGTATAAACGTTTATTGTTCAACTCACTCTCCATCCTTTCTATTTAATTCTCATTTGTTGAAGATCCTCCTCTCTTTCTTCCATTCTGGCTTTCCTACTGGGAGAGGCCAGCACTTGCGTTCTCTTCATGGGGACCGTTCAATTCAACATTTGAATACACACCGGAAGGTCTGAAACTTGAAAGTGCCCCTCATGAGAAGGACCCCTGGGGGTCACAGTTGACCCATCACTGTCCATACCCAGATAGTGGGTGATTGCGAGGTCAAGGGTGGTTCTACTCAAGCTTTGCAATGCACTGGTGAGGCCTCATCTGGAGTACTGTGCGCACTTGTGGTCTCCATATTAAATAAAAGACATAGCAGCACTTGAGGAAGTCCAGAGGAGAGGGGCTAGATAGGTGGATTCTGGGCTGAGAGGCCTGACGTTGAAGAAGTTGAGCTTCAGGTTAAGCAAACTGAGATTACATCCAGTGGTGGCCAGTTGTTAGTTCTGCAACAAGAATGCTGGCGCACAGCTGGAAACTCATTAAGGGTAAATTCTGCACAAACGTTAGAAACTTTAAAGAACTACAGACATGTGGAATGAATTAGTAGGTGGTGGGGAGCAGAGCAGGACTTCAGGGAGTTTTATGAACTGCATGGAGGAGCTTTGTTTGGCTACGTTCTCACGTATTGTAACCTGCAGGGGACGCACCAGCTGCCCAAACCCGACACAGACACACCCCAGCCACACGTTTATCATCAATGGGCGGACACTGCGCCACCTTTTCTTTTCCTTCTCTTTCTCTCTTTCTTCTTTGCCTCCACTCTTCCTCCGGCAAGTTTCATCGAGTCTCCTTCTCGACTCCAGCTCCAGACTCGTTCTTCCTCCTTTAAGTGCACGCTGCTGATAACTTGACTTGAAGTTTCCAAAGCATCCCCCATTTAGTGCGCAGTCACCTTCATCCAAAGTGATTTACAAATTACTCTTTCTGAGTATACGCAGGTGAGA
This sequence comes from Erpetoichthys calabaricus, assembly GCF_900747795.2. Classification (NCBI taxonomy): domain Eukaryota; kingdom Metazoa; phylum Chordata; class Cladistia; order Polypteriformes; family Polypteridae; genus Erpetoichthys; species Erpetoichthys calabaricus. The sequence continues at coordinate 5,081,229 of NC_041399.2, forward strand.
GACTTGTACAGAACTGTAACACCCTGGGTCAGAGATGAAGAAATCGATTTCTTCACTCACATAACGCTGGTGCTCTAACATCTGATAAAGCTGTCTCTATTCTCAGCTACCTCTTCCACACAGTTCTGGAAAACTTTGGACTGCGTCATTCACCACCTGCACATACACGCCAATAACTCACTTGGGGTCTGTGGCATCACCATCTACCACCCTGTCCTCAACTCTGTGATCCAATCCGAAACCAGGATCCCACCTGAGACTCACCGGCAGCCACACGTCCAGGCCTCTCTCTAGAGCGTGGCTTTTTAAACTATGGGTTGTGTGTCGTCTGCATTTTGGGTTGCGCAGAGTTTTGATTCCCAATGGTACTTGAAGGGAAAGGGCTGTGTACGGTTTGCTAAGTGTCCTACGATAGGTCACCACGGGCTTTTTAAGCAAACACCATCACTCCGCTATGACCTGCAACAGCAATTCTCCAAGGGTACATGACTGCCAGTGGCGACTCTGGGTCTCAAATACATAAAATAATTGGGTGTGGTCTTCCCTCGACTTTCTCGTGTACTCAGATATGAGGATGAATATTTGAGGAGTAAACCACAAGACAATGATTATTTTATTATATTATGTACATTAAAGAACCAACAACAACAAATCGAATCAAATTAATAATACAGTGCATCCAGAAAGTATTCCCAGCGCATCACTTTCTCCACATTTTGTTATGTTACAGCCTTATTCCAAAATGGATTCAATTCTTTTTTTTCCTCAGAATTCTACACACAACACCCCATAACGACAACGTGAAAAAAGTTTACTTGAGGTTTTTGCAAATTTATTAAAAATAAAAAATCTGAGAAATCCCATGTCCATAAGTATTCACAGCCTTTGCTCAATACTTTGTTGATGCACCTTTGGCAGCAATTCCAGCCTCAAGTCTTTTTGAATATGATGCCACAAGCTTGGCACACCTATCCTTGGCCAGTTTCGCCCATTCCTCTTTGCAGCACCTCTCAAGCTCCATCAGGTTGGATGGGAAGCGTCGGTGCACAGCCATTTTAAGATCTTTCCAGAGATGTTCAATCAGATTCAAGTCTGGGCTCTGGCTGGGCCACTCAAGGACATTCACAGAGTTGTCCTGAAGCCACTCCTTTGATATCTTGGCTGTGTGCTTAGGGTCGTTGTCCTGCTGAAAGATGAACCGTCGCCCCAGTCTGAGGTCAAGAGCGCTCTGGAGCAGGTTTTCATCCAGGATGTCTCTGTACATTGCTGCAGTCATCTTCCCCTTTATCCCGACTAGTCTCCCAGTTCCTGCCACTGAAAAACATCCCCACAGCATGATGCTGCCACCACCATGCTTCACTGTACGGATGGTGCCACGTTTCCTCCAAACGTGACGCCTGGCATTCACACCAAACAGTTCAATCTTTGTCTCTTCAGACCAGAGAATTTTCTTTCTCATGGTCTGAGAGTCCTTCAGGTGCCTTTTGGCAAACTCCAGGCGGGCTGCCATGTGCCTTTTACTAAGGAGTGGCTTCCGTCTGGCCACTCTACCATACAGGCCTGATTGGTGGATTGCTGCAGAGATGTTTGTCCTTCTGGAAGGTTCTCCTCTCTCCACAGAGGACCTCTGGAGCTCTGACAGAGTGACCATCGGGTTCTTGGTCACCTCCCTGACTAAGGCCCTTCTCCCCTGATCGCTCAGTTTAGATGGCCAGCCAGCTCTAGGAAGAGTCCTGGTGGTTTCGAACTTCTTCCACTTAAGGATGATGGAGGCCACTGTGCTCATTGGGACCTTCAAAGCAGCAGAAATTTTTCTGTAACCTTCCCCAGATTTGTGCCTCAAGACAATCCTGTCTCGGAGGTCTACAGACAATTCCTTTGACTTCATGCTTGGTTTGTGCTCTGACATGAACTGTCAACTGTGGGACCTTCTATAGACAGGTGTGTGCCTTTCCAAATCATGTCCACTCAACTGAATTTACCACAGGTGGACTCCAATGAAGCTGCAGAAACATCTCAAGGATGATCAGGGGAAACAGGATTACACCTGAGCTCAATTTGGAGCTTCATGGCAAAGGCTGTGAATACTTATGGACATGTGCTTTCTCAATGTTTTTATTTTTAATAAATTTGCAAAAACCTCAAGTAAACTTTTTTCACGTTGTCATTATGGGGTGTTGTGTGTAGAATTCTGAGGAAAAAATGAATTTAATCCATTTTGGAATAAGGCTGTAACATAACAAAATGTGGACAAAGTGATGCGCTGTGAATACTTTCCGGATGCACTGTATATTGATTAATTATTATGAAGGTAAAGTTGAATAAATCGGACTCTGCAGCTGCATGAATTAAATAGTCCAAAAGTTGATAGAAATCTACATTTTGTACGTAATACTGGTATGCAAAATTTGGTTGGCCTCAGTGAAAGCGTACTCAAGTTATCGTGTTTACACACACAGACATGTTTTCAGACTCAGGGAGGTCTAAAACATTGAGATTCATCAATTGGAATTTTTGGACGATTACAATGCGAGAAAGTAATAAAAAGTGTAATCCTATGGATGGACATTCAATGAACCTTCTTTTCCATTCAGTTAATCTTTGACGAGTTACTGCTGTTTGTGAATTTGTGTTTTTCAGTGGAGTGTGAGCCGTCAGTGTGGGGTGCGCGGGTTTTGTATAAGAATCGACTTATTTACAATAGTAATTCTATTACAGTTTATCACCTTGCATCTCTTGGTGTCCTCTGTCCTTGTTGTCGGCTTAGTAGGAGAGCAGCGTTGGTCGCTCGTGGTCCGCATTATTTACTTATGTTTTCTCTTTAGTTGCCACTCTGGGGATCAGCGGCACATTTTATAATCGTACCGTTTCATGGCAAGGAATGTTTCCCGAGGAGCGGTCCAAACATTAGCTTCCTTTCTTCCTTAAAAAAGGACAGTTAAAGACTCCTGTTTTTTCTTTCACGGAATTAATGAATTCTCTCGTGAAACTCCACACTGCTCTTGTGTTGAAGACGCCCCTTTCAATGAATGAGTCGATTACTTGGAACAAGCAGCGTGCCTGTCATGACAGTTGGGTCTGCTGTTTTTTCGATACATCACTACGTCTAAGTAAATTATTGGCCATGCTGGAGTATCACTACCACTAATAACGGTTCTTCATCAGGTTACAGAGGTTGCACTGCTATTTTTTGAGTACACTTGTATTCTTCATCAGTTTGGTTGATCATTTAGCTTCTGGGTATTTTCTATTATGTTCCTTGTGTTTTGTGGGTGTTTCCCAAAGAGGAGGGGCCACCTGTCCGTCAAGGGTCAGACTCTTTAAAGAATGTAAACACCATCAGTCCCTTGCGGTTCATTGAATGTGCCGGTGCTGGTGAGTTCTCAGGTAATTTACTCCTTCTTTCTTATAGTTGATTTGCTGGATTTTGCCCATCGTGCTTTGCTTTTTATTTTGTACCATTCCTGGGATTTGCATACTGGGACTTGTTTGCCTCTGAATTGCCAACTTTTTGGAAGGTGACTCCTTCTGTAACTTTTGTGCTATTTGAAGCTCTTTTGTGTAACAGCATTTTGAAAAATAAATGTTCTCATTTATAAATATTTTACCATTGCCCTTTTCAATGATTCGCCGGGGTTTGATGGTTTTTCCCCCCATCTGGTGGGCATTTTGAGTCATGTTTGGGACTTTTCATGCTATGGAACCCCAAGTTCATGCTACTTGCAGTCGTGTTGTTTATGGTTGCTATACCTGTTGCTGGTCACATGATATGCTGATTACTATGTCACTATAGTGCCTATATAAGATGGCGGCATTCAGCTTCTGGGTCTGAGTTTTGGGTTTAGAACTTTCAAAGTCACTTTGTAGGGCTGTTGTGTCATGGCTGAAGTGTTCTTTCTTTTTATTTAATCATTTTTAATCAATCCCCTGTCTGACTTTAAAAATGCCATATTCCTTCTACCAATCAGTTCTGTTTTGGACTCGTATCTGTAACAACCTTGCATTTACCTTTTTTGCCTATTGTTCAGCCATACTTCAAGTATACGGGGAGGCTGCCCGAAACCTTCTTCTGTGTCAAGGCGTGTTATTTCCACACTGGATAGGCTCCGACTTTAGCTACCATGAATTAAAATAAATTTGCTTTGATCGTGAAGAGAAGGGATAGAATAGGTAGATAGAATAACATGTCATTCACAAACACGTTTAACCCAGCTCATGACGTCTATACAGTGTGTTTTTGAGTGATGGGCCTCTTTTAATGTTCAAATAATATTTTAATTTAACAAATACCTTCACAGGTACAAGTGCAGGCACTATTCTTTCTTTCTTTCTTTCTTTCTTTCTTTCTTTCTTTCTTTCTTTCTTTCTTTCTTTCTTTCTTTCTTTCTTTCTTTCTTGCATCTTTTTTTACCAATATTATCTTGCTCTTTTGAGCTTTTCATATTTTATTAGTTAGTATTTTTGTGATTTTTTTTTGTCTTTTGTAAATTAAGCCTAAGGGGGCAGGGCCCCCTGACACTGCAGCTGTGGAACCACCTCAGGCCTATTTAAGTTTAAAGAAAATTCAGTGTGTTCTGCTGAAAGAATAATTTGCAGGAAGGATTTTAAATAGGGATGCAAAGAAGAAGTGGAAGCTAAAATCATTTTTCAGAAAAGGAAACCGACTCGATGGCTAATCAAAAATGAAACCCTAAACTCGTAGTCGCATATTGAAGCAAAGACTTTTACACAAGAACACGCTACAAACACGTTCACAAAACTATGATCTAAGGCTTTTGTCTAAATTTTAGATAACCCACAAATGGCCAATTCTGACCTTTTAGGCAATCTTGATGATAACGTCAAGATGCCTCACACGGCTGAATGGTTTTCCCCACAAATGTGGTAGAAACTATACAGAAAAAATTGCTGCATGCACCCCAGCAAGAAGGCATTGAAAAAATATACAAACACTTTTAACATTACTCAATGGACTCCGAAATTAAAATAAAAAATCCTTGAATTGGATTCAGTGGCTTTGCATGTTCTCCCCGTGTCTGCGTGGGTTTCCTCCGGGCGCTCCAGTTTCCTCCCACAGTCCAAAGACATGCAGGTTAGGTGGATTGGCGATTCTAAATTGGCCCTAGTGTGTGCTTGGTGTGTGGGTGTGTTTGTGTGTGTCCTGCGGTGGGTTGGCACCCTGGCCAGGATTGTTTCCCTGCCTTGTGCCCTGTGTTGGCTGGGATTGGCTCCAGCAGACCTCCGTGACCCTGTGTTCGGATTCAGCGGGTTGGAAAATGGATGGATGGATTGAGTGGCCACAAAAACCATAATAACCAATAGAAGTCTGCTTAAACTTGCAAAAATAATAATAATAATAATAATAAATTAAAATAAAAGAATTAAAAATAATAATATATAATAATAATCATAACTCAGTGCTGGTACTGAGGCATTAGTTTTTTGTGCTGCTGTTGTTTGATTTTCCTTCTTTTTCTGGGATTTTATCTTTGCATTAATTTTTTTTTAATTAACCTTTGGTTTATGGACTTTGTTTTTGTTTTCTTTTTTCTGTTTAGATATCTAATCTCTGCCTCAAGCCGACGTCACATTAAGTGACTTCTATTCCGAGGGAATGTCAGATTTACGGACCACAGTTCCTAATCTCGTTGCCAGGCCATGTCAGTTTACGTGACTTAAAATCGCCTGGAATGTCACATTTAGTGACAACATGGCAACCTTCTGGCACAGTCTTGCTCACCCCTTTTTGTGACAGCCGGTAATCACAAGTCATAAGACATTTTGAGTGTGGCAGCGGAGGTGAGATCCTTTTGGGTCCCTCTTGAAGTTTATCATGGCTCAGTTCATTCACTATTGAAATAACGTTGTTTGTGTGTGTGTGTGTGTGTGGCTCCTTGCAGTTTAGCGCAGCTCAAATCATTGACTGTCAATCTAAGGAGAGTGGTGGGGGGGGTCCCTTCTGAAGTTTTGCACAGCTTGATTTGTTCTCAATTGATCTGCGGTCCAGAGAGGGTGGTCCCCCATGAAGTTCAGCCTAGCTTGTTTAATTCACGATCAATGTAAGGCCTGGGACGAGGGTCCCCTTTAAAGTGAACGGCTCAAATGATTGACAATTAAGATAACTCAGAGAGAAGTGTTTGGGGGCTTGCTTCTGAATGGTGGGGGGGGCCTGGAAAGTAGCTTTGACCCTGCTTGGGAGGCTCTTCTCTGCTGTGCCAATGGGCACTTTGATTCACTTACTGGTTTAACTCTTTTAACACATTTGATTTGTTTGATCAATTTAAAGCATTGTTTTCTAAACTATGGGTTGCCTCCTTTTGGGTCACACAGGGTCCTTATAGTATTAAATGGTGAAGGGCCGCGTTTGTGAGGGGTCTAGCTATGGGTTGCTGTGGGTTCTTCAAGCAATTGATGTACAGAAGCTCTTCCTTGACTGTCAGCAGCAATACTCCAAGGGGGTGACCACCCCCACTATACAGTCATATGAAAAAGTTTGGGATCCCCTCTTAATTCTTTGGATTTTTGTTTCTCATTGGCTGAACTTCCTTTTAATATCTGACATGCCTTATGGACACAGTAGGATTTCAGCAGTGACATTAAGTTTATTGGATTAACAGAAAATATGCAATATGCATCATAACAAAATTAGACAGGTACATAAATGTGGACACCCCAACAGAGATATGACATCAATACTTAGTTGAGCCTCCTTTTGGCCTCTAGACGCTGTCCTCCTATAGCCTCTGATGAGTGTCTGATTCTGGATGGAGGTCTTGTTCACCATTCTTCATACAAAATCTCTCCAGTTCAGTTCAATTTGATGGACAGCCTGCTTCAAATCATCCCATAGATTTCCGATGATATTCAAGTCAGGGGACTGTGACGGCCATTCCAGAACATTGTACTTCTCCTTCTGCATGAATGTCTTTGTAGATTTCCAACTGTGTTTTGGGTCATTGTCTTGTTGGAATATCCAACTCCTGCGTAACTTCAACTTTGTGACTGATGCTTGAACATTATCCTGAAGAATTTGTTGATATTGGGTTAAATTCATCTGACCCTCGACTTTAACAAGGACCCCAGTCCCTGAACTAGCCACACAGCCCCACAGCATGATGGAACCTCCACCAAATTTGACAGTAGGTAGCAGGTGTTTTTCTTGGAATGCGGTGTTCTTCTTCTGCCGTGCAAAACACTTTTTGTTTTCACCTAATAACTCCATTTGTGTCTCATCAGTCCAAAGCACTTCATTCCCAAATGAATCTGGCTCGTCTAAATGAGCATTGGCATACAACAAGCGACTTGGTTTGTGGCGTGACTGCAGAAAGGGCTTCTTTCTCATCACCCTGCCATACAGATGTTCTTTGTGCACATTGTGCTGAATTGTAGAACGATGTACAGATACACCATCTGCAGCAAGATGTTCTTGCAGGTCTTTGGAGGTGATCTGTGGGTTGTCTGTCACCATTCTCACAATCCTGCTCATATGCCGCTCTTATATTTTTCTTGGCCTGCCAGACCTGCTGGGTTTAACAGCAACTGTGCCTGTGGCCTTCCATTTCCTGATTCCATTCCTTACAGTCGAAACTGACAGTTTAAACCTCTGAGATGGCTTTTTGTGGCCTTCCCCTAAACCAGGAGACTCAACAATCTTTGTTTTCAGATCTTTGGAGAGTTGCTTTGAGGATCCCATGCTGTCACTCTTCAGAGGAGAGTCAAAGGGAAGGAAGCCCAACTTGTAATGGACCACCTTAAATACCTTTATATCTCATGATTGGACACACCTGTCAATGAAGGTCAAGGGTTAATGAGCTCATCACACCAAGTAATCAGCATTGAGCAGTGACAGGCATTCAAATCAGCACAATGACAAGGGGACCCACATTTGTGCACAGCCAGTTTTTCACATTTGATTTAATGTCATACAACTAAATACTGCGTCACTAAATATCTCTGTTCGGAAAACACAGCAGTACTCCTAGGAAATGAAAGAGTGCGTGTAATGAATTATATATTTAACATGACGATTCATAAGCCATTGTCTTGTTTCAGTGCAAATGCATAATTAAAATAAGACATTACGTTACAGAGTCATAAGTGAATGTGAATTGTGTGACTTGTAATGATTTGTTTGCGAATCAAATGAGTTGAGACTCGCATTCCAGGCAGTTCTTGCACATGCAATATAAAAATCTACCACGAATGACGCAGATGACATCACACAGGACGCATGTACGCTTTAGCGCTCAGATTGAGCTCCACTGAATCAAATCATATGATTCGTTGAAAAGGGTCATTGAAAAAGAATGAATCGTTCTCCATTTGCACATTACTACCCTGCTGCTAAAGTAAGGCCGGATTCAGACCCCCCCGCAGGCCCCTGGGTGACATAATGAATAAGGCTCCTTAGCAGAGAGATGATTATACTGTAATGGCGCTGACAAGTTTCATCAGCCAGGAAGAAGTCACCCAAACATGAGTCGGCATTTAAGGATAGCGAGCCACCTCAAAAAGCCATGTAAAGAGCAAAGTATCCCACTGCTAACACCAATGCATTGCAGTGCTCAGTGCTGATGCTACAGTATTTTAAACAATGTGACATGTGAATATCTTACCATTAAATACACATGGAGACTCGACTCCAGTGGAGACTTGAATGGTGAAAATAGGCTGGGGTTGGGGGGGGGGGGGGGATCTCTTTCGATGATTGTCATCAAACCATTTCCCTCCCCTATTGATTTCATGCAGGGGGAGGACTGTGAGTGGTGAAAGGCCCCTTGCCTTCACAGGGCCCTAGGCGAGCACCCTGATGGTAGAACTGCCCAAATGCTAATCTCTAGAGTAGTGGGCTTAAAACTTTTTATTTTTTCCTCGTGCACTATTTTTGCTTTTTTTTTTTTTTTTGTATACAAAGTATAAGGTAAGTATTGGAATCGTCCAAAAAATCCAATGTCGAAATTTTGCTGAATCTCGACATTTTTTTCCCCCTTTTTTTTTGAAACATTTTATTAGTTTTATTAAAATCAAATAACATTCCAAACAAGCAAGTCAAGTTTAACAAAACAAAGTTTGAAACAAATCGACCCCCAGCCATGAAAAAGAGAGAGAGCTAGGCAAGCAGAGTAAAACTTTAATAATAGTAAAAATATGTAAATAAATATCCATCCATCCATCCATTATCCAACCCGCTATATATCCTAAGTACAGGGTCACGGGGGTCTGCTGGAGCCAATCCCACCTAACACCGGGCACAAGGTAGGAAACAAACCCCGGGCAGGGCGCCAGCCCACCGCAGTGTAAATAAATAAATGAATCAAAATCTCGACATTTTTGACTTCCCTCACGTTCTCATATACGAAGTATAAAGAAAGTATTGGAATCGTCCAAAAAATTCGATGTCGAGATTTTGATGAACCTCAACGTTTTTTTTTTTATCGTTTTTTTTTTACTTTTTTTAATTCTATAAAAATAAAATGACATTCCATACAAGCAAGTCAAGTTTAATAAAACTAAGTTCAAAACAAGTTGACCCCCACCCATGAGAAAGAGAGAGCTAGGCCTGCAGAGTAAACTTTAATAATAGTAAAAATAAATAAATAGATACATTAATCAAAATCTCTAGCTTTTAGACCTCCCTGACATTCTCGTATAGGGAAAGTATTGGAATCGTCTAAAAATTCAATGTTGAGGTTCATCAAATTTAGACCTCCCCGACTCGGAAAATACCATCTTTGGAATTCTGTCTGTGTGTGTAAACACGATAACTTGAGTACGCGTTCACTGAGCTCAACCAAATTTTGCATACCAGTATTAGTTACGAAATGTTGATTTCAATCAAGTTTTGGGCTTTCTCCGCTAACCGGAAGTGATACTTTCTTATTCATGCAGCTGCAGAGTCTGATTTATTCAACTTTACTTTTCTAATAATTGTTCAATATGTTATTAATTTGATTTGATTTGTTGCTGATTGCTCTTTAATATACATAATATAAAGATATAATCCTTGTCTTGCCGTTTACTCCTCAAATATCCATCCCCATATCTGAGTACACGAGAAAGTCGAGGGGAGACCACTCCCGATTTTTTTTCGAGACCCAGAGTCGCCACTGGCAGTCATGTACCCTTGGATGATTGCTGTTACACGTCATAGCGGAGCAATGGTGTTTGCTTAAAAAGCCTGCAGTGACCTTTTGGAGGACACTTAACAAACTGTACACGACCCTTTCTCATCGAGTATTATAGTGAATCACAACTCTGCGTGACCCAAAATTCTGACGACACGGTTGTGTCCCATAGTTTAAGAAGCCACGCTCTAGAGAGAGGCCTGGACGTGTGGCTGCCGGTGAATCTCGGGTGGGATCCTGGATTTGGATTGGATCACAGAGTTGAGGACAGGGTGGCAGATGGTGTTGCCACAGACCCCAAGACAGCCATTGGCGTGTATGTGCAGGTGGTGAATGAGGCAGTCCAGAGATTTCCAGAGCTGTGTGGAAGAAGTTGCATGAGGACAGAGACAGCTTTATCGGACATTATACCATCATCGTATATCGATTTCTTCATCTCTAACCCAGGGTGTTACAGTTCTGTGCACGTCTCTCACCTGCGTATGCTCAGAAAGAGTAATTTGTAAATCACTTTGGATGAGGGTGACTGCGCACTAAATGAGGGGCGCTTTGGGGACTTCAAGTCCAGTTAAGAGCAGCGCGCACTTAGAGGAGGAAAAACGAGTCTGCGATGAGCTGAGCGCTGCTAATTGAATTGGCATTGCTTTCACAAAATCAATATATCTCTGCCTAGAAAAAATTACAAGTTAAATCGATGCTGCCCGAGGACTTGATCTTTGCTGTGCCTGATACGGAGACGCGTTTCGATTTCTTTTTGATTTTCTTAGTTAATTAGGTTAAGAACAATTGTATTATTATTATTGTTATTATTATTATTATTATTATTAGGCACGTCGGTGTGCATTGTCCATCTCCTCACACTACTGACTGTTCGATTTTTGTCGCCTACACTATCCTCTGTTATCTCCTCGGGTGTACCGGCACAGACAGGCGACACATTTATCCGCCTCGCCACACTCTGCCCGCCGGTCTCTGCGTCACGCGCTTTCAATGAGGCGCCCGTTAAGTGACCGCTGAAATCCACCATACCCCCCAATCCCCCTTGCTATCCTGTTCTTAAATCCGCGTTTCGATTTAATACACACAAGAAAAGCGCGAGACGTCATTATGGGATGAACATTGTAAAAACAGACGGGGGGTCTGCTGAAAGCGCCGACACCCCGGGGGCAGCTTGTGGCAGAGGAGCCGAGGATGCGAGCTTTGATCTCATTGCACTCGCCGTCTGCGAAATTTGCGGAGCTCTCGATTTCCACTTCTGTCTGTTTGCGGATGGCAGCTGCGCTCCTGCGGCTCCCGCTGCATTTGGTAAACAAGACTCGCAAGACATGTCCAGCCGCGTCTCCGAGTGCAGGGACGGCCATGGCAGACGCTCTGACTGCCGGCCACCGTCTGAGGAGAAGGCCCGGGAGACGATGGCGCTGGCGGTGGAAATAACGAGAGCTCAGGAACTGGAAGGAGCAGCAGACAGACAAACGGAAACGCGTGATAAAGAAATGAAAGGCTCAGCATAGAATAGATTGATATAACATGCAATAAATAATTATTTTATATGTCACAAGGGGAAATTTACCCTTTACAGAAATATTAAAACAAGACGGATAGATGGATGAAAGGCACTATATAATAGATAGATAGATAGATAGATAGATAGATAGATAGATAGATAGATAGATAGATAGATAGATAGATAGATAGATAGATAGATAATCAAATGGCACTATATGAAAGGTGCTATCAGATTCAACAAAATGCTGGAAACATTCCTCATAGATTTTGGTCCATATTGACATGATAGCATCACACAGTTGCTGTTGGCCGCACATCCATGATGTGAATCTCCCATTCCATCACATCCCAAAGGTGCTCGACTGGATTAAGATCTGCTGACTGTGGATGACAAATTTGAGTCCAGTGAACTCATTGTCAAGTTTAAGAAGACAGTTTGAGACGATCTGAGCTTTGTGACATGACGCTTGGAAGTGACCATCAGAAGATGGTGGTCATAAAGGGAATGGGCATAGTCAGCAACAACACTCAGGTTGGCTGTGGCATTTAAACAATTCTCAGTTGGTACTAAGGGGCACAAAGGGTGCCAAGATAATATCTGACACACCATTACACCACCAGCATCAGCCTGAACTGTTGATACAAGGCAGGATGGATCCCTGCTTTCACGTTGTTGACCCCACCATCCGAATGTCACAGCAGAAATCGAGACTCGTCAGACCAGTCAACGTTTTTCCAATCTTCTGTTGTCCAATTCTGGTGAGCCAGAATAACATGCAATAAGTAATTATTTTATATGTCACAAGGGGAAATTTACCCTTTACAGAAATAGTAAAACAAGACGGATAGATGGATGAAAGGCACTATATAACAGATATCTATCTATCTATCTATCTATCTATCTATCTATCTATCTATCTATCTATCTATCTATCTATCTATTATATAGTGCCTTTCATATCTATCTATCTATCTATCTATCTATCTATCTATCTATCTATCTATCTATCTATCTATCTATCTATCTATCTATCTATCTATCTATTATATAGTGCCTTTCATATCTATCTATCTATCTATCTATCTATCTATCTATCTATCTATCTATCTATCTATCTATCTATCTATCTATCTATCTATTATATAGTGCCTTTCATATCTATCTATCTATCTATCTATCTATCTATCTATCTATCTATCTATCTATCTATCTATCTATCTATTATATAGTGCCTTTCATATCTATCTATCTATCTATCTATCTATCTATCTATCTATCTATCTATCTATCTATCTATCTATCTATCTATCTATCTATTATATAGTGCCTTTCATATCTATCTATCTATCTATCTATCTATCTATCTATCTATCTATCTATCTATCTATCTATCTATTATATAGTGCCTTTCATATCTATCTATCTATCTATCTATCTATCTATCTATCTATCTATCTATCTATCTATCTATCTATCTATCTATCTATTATATAGTGCCTTTCATATCTATCTATCTATCTATCTATCTATCTATCTATCTATCTATCTATCTATCTATCTATTATATAGTGCCTTTCATATCTATCTATCTATCTATCTATCTATCTATCTATCTATCTATCTATCTATCTATCTATCTATCTATCTATTATATAGTGCCTTTCATATCTATCTATCTATCTATCTATCTATCTATCTATCTATCTATCTATCTATCTATCTATCTATCTATCTATCTATCTATCTATCTATCTATCTATTATATAGTGCCTTTCATATCTATCTATCTATCTATCTATCTATCTATCTATCTATCTATCTATCTATCTATCTATCTATCTATCTATCTATCTATCTAATGCTTTTCATATCCATCTATAATTCATGTGAGTCTTTCATATCTATTACATAATGTCTTTTTATATTTGTTCTGTTATCTTTTATATCTATTATTTAATGTAGCCCCATTCAGTAGTGTATTCTGTAATGTAAAGACCACCCATACTTTGGAGACATACAATTGCCATTTAACCCGCCTTGTTTGTCTTAGAGTTAGCAGCAGCCTCCATTGAATGTATTGCCTTTGTTAAAGGAGCTCCATTGTAATGCAGAGTCGCTCTCTTTATTTCCTTTTTAAAGCTCAAGCAAAATTAGGTTGAGTCTGGATGAGTTACTAGTCCACTGCAGGGCGCTTTCACGCACATCTCTTCATCCATCTTTCCATCCATTGTCATAACCTGCTTTTCCAGGTCAGGTACTGAAGGGAAGCTGGAGCCTCTCCCAGCAAGTATCGGGCACAAGGCAGGAACAACACCCAGTCAGGGTGACCATCCATCGCAGGGTGAACATACACACACAAATACTTTGGATATTCCAAGATGCCACTTCACCTAATGTTTATTTTCTGTCTTTGAAAAGTAAATCTAATTTCCTAACAACCTTAATTTAATATAGCGCCTTCCTGTAGTGAAGTCCATTTAAATGAATGGTACCCCTGTTTATATCAGTTTTACAACTTAAGCGAAGGCAGGTTAAGAGTCTGTCAGGGATGCCAGTCTATTGCATGGCACTGCCAATCCCCCCAAACACACACTTTGTTAATAATTACTTTCTCTAATGTGGCACCTTTCCATGTTAAATTAGAATATAATGCGAGGTACTGTTAGTTACACACAGTGTATATCACACACACACCCCACCATACTTTGGAAATTCACAGATGGCACTTCACCAAACATTTACTTTCTGTCTTTGAGGAGAAAAATCACATTTCCTAACAGCCTTTATTTAATTTTGCGCCTTTCTTCGCTGAACTCTATTTTAATGTGTAGTGCCCCTGTTTGTATACACTGTACTCTACATAACTGATTAAAGCTCAGGTACTGGCAGGTAAAGCGACAGGAGGGAGTGCCAGTCTATCACAGGGCACTGCCACACACATGCCCTTGTTCTTTAGATAGTTTAGTGTTATCACTTAACCCAGCATGTGCGTCTTTGGGAGCAAGTTCATCATCTTCTTTACTGCAGTGTCCTCCTGGCCGTCCGACCTTAGCCTTTTTCTTTGTCACATACTGTATACTGTCATTGCCTAATCTCGTTTCTTTATGATTTTTATATTAACTTCCTTTTTATTTCATCTTGTAAAGCACTTTGAGCTGCACTGTATGTATGAAAATGTCCCCCATAAATAAATGTTGTTGTTGTTTCCATGGTGAACTCCAGTATAATTCACAAGTATGAATTATCATTTTTAAAGCTGGCACACTGGCAGGCCAAGTGACTCTCTCAAGGGCACACGGTGGGTCGAGGACAGGAATTTCACCTGGCAGCCTTGTAGGTTCGGAGTCCACTGTGCCATTCTCCATGCACACATGGAGGGCATGCAGACCTCACACAGACAGTGGTTTAGACTTTTGAGGTTTGGAGCTGGTTACTGTGCCACCCTGCTGCCACCCTGCTGCCACCCTTAATGATGAATATAATGTAATTAACGGCCTGAAGTTTCACTTTACAAGACTGTCATGCCAAGCGAGTGAGTGACACCATAAAAAATGCACATCCGCACCGTAGCACTGGCACAGACTACCTGAGATGACTTGAGTGGCCTCTGTTTGTAAATCTCGTATTTGTAGATGTGGGATCACGTAAACGCTCTCGTAAGATCTGAGACGTGTCTGCATGTCAAAGTCTGCACCGGTGGGCTCTCCAAAATGGCGGGGGGCTTTGGACCGTTGAGGCAGACTGTGGCCTCAGAAAAGCCAAAGTCATGAAAGAGACGAGAAAGCAGACACATCTCTCTGGATGTGTGGCACTGCCCACCTTTGTCAATACAGTCAACCTGTTGGGCACTTTGGCATGAGACTTCAGTCCAACTTCAAATCTGTGCTTCTCCTACAAAGGGCATGAGACTGGCATGATTCATCTAGGTGGTACTGGCTGCTTTGGACCACTACTGGCACTGACTGCAATTCATGTCTGGCCCATCAATGGCATGAAGGTGGCACAGAGTGTGGCCTGGCATCATATGTCCCCATTTACAGGTGCACAATACCAGGACCACCTCCGCAGGAATATAAAAGGTGCTAGGGTGTGCCCGCTCATCTAAAGGCCTAGCAGGATTTGGTGCCCTGCAGATGAGGACTTGTCAGGCGTCAAGCAGAACATTCCAAATGAGGACCACATTGTAGCACACAAGGAGGAGAGCAAGAGGTGTAATTAAGTAAGAAGAACCAACACTTAACACAGAGTTGGCAGAGTTTCAACGTGGCGAGGGAGAAAATAAATAAATAAGGAAAGTGCATCGCATATTTCAAGGCTCGCCATGTGAGTTTGTTTAAATTGGCGGCTCCTGCCATCCTGGAAGCGTAAACAGGAAAGACAGCCTTGATTCCACTTACAGCTGGCACGGAGACGCTCCTCGGGATCAGAGCACTAGATGCCAGGCCTGACGAATGGGCAGCAGCGGTGGCTTATTTATTTGTGCTTTACAGCCACCAATCAGGTGCTTTGGATCAAATTCTGCTTGGCATTAGGTTATGGAGTAACCAGTGGGTGGCAACGTGGCAAGTGCAACCACTTGCAAATGTCTGTGGCTTCATCTCCTGATACCCACTGGGCATCTTTCAGCCTACCTGGCATAATGCAACCCTCTGGAGTTATGCTTTATCATTTGTTGTCATGCTGTTATTTCTTTATTGTTGGACATTTTTATGGTCTTTTTAATGATTTTAATGAAAACGCACCTGCACAGTAATGTTCATTCTAGTATAATTGTAACTTTGAGGTAAGGCAATGTATTAAAAGGTTTGTATTATACATTATAAGGCAGTCACTTCAAATTAGGAAGACAGAAGTTTGTGAGGGAAGGCAGTACTCACTAATCAGAGGGCCGGAGAGTGCAGACGTGTTGTAAAGTGATAGGACACTCTGGGCAGGTGACAATAATGACATTAGGGCCCTTTGTCTCTGGATTGTCCCACCATCTTAAATTCTGGGGGAACATGGCAAAAAAATAAAAAAATGAGCCTGCACATATTGTCAATCAACTGTAGGGTCCCATTTAGAAATACCAGTTCAACTGACATGGTGGAGAAGAAGTGCAGGTAAAGGGAGAAACGGCAAACCCCACGCCGACCAGAGTGATGGCCGCATCTGAGCCCAGCGGGGAATCTGTGAGGCGCTGTGCTGCCGTATGATATTATACTTGGAAACACTCGGACCTCTGGTCCTCGGAGAAAGTCGTTCACGTGCTTCTTACAAAACATAACAGATACTGATGAATGATGACTTCAGTCTCAATACCAGCTTATGGACCTCAGGGCCAGAAAGGATACCTGCGCCCAGCGACTGCCCCGTCACCCTACCAGCGTAAGGAAAATCAATGGGTGGCTGCAGGGTTATAGGGGAGCACGGCTTCTATTTTATAGTCTCCCATACCATACCATACCATACCATACTATACTGTACGATTATACAAGCATTCTTGAACCAAAATCATAAGCCCAGAAGTCACAGCATCTGTTCTACTATACATTTACCTCTTTAGCTCACTCCTTGATCCAAGATGACTTACAACATTTATGATACAATTGGTGAGATTTCTTTTCTTGGTTTTCCAGTTGGAGCTCAGGAAGGTCATGTGACTGACTCAGGTCACCCAGTGTCAGTAGTGGGATTTGAACCCACGACCTCAGGGGCTGAGGTCCAAAGTCTTAACCACTAGACTGCACTCCGCTACTGTACTCAACTCTACTGTACTCTACTTTACTCTACTATACTATCCTATCCTACAGTATAATACAAACTTTCTTGAACCTACTTAATTTATTTCAATTTAGGGTTGTAGGGGATACAGCATATAATATAATATAATATAATATAATATAATATAATATAATATAATACAAACTTTTTTGAACCTAATTTAACACAGGAAATATGCTATATAAATAAAATGTATTATTATTATGGTTATTATTATTATTATTATTATTAGATTTGATCCAATTCAGGTATGCAGTCAGTACAGTCTTTATTCTATTCTGTTTTATTCTATACTATGCTGTACTATACAGTATGTACTATACTATGAACATTCTTAAACCTACTTGATTTAATTAAATTCAGGGTGACAGAGGCCAAAGTCCATCCATCCATTTTCCAACCTGTTGAATCCGATCACAGGGTCACGGGGGTCTGCTGGAGCCAATCCCAGCCAACACAGGGCACAAGGCAGGAACCAATCCCAGGCAGAGTGCCAACCCACCGCAGGAGACCAAAGTCTCAATTCTATTTTGTTCTGTTTACTATACTATACTATACTATACTATACTATACTATACTATACTATACCATACCATACCATACCATACCATACCATACCATACCATACTATACTGTACTGTACTGTACTATACTATACTATACTATACTATACTATACTATACTATACTATACTATACTATACTTATCAATTATCAATCTTTAGTTTAATATTGTTTTTTGTATCAGTATGCTGCTGCTGGAGTAAGTGAATTTCCCCTTGGGATTAATAAAGTATCTATCTATCTATCTATCTATCTATCTATCTATCTATCTATCTATCTATCTATCTATCTATCTATCTATCTATCTATCATATAGTGCCTTTCATATCTATCTATCTATCTATCTATCTATCTATCTATCTTATCCTATCCTATCCTATCCTATCCTATCCTATCCTATCCTATCCTATCCTATCCTATCCTATACTATACTATACTATACTATACTATACTATACTATACTATACTATACTATAACACAAACATTTTTGAATCTGCTGATCCAGTTCATGGTTGCTGGTGGCTGGAGCCCATTGTGACAGCAGTGTGTGGAAGGAAAGAACCAACCCTGGCTTGAGTTCAAGTCCATTAAAAGTGCACTTGCTCACACTCATATAATATAATATAATATAATATACTGTGGTGGCTGCGGTGGGTTGGCACCCTGCCTGGGATTGGTTCCTTCCTTGTGCCCTGTGTTGGCTGGGATTGGCTCCAGCAGACCCCCGTGACCTTGTGTTAGGATATAGCGGATTGGATAATGGATGGATGGACAATATAATATAATATAATATAATATAATATAATATAATATAATATAATATAATATAATATAATATAATATAATATAATACTAGGGGGCTCCGCCCCCGCTCGCTTTGCTTGCCAACCCCTGTGTTTGGTTGATCCATCCATCCATCATCCAACCTGCTATATCCTAACTACAGGGTCACTGTGGTCTACTGGAGCCAATCCTAGTCAGCACAGGGCTCAAGGCAGGAAACAAACCCCAAGCAGGGCGCCAGCCAATCGCAGGGCTCGCACACACACGGGACAATTTAGAATCGTCAATCCACCCAACCTGCATGTCTTTGGACTGTGGGAAGAAGCACCCGGAGGAAAGCCACACAGACACGGGGAGAACATGCTCACTCCACGCAGGGAGGACCAGGGAAGCGAACCCAGGTCTCCTAACTGCGAGGCAGCAGCGCTACCCACTGCACCACCGTGCCGCTGTTTGGTTAATCGGATATACGATTTTAAAAGGTTTTTTTCTTTGGAATTGTTTCAGTTTCATTAGTTGCACTTTTTACTTTAAAGGTTTATTAAAAACAATATATGGAATTACCTTTTCTTGAATTTTGAATCCATTTTTGGAGATACATTGTGACAACGCAACATATAATCGCCCATGAGTGAATATTGTTTCTGTTTCTCTAATAAATAATCCAACGTTTTCTAATGGTTGTCCCTTTGATTTGTTAATTGTCGTAGCAAAAGCTATTCTCACGGTAAACTGTAAACATTTTAATACGAATGGCATATCACAATCTCCTTTGGCGTCTAATGTTATTCGCGGACTATATACATCACCTTACTTGTCGCCTGTTAAAATTTGCATCGCTTCTCCGTCATCATAAATATACACCTGACCGAATTGTGTATTCTTTGAAATTAAACATGTCGTTGCTTTAACTGCTGTGGGACGACCTTGCTTTGTCCTGCTATTTTTCCAATTACACCTGGCTCTGATGATTAATCACCTTTTGTTTGCGTTCATGAGATCTTTACTATCTTTTTTTTTTTTTGATACTGTAGCGACTGACGTAATAAAGTGTCACAAAAGTTTTACTTGAACAATCGCCGACTTCGTAACCCCAAACACAACTGCCTAGCACCCTCTCCGACCCCGGGTCTCGCCTCCCCCTTACAGCATCAATCAGTACCCCGATATCAGTCTTCCGTGCTGTACTCCGCCCTCCCTCAATCGGACCTATCAGCCACTTAAAACAAAAAAAGGCTTCAACTTGCTGGCGAGCTGCCTGTTCTGCTTGGCGCATGTTGTCGTTTTAAGAGCTGGGAGCACATGATGCGTGTCTGCCAAAACCAATCCAACAACTGCTTAGTTAGAGGTCTGTGGACTTGTTTTAAATGATTGCTCACTGACTTATCTCGCGTGACGTTGTAAAAACAATACTTGTCCTTTATTTCCGGCCCGGGTTTGGTTTAATCGCTTTCTTGCAGGACGTATAGCGCTGCTCCCGTTTATGAAGTTCTAATCTTTTAATTCTGAGCTCTATTGGACGTGCTTTGTTTTCAATTCCACATGTTCTGGGCTGATTATCACTTTCCTTATTTTCTAAATTTGAAACTAGATTATTGTTTTTCTTTTTAGCATTTTTTTCTCTCCAATGCATTTGGGTCTCTTTTCTCTGCGCTTTTCTTTCGTCTTTGTTTAGTCATCGACGTTTCATTTCTACCATATTGATCTTATACACTTTATATGCACTGAGAGCCATGGAGCTGTGTGTGCTGCCTGACTGCCTTTACACTACTGATTTTTATTTCCGCCCGTAGTCTTATCTTGTAAGTAGGGCGTGTCTTGCACCGTGGCAAGTGTCTTTGGTCTCGCGGGTCTTTTAAATTGTCTTTCGAGAGGATCACGTATCGTAGCCTTGCTTTTGCTTGGCTTTCCAGGATTTCCTTTTATAATAGTGAGATAATATAATATAATATAATATAATATAATATAATATAATATAATATAATATAATATAATATAATATAATATAATATAATATAAGATGGGCGGCATGGTGGCGCAGTGGTAGCGCTGCTGCCTCGCAGTAAGGAGAACTGGGTTCGCTTTCCGGGCCATCCCTGCGTGGAGTTTGCATGTTCTCCCCGTGTCTGCGTGGGTTTCTTGCGGGTGCAAGTTAGGTGCATTGGCAATCTGAAGTTGCCCCTAGTGTGTGTGTGCCCTTCCCGGAGTTTGTTTCCTGTCTTGCGCCCTGTGTTGGCTGGGATTGGCTCCAGCAGACCCCTGTGACCCTGTAGTTAGGATATAGCAGGTTATATAATACTAGTCATTTAGCCCGTTACAATAACGGGCGCTAGAACAGTAGTGCATAAACATTAGTAGGAACAGTCTATATTAAATGGCAAGGGTCTTTGACCTCATTCTTTTTGTTGGTCGTATTTTTCTTTCTTTCAGCCTTTCTTTTGTTGATGTTTACTTGCTGAGCTGACCGTTCTTCGTGGGTTGCCGCCGTGTATTGTGTGTCTTTAATTTTCTGTGACAGTAATACTGTCTTGTACGTCCGCTGGCTTGTACGTCCATAATATACCTTTAATTTTCTCTGGCGGTAA